>NC_138549.1:64744278-65944278 GCF_964273705.1 Natrix helvetica | reverse complement strand
TGCGCCCAACGCACCTGTTTAGGAGATAGCTTACGTGAGGTCTTCAATGCTTCCAAATTTTTATGATCAGTCCATACTTCAAAAGGGTGTTTCGCCCCCTTCTAGGAAATGTCACCAGGTCATCAAAGCCCATCTGACCGCAAAAGCTTCCTTTTCCCATATAGCCCATCATCTCTCTGTGCCTGTCAGTTTGCGAGAGGTGTAAGCACATCGCTGCAATTTTCCATCAGCGTTTGCTTGAAGTAATACTGCCCCCACTGCCACATCATTGGCATCAGCTTGAACGATAGATGGTGCCTCCATATCTGGGTGTTTCAAAACAAGTTCAGCTGCAAAGAGTCGCTTTAATTTCTCGAAAGCGGCTTGACACTCCATAGTCCAATTCAAAGGCTTACCCGTCTAGGCTTGGCCTCCACTTTTGACTGTAGGAGATTTGTAATGGGCAGAGCAATGCTGGCGAACGAGGGGATAAATTGACGAGAAAAATTTGCAAATCCCAAAAAACTTGGTAATTGTTTGTGGGTGCGAGGAGGTGCCCATTCAGTTACAGCCTGGACTTTCGCTGAGTCCATCTCGATGCCGTTGTGGGAGATGCGGTAGCCCAAGTAATCAATTTTCTCTTGATGAAATTCACATTTAGACAATTTGACATAAAGTTCTGCGGCCCGGAGTTTCTGGAGTACTGATCGTACTAAAGTCACGTGTTCATCACGTGTTTCCGTGAAGATAAGGAAGTTGTCAAGGTAGACCATCACGCCCTTGTACAGGTGTTCATATAAAACTTCATTTATTAATTGCATGAAAACAGCTGGCGCCCCCTGTAGGCCAAATGGGAGTATTCTGAATTGAAAACACCCGAGTGGGCAGTTGAAAGCAGTTTTCCATTCATCTCCCTCTTTGATTCTGACTCTGTAGTAGGTCTCTCTTAGGTCCAGTTTCGTGAAGCTCTTCCCTTTACCCAATTGGGTCAACATATCCTTCATCAGAGGGAGGGAGTATACATTTTCCACGCACACACTATTAAGATTCTTGTAGTTAACACAGAGACAAAAGGAGCCATCTTTCTTTTCTCTAAACAACACGGGCAGCCACACATGGCCTAGCAGGTTCAATAAACCCCCTTTTCAAATTTTTGTCAATAAACTTCCGTAGTTCCTCCATTTTGCATGGGGTCATCGAGTAAATATGGGGTTTTGGAAGTTTTACTTCTGGGAGGATTTCAATGCTGCAATCCGTCGCGTGGTGAGGGGGTAATTTATCAGAGGATTTTTCACTGAAAATGTCCTTTAGGTCCCAATATTCCTTTGGGATTTTCTCCTCCCCCTCAATTTTTTCTTGCATTGCGGCCGCTAGGTTATGTTCAGCATTGGTAATATTGGAAACCCTCCCTTCTCCCTCAGGGGGTTTAGCGGATCAGATGCGCAACCACCCTTTCTTCCAGTTGATGTGTGGGTTCCATTTACGTAACCAGGGTAAGCCCAATATGAGAGGCCGGTCCATCCCCGGTGCCACAATGAAACTTAATGTTTCCTGGTGATCTCTCATCCACATGTCTATAGGTTCAGTCACAAAATGGGCAGGAGCGCCCTCCCCCCGCTATAGACCCATCTAGCTGGCAAAAAGCAATGGGGACTTTCAAAGTTCTCAGTTTCAAGCCCATTTTTTCCACCACTTCCGGGCTAACAATGCAACGTGTGCATCCCGAGTCTAAAAGGACCAGCATTTTTGCTTGGGCACCAGTAGAGGGCACTTTAAGTTCTACTGGGATGGTCATCGGGAACTTACCAGACGGTCATCATCTGATTCGGTTTCACTTTCCCCCAATGAGGAGGACGGTTCTTCTTCTCTTGGGATGGGAGGGAATTGCACAACAGGTTCCACCCCTTTCATGGTGGTGTCCCTTCTCTTCCCAGGTTGTTTGTCTGGCTTCCTCTCCCCCCTCCCCCTGGCAGAGGGCTTTAGGCCAATCTTGGAGCAGCAATTTGCTGCCCGGTGCCCCTCCTTTCCGCAACAGTGGTAGACCGGGGCTTGCTTGTAGACCAACTTTTTCCTCCTTTCGGAGTTCCTTTGGGGGGGGTTGGGAGGGGTAGCTTTCTCTTTCTCACTGTCTTCGCGGTACTTGTCTCTGGCTAGATTGATCTCCACGTCTGCTGCCAATTCGTACCAGCGTTGCAAGTTACACCCCCCCCCCCCTGTTTACACAGTTTTGGTATATATCTTTGTTTAAGCCATCCATAAAACTGTCCATTAAAGTTTCTTCCGACCAACACCACATATAAACGGACAATTCATGAAACTCTTGTATGTAATAAGTCAGTGGGTTCTTCCCCTGGGTAAGGGTTTTCATTCTGGTTCTGGCCTTCCCCTCCGTGAGCGGGTCATCAAAGCATTTCCTCAGGGCAGCAATAAACCTATTATAGTCTCTCAGCAGGGGGGAGTCATCGTTATTCAGGCAACCATCCATGTCGCTGCCTCGTTCTCTGGTGCCATGGTAACAACTCTTACCTTGGCTTCTTCTGTGGGGAGATCCTCTCTGAACTGTTGCATGAAATTCCAGACCTGGACCAGGAAAAATCCTAGTTCCTTTGGGTTACCTCCAAATTTCACACCAAGCGAAGGAACTTTTGCCATCCTGCGTCTGCAGGGGGGGGTCCTCCTCCTCTTGGAAGGGCTCTCGTGGCTGCTGGTGCTGCTGCCGGGGCTTCCCCATCCTGATGAGCTCCACTGTCTGCCCCCAGGGCCCCCCTTGAGTGGAACAGGACTTCTGTAGTTCTCTCTTCTAGGTCTGGAAGATCAGCTTCTCTTTCGGGACTGCTCTCACATAAACGTCGCCTCTCCCAAGCCTCTTGAAAGAGTTTCATAGCCTGGGACATCATAAGATTCTCCTCGTCGGCCTCCTGTCAAGCAGCTGCCGGCCGCCGATGTCGCCTTGTGTTAACTCCAGCCAGAATTTCCTCAGGGTCATACTTCTGTCCCACTCCCAATGACCACCTGTGATGGACGGATCGTTCCTCCAAATTCAGATCCACCATCCGCTCTGTCTCCAAGGGACAAGAGGATGTAGCCACCCCCATGTCATCCTCCTGGTCGCTGCCTGGGTAAAACATTCCTTTGAAGGTTTTGGTTTTATTTACACTCCCCTTGGAAGGTGTTAGCTCTGGGATGAGTGTGAAAGTGAGATTTTGCTTAATGTCAAGCCAGCCTCCCTCAGCAACCAAGAAAGAAACCACTTAACTCCATTTTGCAGAATTAAGAGTACTTTTACTGGTTATGAAAAGATAGCAGCTAAGCAAAGCAAGATCTGAGGCAAAAGCGTGCAAAATCATACATATCAATATGTGACCAAACCCCCTCCCCCTGGTAACCCTCATCCCAGTGTCCAATCTGCAAATCCCTTAGGTGTCATGTGAGTTCCATCTTCAAGGAGCATCATCAGGTTGGTATGCAGGACGGTTGGCCTTGACCGACACCAAGCACTAATCTCCAGCATGCGCAGTAGACAGTGAGACCAAAATTCCCTTTTTACAATTTCTCCTGTACTTCCCCTCCCAAATACCAGCACACCCCTCCCCGTTTCAATGGCAGCCGAAAGCAAATAGCGAAACAGAGGCTGACAATTCCTTTATAACTGATCAGGCTTCACCTCTGAGAAGAATAATTAAGGGAAAACCCCTTGTGAATTTTCTTTGGCTCTTTGACACAAAATTGTGCTGGTTCTAGAAGAATGAGGTGAGGCTCCAGGTCTGCCTGCATGCAAGCTTTATTTCTCTCACCCTTTCCTTTTGCTAAACTCTGATGTCCATCAAGATAAAGTTTCAGGCAAATCTTGAATGTAAGATTTATTTTCTGCTAAAATTAAGATATATTTCCATTCCACTTTTAACAGGCTCTGTTTGATATCAGTTGAGCAACACTTAGGTTCCTCTTGCTTTTTATTAGGGTTCACTCCTTGAATCTCTACTCAGTTGCACACGCACACACAACTACCCCTAAAGGGAGACTAGTATAGATCTATTTCAAGCTATTTAGCTCTCATCAGCTAGCCATACTCTTACTGGGATTTGAACCTGGGCTGTATTACATATTAGGCAGGAGTCTTAGCCACTAAGCCACAGGCTCTCCTCCTTATCAGCTGAGCCAGGGAAATAGGTATGTATTTGTGTTACAACCCCTGGTATGCCCAAATATGGGAGGAAGCTCACTACTCCCTCTTTCTGTCCTTCAGCTCATTACAGAAAACCATCCAGGCAGAAAACCATATTTTTATTTTTAATGTTGCCTTTTTATATTTGTGTTGTATTTGTGCTGATAAATAAATAAAATATATATAAACTTAAAAACAGGGTCAGTTCCTCTTAGTTTACAAGACATGCTTTACTTGTATAATTATTATTTTTTCTCTATAACATACAGTACTTACCAGATGAAAGCTGAATGTAAAGAACAAAAGAATCATGGTTTGAGTGGAGCAGCCCTAGGAACAATTCATAATAATCATTCTTTGATTTCAGATCACAAACACAATATGTCCAGTTGATAATGTTATTCCAATGTTTCTGTGTGCTGCTCATAACAGACATAACGATTGGTTCAATCCACTAGTTCTTTTTAATCTTTCCACTTGGTACTTCACCAAAGAGAAAAATATCCATCAGTCATATACTGCAGCAGGTTATAGGGCAGGTCTGTTTAGAAAGACCTTGAGAGACCCTGTATGTCCTTTCAAGTTTCCTTTGTATGCTCCTCCTCCCCATTTAGTCATAACCAGTGGTGGGATCCAAATAATTTAACAACCACTTCTCTGCTCTAATGATTTCTTCTGACAACCAGTTCACCAAACTGCTCAGAAAGTTAACAACCGGTTCTCCGGAAGTGGTGCGAACTGGCTGAATCCCACCACTGGTCACAACGCAAATTACATTTTTAGAGGGATTACAAATAGAACCGGGTAACAAGCAGCACTTCTTAAATGAAAACTTTTTATTTAAGACTTCTCTACTCCTTTATATCATTTTGAAGTTGTACTATTTTAACCAGGCCAAGAAAGACTATAAAGTTAAAACAAACTACGGCAGTCTAGCACTTTTTTGCAAGTTGCCTGGGCCGCCAAAACAATGGTGGTCTCCTCTCCATTCTGTTTTTAATATTTAAAAAGTATGTAAAGTCTCTTTCAAGTAAAACTTGAATCCTTATGATTAAGTGGATATGTCCACATAGGTTTTTTTGGTGCACATGCACACAAGATTATGTATTTTCACAAATGTTACTTTGCCATTTTCTTGACACTTCATGTGCCAAGCTGTTTTAATCTAAAAGCACACATAAATAAAAACGCTGTACTCTTGTACAAATCCAATATACCCAACACCGCAATGGTCACCCCTGCTCCAAAATAGAGTATTTATTTTAAAAATAATAAAGTCCTTACAAGTCAAACTTAAACCCTGCTGACCACAAGGACAATCCAAGTAGCTTTGCTGGCAACAATATAGTGCTATATGGGAATGACCTTGGCAGGAGAAGGAACCATAGCATACACAACAGTGAGATAAGCAGCAGCTGAATCTGCAGAAGGAATGGGATGTGACAAACGTCTCTGAAGGAACCTTCCTTAATTTCCTCGACTGAAAAGGCAACGAAGAAGATGTACTTCCTTGCAAGATGTTGTTAAAGTAGCAATATATTAACATTAGAGTTAGTATGTCAGGATGTGCTTCTATTTGGACTGCCTCCCAAGGCTAACAATACATGGCAAGTAGTTTCCTTGACATTTCATGTGCCACTAAGTTCACCTTTTAGGGAGGGAATAACAGAATGGTGTTTGAAGAGATTGACTAGGGATCAGATAGAAGGAGTAATCTCACCTCTGCTTGAAAGACCCAGAGCTCCTTTGTGATCACACTCACCACTGATCACCTGACTTTGCCTCCTATGTAATAGGTGGGGATGCATAATTGAGTTTACATAGCTTGAAACTGACATTCGGGAATAAGGGGGAAATGCTAAGAAAGACCCAAAATACCGTATATGCTGGAAGTTTAATTTGAATTAGAATATAGAAGAGTTCCTATTTTCATCTGCAGATGAAATTTGAACGATATCTCAGTTCTATTTGATCTTCCTATAGTCTCCTTTATTCCAAGAATAATGTGGGTCAGCAGGCACATATTCCATATTGATTTTTTAAAAAATGAGAAATGCAGGTTTAAAGAAACCAGGAGAAAACTATATCTTGTATCTTTTTTTCTGCAGGCTTAAAGTCTCCAGGTTTAGGCATCTGTGAGTGGCTTCTTGTCATCCTCTCACTCCTTCTCATCATTATCACATTTCCCATTTCCATCTGGTTCTGTATGAAGGTAAGAGTATTTCTAGAGATTGAACTTGATCTTACATTCAACTTGCACACAAAGAAAAAAATCATGAATTCCACAGTATTATGTGATAAGGATATTTCTTTCTCATTTAAACATACCTCCAGTACATATTAAATACATTATATGTACAAATGACAGAAACAAATTTTAATTCCCACATTTTCTGATTTTGTAAACCAAACATCAAGTCTTCACAATCTAAGAATTCTCTATGATTCTCGAACAGTGAGACCTTTTGCTTTTTTCACTACATTCCTGAGATCCACAACGTAAACCAAAAAGTTTATAGAGTCTCCATCTTCCACCCAAGTGTAAATTTCTTTGTGCAGGAGGTCATACTCAAAGGACATGTCATCAGACACCTGTCAGGGCCAGGCAGGAATCTACTGGACAGATTGTCCCATGTGACCTGAGAGACCTGGGAGGGGGGGGGAATCCTATTCTTTTCACTATCCCTATGCACTGGAATAATTTAGAGCTAGCTTCATCTTTCTAAGTGCCGATATGATGTACTCAATAAAGGGATTCTTGAACTTGAGCCAAGCTTCAGAGTCCTGACTTCTCAGAGTTCATTACTCAGAACCAGGACAGACAGGACCATTGTGATTTTAAGGGATTACAGGGTCATAAAAAGGAAAGCAATATGGAAGAAAGAATGTTGGTTATTAGAGTGAAAACCACCTGTGATTCCCAAATTTTCCTCTTTTGCTATATTTTAAAATATAGAAAAATCCTTCTTCTTGCATGTGACCATTGACCAGCCAACTTAAGAGTTACTTATGTCTTACTTTAATTGCATGAAAATACATATCTGTTGGATTGGTACATATCAGAGGTGGGTTCCTACTGGTTGGGACTGGTTTGGCTGAGTACGTAGTAACTTGGCCTGCCACGCCCCTGAAACGGCCATAGGCGCCGCCATCTTGCTTTTTGCTTCTGCGCATGCAATACTATCATACCCAGAAAAGCACATGGTAACAATGCTTGGCTAGTGAGGAGAAAGATCATTACACTGCATAAGCAAGGGGTCCACTACCCCTCGACCATGGGCCACTACCGGGCCATGATCCATTCAGAACTGGGCCATGCAAGCAGCAGGCCGGTGCCTGCATGCGCAGCTCAACTAGCCTGAGCAGCAGGCCAGTTCGCATGCATGCAACTTGGCTTACATGAACGGTGGGCCGTCTTACATGTACAACTAGACTTCAATGAGTGACAAGCCAGTTCCCCTCTCTCTCTCTCTCTCACACACACACACACCAGGATGCCAAGATGTAAAGGTTGGGGACTCCTAATTTAAAGGAAGTCAGAAGTGGAGTTTCTTAGGACAGGGGTCCCCCGCAGCCCACTATTGGGCCATACCCCATTTGGAACTGAGATGTACAAGTATTGAGCTGGTGCATTTGCTCGCAGCTCTAGTTATGTTAATGGTGGGCCGGGGCACACACCAGTGGTGGGTTTCAAATTTTTTTAGAATCTCTTCTGTAGGTGTGGCCTGCTTTGTGGGAGTGGCTTGCCGGCCATGTGACCTGGTGGGAGTGGCTTGCTGGCCATGTGACTGGGTGGGAGTGGCTTACCAGCCATGTGACTGGGTGGGCATGGCCAACTTGTAAAATGTGGTGAAACTCACTTAACAACGTTCTTGCTTAGCAACCAAAATGTTGGCTAAGAAACTGACATTTGAAGCACGCAAGTCTTAAAGCTGTCAAGTTACAAAACCCTTGCAGCCCTAACCCTTTAGAAAAAAAAAACCCAGGGTGTTCAAACTTGACAGCTTTAAGACTTGTGGACTTCAACTCCCAGAATTCCTTCTCTCGCTCTTCATCTTGATGATGTGCGGACGGGCAGGGGAAGGGAGCTGAAACCTGTTCTAAATGACATTGTAGATTTGTGGAACCTCTTCTATAGAAGAAGTTAGAACTGGCAGGAACCCACCCCTGGCACACATCCATGCAGCTCTACTTGCACAAGTGGTAGACTAGTTTTCCTCCCCACCCCACCCACCCCGTCCCCGGCTTGTCCACCAAGCCGTAAAAGCTGGGGACTGCTGCCATAAGTTAAAACAGAAAAAAACTACAAGGCTGATTTCTCTCACCATTTTACATTTCCTCCACTTGGCATTGAGCAATCCATTAAAATCTTTCTGGAGCTAATTTTTTGTACTATCTGCTTCCTTTTTTTTTCTTCCTTCCAAATTCTGTTACTCATCTCCGTTTTTGTTTTTTTTTAATGACAGATTGTACGGGAATATGAGAGAGCTGTTTTATTTCGATTTGGTCGTATTCTTCATGGAAGGCCAAGAGGGCCTGGTAAGTATACAAAGATTATTAGATTTTTTCAGGACCACAAGTTAAATATAACACTGCTTTCTACGACATCTATATAGACTGAACTATTGGGGTGACTGATGTTGTAAAAGAAGGTACCAGTGTCGACCTTGTTGAGAAACAATGGCGCAACTCGGGTTGTGCTAAAATACATAGTGAACAAATCACCTTGCTAGGTCTCATTGTTGAATTATGAAATGAATAGGGTAGTAAATAAAATGGTACAATATTGGCAACTTCATTTTGATACGGTACAAACTAAAACCAGCTTCATTACCATGGGATGATCCCTATATTTTTTTCTATACTGCTTGAATTGAGAGGGAGATAGTTTAAGATAGTTGCACTCACACCACTTTAAATACTAACAGTTTCCAAGTGGAGATTTGTTACACATTTATTACGTATAGATTTACATATATCTTGGAGGTATAGAATCCTATCCTTTCCTATAAAGTGCAGAGCAATGAGATGGCAGAAAAACCTTGCCTTTTTGCTGCCATCTGTAGAGACCTGGATTTTTGCAGACAGCAAACATATTACAATAAAATTGTAAAATAAAAGTTTATTGTTTCCATTAATGTTTTGCCATCTGCTCCATAAACTCTTTCCCCATTTTGTTAGAAGGGTTTGCTTTGCATTCTTTATTATCACTTTAGATTATTTTGCCAGATTTTTTGCTGTACTGTGAAGAAAAGAAAGCCTTGCATCTTTCTAGATGCTTTAAAAAAGTTTTGCTGACCTTTCCTTGGAATTACAGAGTACATTTCTGTGGAGTTTCAGTTACTGTGATTTTAAATAACTTCTCTGCAGTTTTCCTTTTGGTCTCTTTTTCCTAGTCCCCTCATTTTAAAAAAATCCTTTTTGTAATTAAATGTGATGGTATTGTACTCTGTGGTATCTTCCAGGTAGTCCTTGTTTATGAATGATAATTGGGACCAGAATTCCTGTGCTAAGTGATATGCTAAATACAACAGCATTAAGGTCACTTATCTCTTTTTGGCTTAATTACGCATTTCACACTAGATCTGCCAATCTACGCTACATCAGCAACAGGTAGAAATTCTGAGAATTTTTCCTAGGCATACTGATCAACTGAAATTGCAAGAGGATTACTCAAGGACTTCAGCATGGAGTAAAAGAAGTTTGGAAAATGACAAAAATATATTAAAATATTAAAGCAAAAGATATGATGGCCACTACTGCAATCCACCATTGTTTCTGTTCAAGATTTTTAAAGCATTTCATAAACCTTCAGAAATTATTTGACAAAGATATCAGCTGGACAAAAAGATTACAATCATTTCTGCAAACCAAATCATTCCCATGACATGGTAAGATAGGTTACTGGAAAATCTAAGAATCATGCAAATAACCCCTGGTTAAATAAGCAAATCATGACTTATTTAACTCAGTTTTTTGAATCTGCATGGCAAATATAATCTGACAAGTACTAAATCCCCATATTTGGTTAAAATATAGCTGATAGTTTCTGTAGTATAAACATAGACAGCAAAACCTAGGAATCTTAAGAAACTGTGTTAATGAACCTCATTTTTATCTTTGATTTCTTGTGAGGTTTGTTATAAAATGGTTACCCTCTTTTTCAATCTCTAGGCATGGAATCATTAGGTTAGGGCAAGCCTTTTAATGAGAGTATTTTGGCTGCACTAACTTTTTATCCCTTTTTGGTTTTTCCATAAATGCACAAATATTTTTTTAATGTTTGAGCGGAAATGATTCCAATCTCCATCGGGCCACTATTACTTTTTTTAAAAGGGAATGGTCACTATAAAGGAAACTGTTGATGGCAACCTAAATGGCCACTATTTCTCAAATATGAGTTGACCTTAATTTGTTAGTCATTTGATGTTGGGTCAGATACATGCAAACAAATACATGATTAGAATGCACCTGATGATCAGCCAACAATTTTTCTATATGTAAAGTCCCAATATGATAACTTGATAAAATGAGCATCAAAAAATATGCTCTTAATTCCTATAATGTAACTTCCATGCTGTTCTGTTTCTCCTAAAAGGCTTGTTTTTTCTCCTTCCCTGTCTGGATACTTACCACAAAATAGACATTCGTCTCAAAACTTTAGAGATTCCTTTGTGTGAGGTAAGTGAGTTTAGTTATAGCTTACTCATTCTTTTATAGCTCACCTGCTGGAGAAAACCACATGGATTAATCAAGAAATGAGACAGTTGCCAAGCAGACACATTATAGAAAAAGTTACATAGATTCTCCATTTAGAAGGATTTTCTATTGATTACACTTTTTGATGACATTTGGAAAGCCAGGATGGGGCACTATAACCATCTTGATTTCTCAGCAGTTTTGAGTACCTTGAGCAGGGACGTGCGGTCAGGGGAGGCAGGGGAGGCAGAGCCTCACCTCTCATCATGAAATAATAATATATAATAATAATATATATTTCCTCCCATCCCTTTTACACGGCTCCCGCTAAGCTCTGGTAAGGAGAAGAGCCTTTGGGGAGTGAAGAGGAGGGAGGAGGAGGAGGTGGGCGTGCAGGGCGGTGCCAGCTGGGCAACCGGTGGAGGCAGGAGGGTTCTCAGAAGCGCCAATAACCTTCCTGTCTCCGCTGTACTTTGCGTGCTCCTCGCGACTGCAATAGACGTCTAGATGTGGCAGGTGCTATTGGGCTGGAAGCCCAAACCCCATTAGCCACAAAAGCCGCTTCTGGAAATATATTGCAGTCGCGAGGAGCGCGCGAAGTACAGCAGAGGCAGGAAGGTTTTCGTCGTTCCCCAGTCACTTTCGTGGCTTCATCATCAAGACGAAGTCCGGGAGCACCGACAACATTTCTGCCTCCGCTGGACTTCATCTTGATGATGTCACCACAGATGCCGGGCGTGGATGGACGGAGGTAGCCAGAGTGGCGCCGAGGCAGTCCGGTAGACGAGTGACCGAGGATCAGGCTGCCTGATCCTCCATCGCTCGCTCACTCGCTCTTTCATCCACCCGGACCCCTCGGCGCCACTCTGGCTAACTCCGTCTGGCTGCGCCCAGCAGCTGCGGCGACGTCATCAAGATGAAGTGGCGGTGAAGGTGAAGTGCTTTTCAGTGCTTTTCTGTGCGTCTGGCGTTTAGGTAGATAGCCGGATGTCCTAAACGCCAGACACACAGAAAAGCACTGAAAAGCAGCTGCTGTTGGGGACCACGGAGCGTGAGCCGGTGGAGCGCGCTCAGGAAGGCGGGAATGGGATCACATGTGCTGGAGGCTGAGGCAGCCTCAGCCTCCAGCACACGTGGTCCCATTCCCTGCCTTCCTGATGACGTCACCAGCCTCACCAGCCATAAACCTCACCGCACGTCACTGACCTTGAGTATCCTTATGGACATACTGGGGGGATTAAGAATAGGTGGCATTATATAGCAGTGGTTCTCCTTCACTAGTGGTCAGTTCCAGACAAAGTTAACAGAGAAAGAGAGGTTGTGTCCCCACCTCCTTTCTTGTTGAATGTCACAGTGTTCTATACTCCTGCCTCTGCTTTTTAATATCTACATGAAATTGCTGGATGAAGTCTGGGTCTGCTAACATCTATATGCAGGTGATACTCAATTGTACATCTCAGCCTTTGCTTGTCCAATGTCAATGTCCTATGCCTGGATATTGTTCAGGTCTGGATGGGGAGCCTTAGCTTCAGTCCTGAGAAGACTAAATGGATGGGCCCCTAGATCTCTTTTTTCACCTTTGGTCTTAGATGGGGAGGCACTTCTCCATTTGAGACCGGTACATAACTTGGGAACCATCATAGTTTCACAACTACTCCAAGACCAGGTGGCAGCTTTGGCTAGGATGATCTTTGCACAGGTCCATTATGTGTGCTTTATTCCTAGAATGGGAAGCTCTTCAGACTGTCACTTATGTTTTGGTTGCCTCATAATGGAATGTTGCAATTTGATTGCTTTTGAAGACCACCTAAAAGCTACAACTAGTCCAAAAATGCTACAGTGATGGCCACATTTGATACACCCATGTGCATTAATGATTCGCAACCTGTATTGGTTGCCTGTCTGTGTCTGGGTGCAATTCAAGGTACTGATTGTCACCTGCAAGGGCTTTCATGGCATGGGACTTGGTTCTTTGATGGGCCACCTGTCTCCATGATTCTGCCTCACCAGTGAGATTCAACTCCTACCTTACAAGAGTTTGACAAATCTTTGAAAATGTGTCTGGGCTCTCTGGCCCAGAACTAGGTTGTTTGTTGAGACCATGATGAGTTTTTTGTAAGGTAATTTGTGTTGAGTTCAGGGGCATATGTTCTTTTCCTCAATTATTTTCCACTCTTTTAATTGTAAAATACTCAGAGTAATATGATTATGAATTCTATAAAATCAATCAATCCATTGTTGGCAGTCAAAAGTTTACAGCTGATACCTCAACCGTAAGATGAACTAATTACATAAATTTAACAAACTTTGTTGTAGTTGTGTCTTGCCACTTTTCCATACAAAAACATATGCCATGCAAATGTTATTAATCTATCTTGTGAGGTTCCTATAATCTTTACCAGCCCAGGTACTACAATAAAAAACATTGCCCAATTTTTGAATGCCCTGGATTTCCAATTTCTTTCCAGTAACTAACAAAATTACTACCATACCCATTCTTCATCTTATTACATTGAAGATCGTCCATATACCTTCTATTTATTGTAGGTGATCACCAATGATATGGCTGTTTTAGAATTAAATACTGTCTGCTACTATCGAATGGAGAACGTTACTCTGCTGATGACTACACTCACTAATCGTTCTAACGCAGTTCAGATGCTGGTACAGACTATCACAAAGCGCTTGCTGGCACATCGGACTTTCATTGACATTCTGATGGAGAGAAAGAACATCAGCCAGGAGATAAAAGTGAGCAAGATGAGGATTGTGTGATAACTCTTCCTAATGGGCAAAACCATCACAAATATTTACATTGTAATCAGTGAATTGGCATTAATAAAATAATGCTCCCTTGTTATTGGACAGTTTCTCTTTCTTAAAAGATATTTCAAAAGATACAAATTTGTAAGAATTGCATTGCTAAACTTGACCAATACAGTATATATTCAATCCAGTTTTTGTTTTCAATACCTGCCAAGCTAGATACCACAAATAGGCCAATAATTATGGGCTTTGAATAATTTTTCCATCTCCTTTTTTTTCTTTTTATGCAGGTGGCTGTGGATGCCATCACCTGTCAGTGGGGGATCAAAGTGGAGCTGACAGAAATGTAGGTATGAAATCTGTACACTGTAAACCAAAAAAACGTCAAAATATCAGGAAAGGAAAAGAATGAAATGAATTTGTAACTTTCCATTCAAGTATTACATATTCCTTCTATATTGGCTTATAATTAATAGTTATGCTTATGCCAGTCCATGAAGAAATATAAAATTAATTGTTAGATTGATTTTATTAGGATCAACAAAAATGATCTAATGGTTTGTCTGAGAGTTGCATTTTCCAGAATCTTCATTAGGCAAGAGGTTACAAAAACCCAAAACCTTTGAGCATGATGGACACAGACAGGAATATTATAATCATTACTGGTAATACTTCCATTGATATTCAGTCTGCCTTCATATTGATCCTGGTTTTGAATTGCAGACCTCATAACTGAAACACCTATCCTTAGTTACAGATTTCCTGGCTTTTTCTCCATCCTGTTTTTATATTATTTTTGATAACATTGTCTCCAATGAAGACTGCTGGAGAACTCCCAAGCCTGCATACTCTTTTGTGCTATTTTACTTGGTCCTTGCTGTATTGTGAGTCTAAGCATAAACCAGGGGTGTCCAAACTCGAGAACTTTAAGACTTGTGGACTTCAATTCCCAGAATTCCCCAGCCAGCATGGCTGGCTGGGGAATTCTAGGAGTTGAAGTCCACAAGTCTTAAAGTTCTCAAGTTTGGACACCCCTGGCACAAACTAATTCTAGATGAGTCTCCATTGCATAGTGTTTATGAGTACAAGCAACAATAGAAGAACCAACACTTATAACAAGTGTTTAAGATATCAAGTGTTTCTGTAACATTGAGAATGTTATGCAAGTGTTTAAGGTTTTCTTTGATTAAACTTGGTTTTAAAAAAGGACTGCAAGTTTGTTGCAATCTGTTTTCAATCTCTATGCACTGACATCTTCATCCAGAATGGAAAGTGAAGGCCAGAAAAACAATATCTAGCAACTTTAACTAGAGATAAGATACTGAGAATATTAGGACCACTCCTTGACCAAGATTGATGAATGAATGAATGAATGAATGAATGAATGAATGAATGAATGAATGAACTAGTCAGTAAAGGCATTTGTGACTACATTGATTAGTTCCATATTTCCTTCCTGTTGTCTATGTAAACTGGAAGCGGCTTTCATCCTTTCCAAGTTTCTCTGGAGCAAAGTTTCTCAACTTCAGCAACTTTAAGATATACAGACTTCAACTCCCAGAATTTCCCAGCCAACCAGCCAGCATGGCCAACCAAAAGTGCACAGAACATAAATTTGCTGAGGTTGAGAAAGACTGCTCTGGGGGATGGTTGAAGATGCTGAAGAATTCTTCTTTTTTTTTACAGTAAAATCATGAGGAGAGAGAATAGGTGCTCCTTATGTGACAGATATCTAAACTGAAGTAAATAAATAGTGAAGAAACAGCAGTAGTTTCTTACAAGTGTTTCTCTGACAAAATGACTTGTGAGCAGAAGTATCTAAAAAACCCCAATGCAGGCTTAAATTATGTTAACAGAGGCATTGCAACCAGTTCACAGGAATTAAAGTTCCATTGTATTCTGTACAGGTTAGATTGCACTTGAAGAACAATGTCCAAATAGCATGTACTTACCTTTTTAGAAGATTGGCAAACTAAACTATGGGAATATGCCTCACTGTCAAAAATAGCTTCCCATGTAAAAAAATGCCTGATGTAAAATTTAAATTAACTTGGAAACCATTAATGGATTATAACTCTTTATATGGACTTTTGCTCTGCCCTAACTCAAACACTTCCCAAATGCTTTGGCCTTGATTTATACCTGTGGACTCACCTTGCATGTAAATAGTGATGCCATGGCAGCCATACAAAAAAAGGGAAATTTTTAAAAAGGCATTTGTTTGTGTAGAATGCATGGAGGAGGCAAAAGGGAGCAAGAGTCATGAATTCAAGGCCTTGCAAGTCTGTTTTCAACTCTGAAAGTGTCCCCTGTCCTCAGCTTTTTCAAAGTGAGATCATAGTGAATGAGATCATAGGACAGAATTTCCAAAGACTGACCAGAGACATTTTGGAGAGAGATGGTATGACAAATCTCAGTCGAATTGCATTTGAGCTTTTGAGATATGGCATAAAGTGATTGGAGCATATGTCTGTGAGGGTCCCATAAAATTTAAAAAATGATGATCCTTTGATGTATATCAATACAATACAATACAATAGTAGAGTTGGAAGGGACCTTGGAGGTCTTCTAGTCCAACCCCCTGCCTAGGCAGGAAACCCTATACCGTTTCAGACAAATAGCTATCCAACATCTTCTTAAAGACTTCCAGTGTTGGGGCATTCACAACTTCTGGAGGCAAGCTGTTCCACTGATTAATTGTTCTCACTGTCAGGAAATTTCTCCTCAGTTCTAAGTTGCTTCTCTCCTTGATTAGTTTCCAGATCACATTTGCTGTTGCCAAAAAGATAAGTAGGAGAATGTGAAGATAGTGCTTGGGAGAAGAATATCAGCTCTCCATAATGACAGCCTCCTTAATCTAACTGGGAATAATGGTGGGTGGGGATATAATCCCCAGTAGCCATGTAGGTGGCTCAGTGGCTAAGACGCTGAGCTTGTCGATCAGAAGGTCAGCAGTTCAGCAGTTTGAATCCCTAGCGCCGTGTAACGGAGTGAGCTTTCGTTACTTGTCCCAGCTTCTGCCAACCTAGTATTCAAAAGCATGTAAAAAGGCAAGTAGAAAAATAGGAACCACGTTTGGTGGGAAGGTAACAGCTTTCCGTGTGCCTTCGGCATTTAGTCATGCTGGCCACATGAGCACCGAGACATCTTTGGACAGCGCTGGCTCTTCAGCTTTGAAACTGACAGCACTGGCTCTTCAGCTTTGAAACGGAGTAGAGCACCACCCCTAGAGTCAGGAACGACTAGCACATATATGCGAGGGGAACCTAGCCATGTAGGAGACACAGTGTTTGTAATTATGGCCAAACCTCTCTATACAGAGTTCATTGAGAGACTCTGGACTGTGGTTAGTCCGAACAAAAGAAATAAAAAGCATAGGTACAAGACCAGTTTCTTTATTAATGAATAAAAATGTATCTTTGAAGAAAATTTGTTTCTGTAAATAATACAGGATTGGTCTCTTATGAGAATGGATCTCACTTCTACACTTGACAGAAGTCAAAACACATTATCCGTGGATTAACCCAGGGTAGGCAGGCTATTTCTAGAACCCAAATATGATTCCTGAAGCAGGCAAATGTGGTTAAGGAATCAGTTTAAATGGTATGCAGATAATAGTAGTGAAAGTCCAAATGAGCTGACTTATAGGCAGCACCCTGGACAAACATTCAACTAGCATATCAGCCCAAATTTTTTTCTCAGAAGTAAAAAGCTGAATTAAGTAATTATATCAGAGGGCTTATCATTGTCCATGACATGAAAAAAATAGTAACCAAAAATACATATATTTTCAAGATGTCAAGCGTCTTCTATTGTTTCTAAGCCTGGAGAGTAGTCTTTCTTTCAGTTTCCTATTTTTATTTCAGTAAAGACATTCGACTGCCAGCTGAGCTCCAGGTGTCACTATCTGCACAAGCAGAAGCCCAGCGTCATGCTAAAGTGAGAGTAAGTCAGCAGTACATTTTTATTAGAGGAGATGGGGGTGATGCTTTTTCTCTGGTGGCATTGGATTCAGGGGGAGTGGCAGGGCAGAGGAAAAGAAACCTGCTATTGAGGAGGCTGATAGCGCATACAATAATATTAATTGTAAGCAAGCAAACAAACAGGAAGAATGGAGAGTGTTAGTCTCCATGATTCATAGCTTACTTTCCAATTTCAGATAACTATGAATCTTTACAGTTTTTCATAACTTGTAAGACAGCACATTCTGTCCTGCTTCATCTCCATATTCTTTTGTGTGAATTTAGTTACCAGGTTTCCTCAGAAAGTACTTGCACAAAGTACTATTATTTTGCTATGGAACAAAAAAAATATGCAGGGCAATAAATAAACTGCATCCACAGGAATAGAAATTAACTTGTGAATTGCTGAAGGGGAAGAACTAAAAAAAGAATCTGTGCTGTGTATAGGAACAGTGGTTAAGGTATTAGTTATTGAACACTAGACAAAATTGGGACTAAGCTAAAATATTGCAGATGATTCTTGCACAAAGTAATACAGCATCACACAATATAGAGCAGGGGTGTTAAATTCAATGTCATTGATGGCCACATTGAGGGTTGAGTTTGACCTCAGGAGGGGCATGGCCAAGGGTATGTGGCCAGGGGCATGGCCAGCTCGACGTCACTTGTGTCAGAGGTGCTTATGGTGGCCTCCGCACTCTGCCAGTGAAAACAGGCTCCCGAGTTTTGTTTTTGGCTGTGATAGCCTCCTGCCAGGGAAAATGGAGCTCGGGAGTGCTGCCCGTGGCCTTCCCACGCTCCGTTTCCCTGTCAGAGGCACTGCAGACTGGTCCTTTGCTGTTTCCAGGGCAGCACCACGAGCCTGATCTAGCCACCTTGCAGGCTGGATCTGGCCCACGGGCCTTGAGTTTGACGCCTCTGATATGGAGGATAGAAGATATTTTTTCTAATTTAGGCTTAGGAAAGGCAGTATCTCAGTGATATGGTTACTGAAGTAATAGATTCAATTCTTAAATGGCTTTTGTGTTGTAGGTGATCGCTGCTGAAGGTGAAAAAGCTGCTTCTGAATCTCTGAAGATAGCAGCCGAGACATTGTCCCATACTCCAGCTGCTATCCAGCTCCGTTATCTTCACATTCTGCAGAACCTGTCTTCTGAAAAACCTCCGATATTTGTTCTGCCTTTACCTTTTGACCCCCTGAGCCTTTCAGTTGCAGTAAATCAAACATCCCCTGGCTACAACCCTTCAGGTTGTGACAATAATCCAGAAACTTCCAAGGGCAAGGACTCCCCCATGTTATAGGAATTGTAGAATTCAAAAGAGCATGATTTAAAGCTGTAGTTGATACAATTCACCACATAATTGGCAACTAAATCTTCTGCTTAAAATTCAAATAGTAATAGAAATCAAATAAAAAGTCAACAAACTCAGATCTCAAGCTCAGGATACAAATGACAGGGTATTGTAAATCCTGACATATGAATTTACTCTGAGACTCATGTATTTGACTAAAATATATACATCATTAAAAAAAATTAGTTGTATGTTTGTAAAATCTGTTACATTATTTATTTATTTTTAAATTGTATTATTATTACCAAGAACCATTCTTAGTAATCACATAGATTTTTTCCAGGACAATCTATTCTCAACCTAGCCTATGAAGATTCACAATGATACAGTATATCCATGGCTGTTGAAACTGAGTTCATCCATTCATCTCACTGTTGGTTGTTATTTTCTCTTTTCTCACCATTCCCATATTTATAGAATTCTTAAGGGCTGTAGGTCTTCATATGTCAAAATGATGATAATGTAAAGCTAACCATTTGTCCCTCAAACAAGAACCCTGGACTGACTGGTTCTTTAATTCATTTGGTCCATCCTCCTCCTTCAAAACACACTTATTGGACACTCTTATGATAAAGAAAATGATCTGCCATATCTCGACATGGGACAGCACCCAGAACTTCTTCCTTCAAGATGATGCTATAGACCACTGCATACCAAAACAACTAAACACAGCCCCACCTAGTAGGGCTGTATTAATATTATCCTTCTCATCTTTCCTATTACCTATTTCCTTATCTTCTTATGACTATAACTTTGTTGCTTGTATCTTACAATTTAAATTAATTGTTTTATTTAGTTTCCTAGTATGATTTCTATTGATTGCTTATTTAATATCCTGTGACTATCACTAAGTGTTATATGGGGAATGTATTTTATGATGATTATGATCATGATTTATAACTTGTTACTTGTTTGTACACTGAGAGCTTATGGACCAGAGAAAAATTACTTGTGTGTCCAATCACACTTGACCAATAAAGAATTCTATTCTATTCTGATTCATCCAGAAGTACCTCAGCGAGACAGACGGAAAAATGTGAGCTCTGAAGATTCTTTTTGGATCAGAACTTCCCTGGGGGTGGGGAGTGAAGAAGGAGCTGCATCTCATTAGACCCAGAGGAATGTAACAGGTTCCTCATAGGTCGGAGATTAGCTTTCTGAATTGGCGCAGGGGGAGGCAGCATGGCAATTGCGGACTTCTGGCCAAAGCTTTTGAGCAAGAGCGGTGCAGGAAAGGAATGTGAAACTTGATAAGAAGATTTAATTAATCAACTGACATAAATCAGAATCTGCAAAAGGCAAAGAGCCTTGTGAATATAAATAATATTGATGGATAGATTGGGATTTTGGCAGAAAGAAAGAAAGAAAGAAAGAAAGAAAGAAAGAAAGAAAGAAAGAAAGAAAGAAAGAAAGAAAGAAAGAGGGGGTGGTGGTGGTGTAAATCATTAAGTCCAAAAAGAAATGCTTGCTTTAAACAATTTGCAGACAGAAAGGAGGAAATAGAGAATTGACTAAGCCATTGAAACATAAACCTTGAATCTGGATTTGAAAAGATTGTGTCTTTAAAAGAGATTAATTGACAATTGGGAATTCTACAAAGGAATGGAAGTAGGGGTGAAATGGAAGTTAAAAACATACCAAGGAGACTTGCATTGTTCGAGTTTGTTCTAACTAACATAAAAAGCACTATTTTCTCACCTATAATCCAATCTTATCTAAGCAATGAATGGAATGTTCATTAGTAAGAAGATTTAATTAACCAACTGACATAAATCAAAATTTGAAAAAAGCAGGAGGTGAGGAGAAACGAAACTTAAAAACATTCCAAGGAGACTTGCTTTGTTCGAGTTTGTTCTAATTAATATATTTTAAACAAATCTAATCAATGAGATGTGGAATGTAACAAGGAAAAAAATCAAGAAAAAGCGCTAGTCTGGATTTAAAACTGGATTTAAAAATATCAAGCTGTATTACTGGAAACCATCGAGCTAAAAATATGGAGCTATTTGCCAGAGGGAAGAACAAAGAACAAAGAAAGTGAAGTGATTAAGATGTCTCCCCCTTCTCTTTCTCTCCATTTTAGCTGAATCAGAATTTTAGTTGGATCAGAATTGCAAAATAAGAACAACCTTGGAAAACTTGGAATTTAAATTATAATTAACTGTACAACTAACTGTAATTTTGGAACTGGACATTATGGAAAGGTGGGAATTTGAAGAATTACATGAAATTATAAAAAATATGCATAATCCATCAAAATTAAGTTTAAATAGAATTTTGAAGTTAGAATCTGAGGAGAAGCAGGAAATGAAGGAAGAAGAGGGGGGGAGTAATGAAATGGCAGAAACGGTGGAAAATAAAAAACAGACAAAAGATTTCACTGAGTTTGACAGTGGCATAGGGAAAACTGAAAAGTGTGGACATGTCCCAACAAAGAAAAGAGAAGAGACAGGAATAGACTTACTAGGAAAAAATTAGATATTTAGAAATTGTTATGTGGAGAATATAAAGTTGATGTATATCAGCTACACAATAATTAAACTGAGTTGCTAACTGATTGAATATGATAATGGAAAGATAATTAAATAAAGGTTAAAATATATGAAATATAGACACATATAGAAGTCTTAAGAAGATGAAAATAAAAAGCAGTTTAGAATTTAGGATAAAAGACTTACTAGGAAGAAATATATTGAGAAATTGTTACGTGGAGAACATAAAGTAGAGGTATGTGATTTACTCTTTTATATGATAATTAAACTGAGTTGCTAATTGATTGAATATGATAATTGAAAGACAATTCAATATAGGTTAAAATATATGAAATATGGATGCATATAGAATTCTTAATAAGATGAACAAAGTGAGGTGTGTATTGCTTTTTATTTTACATAGCAGATCAATGGAATTGTAATAAACATTGAATGGCAAGGATTGTTATTTAAAGACAATTAAATGTAAGCTAAGTTAAGATATGGAAAAATGGAGGGGGGACATGAAACATACTTATAATGGAAAATTATTGAGATTATAAAGACAGAACTAAAAATTTGGGGCGTGTAATGATGTATACAATTTTATGATGAGAATAGCTGGGAATTGTAATCAGGTCTACATTCCAGCCAAAAATAAGTTGGGGGGGGGGGCTTTAAAATATAATTGCTATATATGTATACTTTTTTTCTCTTTCAAAAAACAGGAGGAGGATATATGTTAAAATTAAAGATGTTTATTGAAATGGAATTATAAATACCATCTACATAAAATGGAGCTTGCTCAGAGGCTGAAATACACCAAGTAAATGAGATGAAGAGTGTGGAAGAGAGGAAAGAGGTAAGGGAAGAAGAAAGGGTTAGGAGAGAGGGCGGGGGGGAGAGGAGGAGAGAAAGAAGGAGTGGAAAGAGGAGAAGGAGAGAGGAAGGGGAAGTAGAGAAAAGGATGACGACAGAGGGAAGAAATAAAGTAGGGAGGAGGAGGAGGAGAGAGGGAGAAGATGGATAGGGCACAAATATGGTGTATGGAGGCTTCCGGTTCCGGCGGCTGACGGCGACGGGCAAGTCCTTTGCCCGCTCCGGCTCCCCGGTGGGCTTCCCCGCTTTCTGGGGGGCACAGGACGCCCCGGAGAGGCATCCTGCCGAAGGAGCGGCTTGCGGGGGACCCTGGCATCGGCGGCGGCTGGTGGGGGCTCCTCCGCTTCGCTCCAGGCATCGAGGAGCAGTCTCGGAGGGCGTGATTGCGTCTCGCAACAGGCTGATCGGACGATGTAAAAATAGAAGGAAGCAGCGGCGGTGTGGTGAGGCACTTCCCCTCTTCATTCCCTTTTTCTTGATTTGATGGACCTTTCAGCAATTTAAAATGTTAAACTTTTGGATTTCCTTGGAGGCGCGGCTGGGGGGAGGGGGATTTCCCCCCCCTTGGACAAGCGGCTTGGAAAAATTTTGCTCTCACCCCCAGGGGAAGGAGGAGGGGGGAGAGCCAACCAATGCTGCCTCACCCCTGTAAAAGTGACTTTTCACTGGATTTAGCTCCATAACCTATTGATGACCTGAGAACTTTGTGAACTTTTAAAACTTTACTATGCCTCCGAGCCCAAAGCTGGCAGGGCAAGATGGCACACTTCCGTTGTCTTCATGAACTGTGAAACCTGACTCCACCTTTAAAATTCAGGCTTCCGGTCTTTGTCTCCGTGTCACCTAGAAGAATCTCTTGTGGATTGTTATTTTCTTGAACTCTCTGGGGGGAAAATTCCTCTCTATTGCCAGACTGACTAAAGAAACTCTCTTCTGCCTGGATCTTCTGCCTCCTGGACTCATCTGTCTGCTCTACTTCTCCAGCTGTCCATTCTCCATACTGACTGATCTCTCCACTTTATAAACTATGTCTCCAAAAAGACCACCCCCTGGAAAACCTGGCTTTGCTACTTCTGCCCCGACATCTGCAACATCCAGTCCTGCCACACAATCAAAGATCACAGAACTGATGCAACCTAAGAGTACAGAGATGGATTTGCAACAAATGCTTCAGCAACTTATACAGGGCCAGGAAGAAATTAAGAAACAATTAAAGGAAATGAAGGAAGAAATTAAAGAGAACCAAGTCCAAATCTACAAGAACTCACAGAGACTGGACCTTGTGGAGGGTGGGGTGGCGGAGGTGAGGGGGGGGATAGAAGCAGTGCAGAGGGGAAACAAAGAACTTGATATCCAGCAAATGAAAACAGAATTTGAGAGAATGTCCTTTTATCTTAGATTTCAAAATGTCATAGAAGCAGATGGGAAAATATAAGGGACATTATGACTAACATTCTAGCTGAATACATACATAAAGAAAAACAACAGATGGATTGGGAGATAGATCTGGTTTACAGAGTGAATTCAGCTTATGCCAGAACACACAATGTACCCAGGGAGGTCCATATTAAATTCCTTAGAAAAAGCACAAGAGACGAAATTCTGGGTGTACAAAGGGGGCAGGCACTGACATACCACGACAGGGAAATAACCATCCTGAAGCAGATCCCCAAGAAAATTAGGGAAAAAAGGAAAAATTATTCGCAATTGGCGAATAAATTATACCAGAAGTGGGTGTGGTTTAGATGGTTGATGCCTGAAGGTATGCTGATATTCTGGGAGGAGACAAGAATTAGAATCAATACACCCATAGAGGCACAGGCCTTTATGGAAAAAAACAAAACAAACCTAGAAAAAACAGAAGACTCTACAACGGTTATGCAGGACACGGGAGGGGCCGGAGCTCTGCCAGCGGGGGGAGAAGGGGCAATACCAAGAAAGCTCAGATCACAAAAATGAATAAGAAAATTACATTGTTATAAACAGACCGAAAGTAGTAATGAAATTATATCTAGACCATATATTACAATATATAAACTGATTGAAAATATTTTTAGAATTAATATGCTGATTTCATATGATTATGTATTAATGTTTTATACTCAGATGTATTCCATGAGTTTGGAGGGAGGGGGCGCCTGCCACACTTTGCAACTGCCAAAATTTGTATACCTTTCCATTCACCTTTTCCCCTATAAATGTTAAAAAAACCAATAAAATTCTTTGAAAAAAAATGTGGTGTATGGAGAGCAGAAGAGCCAATAATCATTTTGGGGGGCTGATGGTAAGATGAATTGATTTAAATATTTAATAATATAAAATAATGTTGGTTATGTAATTACATACATGTAGTTATTTGTTATGAAAATGAAAAAATAAAAAACCTTTTTATATATAAAAAAGAATTCTATTCTATTCTAAAAACAACATACCGTATTTTTTGCCTCCTGAAACCCCGCCCCCTTCACCAAAATGGCTATGCATAGCTTGTAGGAAGCTTTCAGAGAGCTCCTGGGGGCTGGGGAGGGCAGAAATGAGTGAAAAACAGGCCGTTTTTTGCTCAATTTTGCCCCCCAGCCCTCAGGAGTATTTAAAGTCTCCTAAAGGCTATGCATGCAATTTGTTTGACAAAAAATGAGTCCGTTTTTTGCTCGTTTTTAGGAGGGGACACCTCCCAGAATAATCTACAAGCCCCCTAAAGGCTATTCATGCCTTTTAAAAAAAATGGGCCATTTTTGGGAGGTTTGCAGAGTGCAAAAACCTTTTTTTTTTATTTGCCTCTTCAAAACCTTGGTGCGTCTTACACTCCGGTGCGTCTTATACTCTGAAAAATACAGTAGTATTCAAGAATGATTTTAGCATTTGTGCAAGATCATAACATGTATAATACAGTTGTTATGTCAAATATTATAGTTTCTAGGTCTTGATAAATTAATAACAGCATTTTGATTATGCCAATTTCAGAGAAATTAATATCTTATTTTTCTGTCTTCTATATATATAGAAACAGCTGTGTGTGTGTATGTTCCAGCATAACTCTGGAACGCCTCAAGCACTTTCAATCAAACTTGGTACACAGATGACTTACTCTCTGGAAACAAATACTGTGGGAGTAAGACACCCCTAAAACCCTCGAGGGGGTGTTCTGTTAAGATACAGCGTGTTGTGCCTTAAAATGGATTCTACTGTACTGCCATAAAATGGCTTCCACTGTACAGTGCAGTTGCCATGGTAACAGCTTCACAGTATTCCACAAGAGGGCTGCCTTTGGTAAGGGGGAAAATCCAGCATTAGAAATTGCGCTTGGTCCAGACATTTCCGCCCTATAAATAAATACCCAGGCAATGCCGGGTTATCAGCTAGTATAAAATAAGAAAAAGGATTGCTGTACTTTGATGTTAGCATTTGTAAGGAGTCAACTAAAAGTAAAGAATAGGAAAAATTGAGGAGGAGTAAAACTGGATTCAAAATGAAAACCTAACATAAACACAGGAACGAGGAAATTGACTTACGGACCAACTATAGGTGCTCCTAATTGGGACAGGACAAATGCTGTAAACTGATTTGGATACTTGCAGCCAACAAGAGGAGGGGAGGATAGGGAGCTGAATATAAGGACAACATCCAGTGTTCTGATCTCACTTCTGGGTTATCACAGTATCAGACTATTAAGAAAAAATAGTACAAAACACACCTGTCCTTGTTTTGTTATCTTGGGTATGATGAAAGTCAGCTTAGTTCATTTAACAAAAGGAAGAGATGGAACGAAAGGAAAAGGATGGATAAAATTGCACAGCTGAACAGCAAGAGCGAGGGTGCCTCCTGGCCGACAAGAGTCTTTCCTTTTCTTCAAACTAGGATACTAATGAGGATCTTAAAGCAAATTTTAAAAAGTCCTCAGTTCAGGAACTCACTGGTGTCAGGCTGAAAGAAGAAAAAAAGGAACTTGATTTCCTTCTCCATTCTAGGCTCAGAGAAGGGGAAATATTGAGATTCTTTAGTATAATAAGGCTTATCCTAGAGTAGGGGAGTCCAACCTTGGCAATTTTAAGACTTATGAACTCCAATTCCCAGAATGTTTCAGCCAGCTTGAAGTCCATACTGTAGGTCTTAAAAGTTGCAAAGTTGGACATCCCTGGCCATCTCTCCATTGCTTTATTGAGAAAACTGGATTTGAAAGCATCAGCAGGATGAGAGACATTCCAACAATGAGTTGTCAAGGTGATTCCATTCTTTGGTGATTTAGTCTTTTATTTCTAATTTAATTTTAAAAAGATAGAAAAGATATATCTAGAGAAAGGAAAAGACAGTTATTTAAACTAATTTGAAAGCTGCAGTTTCCTTTTGGCTAAGTTGCTTCTCTCCTTGATCAGTTTTCACCCATTGCTTCTTGTTCTACTCTCAGGTGCCTTGGAGAATAGTTTTACTCCCTCTTCTTTGTGGCAACCCCTGAGATATTGGAACACTGCTATCATGTCTCCTCTAGTCCTTCTTTTCACTAAATTAGACATACCGTTCCTTGCAACCGTTCTTCATATGTTTTAGTCTCCAGTCCCCTAATCATCTTTGTTGCTCTTCTCGGCACTCTTTCTAGAGTCTCCACATCTCTTTTACATCGTGGTGACCAAAACTGAATGCTGTATTCCAAGTGTGGCCTTACCAAGGCATTATAAAGTGGTATTAACACTTCACGTGATCTTGACTAAATCCCTCTGTTTATGTAGCCTAGAACTGTGGGTGCAGCAGCTGCCAAAATAACTTCGTTACTAGAGGCTTTGAGAGAGGCAAAGAGATCATGCCAAAGATGATACTGCATCCGGCATGCTATAACAGACTTCAAAACATCTATTATATAATACAAACAGGGTGGAAAAAAGGCTGCCTTGAAGATATACTTAACCCAATGTGGTTTCTAGAGGTGTACATCTAAACATGTCAGAACAAGGCAAAATTAGATGTTGAAGATTTTCTGAATAAATAATAAAAGTGAGAAACAATTTTAGAATCTTCATTTAACTCCTGTCCCTATAGCTTATTAATTAAAACCAGAAGAATTGCGATTGTAATTTTGTATTTCAGGGATAGGCAGTGCTCAGAGTGCGGCCAAAATTACTATAACAACAATCAGGAGCCAAAGGATTTCTTGCAGCCTCCCTCTTCTTCAGCGCTTGGGCTTGGGTGATTTCTTAGGTCGAGGAGTGGGTGGTTTAGAATGACCAGCTTTATCAGACGATTTCTTATGAGAACTTTCTGCAATAGAAGATAATTGGAACTATTAAATAATCCTTATAGCAGAGATGAAAAAAATAGATTGGATAGTCCATAGTTGTCCCTCTGTGCACAATTCTTAATGAGCTGTAAAAGTGCATAAGGGCAGCATACCCACAGTCCCAAAAAAGTTTTTTTTTTAAAAAAAAAAGTCATTTGGGGAAAAAAAAGGAGGCAGAAACAGGGGTCGTTTAATCACAATTTGCGACCTTCCCATCCAGTTTCCAACAAAGTAAATGTGGGGAAGCTGGATTTATTTAACAACCACGTGATTCACTTAGCCATTGATTCACTTAAACGTGGCAAAAAAAGTTTGTAAAATCAGGCATGCTTCATTTAACACCACCTTGCTTAGCAATAATTCTGGTCCCAACAGATTATAAATCAAGGCCTACCAATAAATTACTGTAAGAGCCAGTGGCTATGAGCCCTTTACTGCAATTTAGATATTTAATATCGATATACTCAAATATTATTTTGTCTTCATGAGACTTTTTATAAGGTGCATCTTTGTTCATTTCCAGCACATTTTTCTTCCTTTCTCCATATATTAAGTAACAATTGCAAGTTACCTCTGGCTCTGACAGTACCTTACAAGCAAATGAAATGGGCTGAAGATATTCTAAAATGGAGCACATGATTTAGGAGGGAGAGGTCAAACGTTTCTTGTGGAATGAACATACTGTACATACCGCTTTGTTTTTTGGTGAATAATGTGGTTGTTATTGGGGTTGGCATAAAACATGCATGATGAACAGATAACATCCTCCTCCTTAGGAGTAAGCCCTATCCCCAGAATAGAAGAACTTCCACTCTCACTGCCTGAAAGTTTAAAGCTGTGAGGGGAGGAGGGGAAAAAACACAAGGCCAGGACAAAGCAAAAGCAGATGTAGGAAGAAATGTAGCTGCTGTTTTTTTCTACTTAAGTCTGTAGAATTATTCCAGCCCTTCAAAGAGGCCTTATTTGATGGAGAACATAGAGACACTAGATCAGGGCTGGGGAATTCTGGGAGTTGAAGTCCACAAGTCTTAAAGTTCCCAAGTTTGGACACCCCTGCACTAGATTCACTTATCGCTCTAACCCAGTGTTTCTCAACCTCGGCACCTTGAAGATCAGTGGACTTCAACTCCCAGAATTCTCCCACCAGATAGCCTGGCAGGAGGATTCTGGGTGTTGAAGTCCACCTATCTTCAAGCTGCCAAGGTTGGGAAACACTGCGTCTAACCCCTAATGTTTTCCCATAATGTTGTGTGACACAATTATTTTAATTGTAAGCCACGACACAGAGTTCTGAAACTTGTGTGATTCTAATAAATATTCAACAAACCATGGTTAAAACCTATTATGTAATATATCCAAAATGGTAGAGTCAAATAAAAGCTGGTAAAATATTCTGGTATTAGCAGTGACGTGCGGTGAGGTTTATGGCTGGTGAGGCTGGTGACGTCATCAGGAAGGCTGGGAATGGGACCACGTGTGCAGGAGGCTGAGGCAGCCTCAGACTCCTGCACACGTGGTCCCATTCCCCGCCTTCCTGAGTCAACATGAAGGGGACCGCGGAGCACAAGCCGCGGGACAGCGGAGCGCGCTGCACGGTCCCCTTCATGTTGACTCAGGAAGGCAGGGAATCGGACCACGTGTGCCTTTTCCCTTTTCCCTTTTTTTTTCTTTTCATGATGAGAGCGGTGAGGCTCTGCCTCCCCTGCCTCCCCTGACCGCACGTCCCTGGGTATTAGCTTTCAGAACTATTTCATGCAATGTACGGTATCTTATTTCAATCCCACTTCTTCAATATATACATCATAAAAGTATATACACCTGAAATTATTACAATAACTCATTACGCCATCTTCAAGCTAGGGCCCTACAGATGAAGTTGACCACAAACCTCAGAATTTCTCAAGGCCTAAAAAAGGAATCTATAAAAGAGTCTGTATTTCTTTTAGAAATTTAAAATTCCATCTTTGAGGTTTTAATCATACCTCTTTGAGATTTTTCTTTTTTGCCAAAATCTTTAAACTCTGGTTCCTCATCTTCTATATCCTGGAGTTTTTTCAGAGCTTCTTCCAACTCCTCATGAAGGGCTTCTGACTTTTCCTCAGCTTCCTGGGCTCGTTTCTCAGCATCTCTAAAAGAACAGAAGCCAAGATAGCGTGGAGTTAAGATACCAAGTATAAAGACCAACAAGGCAATCAGAATGGGAGACATCAAGGCCAGTCCAAGTCTTTTTTTTTTGTCTGAAGAATGGCCAAACAAGACATGCATATACCCTTAAACATGGATTTGCCATGTAGATGAGAATAATGGAAGTCTCCTTCTCATAAAGATGAGTGTGGATAAAGTGACACAACTTCCCTCCTTACTTTATTTAAAAGGCAAAACTTTGCCAAGAAAACTGCAAGAGTTGGTCCAGACTGGCTTGAAGGCAGCCCTCCCCCCCCACCTCCCCACAATGTTCAAAAAGGCTGCCCTAAAATATACCGGAGATTTCAGATTCTTTTCATCCCAAATCTATATAAGAATCAGTAATTTGAAAATTCACAAGTGTCAAGTCTGTAGACCTCAGAGCTGGATGTCAGCCACCAAATATTCTGTGAGAAAAGTAAATTCTCAGAGGAATGGGAGTGTGTGTGTCAGCAGAATAGAAAACATAGAAGGAGTGGGTATTAATAGACACAAGGAAGAGTGCCTGGTTCTCAGGTTTAGCTAACATTTCTGTGGCAACAATAAGTCTGGGCAAGTATACATCTCCCTTGATCAACTTTTTTGTACTCACATGAGCCGTTCCTCCAAAATTTCTAGTGAAGCTAGTATCTGAAATTCCTTTTTAGAGAATTCAGTGGTTGGCTGGCTGGCATACAATTCTCTCTAGAATTAAAAGAATAAGTACTTTATGAAAAGAGACTCAAACAAAAGACAGTGACATACTGCCTTGGCAAAAAGATTACATGGAGCAATAGGACCATTGAAATAAAAGAGCAAGTCTGAACTTAGCAAGGTTAACTATTTTCCGTACACCTCTGATCAATAAATTTGGTTGCCTGAGGCAAGTTCTAAAGAAGCTGGTCTCATTAATGCTCTTTCTCCATGTTGTTTTTCATGTTGACATTCAATCAAAAAAATTAGAAGCTGCACCAGAGTACCACCATGGTTCCATTTAGTTTCAATTACTTTCAGAGGGGGTTGTACAGAAAATCTTCCAATTGGGTATTGCTCCACGTTAGATCCAGCTGCTCATTTCACATTTTAACATCCTTAAAAGAACTGAACTAGCTCATCTTGGCTAGAAGTAGAGCCACTTGTACAGTGAAGATTCATAAATACATACCCCTGAAACTGAAATTTTTTCAGCGGTCAAGGTTTTGCAATACACGTTATCATCATGGGCAATGTATCTCATCTGATAATCAATCTCAGGGCTTTCATCTGCAATTGTACTGCTAGTACTAGGTACGGATGGCTTTTCCTGCTCAAAAAAAAATAGAAGACCTTGTATAGAAGGTCAGATTTTGGATACAAAAATCATAATAATAACAGGAAGTTATTAGGATAATTTTAGGAGAAGCAAAGGTACTGGAATGTTTTTTTGGGGGGGAATTATGCTGCTAAAGAAGTAGCCTAAGATTTGGGGTTTATGTTTTCAGTCTTATTCAGGTTACCAATTTGCCTTTGAAAACAAGCAAACAAACAAAACAAGCAAACAAACATGAGAAGAGAGCTCTGTACTAGGCTATTACTTACTATTCCCACTCTGAGCAAGTTATACAATTTAAAATCATATCAAAATGACAATGCAGTACAATGATTATTTTTTTCTTCCCTAAAGCAGGAACTCTATCAATATACTCGATGAAAGGACTTTTCTTTTTTGAATACTCCCAATAAAGCTACAAACAGTGGTGCGATTCAAATAATTTAAGAACCGGTTCTCTGTCCTAATGACCGGCTGGATGGGCGTGGCTGAATGGTCATATGACTGGGTGGGCATGGCCAACTCAACATCACTCATCACACCCAGCCCTGCCTCCCAGCCACTCATCCTAAAGGACTCAACAAGGTACAATTTCCCCCTCTATTTATTTACAACTACTGAACATCGCTTAACAACGGTGGCAAGGAAAATCACAAAATGGACCAAAACTAATTTCAATCTTGCTTAGCAATGGAATGTTTGGCTCAGTTGTGGCCATAGGTCAAGGACTACTGCTAATGAGAATGTAGGATAAGGAGCCTACTTTGTTCAACCCTTTGGGATGACTTTCAAGGAACATTTCAAGACTTGAAAGATTTTGGGCGCAGGTGGTGGTGGTGTCGCCGAAGTGGGTCCCCTTGTCTCCTCGGTTGGTGGGGCAGCTGCATTCAGCTGAGGGCAGCCAGATGGAGGCAGGGAATCTGAATGTGGGCAGTGCTCCCAGTGAGAAGGCACTTTGGTCCCTTCTCACCGAGGAGATGGGATGCTATAAAGCCCCCGAGGCCTCATGTGGTGATACCTGGCTGCCTTGGGAGTGAGGGGGAATAAAGAGGCCAGCTGGCAGGCCGAAGCTTTGTTCTCCTGCCTCCGCTTAAGCAAGCTTTGCTGCTTTTTCTCTTCCCGCGTGGCCCTCATGATCTTTGAGACTGCGGCTCCCTAAATGGGAAAGCTGGCTGCAAGAGGAAGGGAGGCCGGGTGAGCCAGGCCCAGATGCTGCCCAGCTCCCCTCGTCTCAGAAGCACCAACATTGCACTCTCCCCTCTCTGCTAGTGGCCACCACCTTCTCCCTCAATCTCCCCACTGCCAGGCAATCTTATTTAATTATATTCCAATCTGGCTAATAAAAAAGAACTTTGCTTTTTAAAAAATGTCATGCTAATTTTCTAATGGAAATAGTCACCTGTATTTCCAATGTGGGTTGCTTTTCTGGACTTTGCTCAGAACCTACTTTCTCCGTTTTCTTGACTTCGTTAGGAATTTCTTCTGGTTGAGTGGAAGTGATCTCTAGGGTATACTCTGGATGAGGGGGAAGTTTTCGTTTTGGTTGAAAAACCTTGAGGTAGCAGAGAAAGGCTGGTTATCAGAAAATCCATTCTGAGATTTTGTTCTCATTGCTACTTTTCTACATTGAGGCCTCTCCGGTTCTTGAAGGACATCCTTTGGTTAATGTAAACATTTTCAGAAAAAAATGTTCCTGGTCAGCACCTCCTACAGAGTTGTCCCTGTGTAGTTTTACTGCATGCATAGCTGCATTTATTCTGCTATTCCCTGATAATGGTACTCAACTATGTATACGCTGAGGAGGAATGTATGTAGATGCATAGAACATAGAAAAATGTTAATGGCCCCCAATTTAGAAAGTGTTTTCACCCCTGTGGCTAAAAATAGGGTCACCCCCTCTTAAAGAAAGATAACAGTATTGCAATTAAAAAGTAAATTGCAAATTTAACCTTTTTTCTCTCATTTGCATCTTTCCCTACCTCTGATCCAAAGTAATATATAAGCTCCTTTTGGTCAATTAACTTGGTAGGAGTTGTCTTCATTCCAGATAAAAGAAGATTGCATGTCTCAATCCAATCCAGGCACTCTGTCTGAAAAAAAGAAAGAAAATCTTCTGGTTATTTTCCAGACAGTTCAAGCAAAAGCCATTGGTAGTCTCTAATTCTCTTTTTGTGATATGAAGGAGGCTCCTCAGCAAATTACTGAGAAGTCATCAATTATAGTAATTAATTGTTGAAAATGGTGTTGTCCATTTTGATTTATCCACCTTATCTGCTTATTGTGTATAATTTGGATGAAGTACCTCACTGGATAGTATATTGGATCCACTCTATTGATTTATCGATGACCCATTAATCTGAGTGTCAGGTTTCTAGAAATTCTAGAATAAATAAGAAATAGTAGTAGTCTGTGGAATGACAGAGACATTGCAATTGAAAAGACAGTTGGATACCAGTCAGAATTGCCTCTGGATTAAGGAGGCAATTGAGAATATCCACATGTCTTCTGGAGTGCTGTTTTATCAGCAGAACTGATTTTTTGTGGTTGCTTGTATCATCTATGTGTTGTTAATAAAACCTTTTATAGACTCATAGTTTGACCAAACCTCACATTTTAATTACTTTGTAGTGTTTTTTTTCTTATTGCTTGTTAAGGATCAAAAAAGATTGATTTAATCAAAGATTGATTAAAAGTTGAAAAACCTTCAGAACTGAACATTTGGCATTCACTGAGTGAATTTCTCTTCAATCCATTTAAAAAGAAAGTTATGTGGTTGAAGTTTTGTAAGAATTTTCTTTTTTTCAATATACAGCTAAAGGGAGATTATAGTGCTTACTTCAGAAAGATTTTAAATGAAAGGATTCAAATGAGTTTAAATTAAAGGAAGGCTTTGAAATAAATTGAAATAATCCATCCTTGTGAGAAAAAATCTTTTGTTTATATTCTGGCTGATAAAAAGATTTCAAGGTTGGACACTATATGGTACCGCAAGGAAATATTTGATTTTGAGGTCCAACAGATTTTCCAGTTATTTAAGATTATAATAGGATCAAAATGTATTACCATATTGAAGAGGAATAAGACCCATTGACTAAAAGTGAAATGGACCTTTAGGCAGATTTAAAAACTACAACCTATAAGAAAGAGATGGAAATACTGGATTTAAAAATGGAATTGGAAGGTGATTTCAATTTTTAAAAACATTTATACAGAAGAGTGAACTAGATTATTTTCTTTTTCTGTTTTCTTCCTTTTTCTCTTTTTGTTTTGTTTTCTTTTTATCTGCAGTTCTTAATTTTAAATTTTTAAATACATTAAAAATAACAATTTTATATTTATTTTTTTATTTTAATATATTTCTATATTGGGCTGCATTAGTTCTACTTGTTTGATATATTTTTCAATAAAATTATTGAAAAATATTTCTAAAGAGTTAATTAAGTATTCTTAAGGCTTCTAGGTATTAACTAATGATCTCTTCTAAAATGGGGAAGGACAAATATAAGAGAAACCATATAGAGCTCTAGGATTTAAAAAATTCATGGAGATCAAGGATAGGGATCTTGCTGTCCTTCATCGGTATCATAAGGCAGAATAAAACCATATCTTCTGCTAAACAGGAGAGACTGTTTCTAGAAACTTTCATTTTTAGAAAGTAGAGCAAGCACTCACCACATCTTAAAGCATTAGTGATAATAGAGTGGATGGGTGGAGTCCCTTCAGGCACAGGAGTGGACCAGGAAACAGTAACTATGGGCAACAATTACCCATTAACCAATTGGGGAAAGCTGTCAAGCAAACAAGAATAAAACTAGGAAAACCCCAAAACATGGGGTTGGAAGCAGCTGAGGTCAACAACCATCACCAGGACAACAACCAATTAACTTTCATTATGAGTGGTGTGTTAGACAAGATGTTGAGAGAAAAAATCTGAATAATGAGATGAGGTGGGTCACAGAAAATATGCCATTGCCCCAACTGAGGCCCTCTTCTGTGCTAAAGTTTACAAGTTAGGCCTTAAGGATATATTGCCATAAGGTTAATCACTTTCCATTTTTATCTCTCTCTTCCTTCTCATGTCACGCTGCACACAGGGGTGGGATGCTGGGAATTTGTAGGGGTTCATGAGAAACTCTAGCTAAGATTCTGTGCAGTGTGGACAACCCCAAATCCCACTCCTGGCTGGCCCCGTCCACCCCTCCCCTCCCAGGAGTTCCCATGTCGTCCTTTTTGGACGCAGGTAAGTGCAGGGCTCGCACGGAAGCTCGGGGAGGGAGAAAAATGGGCCACAGGAAGTTCAGGAACATCAGAAACAGGCCCATTTCTGGCCTCCAGACAACCTCTGGAGCCTAGGGAGGCCGTTTTCGCCCTCCCAGAGGCTCGAGGAAAGCCTCTGGAGGCCGGGAAGGGCAACCCCCCACCGCTGTGGTGCAGGAAGTTGACTAGGCCACACCCACCATGGCCACGTCCACCCAGCAACTGGGCAGAGAACCCCTTGCTAAAACTTTTAAAGCCCACCCCTGGCTGCACATTTCTTGAGAACAGGAATCAATCTGTATATCTACACTTATAAAGCTGCCACTTACACAATAACAATATTCCAGAATGAAAGCTTGTAACAGATTTAAAATAAATCATATTGGCCCAAACAAAATAACTGCTTCATTCATCCTAAAATTCCTAATCTGTAAAATTAACTCAAAAGCACAACCTTAGGAAGGATTTGGACTAAGCCAAGGAACCACAAGATAGTTCTTTCTTTTTTTCTTTACCTTGATCTTCTCTAACTGTTGCAATTCGTATTCTGCATCAGGGTCAGAAGCAGCAAGTTTCTTACGTGTTGTAGCTGAAACCATATCTTTGCAGCAACTAGGAATGGATAACATCACCTAACTTATAACTGTGTTTTAAGTCACCATAGAAATACCACGCTAATTAAGGAAGAATCTAATTTGTCTAGATCCAAGGATCAGAATATATTGAACTAAATTAAGACCCTGAAAGTTCTGCACAAGAAAAATGATTTCCATCTTGCATAATGCAAAAAAAAAAAAAAAAGGAATTCAAATAGGATTTCTTTTAGCTATATTGGGTCTCAACTGTTAAGGTAGAAAGGGATGGTGCAATAAATGAGAGCCGGAAAAGTTCACAATGTCTATATATCAGCTGTCGGAAACTGTGACTGTGCATTTGTGATCTCTAAAACTGTCTTTAGAAGCAAAATTTCCCATCAACTTTCAGCACAAGATGAAACAATTTTGTTACAGCTCCAATTCAGTATGCCTAACACATGGGTTAATATTGAAAGTACCACCACTTATTCCATGCAGATTAAAAATCCCAACTAGAGACCCTGAAATTTGATAGTTGAAAATGTAATTTTAAAAAATTACAAAAAGGCTGTTGGCTCCTGACCTATACAAAATACAATGTAGCTGCATTCATCCCCTGGCAAATTTAAGAGGTTGCAACTATTATTACCAAAGATAGCATGAAGTAGTCACTGAAGCACAATTTATGTCTATCACAGGCCTCATATTGCTATTCCTTTATGGATGTTGATGCTATAAAATCTGAGGAGAATTTATAGTACCTGACTAGATAAGAAGAAAACTTGCTCATCTGAGCAGCCAGACCCATTACTTCTTTTTCAAGATTCAAAGTATTCACCATCTTGCGCTGTGCCTGCATTGACATTTCAGTGTCACTCAAAGGGATAGTATCAGGACAGGTGTGTTCTGGCACCATGTGCATCAGCAGGTTGACCATCCATTTGCTCAGAACATTGTGGAAATCAATCAACTGCAAAAGCATAAATTGATGACAATTCAAGTTACACAAACATTCAGTGAGACTGACGCCAAGCTGGCATGTTTATTTACATGTGAGTAATTCCTACTGATTTTCTTCTTATAAATGAACACTGAGGACGGTGGAGGTTAACGATCATATAAACAAGGCAAAATATAGCTAACTCACACATCCTTTTTGGTCTGGCACAACGATATCCTATTAACTTTTAACTCTAATTTGAAACTTTATAAAAGCAACCTCTGCCTGTCATCCCATGTTCCATTTCAGAATTTTACTACTACTGCACAAGCTGTGCTAAGTATTGAAACCATCACAAAGTGTGTTGAAGCAATTTTGGGGAAAGGGCCCTGCTGCTATAAGCTACCCATTGAAGACATGCCCAGTTGCCCACCCAACGTTTTAATGCCAGTCTCCTTGGAGAGCCAATCATCTCATACCACCATGATAGGCAAGAAACATAGGAAGAGAAGGAGCGGAAACAAAATACCTCAGCACCAAAAATATATTCTCTCCCCACCTCCATCAGGGTGGCAGGAGGAGACAAATAGAGGAAATAAGTCTTTTGTCTCCTTGCAATATGGAAAGTACTCTTTGCCATTTCCTCCACATGCAATTTGTGCCCCAGGAAACCAGATTTGCACTCCTGCAAGAAAGAATTTTTAAAAATCCTGTTTCTCCTCTTCCTCTCCCCACTTTGACTCAGACTCATATCAAGAGAAACATTTGGTTTCTCTTGTTATGAGTGTTAGGAGAAGCAGTAGGAAGGGGGAGACAGTGGATGATGGCTCCTTGGGGCTGGTTCTCTGATCCCAGGGCCTCTTCTCTGGCCACTAGCTGGCATCAAGACTTTCCTCCCAAGTCTTTCAGTGCAGAGGGATCCTTTATCCTCTGCCAAACTAGAATAGGAATCTTAAAAGTGGTCAGCAGCACTTCTCAGGCGAGCGTATTTTTGTGCCAGGTCCCACATTGAAAAACAGCACTTCAGTTCTGCAATGCAGAAGAAAAACCCTTGATCTAATTTCTTGTAAAGTTCTTGTCATTCTGGGCATTGTAAAACACAGACAAAAAACGGGGACCTTTGGGTTTAAGGCCATGGATCTCACTTTTCCAGATTGAGGGCTTATTTTATCCTTAACCTACAACAAAATCCACTTTAAATTCTGATGGTATATGGTTTTTTACTTTATTTATATGGAATGGTCCTTCATCTTTTTTTTCACCCTCTCATTTTCCCTTTCACTATATCAAATGTTTTTAGCACCCAGTGGTCCACCACTTTGACATTTTGGTTAGTCTACAATAGTCTGCAATAGTCAATTGTAGATCCATGGGAATAGCAGGAGGAAAAGCGAATAGCCAATACCAGGGAAAATGGATTTTCTGTGACAGTCTGACGTTCAGTGCTTGTACTCTAGCCAGTTGTGACTAGTTATATCATTTGGCCACTGTCAAATTCTTGATATGCTTTACTTCTCAACTCCCTGAACTTATTATTGATAATAAACCTTGTGAACCTGAGTTTTGGATTAGACTTTGGTTGAGTTTTTTTAAATTAATTCTGTCATACTTCTTTTGTATTAGTTGGGACCCTGGATTGTGTTGTACTCTACTATAAGAATCCTGCTGTCTGCCCTACAATTTGTATTTAAAAATAAAAGCAATGAACATTTTGTTCTTTCAGGAAAATTAGTCTATATGAATTCTATATAAAAATATTATATAAAATAAATAGAGTTCTGAATTCTAGTCAAAACACATCAGAGTATGAGAAATATTGATTCATGATTCTCATATCACATGTATAACTATCTACTCTTTCTATCACTGACTCTTCAAAGACTGAGTAATTATTTTCCATTGAGTATTGAAAATAACTCATGATTCTTTAGTAGAATCTTTAGTATTTTTCTCTCAATATAAAGACATAGCAGAACTGTCAGTTTTCAAAAGAGACTGCTTATTGCCTTTTTAACTAAATTAGGTGTGTAATCCTAATACATACTCACAGTCTATATAGTGATTTGTGCCCTTGGGCCCACCAAGAATAGGCAATTTTGAATATTAATATTTAAATATTTTTAACATGCGTACCTCCCGAGAAAGTTGATTATTTTCTCTTTCAGAACTATTAGTGGTTGTCAGGAGCCAATTCTGAATCTTCTTGAATGCATTCTCAGGTATCACCCTGAATGGAAGCAAGTGAGATACCAAATATTAAGACCTCAGGTCAGCTCTCACTTTTTAGTCCAAAGTCCTACCTTTAAAATTCAAAATGGGCTAAACACCTCCCCCACAATTCTGTGCCATCAGAAAATACCACCCATGCTTTAAGATGAAGTTTTCATCTCTAAAGAACAAGTACATGTAAAATCCAATTTTGAGAACAGAAGGATGGAAAAGGAGAGAGCTAGACAATAATCTTTTTCTTGCTATCTATGCCCATTTATCTGAATTACTTCTTTACCATCTGCTGACCTCACAAATAATTGCACTGCTGATATGCCTATTATCATTATTCTTGTCCCAAAGGTGCTTTTTCCAAAACACAACTAGAATTTCTTGGTTTTTTTCCTTTGAAAATATTTTGCTTCTCATTCAAGAAGCTTCTTCGGTTATGACTGAATGGTGGGGAATTGAAGGATTTATATTCTTTGCAGTCATCTGGTTGTTAGCTCTACTAGGGTTGGCCATTAGATCTCTGAGAGTGATTGAGGGCACTTGGATGTTTATCTGTATCCTCAAAGTCACCTAAATGAGTGTAAATGGGTGTGGACTGCTGAAAGGACTGCATTGTAAACAGGAGATAGGAAGTGTTCTATCACTCCCCTTCTGTTAAGAGAGGGCTGTTCAGATTTAATATAGAAGGCCTCTTTAAGCCCTTTTCAAACCAGTGGTCCTCTCTGTCCAGAATGTGAACTTTGCTGTCTTCAAATGAATGAACCTTCTCTTTCAGATGCAAATGGACTGCTGACTCCTGTCCTGATTAATTTGTTCTCCTATGTTGTACCATGTATTTGGGAAGTGGTTGTTTTGTTTTCTCCAATGTACAGGTCTGAACATATCTTGCTGCATTGCACTACATATACCACATTGCTCTGTTTGTGTCTGGATGTTTTGTCCTTGGGGTAAAAAAGTTCCTGTCTTAATATATTCCTGGGTTTTAAATGTGCACACATGTTGTGTTGGTTATAAATCCTCCTGAGCTTTTCAGATATTCCTGCAACATATACTGTAGAATGGCAACATTGCTCTATTCATTGTTGTCTTCTTTGTCTGTCATGAAGGGCCTCCTACAGATCTTTTTGTGCATTTGATGAAGGTCCAGTTAGGATAGCCATAAGTTCTAATGCCTTCCTTGATGTATATTTATTCTTTCACATTCTGCACAGAGAGAGGTCCAAACTGTAACAAGACAGGAAGGAGATTCTCAGCACTCATAGCAATAGTGTAGTCCCTATAGTGTACTCTCACTATAGAACAACAAAAATTATCTATTGAAATTAAAGTATCTATGAATTGATTCATAAACAGATGTCTTGCTTAGGAGCTCTCTGAGAGTGTGTGTGTATGAATGTGTGTTGAGTCTATGAGAATAGGAGCTGGAAAGTAATCTGAGTTTAAGTCATGAAACACATTATATACCAGAGTAACCACCTTGAACTGTACCCAGAAAGAAAGTACTAACTAGAGTTGCTATTTCAGTAACAAGGTGTCACAGCATGAGAAACAGCATTTGCTGCTTATTGCTTATATTTCCATTGCACTTCAGCTGCAATTTCTGGAACATTTTCAAGAATTGCCTGACAAAGAACATATTGCAATAATCAAAGTTTTAAATTTTTCGTGTGTCATAGCGTGTTTCCTCGAAAATAAGATAGGGTCTTATTTTCTTTTGATTCCCAAAATAAGCACTTGGCCTTATTTTTTGGGAGGTCTTATTATTTTTGAGGTGCAGGAGGCGGCAAGCATGGTCATATTATGGCTGCTGCTGTGTTGCAATATTTTGGGGGAAGGCTTATTTTTGGCCGAGGGCTTATTTTAATGCATGTGCTCAAAAACATGATTGGGTTTATTATCCAAGGAAGTCTTATTTTGGGGGAAACAGGGTAGGAAAATACAACATAGTGTATAAAATTCATAGAAACAATATATAAAATGTATTTCAAAATATAAATTGCATGAGGTTATTCATCAAAATAATACATTCAACCAGTTACAAGAATGCTCTAAGAGAAGAAAAACAAACAACTCTGAAAATGATAGTAGCTTACAGGCAAGGTGCAAATGTCCTAAGCTTTCGTTCTTGTAAAGACTCAGAGGTACCAGTAATTTTCAGCAGATCTTCCAATTGGACCAGCCAATCCGAAACAGCTTGGAAAAAATGTACCCAGTCAGCTTCATACAATCCCTTCTTCTGCTTACTGGATAACAACTTGAAAGTCCACTCTTCCAAATTGTTCACTAAAGTTATTACAATTTTGGCAGATCCTGGAGAAAAGAAATCATATCTCTATCTCTATAAAGAAATGGAGCAGGATAGAGGAAATTATATCCCAAAAAAACTGGATTAAATATATTTTGTCTCTCATAACAACCAGATTCATATGCTTTATCATATTTTTAATTTTTTTAGTTTTATAGTTAGTTATGTTCTTTTGGATAGAACAATTCAATGACATAAAAAGGCATGAAACAGCACACTTTTATCAATAATTAGCTTTTCTTAGAGGATATTTTTCAAACAAGAAGTGGATGTGAACTAACAATCCAATCTTTGTTTTCCATAAACATCTGCCAACATCTATTGCCCCAAATATTTTTTATTTATTTATATGGCTTTAGATCTGTTTTACTCAAAAGATTTTACATGTCAGCTATACTGTATATATGTCTTTAGATTTAATTTTAAATAAATTCTCATCTGTGCAACATGTTGATCTCCAAAAAAGTCTTTTAAAAAATACTGACCATTTCTTACCATTTTCCCCATTAACTCTTGTACAATACTGTTCATTGAGACGACTGCAGTCTTTATTGATTTCTTCCAGCATTTTCAACTCAACTGGCCTCTTGCCCTGGAGATCTTTGTGACGGCCATGCAAAGCAACTCCCAGATCAACCCACTGCTTCTGCAGTTTGGTAGCCGTCTTGAGAGGCTCTTGTCTCAACAGAAGCACGTCCCCCCCATACTGGGACAATTCATCATTTAACATCTGAAAGGAAAAGCAATAAATATATTTGTTACCTGAAAGATTTCCCATTAAAAAAACACCACAGCTTTCTCCTTCCCTAAACTGATAATCTTAGGAGCAAGTATTAGCGATCATATGATACATTTTTCACTCTATTGTTGTCCTGTGATTGAACTGCATTTTTAAACTCACAGCTGGAAGAGAAGCTGCTTAGACAAGCTTACTTTTCCCACTTACTATTGCAAATTGTGAGATAAAAAACTGTCTGGTCTTATTCCAATTAGACCAGGGGTGTCAAACTCAATTTCATTGAGGGCCGCATCAGGGTTGTATTTCACCTATGAGTGCTGGGGTGGACCTGGCCAAGGTGGGCCTGGCCAGCTAGATGTCACTCGTGTCAGGGGTGCCTATGGTGGCCTTAGCACTCTGCCAGCAAAAACGGGGTCCTGAATTCTGTTTTTGGCTGCAACAACCTCCTGCAACCCTCTGCCAGCAAAAATGGAGCTCAGGAGGGCCTCACGTGGCCCTCCCAAGCTCCATTTTTGCTAGCAGAGGCACTGGGGCCTTTGCAGTTTCCAGGGCCGAATCCGGCACGCAGGCCTTGAGTTTGATATTTGTTAGACACATGTTTTCCTCTTTTGTTATAGGTAGCACCCAATATTTGCTAGATATCTAATCCTCATTAATACGCAACCTTTCCTTGTTGATACCTAAAATAAAACAACTCCAGGAGTGAAGAGGGGAAAAAAGGTGGAAGGGCTATGAAACCTGACCAATGAAAATACAATAACTTGAGTTGAATCCCAGAGATTGTCCCCACTACTCAGGCTCACTGCAGCTCATTGGGGAAGGCCCCCTGGCGCTGTAAGAAATTAATGGGAATAATTTAAATAAATGGTATTCTGTTTATTGCAGTCCTGCTTAAGGGGAAACCTATAAATAAATACATGAAACAAGAAGACCCTTACCTTTTCCCAAACCTTGAGATCCACAAGGATTTGTTCTAACAAAGTAGCTCCCTTTTCAAAAGTATAAGTTCCTTTTCCCCTGGAAAAGCAAGAATAGAAAGTTGGAAATGTGTAAACAAAAATACAAATCACTCCAATATGTATCTAAACTTTTATGCAGACCATACAGTCTGCATTGTGTTTACCTTACATACTTCCCAGTAGTTAACTGAACCATGGTTTATTTAACTACATAGTCCTCATTTAACCACCACCTCATTTAGTGACCATTCAGTTATAATGATGTAACTTTGCAACCAATCCTTGTTATTTACAACCTTCACAAGTCTATAAAGCAAAGCAAAGCTGAAGTAAGATCATAAGTACAGTAGCAGTTTCATTTAATGGCCACTTCATTTAATGACCTAGTTGCCAGTGGCAATTGAAATTTCTAACTCTATCCTGATTTTCTGGGAAATGCAAATTGGTATCACTCAAAATGCTGGCTAAATTACCCTTGGTAGTTTATAGTTCAAGGTGTCATGCTATCGTAATATTTTAGTTAGTATAAAAACTGGCAAATTTCATCAATATCTTTAACTCAGATTCCTTTGGGTTTTATGTAAACAGTGGCCATGTCTAGAACATAAAGGAAGCATGGCTGCCCTAATCTCTCTTACACCTGCTCCATTTACATGTACCCACATTGCTCAGTTAATAAATAAACATTTGATGAACAGGGAGTATTTTCATATCTGGAGCAGGAGTTCCTAATAGAGATAACTCATAGTTTTAGCACCATTTGGATAGCATATTACAATGTGCTCCACATGGCGTTAATTTCAAAACTGCTTAGAAACTTTAGTTGATGCATATTTACACATCTTGGCTTATGCGGAAATATCTCTTCCAGGCAAAACTAACCTGTCCAGAATGCTCACTCCAGATGAGGATGCTGTATCCAAAATGTAAGAATCCATTAATTCCTGAAAGTAATATTTTTTTAGAGGGAGTGGCTTTGAAATAACTTCTCCCATTTGGCCTGGCACCAATTCTCACATTCTTTGGTAAAGCCATCAGGACAGAATTGTTACATAGGGTTTTGGAAAATTAATATTGCTCAGTGTTGGGTTAATGCCACTGGGCTTTTGCCATTTATTTTCTGTGTTCTTGTCATTTATTTTTATTATTCATACTATTAGCTTGAAGATGGATTTTATTACAATTTAGTTTTAAATACTTTGCTATTGAAAGCTCTGTGAGTCACACAATAAGAAGCATACGTATAAACAATTCAATTCAGCTTATTGCGGTCATATTCCAGTACATATAATAAACAAAATAAAACTTAAGTTAAAGAGTTAAAATACATTTATAAAACAACTGAAATAACATCAGTGAGGTCCGGGATGCAGCCTAAAGTATAATGTAAACCCTGTTAGTTATACTAAGTAGGATAAAATCTAAGATTACAACAAAGTAATAGCAACTAAAATTATAGCATCAACAAAGTAATAATATCTAACATTTAAATGAATGATAGTTAGAAAGAATGTATAACAAAATATTGGCTCATCGGAGTCCGATGGATCTTCCATGCTGCACAAAAACTAGCTACATGTACTGTACAAAAGGTACTTCAACTACAGTATGTTTCAACTATCTGGGCATAGGCCAAATCTAGGTGACCTAGACTAATCAGAGTTAATATGAATCTTGTTCAGATATTTCATAGAAGGAACAACAAAGAAGACCATGTTCTGTAGTTTCCATCTCTATGGAATCACAGAGGCAGAGTCTTTCAATCATAATCGCCATCCAATACTGCAAAGGAGAGAGCATCAGGCAAGAGAGAAAGCTGTGGATGGCTGGATTTTTCTAGCTGTGTATGTGGCAGGCAGCAGAAACAACATATCTGGTATGCATTGGTGACAGGAGGGCTGGATCCTCCTCTAGATTTGTTTTCCACGCTGTATCTTTCAACCATTGCTTCACAGTTTTATTGTGCTAGATTTGAAAGAGTTTGTAAGTTAGATTTAAAAGAGTAGATTCAACAGGCTTGATCTGTGTGGATTGAAAATTGTCCTGAAGAATGCTATGCCTTGAGGTGCTAAGCCTTGAGGATAAAAATTAAACTTTAACCAAAGGTTTATGAAAGCTAGGCACACTCTTGATTCTGTTTTTCTCTTTCCTGTCTTTAGAGTGTGATAGACCGAGTGTATCAAACAGTGAGTTATCTGGAGAGTTGCTCTGATGAATTTGGATTGTACCCTCCCCAGGGAGATGAAACGTGAAGCTGTGGGGTGGAGGTTAGAGTCCCATAAAGAAGCTGGGCTAATAGCTTAGCCTGAAAGAGCTTAAGTGTGGCTAGAACATAATATCCTCTCTTGGACTGAAAAAAAAATTAAAAATGATCTTCGTCCAATCGCTGCAGCGTATTCACAGTGGGCTTTCCTTGAACCAGTAGCATGGATTACTATTCCTAAACACTTGAAGCTTGCTCTATTTTATGGCCATTAATGCTTCCATTAATAAATATGGAACTTCTATGGCCTTTTGGCATAAGCCATAATCTTGGTTTTCGGCAATAATAGACCAAAATTCTCAGAGCTCTTTTAAGGCTTAATGGTATTTTGGAAAGAACTACAGCATTGTCTATACAGAACAGAAGGACAGTGCAGAGCTCTTCTAGTTCGGGGGGGGGGGGTATGAAATTTGGATTGTTTAGACATCTCAACATGTCATTGATATAAAAATTGAAAAGAAGAGGGAGGAAATAAATCTCTGTTTTACCTCCTTTTGAGTTTTAAATGACTTTGAAAGAAACCCTTGCATAGTGCACCTGTCTTTAAGAGTGGGTATGTAGGGCACCAACAGAGAAGCCTACAGTGAACTGATAGGGCTTTCTGCTTCTCCCATAATTTGGCCTTGGATGCAGAATCAAAAGTTGCCTAAAGATTTATGGAGGCAGCATAAAATGATACTACCCTGTTGAATTTTTTTTCAACAAGTGCAATGGACCAACCATTGATGTTTGGTCTACTGCACTTGTCTCTACTTTCTTTAAAACTAATCTGCTCTTCCACCACCAGATTTCCCTGATCCAGCCAATTCTTAAGTTTATTACAGATGTTCTTAGTAGAAGGTTAGCTGATTATGTTGGCAGGCTAATATCTCATTTCACTTTCCCTTCTTAAAGATTGGAATTATAATTGTAAAGCCATAAAGAAAAGAAAGAAAGGAACATTTATTGAACTCACAGAACATGATTTTGGAAGTAATTGAACCAACCCGTCAAACCATTCTGAATACTCCTTGCCCTTTCTCTTGTAATTTCTTCAACTTGCTGTATTTGTACTTCAGTTTCTCTCATAAGCTCCCGGAATTCTTGTGTCCAATGCTGTAGATTAGAAAGATCAGTAGAATCCTAGGTGTGTTGGAAGAAAAGAAGACAAAGAATCTTATGAATAAATCATATTATTAAGGAATAAATATCAAAGCAATCATTAAAAAGCCATTCTTTATTATTTACATCTACATTGTGAACAGATTATTTAGTTATGTATTATTGATTTGATTTGACAGTTAGAACAATTAATCAGTGGAACAGCTTGGCTCCAGAAGTTGTGAATGCCCCAATACTGGAAGTCTTTAAGAAGATGTTGGATAACCATTTGTATGGAACGGTATAGGGTTTCCTGCCTAGGCAGGGAGTTGGACTAGAAGACCTAAAGAAACTTCAAAGTCTTCATAACCTCACAGTTCATCCCACTATGATCCTGGAGTAAATTAGACAGATGTTTCGATTATACCCTGTTTCCCTGAAAATAAGCCCTCCCCAAAAATATTGCAACAGAGCAGCAGCAATGAGGTGACTATGCTTGCCACCTCCTACCCCTCAAAAATAATAAGCCCTCCCTGAAAATAAGGCCAAGTGCTTATTTCGGGGGTCAAAAGAAAATAAGACCCTGTCTTATTTTCAGGAAAACACAATAATAGTTCAAATATGAACAAACAATAGTAAGCATTATCACCAGTCTTCAGTTTCTAACAATTTTGCCATTTTATTATATAATTTATCTAGGCAGTATATGAGCGGTGACATATTCAAGAAAAAGGATGCTTGAGCAAAATAAAATGAGAGTTTTAAGAAGCAATATTAATTGTGCTACCCAGCAACTGGAACACTTTCTAGTCTACAGATACTAGATACTAGACATATGCAAGTTACAAAAGCATATTAGACTTACTGATATTCATTACTCTGATATGCTAGAAGGGATGTATCTCGATTGCCTTACAATGCAGATAATTTGATGTGATTTCATCAAATTTAGTAATTTTTTGGTATCAGACACAAATGTGCAAGTTGCTTTTCTCTTTCTAATGTTTGAATTTTCATCAGTTAATAGTGTACTACTGAAAGGTGCTGACTATACCTACTATTTTATTCTAGTACAATAAGCTATATAGATTGGAGAGCATAAGCACAAACAATATCACCTCTTAAAGTTCGTACCATTGGTTCACTACCTTGATCTCATCAGATGGCATTTTATAGTAAATAAATTGGGATCTTCCTGACTAACAGAGGGCAGAATGGATTTCACTAAAAGTGAAGAGTGAGATCTAAAACAATCTTAAATGTATGGAAAAAATCATTTGTTACTAAAGGAAAACTTTCTTTACAGATAAAAAATATCATATACAAAATTCATCTGGTGCAAAAAAAATTCAAATCATGATAATAGTTTCAAAACTCTATTTTATTTATGTAGTATATTTTGTACCACATATGGAGCTGTTAAAAAAACTCATACTGCATGCAAAAGCCAGTATGAATGTTGATGTAAACCTTATTTATTTATTCAGATTTGTATGCTGATGTAATCAGGAAACTGTGTAGAACAAGAAAGATAACAAACAGAAAGATTTTATTCATGCAGCTTAATTATATCTCGTTCATCATAAGTTACATCATCTCCCCCATCAATGGATAATGCATCCTCAAGTAGCTGTACCTGTGATGCCAATAGCATTATGAAGTGCCTCATCCCTTTGATCCAAGTCTTTTCACTGTCATACATTCTCCGAGCCAGTATCAGCTTGTTCTTTTCAACTACCTGAAAATACATATTATAAGACTATCAAAGAGCTTGGAAGGAGAAAATAAATATAGATGAAGATGATATTATACCCACATTGTCAACAGCATGGTTTTTTTAATCAGTTCAAAAGGGACTTTCCAAGCAAGTATGCAGAAGACAGCAATTTAGTGAAATAGCAGTGGTCCTTTCTCAATTACCATAGATTAACAGAATTAACTAAATTATTTCTGTTCTCTTTTCTATCTGCAGGAATCAAGGCTGCTGTTAGGAATGATGATAGCCAGGAAAAGCACCTTGGGATTCAGTAGCTGTCTGCATTATGTTTGGGTGCAGTGACCATAATGAAATACTTCCTATTAGCGAGACATTATTTTATTCAAATCATATAATTTCAACACATTTTTGGACTTGTACAGTTTTTGTCTAGACCAGGTTTTGCACTTTATCTTTGATATATTTATGTTAGTATTTCAGGCTGAAATACACAAGATTAACACTTTTCTATACAATAAACCAATCATCGAACTAATCATTTAGCTAATTCAAATCATAAAATGTTATCACAGCAGAGCTCATGAAAGATGGAAAGTGAAATGGCAAAAGGACTAGAATGTATCTTTCTTCCAAGCTCTCTCCATGAATGGTATTATGATCTCAGATGTGAAGGCTAACTTGTAAATAATATCATACAATATTTCCCCTCTTTCCTTTTCCTAGTATGACATTTTTATGAGATAATAAACTGCTTCCTTCTTTCTGTTGCAGAAATATTTGCAATGAACCACAGCCACAAGAAACAGTTTGGGACCATAATTTCACGAAAGCCCATCTTCAGAATGCTGCAAGTTCAAGCCCATATGCTCTAATGTGTGTTAATGAAAATCTGTTCAGAATTAAACCTCAGACTTGGAATTAGGGTTCCAGTCAAATCTACTGTTTTCCTCCAACCTTCACTGGTTATTCAGTTGTCATTCATGCCAGACGGAAAGGCAAAGGATCTTAGAATAGAATGGCCGGCTGGAGAGGGTGGTTGCGTGAGCGCCTGTTCTGTCCCCAGCTCACATGCCTCCCAGCCTCACCATGCCTTGGGCCAGTTCTCCCTGCAGGGCCAGGGCACTGCTGTTGCTGATGCCGCTGCGCTCTGAGCATAACTTCTCCGGCTTCCAAACTCCGTAACTCGGCTTCCGAGAATCGGAAGCTGAGTTCCGGAGTTTGGAAGCCTGAGAAGAAGTTATGCTTGAAGCGCAGCGGTGGTGGTACCCTGGCCCTGCAGGGAGAGCTGGGCCAGGGCATGGTGAGGCTAGGAGGCATGTGAGCTGGGGGCAGAAAGAGGAAGCCATTTTGAATCTTTTATACACCAAATAGCGATTCAATCTTTTAAGGTCTAGAATCGCTCTCCACCCCCCTGAAGACTTTGGAACCAAGTAAAAAACCCTGCCCCTTTCTTCCTGTGGAACCAACTCAATTGTTTGGATCTCCACCAGGTGTGCAATTGCCAGACGCATAAGTTCCCTCTTTATTTCACACTTGGAAGATGTGAAAGTTCGGAAGAAGTTTGCGGGGATGGAAAGAAATTCCAACCACAGGCCAAATCTATTCAGACCCAGAGGTCAGAAGTAATACACTCCCACTGGTTGGCAAACAACGCCAACCAGCCGCCAATGGAAGCGAGCCACAGGAGCATCCACCGTCGGGACCTGTAGCATTTGAGAGAAATCAGGCTCCATATTATAGAAACACCTATCGTTCCCACCTGGGGTGGGGAAAGTACCTGGCTTAGCCCACTGCTTTTGGACCACATCCAGAAACAATTTTTTGCACAGGAATCTCTTCCTTCCTTGCAGCAGGCTCCGCAAAGAACCCCTGTTTCCTAAGGGCCTTCTTGGACATTGAGACCTCGACCGTTGGCTCCTTCTCCTTCTGCTTTTCCGCCTCTGTCTCGACAGTAGCTGTACTCTTGGCCTTGAACAGCAAAGAACGAAACAGACCCGGGGGGAACAGGCCCGTAAAAGCAGGAACAGTGGGGTCAAATCTTCGTCATCAGAGAGCTCCAGCTCCTTCTGTTCATCTTCCTCCTGGACAGATATCTCGTTACTCAGCGAAGGGGACACATCAAACTGCATCAAGATGGCCGCCCCAGGGGCCACAGTACTCATGGACAGTCATTTCCATAGGATGATCGGCTGGGCAGTCAGATGGCCCTGAGGCCAAAACAGCACTGCTGCTCCACAAGTCGGCGCCAACAGCGCCCCGGCTTCGCTGACCACAGCCACTGCCATGTGGATGTGCCGACGCTCTCCCGATGCGTCCTCGCACCCACAGCGCCACCGAAACAGTCTGCCTCTGATAACCAGCGGCAATCGCAGAAGCCCACAAGCAGTTTCCTCAGCAGCTAAGTGGCATGGCAACAGATAGGAAGCCGCACGAGCGCCCTGATGGCTGGCACAGCTAACGGCACTCCCCCGACACCTGGAGAGCCTCCAACAGCCAAACACAAGGCAAACCAAATCGAAAGGAACCAAGGTGGGAACAGCTTGGACAGCCAAGTCAGCCACTCATTCCAGAAGTGCCAAATTGAACAAATAGAACAGAAAAAGCAAAAAGAAATCAACTAACAAAACCCTAACTCATGAGTAAGCTAAAAATGCATCTCTTTAGGGGCAAGACTGAATCGGAATTGGGGCCAAGCAGGAAGGAGCTAGAAGCGTGGCTTCAACTATGATTCAGTCTCTTGGGCAAATAAGGATTGAACAGCCCACTTCTGGACCGTCCTGCACCATCAGCTGCAGAATGTGATTCTTTCCATCCTTCTTTGCATGTAACATTAACAAATAATTTTGGATTATTATATGGTCAAAAACTGCACATACTTTGCAGAACATAATAGCTGAGAGCTGAGCTATAAACACTTAAAAGCAGTTACTTTTAAATATATATTAAAATGTAATCTGTCTTTTTTATCCCATATTGTAAAGTGAAAATAATGATTTTCATCAACAATTGTTCTGAGGGTAAATGAAATACACATTTATAACTAATTTTATGCACTCAAAAAGTATCAGAAATGAAAAAAAGAATAAACAAGAAAAACTACTAATTAGATTTCAAGAATTTGTTGGCAAAAATACTAAAAGGAAATTACACTAAGAAGAAATTATACTTTATCAAATGATAGTACACTCTATCTGTTTCAGCAGGTACCTTTAAGGCTATATCATATGTGGCACTGCTCCACAGTTCTTTTTCTAGCGTTAACTGGTGAATCTGAGCCTCCAGTCTTGACCTCTGCAATTCATACAGCTCACGATATTCATCTAAAAGACTAAAGGACATGAGAAAGAGATATAAGACACACTCTACAATTCACCCCATTAATGTACCAACTATTATTTGCAGAATATTCAAAACAATTATTTTTAAATAATAATAATAATAATAATAATAATAATAATAATAATAATAATAACAACAACAACAACAACAATAACAACAATAACATGTATTACGAAAATACATTACGACGTTCTAGGCCCCTGGTTGGGGCCCGACTAGTAATCAATGCCAAATCCGGCAAAACAACTGGCCGCTGTGATACAATTGTAGTATAATAATAATAATAATAATAATAATAATAATAATAATAATAATAATAATAATAATAATAATAATAATAATAATAATAAGAAGAAGAAGAAGAAGAAGAAGAAGAAGAAGAAGAAGAAGAAGAAGAAGAAGAAGAAGAAGAAGAAGAAGAAGAAGTAGTTGTTTTATTGAACTCTTAATGACTCCGTGGGGTCTCAGAACAATCAAAACAAAGAAATTACAATAAAACTAATATGGCAATATGTTAAAAAAAATCATCAGAATGACAGACCAGATTTAAAAACCTGATCAGATCACAAACTAAAAGACACAAACAATGAATATAATTAAAATCATGATCTGATATATTTGCAACCTTTATTTGCTAAATAATGAGTTTTTGTCAGATTTCCACAATTCTGGAATATTGTCTAATCAAGGGAAATCCACGAAAAGATTTGCATTTACTTTCACAAGTTAAAACCAGAAAAAGTCTGAAGATTGAAACAAGAGATCCATTGGCCAAGTGTATCTTTTACCCATGCTGCATTACATACCAAACATTTCTAAACCTTTCCCAAGAACTGATTGGATGTTAGCTGCTGAATTCTTAGTATTAGTAGTGGAAGTGGAGCCTTGACACCAAGAGGGGTCACTGAAGAAGTTTTGAAAACAGTTACTGAACTTCAAAAGTCCACTTTTTATTGCTCTTACACAAATTGCACAGATTTCTGAATGTTTTCTAAATTACATTATCCCATTCTTCACTCAGAAATTCTGTTCCCCTGTCTCAAATTCTACAATGATTAACATTGCCATCAACATAATCAAAGACTCACTTCGCATTCATCTCAGACTCCTTTACTGCTCTCGCTAGCTCCTGATAGGCTTGTTCAGCTTCAAAGGTGGTTCTATGGTCATGTACTCGGATAGTATGTAGTTCCCTGTGGTAAGGACAGATATTCAGAGGCTTTCAACAATCACAGTTTTTATTCACAAAATGAAACAGAAGCAATGATCCGGATCTAGACCTTGTCAGCTGTCCTATAGCTTGCTTGAAATGGAATAACTCATCAGTAATGTGTTTATCCATTACTCTCTGGGCCATCATTTCTCTGTAGAGAGTCCTCATCTGTCTAGGAATTCGTTCTAGCAATCCGACATATCTTTGTCTGTAAGATAGAAACAAGTAAAAGGGGAAAAATACTTACTTTTCTTGAGCATATTTGCATATAATTTAAAAGGTTTTTTTTTACAAAGACTGGGAAATTACAAATAGAGAAGGAACATTTGTACATAAAACTAGACAGAACTAGGTTATTAAAAATCAAGAGAGGTTTAGATGACATTATGACATTCCTCCCCATTGATATCCTAGAAAGGGTATTGTTATAGGCTTTATCCATTTCACACAATGCACCCTATGTTACACACTTTTAAATTAATCCTACACCAGCAATCAAAATACTTACAACACGGTCATATTTAACTGTGAATATGTTTTGAATTATACACCTCCATACCTAAGTTTAGAGAGGACTTCTCCTCGCTCTGCACAATCCACACTGACTTGTCGAATGATTTCATGAAACACAATATTGTAGATATTCTGTTCCACCTTCATCACATCCAGGACATTGTGCATCTTGGGAAAAATATGTGGAAACTATGAAGATTTTTGCAGAACTAGATGTAAAATGGTTATCTACCGTTTAAATGAGTTAGGAGAAAGAAAATAAAAACTTTGAAATATATTTAACATTTTAATATCATTTTTATTCCAGTTGGGTGAGTGTTGAGTTGCTCATAGAAGAGATTCTACTGTTCATGCCACTCTCAACTATTAAATGGAAAATAGAATTTTGTTACAGCTGAACAATCAGAATATCCCAAAGAACTACATCTGATTTTGATCTTTAATTTTAATGAAGCTATTGCATACTATACTTTGAGTAAAACTCAGCTAATTGTTTCTGAATTGCCCATTCCTCTGGGAACAAAGAGAAATTACAGACCAACCAGAGTCAATATTTCTCTTATTTCCATAAGTCAGTGGATAGGATTTAACTATATCCATCAAGAAAAAAAATGTTGCAGAGAGGAGAAAATTGGACCAATAGGAAGTCATGGCCCATAGTTTCATTTTAAAAGGCCTAAAATAGTTGTTCTCCCAAACACAGCGTACGTTAATATGCTATCTTTCCATCTATCAATAATATTCTTTGATTTTTTTTCTGTTAAAACCAGAAACCAGAAGAACAATCTTCATTAACTTAACAAACTCCCAAAATATGATTAATTGCAGAAAAAAATGCAAAGACGTGTTACTTAAATCTTGCTAGTAAGTCACGTTGCTAATTTAAAATAATCAGATATGGACAATACAAATGTATGCATGGCTAGATAAAGTTGAGCATCACTGAACACTTGTCTGGTATTACAAAACAATTGTTGAAGTCAGATTCCTTTGCTTAAGGATTTGTGAAGTATTCTCTAGATAAGGGGTCAGGCATCTTACATATCAAAAACTCTTTACAGTTTTTGGCATTTATTATTTACTTAATACTTTATCCCTTTTTTCTATTAAAATACATGAAATGCAACATCTCATCACCACTATAAACTCATAATTAAACAACATAATGACATGTGGTACAAATGGCAAGATTAAGATTTTGCCTTTAAAAGCTGACCTTCTAACACAACCCATTTAGGTACAGAACACCTGTCTATCATTATTTGCAGATTTCCTTCCAGCCTAAACTTTTATACTGATCACATAAAAAGAAAGAAAAAGATTATACAGGTACATCTTGACTTACAATCACAATAGGGAGAAAAATAGGGACGTATTTTTTGGAGTATATGACGCACCAAGGTTTTTGAAGAGGCAATTTTTTGAAAAAAGTAGGTAGGTAGGTAGGTAGGTAGATAGAGGGATAGAGAGGGAGAGAAAGAGAGAGAAATACAGTAGGTAGGTAGGGAGAGAGAGGGAGTAGTTAGATAGGTAGGTAGATAAAGGGATAGAGAGAGAGAGAGAAATAGAGAGAGAGAGAGAAATAGTAGGTAGGCACGGATAGAGAGAGTGTGTAGGTAGGTAGGTAGGTAGGTAGGTAGGTAGAGGGATAGAGAGAGAGAAATAGAAAGAGATAGAGAGAAATACAGTAGATAGGTAGGGAGAGAGAGAGAGAGTAGGTAGGTTGGTAGGTAGAGGGATAGAGAGAGAGAGAAATATATATATAGAGAAATACAGTAGATAGGTAGGGAGAGAGAGAATAGGTAGGTACATAGGTAGAGGGGAGAGAGAGAGAAATACAGTAGATAGGTAGGGAGAGAGAGTAGGTAGGTAGGTAGGTAGGTAGGTAGGTAGGTAGGTAGAGGGATAGAGAGAGAGAAATAGAAAGAGAGAGAGAAATACAGTAGATAGGGAGAGAGAGAGAGACTAGGTAGGTTGGTAAGTAGAGGGATAGAGAGAGAAATAGAGAGAGAAATACAGTAGATAGGTAGGTAGGGAGAAAGAGAGAGTAGGTAGGTACGTAGGTAGATAGAGGGGGGAGAGAGAAACACAGTAGATAGGAAGGGAGAAAGAGAGAGAGTAGGGAGGTAGATGTTTCCAGGTATATTTATCCATGTGCTGGAGAAGGAAATCGCTGACAATCTGCAGCACCTAAGACTTTGTTTCTGCTGGCACAGCATTTGATCAATGTAATTCTCATCAATCAATTAAACAGCTTTCCGAAAGGAAAAAAAAAGTTTTTGCACTCTCCAAACCTCCCCAAAACAACTCGTTTTTCGCAAAAACGGGCCTGTTTCTTTTTTTAAAAAAAGGCATGAATAGCCGGGGGGGGGGCTTGCAGTGTGCTCCTGGGGAGTGGGGAGGGGCAAAAATGAGCAAAAAACGGCCCGTTTTTCACAAAGACGGGCCCGTTTTTTGTCAAAAACATTGCATGCATAGCCTTATGGAGGCTTATAGAGTGCTGCTGGGGGCTGGGGGGGGGAATGGCCCATTCTCTGCTCATTTATGCCCTCCCCAGCCCCCAGGAGCTCTCTGAAAGCCTCCATAAGGGTATGCACAGCCATTTTGGTGAAGGGGGCAGGGTTTTGGGAGGCAAAAAATGCTGCATTCGGTGTATAAGATGCACCCAGATTTTCAGCCTCTTTTTTGAGGAAAAAAAGTGCGTCTTACACTCCGAAAAATACAGTACATTGTTGAGTGGCATGGTCATTAAATGAGGCATGACAGGAATGCACCCAGTTTCACAACCTTTTTGCCACAGCTTCTAAGCAAGTTATCAAATTACTGCCACTTGCAATCTTCCCAATGCCTTTCCTATTGAATAATTATAGGAAGCAGTGTGAGAAGGTCACAAATGGCAATGATGTGACCATGGCATGCTATTCTTTTGTAAATATGGGATAGTTGCCAAATGCCCAAACCATGATCAAGTGACACTGCAATGATCATAAATATGAGGACCAGTCGTAAGTCACATTTTCAGTCCGATTGTAACTTCAAATTGTTGCTAATTGAATGGTCATAAGTCTATGTATTGCTGCAGAACTATCAGGAAGAGTATTACCTGTGAAAGCCCTGTTACACCAACATTCTCATCATTTGTTCCAGCCTTTTCCAGCATGGTATCCATCACTTTCAGCAGCTGGAGAACCTCCAGCCTCCCAGACGGCTTCCTAATAAATCAGAGGAGAAGAAATTGCCCAATAATAACACACAAAACTGGAGAATTTTGAATTTAAATACAGTATATAAGTGTTGCTTACATAGATGGAAAAACCCGCAGCCTGTTTTCCTCATCTTCAAGCAGAGTTGTATATTTACTGCAGGAAGTAAAAATAGGATAAACTGCTTGGTTTTTATTGCAGGATTAAATATTTAAATGATTTATTTTAAATATTTTTTGAAACTATATAACTAGAACATTATAACAAATGAAGTTGAATGCATTGGTAGCACAATTATTATTTAATTACTGTATCAAATTAGCACAATTTACAACACTTTTAAAAAATAGATATAAATAATGCCCACAGGAAAGTTATATTGAGTGTATGCAAAGCTCTGATAGAATTGTACTTTTAATATGTCCCATACCTATATTAAAAGCCCACCCATTTGCAATGAAGGTAGTACAGAACTAAGGAATTTTGCCCATGAAAAAAATCCCTATACTTTGAAAGAAGAATGATAATATTCTCCAGAATATCAAAAAAGATCTGAAAACAAAACAAAAATAATAAAATGACAAGGAATAGATGATAGAATACTTTTAATGACTTATAAAAAGTTAAATCAATCAAATTCTATATTAAGCAGCTAAGTGCAAGTGCTCTTTGGAATGGTTTGTAATGAGAAGAATGAAAACCTGTATCATGTAGTTATAATTGACTTGCACAAATATATAATAAATATAGTTGACTTACATAAATTGAAAAAAAAATACAGAGGGAGGCTGGAAGTGTCGCAGCGAGACTGGCTGGAAAAAAGCATGCTCTGCTGAGCCTTGCAGAAATCCAGCCCAACCAAAACCTGTCCTAGGGGGACAGGGGAGAAGAAGGGGTGTTTCAGACAACGTAAAGGAACCAGCTGTTCCTCGGGAGGTCAGAGAATAACCCTTCAAACTGGCAGCTGAGGCAGTGGTCATAACTGAATGACCGCTACATAGCTGAGGCATCTGTACTAAGTTATTGTGCTAGAGCAGTGTTGGAGCGGAGTATTGAAACCTGATGAGTGATTGACCAACTCACAGGAAAAAAGAAAAAACTGATTTTAATCTTTAAAAGGGTCCCGGAGCTGAATTAGCAGCTAACTGGCTTTCGGGGAATTTTATTGAAGTTAAAGGAGGCAGAGAAAGTTAAAAAATCAAAGCCTGAGAGGATTTCATCTTCTGCAGTTTGGAAATGAAAAAATAATAATAACCAAAAAGAAGAGCCCAGGGTGGGGGCGTCCTTTTTCTCCTTATTTTATTTTATTTTTTGTGGATTAAAGGCACTTTTGACAGCTATTGACAGTCAGCTGCTGGATTGTATTGCGGTTTGGAGAGAGCCATCTACTAGCAAGCAGAAAATACTACACCGGCTAGTAAAAGGGGGGGAAAAAATAAAAGTGAGATTGCAGGTGTGAAGTGTGACCTTGGCTACAGGGAAAGATACTTTGAAACCATGAGAATTGTTAAGGAGTATCTGTTATCGTAACATTGTTTGGCTGCAACTGTTCATAGCTGTGAAAGAGAAAAAACCTTCAATTTAGACTGGACTGGATTAATGCTAAAACTGAACAATTGAATTTGGAAGACTCTAAATTTATAATTTAAATGTGGCATAACCCAAAATTAAAAAATCTGTAAAAGTAGTTAAACTTGTAAAATGGAGATTTGGATGCATGAGTAATTATTTGGGATGCTGAAAAGTCCGCGTAAACATTAAATGGGGGGGAAAAGAGAAAAATAAATGGAAAATATGGAGCAAGAAATAGGAGAAGAGGGAGTAAAAGATGGCACAAATAAGGAGCTAGAAGATACTGTGAAAGGAAGAAAAATTGAAAATAAAATCCAGATAGATGATTTCACTGGGATTTACAGTCACAAAGAAAAAGCAGACAAAGGGAGAGATCACCCCAAAAAGAAACCACAAGATAGAAAGGAAGGGAGGAGAACAGGAAAAATCCTGGGGAAAGGTACCAGAATAATAAAAATGAGTACACTGAAGAAAAGAGACCATAATCATAAAACAGGGGGGTGGGGGAGAAGTTGTTAGGAGAAAGGGGGAGAAGAAAAATGATTAAAAGTGGAATTCTTGAGAGCCCAAGAGAAAATGGATAAAGGAGAAAGAAAGGGAAAAAGAGTTGTATTAGTAGAGGGAATAGTAGTATGATTGGTATTATTATGCAACTAATTAAGAAATAAATAAATTATAGAATATTGTTAATTGTAGAAAAAATAAAAGAAATGCTCTCTATGTTAAAATTTAAGTAGAGGATATATATTGTTTATAGTAAAATAGACTAATAGAGAAATATGAAACAATAATTTGGTGTAATTTTTGAAGGGGCAATTGAAGATATTGTTTATGTATTAAGAAAAAATAAGTATAAAAATGGAAAATAATGAAAGAAAATAATTTGGCTGAAAGTAAAAACCAAGCTATGATGTAAAATGGATTAGAATAGAATAGAATAGAATAGAATATTTATTTCTAAGCCGCGCCCTCTCCCGAAGGACTCGGGGCGGCGTACAATAAAACAAATAAAATACAAAGTACAATACAATACAATACAAATCTGGACAGGACATACATATAACAAGGACGTATATAAAATGTATACAAAACGTATACAAGGAGGAGGTAGGCTAATAGCTAAAAAACAATTAAACAATTAACAATTAAAACAATTAAAAAGTCACAATATTTAAAAACCCCGATAAATAAATTCTATTGAATTACATTAATAAAAAACCTGTCAGGAGCGATATAGTTGGATCATGGTTGAGCCAGGCCAGCTACTTGGAATAGGTGGGTCTTGAGCTTAACTCTGAAGGAACGGAGGTCGGACGTCGTCCTAATATCCGGAGGGAGGTCATTCCACAGGGCTGGGCCCGCCACAGAGAAGGCTCTACTCCTAGGCGCCGCCCCTCGACACTGTCTGGTGGACGGCACCTGGAGGAGTCCCTCTCTGTGCGAGCGAATTGGTCGCAGGGATGTATGGGGCAGAATACGATCCCGCAAGTAACTAGGTCCTGAGCCATGGAGCGCTTTAAAGATCGTAATCAAGACCTTGAAACGCACCCGATAGACCACAGGAAGCCAGTGCAGCTCGCGCAGGAGAGGTGTCACATGGGAGTACTTCGTACTCCCCATAATCACCCGCGCGGCTGCATTCTGGACCAACTGCAGTCTCCGAGTGCATTTCAAGGGAAGCCCCATGTAGAGAGCGTTACAGTAGTCCAGGCGAGACGTCACCAGCGCGTGGGTGACTGTGCGTAGGGCGTCCTGGTCCAATAGGGGGCGCAATTGGCGCACCAGGCGAACCTGGTGGAACGCCCCCCTGGCCACGGCTGTCACATGGTCATCCATGGACAGCCTGGCATCCAGGAGGACGCCCAAATTGTGCGCCCGCTCCACGGGGGCGAGTTGAATGCCCCCAATGGCCAGAGATGGGATTAACTGGTTGAACCGGGGGGCCGGAACCCACAGCCACTCCGTCTTGGAAGGGTTGAGCCTGAGTCGGTTGTCATCCATCCAGACCCGTACGGCTTCCATACACCGGGACATCACTTCGACGGCCTCGTTGGGGTGGTTCGGGGTGGAAATGTACAGCTGAGTATCGTCAGCGTACAGATGATATCCCACCCCGAAACCACGGATGATCTCACCCAGCGGCTTCATGTATGTGTTGAACAGGAGTGGCGAGAGGACCGACCCCTGTGGCACCCCACAGGTAAGGGGGCTTAGGGTCGACCTCTGCTCCCCTGCCAACACACGTTGCGTCCGGCCAGAGAGGTAGGAGCCAAACCACCGCAAAACGGTGCCCCGGACCCCCAACCCCTCCAGTCGGTGCAACAGGATACCATGGTCGATGGTATCAAAAGCCGCCGAGAGGTCTAATAGGACCAGGATAGAGGAACAACCCCTATCTCTGGCCCTCCAGAGATCATCCACCAACGCGACCAAGGCCGTCTCTGTGCTGTGCCCGGGGCGAAAGCCGGACTGGCGCGGGTCTAGATAATCATTCTCCTCCAGATGTCGTGGGAACTGAGAAGCCACCACACTCTCTACAACCTTCGCCAAAAAGGGAAGGTTGGAGACAGGACGATAATTGGCCAGCTCCGTAGGGTCCAGGGAAGGCTTCTTGAGCAAGGGTCTCACCACCGCCTCTTTCAAGGCGGCCGGAAGAGACCCCTCAACCAACGAAGCGTTCACTAGGCCCAGGAGCCAGTCGCGTGTAACCTCCCAGGATGCCAGTACAAGCCAGGAGGGACACGGGTCCAATAAACATGTGGTAGGTCGCAGTCGTCCACGCAATCTGTCCAAATCCTCGATGACAACCAAGTCAAACTCCTCCCAAAAAGGTTTCTCAAGACTAGCCACTGGCGTCTCGACTGGGCCACTGAAGGGGACCCAATCCTTCCGGATTTAAGCGACTTTATCCAGCAGATATTTCCCAAATTCCTCTGCCCTACCCTGTAAAGGGGCCTCCCGCGGCCTCTGAAACAGAAGGGAGCGGGACACCCGAAACAGGGCGGCAGGGCGGTTCTCTGCGGATGCAATGAGAGCGGCACAGTATTGACGTTTGGCCGTTCTCAATGCCACTAGGTATGTCCTCAAATGGGCTCGTACCTGTGCTCGGTCAAATTCGGATCGGGAGGATCTCCAACGACTCTCTAGGCATCTCTTGCGGCGCTTCATCACCCTTAGCTCCTCGGTAAACCAAGGAGCCAGGGTGGATCGTTGCCGCCGGAGAGGCCGCAAAGGCGCCACCCGGTTCAAGGCCCCGGTAGTCGCATTATTCCACGCGGCCACCAGGTCCTCTACCCGAGGGCGGGTCAGGGCTGCAGGAGGTGGCCCAAGCTCCGTCTGAAACCTATCTGGTTCCATCAGGCGCCTGGGGCGGAACCATCTAGTGTTTTCCGGTTCCGCCTCCCCGCAGCGAGGGGTAGCACCAGGGAAGTCAAGTCGGAGGAGTGAGTGATCTGACCATGACAGAGGAGTGATGGTTAAATTCACTCCTCCCAGATCACTCAACCACTGGCCAGAGACAAAAACAAGGTCCAAGGTGTGACCTCCCTCATGTGTCGGGCCCTGAATCATTTGAGTCAGGTCCATGGCTATCATGGAAGCCATGAACTCCCGAACCCCCTCTGATGCTTCTCCCACCGATGGCAGGTTAAAATCCCCCATCACTAGAAGTTTGGGGGTCTCAACCGCCACCGATGCGATCAGCTCGAGGAGCTCAGGCAGGGTCGCTGATGTATGGCGGGGAGCCAGGTATACTATCAGCAGGCCCAACTGCCTCCCAGGTAAATGAGAAGATGTAAAAGGAAAGACTTTGTTTCTATAATATGTGTAAATCTGTATTAAAATAAATAAATAACTTTGGATTGCGAATAGGTACAAAACCATATAACAGTACTCACTCATCATAATATTCCAAACCTAGGACACCTCTGTTCTTTACAACGTGAAATTCCTCTGGAACAAGAGTGTCTGCTACATTTGCTGCCTAAAAACAGAGCAAATTAAAAGAGAGTACATGAGGCAGAGAATAAACATTCACAAGTTCTCCCAAAGATAGAATTGACTTTTATAGATATGCATAAAAATGCTTCCTGGCATTTTTAGTGTGTTACTTACTTTTAAGTAAGTAAGTTTTAGGGGGGGGGGACTACTTTTTCTGTTAAAGTATATACCAGGAGACATTATTAAAATCTGATTGTGCATCTTCTCACAGGGAAGCAGCTTGGGAAAGCAGGGAAACTGCCTTAATGGCATTTTATTTAATCCAGATTTTTTTTAACCAATTGATAAATTATGTCTGCCTGAAATCATGGTTTTCACTAACAAACAAGCACTCTGCTTCCCTGTATGGTGTAATAGACTAGGCCCAGCCAATCTGTCCTCAGCCACAGAAGTTCACTGGGTGAGTCTGGGCCATTCTGTCTTTCTTAGCCTACTCTACTTCACACTATTACTATTCTGTGGAAAAATAGGAAGAAGGACTGACATGTATGGCATTTTGAGCTCTTGAATGAAAGGCGATATATACAGCTAATAAATAAATATTAGTGCTGATCATGCCAGCTTGTTGTTTGATTTGGGTCTCTAAATAAATAGTGAATATAGCAATCTCTATCCTGCTCTGGCCATTGCATCATTGTTAGGATATACATTATCTAACTAGATTTAAGAGATATAATTTGTTTAAATACGCTCTCCATATTAGGTCACTAAGCGTGACTTAGAAAATTTAGCTAGTAAATATTTTTGTCTTATGGTTTTATTTTGAAAAAAACCAAAAGGACATAAACAGCTCTTTGAAGTCCAAAACTCAGCTATTTGAAGTCCAAATGACATGTGATATTTTTAAGACAATGTGACAACAGATGGAAACCTGACTAAATGCAAATATAGAAAAAGAGTAGTGTTTTTGACAATTGGCCCTGCTGTTTCAAGTACATGCTCTCCTGGTCCTATAAATGCTTAGTGCTCAGTCCAAATTATGTCATACCTCCAGAGTTCTGAGAGTTGTAAAATGTTGTCAAATCTTAATCTTGTGCTTAATACTATCAAGATTTTGGCAAAGAGACAGACTCACATGCCTAGCTGCACATGCATCCTGTTTCAAACCTGAGGAAGGAACCCTTGGTCCTTTTTGAGAGATGATATCATACAGAAAAGAGACATCCCTTAACAAACAGAATGAAAATAACAGCTTAATTGGGAAACTGCTACAGAATCTTGCCTCTAAAACTCAGAAGAGTACTAACATATGAACACCTAAAGGCACAGTCTGCAAATACCATGCCAATTTTCTGGTACTCTCAGTCAAAATTCTTGCCTGCTAGCCAACCTGGCTATTAACATTGCACACAAAATTGCTTTATTTCTTGTAATGATGTTTGCCCAAAACATTTTCCTGCCTTAAAAAAAGTTTTATTTCACCTTTCAGAATGAACTCTTAATTATCGCCCATTATTTTCATCTTTACTTGTCCATTTTCTCAGATGTTCAGCTCTCTATTTTCCTATTCCTGTTTGAAAACTTTGTCAATTCATGTTCTCAAACACTTTAACTAGATTTGCACAGTACATTATGAGACTACTGAATTTGCACAGTATATTAAAATATGGCTAGCAGCAATAAGTTGTGCAAACCCAGATAATGTAGCTTTTGGTTCAGTTGGTTGGACAACTATATAAACATTAGAAATATGCAGAAATGCAAACCAATGTATCATTTCTACAGATTTGCCTCCCTTATTTATATAATACAAGATGCTTTGTAGTTTTTTTCCAGCATTCTTAACGCTACAGAAGTTTTACAAAGGGACAGCTAACATGTCAATAATTTTATCTGAAGTTTTTAGTATTCTATCTTATTACCTTCCAGCTCCAGTCAAGCAGACAGGATGCTGTATCAGGTATTGAAATTTATTTCTACGAATGGGGTGTTGCCAGACTCCATCAGCTGTACGGATGCAACCCTGAAGAACAGGAGAAAAATTCAAATCATACTTAAAAGATATGGATAGTCCTGGGGTAACTACTGGTATCCATAATATATTAAGCCTCTAACATCATAATTGAACTATACACAACATAAAGAGGCACACTTATATGCTTCAGTCATAAATAATTCTGTTCAGGCATTATAACATTGGAAGTTCACTAAATAAATACCACTTACAATCCCCGTCTCTCTCACTGATGCTTCTCAAATGATATCAGCCTCCTATAGATATACACAGTACATATTTACCATGCACATGGTACAATTGTACGTTCTAACTAGGACTTTTATTTATTTGTCAACTGTAGAAGAGTGTACAACTACATAAAAGCTGGAACATGTAGAAAGCAATGTATACGCAGCCTTACATGCTTCTCTTCTCTGAGGATACCCACATAGCCAAAGCCAGACTGTGTGGAAGTCTGCAGGAAATTAACATTACCTAAACTATCATGGTTTAAATGGGGTTTACTAGAAATGCTAATAGGTTAAGCATTCTTGATCTCATGTTGGTGAGCGCTTCAATACAGCTTACCTGTTATTGGCTCTGTAATGTTAAGAACCCCTCCACTACAACTTTTTCTACAAATCATGATATAAAAATTCTACTTTAATTTGCTATGTTCAAAATGAAACTCTGGTTGTTGTTTCTTCCATTCATTTCTCACATCTCACCTTGCATTTACTATGCTTAGTGGCCTCTTATCCCACAATCCTACTTCTAGTCTGCGAAGAGACAGAAAAAATCTAGTTCTGCTCTTGTGGCTAAGAAGGAGAAGGGGATATCTCTAATAGCTACCTAGGGTTGCCTGTCCTAGTACAAAACCTGCCAAAACCAAATGGCTGGTATTATTCAGAACTATAGCAGACCATTAACCAGTATATGTTGTGATAGATTTTATGTCCAAGGAACAAATATTCTAATGGTGAAAATGAACCTGCAGACCTGAAAGTCAAAAATTTTTGTTTTCTTGGGTGGTCTTAAAAAAGGAGGATATTGGACTGGATTGGCAGCAGAAGTCAGAGCAACAAATATCTCTTCTGGGATGAAATCACGTCGCAAGGGTTTTGAATGAGGTTTGGAGTAAACTTCCACAGTTGATTTGTCTCTTAACTCAGGGAATTCTGGAAAGAGAAGGAAAGACATATAATCACTTCTAAAAAAGAAAGAGATGTCTTCAGCACCAAAGCAAAAGCAAAAACTAAGGCTGTCCAAACATGGTAAGAGCCTAGGTCTACACCCTAGTGGCAAAAGTGGCAACATGGCAATGCTTCACTCTTGCCATATTTGCAAATTGCCATCCTATTTTAGGATGGCAATTTGCATCCACAATAGGAACAACATGGTTCCTATTGTGGATGGATAGACTGGAACAGCACTTATTGGGGTACTGTAAACAATGGGCAGAGCATTTGGAAGGTATTATTATTGAATTATAAGATTCACTAGATGTTAGATGTCAGCTGGACAAGTCCAGCCTGTACAGGTGAATGTGGCCTTATCGTGTGAGGTTAACTAAGAATGGTTTATGATTTTCCTTGTTTTGAAATCTCTAAAGACTTTCTCTAATAACTATTTGAATAAATTCAAGAAAATATAAGGAATTAATGCCACATAATAGTTTTTTTTAATATATTGTTTGAATCCAGGAAATCTGGGATAAATCAGAGGTGAAGCGGAATCAAAAGCAAATAGGAAATTATCTCTTTTAAATCAATAATTAAAGATTAATAAACTAACTTCAGTCTTCACTTGGCAAGTTTCTACCCTTAGGATTATATTAGATATGCATTTTTGGGCCTGGGAAACTATTTTAAATTTTGGTTGTACATTAACTTATATTTTAGGTAGGGATTAAGAAACAGATAATATCAGCTCCCAACTGGAACACTTTGCAAAGCAATAAGGGATTCTGGTTGCCTATAAGAACAATGTTTTTAAAAAGAAGGGGTCACTTATCTAGATTTTCAAGTATTTTCTACCTATTTCATCACATTTATCTACTGGAGACCTAAAAACTCACCTAAACTGTTTCTTTGTTTGCTTATCCTTTATTTCATTAGATTTACATGTTACAAATTCCAAAACAATTCTGGATGACTCACAATGTAAAAAACAAACAAACGGAAAATGAAAAACACAATGCAATATAAATAACCAATATGGCAGCTGCCAACTCAATACAGAACCTGTAGAAAATCTTCTCTAAGATACCCTGTCTATCCTAACCAAGGCATGAGAGAGCAGCTAAATCTTCAAGGTCTTTTGGAGCCTTATCATGATGGCAGCCACATGGATCACGGCTGGGTAGAAAAAAATGTCCCAGCCTGGGTTATTAGTTAGAATTGTTTAATGAAAGGCACCTGGAGTGTGCTAACTCTGCCAATTTATACCAGCTAGGTGGAACCATGGGAGAAAGGTATATAGGCAGGAAGAATCATGGGCTAGTCTAAGACTAGAACTACGGACTTGGGGATTGGAAACAGCGGTGAAGTAGAATTGCTGCAATTCTTTTCAACATTCCTACTTTAAACAGGTTTTCTGTCTAAGTGGCAACACAAATGCCTGACTGCTTTATAATAGCAAATGGCAGAATGGAAGGTTTGGAATGGATCTCAGAGATCATATAGTCCAGGAGTATCCTACTTGTGGCATTATGGCGGCGTCACATGATGTATCGGGACTTCCCCCTTCACTAAACCGGGCATGGGAGTAGTCAGTGCATGACGCATCCAGCCCGCAGGGTAGGAGTTTGACAACCCTGATATAGCCCAACTACCTACTGAGCACAGGAGTCTACTACTCTAACTCATCTGGCAGAGGATCATCTAGCCTTTGTTCCTCCAGAGGAAAATCTTTCACCTCCCAAAGCATTCTGCTCCTCTCTTGAAGGACTCCTACCGGGAGGAAATTTTTCTTACCGTTTGGCCTATTCTGGGCAGGTAGGGCTTTGCAGAGAAGATAGTTAGCAAATAATCAATTGTCTCAATTTCTTACAGTCATTTTATTTATTTAAATATATATGGCCACCTATCTACAACAGTGATTCTGGACTTTGTAAAAGGATTAAAACAACAGCTTTAAGCAATAACCTATGATACTTGAAATAAACAATACATTCCAGTCATCAAAAACCAAATCAGCAGCAGAGCAAATGTAGTGAATCAAATAATATAATTTGGCATTAAATAATACTTGTGAGATTTACCTTTACTGCTGTCATTAATAAACACTAAAGGGTTCATATCTTTGACTTGTTTGCTCTCTTCTTTTGAAGTAGAAGGCAATGCTGGAACTTGCTCCCTCTGATCAGACATGATAAAACATTGATTTGGGGTGGTTTTCTCATCAGTTCTTTGCAAAAACAAGTTATCTACAAGATATATAGATAAAACAAGAATAGATGGTATGACTGAAAATGACAGTATTCAGCTTCAAATTCTGTACTTATAGATTTTGTGTATAGTATCTATACACACTAAGCATATATTTTACATTAATGCCCATACGGTAAGTCTACAAAGTATACTCATGTTATCACTTGTGGTGAGAAAGAGTTATCTACAGCAGTCTTCCCAACATGATGTCTCCCATATATGGCAGACAATAATCTAGGCTGTTGCCTAGATTAAAAAAATCTTGGAAGCGGGCAAAAAAACCTAACAACTCTATTTCTTTAATGCTGCCATGTTTGTAAACAGCAGGAATTAAATGCCTGGAAGTTATGTAAGTCTAAGTCTATAAAACTTCCTCTTATGAAGCATTAGTAAAACCGTTCCTGTTCTAAGGGCCGTTCCAATATATTTGGACTGTTGCACAAACCTAATACCTAGTGGAATTAATAATCCCTAATTAAAGGGATTTGTTATTAGGAATATTATCTCTACCTAGGATTTCTTTAGTAATTGTTTTTGGACATTTGAGAAACAGTAATAGTCACAGATGTAGAACTTTATTTACTGAGTGACTATCAATTGATTTAATTTAGGGGAAAAAACTTAGTTAATAAGAATGCTACCATTTTACTCTCCATCATGAATATGTCTTTTTTTTAAAAAAAATTCATGCTTAAAACCAACACAATCTTTAGTCTGGATTTCTGAAAATACATTCAAAATTTTAAGAATCTGAGAACCAAGCTGAACATCCAAATCCAACAACACAAATAGTAAGGAGAGCAAATAGTAAGCACATCTGCTAAGTAAGGGAATAAGACAAATGGACACACTTAATAATTGAGTGAATAGATTTAGTTTTTTAAAATATATATATACTTTTTTTGTGTTAATACATGGTGCATCTCAACACTTCATAACTACATGAATTGATTTTCGTGTGCTTGAAATCTAATCTGTATAATATTGCTTTGAAATCATCTGCCACATCACACTTGAAGTGTAATATGAATTGCCTCCTTATTAATCACCATGCAAACCGCTGGATATCTTCCATATTATGTCAATAGCTTTGAAATGTCATTGCTTTTAACGAAGGGAGAATCCTGTAACAATTTAACCATCTGCCCGTTTTTAAAAAGCCAAATCTGGAACCATTCAAGGAGCCATTTTATGAACGTTATGAATCATCAGAAAACTGCTGCAGCACGTATTTTCCGCTCCTGGCAACGTCTCTCCAACCTCCAAGACTGAATATTATCCCAAGTAAGCAATGAGCTTCCAAGCGATTGCTTCATAAGGACTAGAAGCGTCACTATAAGACAAGTCATCGTAGCCCCATCTCAAAGGGCCAAAACCGAAATAACAGAACCTTTCAGGCATTCGGCAGCGGGCTGAGTGAAGACAAAACAGCTCGAGGCATTGCTTTTACCTATTACTTCCGACTTCCTGGCGGCCGCTGTTGCTATGGGAACCTAGGACGCCTTTTGCGTGGGGCCTTCGCGGAGTCAAAAAACGCCCCGCCCAGGAACTCAACCTGCCGCCACCACACACACACACACGCGCGCGCGCGCGCGCGCTTGGACGCCTCTCTCGACTCCTGCTTGCTTGATTCGGTTTCCGATTCTTTAAAGAAAGCCGCTTTGTTTGTTTGTTTGATTGATTCCTGTAAGGCGCCGTAGAGACGCAGCGAGCACCAGGAATAAGGAGCGGCAGGAACTAGTGCTTAAGAGTACTTAATGGCGCCGATTTGGGGACTCCTACAAGAAACGAAATCCAGAAACGTTAATGCTTCGTTGGGATGAGTGTCTTCGAGGTTCCAGATAGAATACTTATATGCATTTTAATGTTCCAAGGGTTGACTTCATAGTTGTCTTTGCAATCAAGCGAGGCGTGGAGTTCTTGGTACTCTCCGAGCTTGGTTGCAGACGTTTCGTTGCCCAAAAAGGTAAGTCATAGGGGGCAACACACACACTGATGATGTAGGTCAGGGGTGTCCAAACTTGGGAACTTTAAGACTTGTGGACTTCAACTCCCAGAATTCCCCAGCCATGGCTGGCTGGGGAATTCTGGGAGTTGAAGTCCACAAGTCTTAAAGTTCCCAAGTTTGGACACCCCTGATGTAGGTAGTTGGGAAATGAAATGTCAGCAAACAACCAAACCCAGAGAGCAACTAATAACTCTGTTCAAGTTACAGGTATTATCTTCTATTGAAATCAGTTGGGATATGTTGAATAATGTAGGTGGGCTTGAACAATTAACTTCCAAACTAAGTAGGAGAATCACATAAGGAAGCATCTCTTGAAGTACTCAGATCCTGGTGATTACATGATACACTCCTGACACACTCCTGTGAGATGGTATGAAAGTGGTTTGATATTATCTTCTCAGTGTAGGCTACAACTCTGGGATCCCCCAACTGTCTCTAGAAGTACTAAACCAATCAACTTTAGCCTCAGAAAAGTTTAGCCATCTACATGTGTGCAACCTAATACAGGATAAAGTCAAGCAATGCTGAAAACCAAAAGCTGTTTTATGAGAAGGATTTATAGTAATTATATATATACACACACACACACAATACCTAAATGGATAATCCCAATTATTAAATAGTTTGCCTAATTTGATTTTTCCTTGTTTTTATTCTATTGTAGATGTGAACATTTTTATTAAGAAACTCACAAAACCAATCAAACCCCACATACAGTATATTACCAGGTACTGCAGGAGGTGGTGGGGGGAATCCTACATCTTGTAAAGGTAAAGGCCATTAGTCAGGTGTTTTTATTGAAGGTGCCACTTGTGACCTTGCAAATAAATATTACAAACAGCTAATGCTACTTTTCTAGCACTTTTTGTGGTCGCCCACTTTACAGCTTGAATGAAGTATGTCGGATATGAATGAAGGCAACATGTTTCACAGATAGCAAAATATATTTAAGTTTCTGTAGCACAGTATAATTTTTTCCATGACAGAGATCACACACACAGTTCAATACATTTTACAATTAACCAACAGCCAATAAAATCAGCTGCTTCAAAATCATGATCTTTGACCCATCCAATGAATGAAAACTGAATTCCATTTCCTCTTATCCCTAGCAAGGGTACCCTTGTCATTGCTTTCAAGGGAGAAGTCTGAACCATCTTGTTTGAACAATAAATTCTTCAATTTTACCAGTTCTACTCAATCTAAGGCTCTGAAAGTTGGATCATAAGGAAGCGCCAAAGAATTAAGGCCTTTGAACTATGGTGCTGGAGAAGACTCCTGCGAGTCCCTTGGACTGCAAGGCGATCAAACCGGTCAGTCCTAGAGGAGATCAACCATGACTGCTCTTGAGCCTGAAAATGAAACTCAAATACTTTGGCCACCTCATGAGAAGAAAGCACTCATTGGAGAAGAGCCTAATGCTGGGAATGATTGAGGGCAAAAGAAGGTAACAACAGAGAATGAGGTGGCTGGATGGAGTCACTGAAGCAGACGGTGTGAGCTTAAATGGACTCTGGGGGATGGTAGAGGATCTGGGTGATGGTAGAGGATAGGAAGGCTTGGAGAAGCGTCCATGGGGTTGCAATGGGACGGACACGATTTCTCAACTAACAACAACTCAAGAGATTGTGAAGCTATAAAAATGAAGTTCATTAGGACACACTACTTTTGCAAGAAAATAAGATTTGGTACTTTTTTTTAATCTAAGGACATGATTTACATGGTTTTTTTTTCAAACAGACACACAAATAGATTTCTTTGGCGAGATTACAATAAATCTTTTAAATGCAGTTTTGTATCAATGGCAAGGCTCATGAAACACAAAAGTTCTTAAAAAATGGAAAGTTCATGTTTTAGGAACAAAACTTAATGCTGTTCACAATTGTTCAAGCATTTTGACTTTATATCCACAGCTTTATATAGAAACCACTACTACAGTTGAATAGTGCATTTTTGAAAATGTCTTAGTTCATGCACAAGATTAAGTCAGATATGGTCTTAGTTCTTTTTTGTTCAGCTGAATCATGGTTGTTACAATCATACCAAATAACATAAATCAAATGCTGACTGACATATTGTGAGAACTCAGCCATGTTCTTTGCAATGATGATTGGGAGAGAAACTAAGATATTAAAAGTTGATTTAGTCCAGTGCTTCTCAAATAGTGAGGCTCCGTAAAGGGGGGCTCGAAGCCGGGTCAGGATCAGAGCGGGCGCTCCGGTGCGTCTCCTCTGCCCGCTTTTGTTCCGCCCTGGCGGCAGGGATTGCCCGTCAGGATCGCTGAGCCCGCCCGCGTCTCTCTTCCCTCAGCCGCCCCTTCTCTTTCTCCTTCTTCCGACCGGATGCGTCTCTGTCTGGAGAGTTTCCAAGGCTCCGTGGTAAGGAAAGGCGAGAGTTTCCAAAGCTTAGAGCGCTCCGGTGTTTTATCCCGCTCTCCTTCCCTTTGAGCCCCGCCTCTGCGGCTCCCTCCCTCCCTAAGTCGGCGGTCATCTTAAGGACCACTTGGACAGTCTTCGCATCTGGGATGCGTGGGTCTTTCCCACTGAGACGAGCAGGTGTTGTTTCTAGAAATCATTGCGTGCAAGATATATATGTGTGTGTTTGTGTGTGTATACATGCACATACAAGTGTCATTTCTTCAGTGTTATCACAGGAGTGAGTACACCCCTTAACATTTTACTTCTGTGATACTCTATATATAAATATATGTATGTATAGGTTCGCGGGGGGCACGAAATGTTTTCTTCTTCCTAGGGGGGGCATGACAGAAAATAATTGAGAAGCACTGATTTAGTCCAAGTTCCTAGTTTATTCTTTTCCAAAACTGGCTATTGTTTGAGTGAATTTGCAAATGAATAGTGAAGTTAATATTGCACTCGATTCTGGGCGTACTTCAAGCTACTTTTCATGATAATACCAAGTAACATGTTTTTTATTATTCAAAAACCATCTAGCTATGTCAGGGGTATCAAACTCGATTTCATTGAGGGGCACATCAGGGTTGTGTTTGACCTCGGGGGGGGGGGGGATCGCCAGCTCTATGTCACTCTTGTCAGGGGCATCTGTGGTGGCCAAGTGCTAAGGCAGGACTTCACTCAGACCCGTGATGGCGAACCTATGGAACATGTGCCACAGATGGCATGCAGAGCCCTCTCTGCGGGCATGCGATCTATTGCCCCAGGTCAGCTCTGTGCATGCACACGCGCTTCCCACCAGCCAGCAGATTTTTGCTGTGCTTGCGTGGGGGCGGGGCACATCCGGGAGATGTGCACACATGCATGAGGGCAGGGGGGTTCACATGTGCATGCGTGGGGGGCGAGGGAGCATGGTGCTCTCTCCTATGGCTCGTTTTTGGTCCTAGGAGGCTGCAGGGAGGCCTACTAGGCACAAAATGGGGTGCAGGGGAATGCATTATGGGGGCGCTTTCAGCACTCAACCACAAAAAGGTTAGCCATCACTGCCTCAGACCCTCCCTCACTCTCATTATAATCTTCCTTCCTTGCTTCTTCATTCTTTCTTCTTCCTTCCCCTCTTTAATTTTTCCTTACTTGCTCTCTTCCCATCTTTCCTTATTTTTCTTTGTCTTTCCCTTTCTCCTTTCCTCCTGTCAATTCTTGCTCAAATGGAAAAGGGGAAACATTTCGTTTTGCTTTTAGTTTGTTTTGCTAGCCCTCTGCCAGCGAAAACGTAGTTCTCCCCCCACCCCACGATCTCCATTTTTGCTGGCAGAGGGCTGCAGGAGGCTATCGTGACCATAAACAGAGCCCGAGAGGGACACACACACACACACACACACACACACACACACACACACACACACAGCTCCATTTTCGCTGGCAGGGACACCGCGGCCCAGTCCTTTGCTGTTTCTAGAGCAGCCCCGTGGACCAGATCTAAGCCCCGCACGGCCAGATTTGGCCCTCAGGCTTTGTTTTTGACACCCCTGAGTTATGTGTTCTCTTTAATTAAACTGAACATTTCATGCAGAGATCTTATGTCACAAAGTTCAATGTTTTCTTAAACACAATCTACAGTATAACTTTAGTAATACAGCTTGCAAATGCTGGGCTGGCATACGGGCATGTTTGCAAAGGGAAAGGAGAACCATGTCATATACTGAATATAATGTCATGACCTATGATGTCATTACGGCTTGCACTAGATGTTTATGATTGTGGGCTGGAATATTTCATTAGCAAGTTTTGATACATTTCAGCATCATTACTGTAAATACGGGCCCTTCATCTCCCATCCGCCATCTGTCTTCATGCTGTATTCTTTAATTGCAGATCCTATCATATTATAGTTTGTCTTTAGAATGGAAACAGAAAATTGAATTTGTCTTTTAAAGAAATAAGAGATTAAAGGGAGACACAAAACTTTTACCTTAGAACAAATTTAGAAGAACACAAGTTTTATTTCAAAATAACAAATTCAGTATTCTTTCTGTAAATGTTATTTGATTTGCCCACCACATAATTACCAAATATAAATACAAGCATTCCATGCCAGCAATTCTTAAAATATATACAATGATTTTTTAGGAAAAGCTGGTTTCAGTGTGAAAACTTTCAGTGTGAAACTAGTTCTATTAAAATGACATAATTTAAAGGTTTAATTTATATCAGTCATGTAAAAGTCATGTCTTATATCAAATCTTCCAAGGTTTCCTTGTTTGTCATCTTTTAATTTTTTTAAAAAAAAACCACAGTATTGAAACGTGTCTGTTTAATTTTCAGAAATCAAAGGGTATTTAAAATATTTTTGCAGAATGAAAATCTTCCAGTTGCCCTTTTAATATATCAAGCTACTTTTATCCTTGAAAAAAAGATTAAGTCTGGTGTTCTGTGGTTAGATTAAATCACTTCAGTTAAGTAATTAAAGTTATACTACAGAAAACAAATGCAGTATGAGTTCAGTTTGACAAAATTAGACAACACAAAGAGAAAAAACTATCAGTATCTATAATGCACTAGAGAACCATGACTCAATTATGAAATATATACAGACTGTATTTATTTTTCCCATCTCCAACTTTTTTATTTAATTGAGTCACAGCCCCAATGCCTTATAAATAGTTCACATTGACTAGTAAAACAGAGTTCTCTAATATTTATCCACAGGCTATAAGGGTATTAACTGTCAGCTACCAATATATTGATTATGTGTCACATTGGCAAAAATATGTCTCAGGGTGTTCCATACCTAATCCATCCCATTATTACTTTCAAAGGAATGTTACTGAGCAAACTGCTATTTTAAATGGGACACTGAAGTTTTCCAAATCAATATTTTTTCTCAGTTCTTCAGTGCTAATTATGATTTTATCACTGCAGTGGCAATCAATAAATGTAATAATAATGGGCATATAACCACAAAAATAATGGGCATATGATCACATACTAATGATGTTTGTAAATAATTTAATACTGAAGATATTATGCTCATAGTTGAGAAAGACTAGCTCACAGGAATCTAATGCATGAAACTATATTTGCTGGCTGAATGAATTTTTATTGATGGGGGGAAAACTCTCTATGGTTGCAAACAAAGAGGGCTTCACTTCCAAATTCTTTGAACTAAGATCATAACAAGGAAGAGAAGGTAGTATAAAATATACCTTTCATGGCAACCTCTTTTTTTTAAAGTATCATACAATTGTTAACTGGGTTAATAATATCACATTTAAATTGGTCTTAAACGGCATCCTCTTTTTTTAAAAAATAAGTATACAATACTGGGTTAATAATATCATATTTAAATTGGTCTTAAACTAAATAGAGAAGGAAACCTTTAAACACATTTTGTTTTAAATTCTGTGATCTTCAATAGAACACATCATCAGTACAGAAATTGGTCCTAGTCTGAATGTCAATGGAACCCACAAGGCTGTCCCTGATAACTTTGCTATATGCTTGCAATGTAATTTACAACATGTTTAGTACTTAACATGTTCTTCTATTAACAGTTCAAAAACTAAAAGATAAATGAACCTGGTAGCAAATGGCCACTCTGTGTTGTCAGATTATTAAGAAACTAGGCATCAAATGAAGTACTAGACGGTACAGTCAATAACACTGGGCTTACTTTAATTTGGAAAAAAAATACTGAAAGATGTCAAAGCAAAACATTAGACACATTTTTCACAATATATTATTCATACAGGCAATAATTTTACCCTTCAGAGCAGTGTTGGATCATGCCCAACTTTTATTTACCCTAGGCCAAATTACAATTTCTACTAATATCCGTTGGATGGCTGCATCCATAGAAATCACATATTTATATTATTACTATTAGAGGAGAAGCCCCCTTGTGGCAGGTGATCTAAACCAGGTATTAATACATTCACTTACAAGGGAGGGATATCTTGACTCATCACCAAATAGGGCTCTCAGTAACATATTTCAGCAATCCTTTATGATATGGTTTAAGAAATAAAATAAATTGTAAAGGTACCTTAACTGTTCTTTATTTTTTTCCCCTAACCCATATCTGTTTTTTTCCCCTCAGGTTCTGGACAAAAGTAGCAGCTGGCCTATTCGTTCTGAAGTACAAATACTGTTCAAATGTCCCATTTCAAGTGTGATTCTGATAGAAGAGTTATGCAAATAGTCACTATTATCCAGATCACACAATATTATTTAAGGAAACAATGGGTAAAAGGAATAGTATACAGAGAACTATTTGCAATAAGCAAAACAACTAGAAATGTCTTTACTAACCTTTTAGCAGATTTCATGACCAGCATGGAAATGGCTCATATTGGAATAGCTAACAATGAGAATAATCTATTGGGTCTTGTACAGGTTTAGCTGCCTAGTGCGCCAAAATGCCATCATTTTCCAGAAATACATACAATTTCCTTTTAAAAAAAGGCTCAACTCATTTATATCATTGGACCCAATTTGTTATCGTTTGACTAAAGAGCATCTTCTGATCTCGCTTCTAAAGACAACTCCCAGAGGTCTTCATATCTTAAGGGGGCAAGACCAAGAACGTGGTTTCACATAATCCAGGAAAGTTGGCTAGAAGACACAAGAGGAACAGTAATGTTAGGCAAAAAAGTATAGAATACTTTGCCTTGTCTAGCACCATCCAATAAACCATATTTACTCACACAATAACCCAGATATATTTTCATTTGGTAACCAGGAAATGCAAAGAATGTATAGAGAACCCTAGGATTCTCATAAATCTACAAGACTCTCCTTGCTAATAAAAGTCTTCACAGACTTTTTGGAGGAGAAATCAAAATTGCCATCACTTCCAGGTATTTCTCATTCAAAGTCATATCCAAACCCTCTGTTTTGAAATTGCTCCTCCCGAGATTGAACTTCAGTAAACTTATATGAGGATAAAGCAGCAAATCTACCTGGGTACAGAAGCTTTTACAAACTTATACAGTCCAGGTACTAGACTTGGGAATTATACAATGACATTTCACTCACACACAGTCTCATTGTATGCATGCACTTATGAGATGTATTCTGGCACTGCAAACCACAACAGAGATGGTGACAATCCTAATGAACTGAGTTGAACCTAAAGCTAGTGGAGAATCTAAGAAGTTAACAGAATGAAGAAATTGCTAACTTCCATATGCATGTAGTTCCTTGCTACCTTCCTGCCCTACCTCACAAGAATGCATGGTCTTAATTTTTCTAGAGCTGGAATGCCAGCTGAGAAATTCATAATGCATATATAATATTTTTTGGAGTTCTTGTCTCTAAATTCATGGCTCTGAATAGCAATTGAGTCTATTCTTATTACAAACATATTACTTACATTTTCCCTGGGACAGTACTGACGGGCATATAACTCTTGCCCATAAAGGCAAATAAGGACACCTTGGCCAAGGAAGAGGGACGCCCACATGATGATGTTAAAAATGGGGTTTTTCCGCCGGTCATGGATAATGAAGTTGAAAACCACTGAAGGAAGGAAACAACTGTTTAGATTGTAAACCTACTCCCCCTTCTAGACCCAAATGCATCAGAACATTGTTGCAATGATAAAACATGTTTAATACACTACAAGGCTAGTCTGTCAAGTTGAAAATTAACAACGTAATTTGAATTTTATACTCCAATATGGAAAAATTAAAGGCAGAACACACAGCTATTAAGAGGAGGAAGAAAGAACTTTTCACTCTACTCTATTGTTCCCACCCCTCTCTTCTTCAACTCTCACAATGTTCCCCAGCAAATCTTGGACAGGCTTTACTCACAACCATCTGTTTTCCAATAAATACCCTACACCTAAGATATTCCCAACAAACAACTCCATCTTCAGCCTCAAAACTGGCTCCGGAAAAGAGGAAATGAGATCTGAGATCAGAAATGACTTCTGGATCAGAGTTTATAAATGCTAGCTATGCTGGAACCTCACCATATGACATATTGCAAATTAGCCATTTATTATTCAAATTATTTTTTTCCTCAACTTTTTGCTATATTGCCGAAGGATATACTTACTTCCAAAACACAGGAACAAGGAGAACATGACTGGATACAGGTAACCCAAGCAAATCGCCAGGGTATATTCATGTACTGCAGCAGAAACGATGAAAACTGACAGCATAGCAACTGCTTTGAATTTTTTTCCAAAGAACTGAGGTTGACAGACAAACAAAAGAAACAATGTCCAACAATTTAAAAAATATATTTTTCTGCAGCTTCTGGAAATCATCCGAAACTTCCTATTAGAACTTTGTACAGAAATTTATAAATGTAGCCGTTTTAAAAATATTGTTTTCTATCAGGAGTTATACTAATATGGGCTCCTTTAGAAGAAATAACGGTGTAAACATAGAACAAAATAAATACATATGTGATATTTCTCTGAAGAGAGAGTTTCCATTAAGTTTTGTACTTAACTTAAATACATGTGTGTATCAAATAAAAAGAAAATAGTTAAATTCAAAATGTACGGATGTACTGCTTCCTAATGGCAGGGAGTGTCCTTGGGGAGTGATGAGTGAAGAATGCTGGGAATGTCCTCCAAGACTACATATACGACTATCATCCCAGCTGCCAGCTAAAGCAAATAGGCACCTATATAGGGTAGAAATGGTATAGGAAGGAGCTGGAGTAGACAATTGCTTTAGAGACAACAGCAAAACTGTCATTTCATTCTGTGCAGAAGGAGGCAATGGTAAACCACTTCTGTATTTTGTCAAGAAAATCCCATGGATAGAAAATCTTGGAAGAAAATCTATCTAAAGTGGTTACTTAGAATTGGCATCAACATAATTAGTGAATTACTTATAAGTCTGCTGCTTACCCAAAGGAAATCTCTGTAGGCATAGTAATACAGCCAATCATGTACTACGATATTCCAGGTTCGGTAGTAGTTTGAAAAAGATGTAGAATTCCACCAGTCCTAAAAAGGTGTAAAAACAGAGAATGAAGTTCAGAATTGAGGACCACTATATCACGGATCTTCTGCTTTTCAAATATTTCAATAGCACCTGAAATATAATCTTCAGATCTCTTAAATTGAGAGATGTTGCAACTTTAAACCAGTTAGTGCAGTGGTAGTGCAAAAACTGGGAACCTGTGAGTTCTGGTCCCACACCTTAGGCAAAAAGCCAGCTGGGTTATCTTGGGTTATCCAGTCATTCTCTCAGTTGTAGGAAGGAGGCAAGGGCAAACCTCTTCCAACTATTCCTTGCCAAGAATACTGCAGGGACTAGTCCAGGCAGTCAACAGACTAACTCAAAGAAAGAAAAAGAAAAGAAAACGGTTGCAACTTATATTTCTAACCTATTGAAACACTTTAGAATGGAAGCATTCAACTTGATGTTTCCAGATCTGTTGGACTAAATGACCCATCAGATTTTGTTGGAATGGTCAGTGAACAGGAATAAGATGAGGTGTGACCCCAAAACATATGGAAGACCCCACAAAACTCTCGCAATATAAGGAACATATTTCAAAAGATCTCACCATATTCTTTAGGGCTTGTCCCTAAAGATCTTTGTAGGGAAAATACTATGAAGTAGATTTGCTATGGCTCAAAAACTACTTTTTATCATTGTTTTTAGGCTGCCCAAGAAACTGTTACAAGCTTAAAGAAAACAGCAGATTCAGACAAGCTTCTGTAAGACCATCTGCCATTCAAAGACTTCAGCAATTGCTAAGACTAACAAAGCATTTTGCTTTCTGGACCATGCCAAACTACCAACATAGTAACAGACAGTTTAAAGCACACATGGCAATTATGTCTGTCTCTCAGTCTAAAATAAATGAATAAACAAATATAACTCAGTGCATAAAATGCTTGTGCATATGTACATATAGCACAAGTACTTATCGTTTCTTTTTAAATGGGCACCTTTCCCTTCTTGCCCCTTGCCAATTGGTTGCAGTTGTACAGCTGTACAGTTGTATAGCTGCAGTTAATCCTTCAAAAAAGGCTGGGAAGACTATGCACTTTGGGCCTCAGTTACCTGATAAAACATTCTGTCAGCAAAGCGGAGCACCTCAGCAAAAGCATTAAGCCAGCAATGAAGGAATGCAAAGAAGGTCAGGAACAGAATCAATACACCTAGGTAAGAATTAAAGGGGAAAAAAGCAAGTTAATTTTAACTTAAAATCAAAAACAGGCTGCACCTTCAATCTGTTCAGTGTTCTAAGTATCCTAATGATACCTATGAAAACAACAAGTATGGCCTGTCATTTTTAAGGATTACTTGTAAGTTGTTACCTTCTGGGGTAGCATTTGAATGAATAGATTTCAGGAGCATCTCAGCATCAAAGCATGTTGAAAAGTGGGATTTGGTATGAGGGCAAGACTGTAATGTGCAAAGTGGAAGAAAGGATGAAAAAGAAACAAGCAGAACAAGTTGACCAGTAGGTGTTTGGAACAAAGTTTAACAATAAGAAAAAAGGAAATGTTTTATATTTTTAAAACATCTACTTTGAAGAGTGTTCACTTCAACAAGTAGTATCCTTTCTGTAAGTAGAGGATTACTTAGTGGTCAAGAAAAAATATTCACGGTGGTTATATTATCTGGCCACGGTGATGGCCATCTCCTCTGCAGAACATCCACAAAGCTCTGCCACCTATGTCTATAGACCAAGCAGAAGGACGTCTAGTGGCTGGGAATATTTGAAACAGGGGGAAATTTGTCCCTGTGTAGAAAAACGGCAAGAACGGAGTTTATAGTAACTCAGAAGCAATTAGGGGATAGAAAAAAGTGTTAAGAAGGAAGCTGTTATATGAAGAAGTCAATATAAAAGCAGGAGAAAGAATGGGAGAGACTGCAAATGGTGGAAATAGGATGAAAGTCAAATATGAAAAAAGGAATACTGCAAAATGCTTCTGGGAAATAAATATAGGTAATTGAAATACAATTTCAAATAGAGGTTCACTCTATGTAAAATCTCTGGTGACCAACTGCTACATAAAATGGTGCAGAATTTAATGCACCATGGTATGGTATATCCAGAAGCAGTGTTTATGTGTTTAAAGTGTCTAAATTAAAGGTGGAACCCATTTGCCCAAGAAAATGATAGGAGCAAAAAATGTAGAAGCTTATTTGTATTTAAGTTATTTTAGAAAAGTATAGGGCTACTCATGGCTAATGTTCTCGTACAAAATGCCTATAAAAGAAATAATGCTTGTCTTCTCTTATTTCCTCTAATCCCAGAAAGGTCATTTGCTAACACACATCTAGCATGCCTCATGTGTCTGTTAGCCATACTACATTTGTAACTGCATTGCATTCAAAAGCTTTGAAGGAAAGACCCACAGGCTGATTCATAGGAGCTCACCTGGAAGAATAGAGTTGAAGATGCAAAGAACTAGTCCTCGTAGACTGAAGTGTCCCAGGCTATAATTCCGATACGTTGGAATACAGAGTCTTACAAATATGTAGTAAGCATAGAACAATGAACCGAGAATCTACACAAGAGGGAAAACCAAAATCAGTTGACAATCAGAGAAATTTGGAAGGAAGCACAGGGCAAATTAAAAAAAAAAAACTGTTGACCATCCATCTCCCTCAAGTGACTTTCGTTTATTTTACTGCTGCTTAGAATCTAATTGTTCTAGAGCAGTGTTTCTCAAACTTGGCGACTTTAAGTCCTGTGGACTTCAACTCCCAGAATCCCCCAGCCAGCATAGCTGGCTGGGGAATTCTGGGAGTTGAAGTCCACAGGACTTAAAGTCACCAAGTTTGAGAAACACTGTTCTAGAGGTAGACAGAATGGTGGAAAATATACTTCTATAAACAAAGAAAATTAGAGAACCTAAACCTCTCCAGTTGCCTTAGGCTACAATTCCATGTTCTGGAGAGGCTTTCTATAAGTTGCCTCTGGTGGGCTTTGAGGGTTCTCAGTAGGCAAAAGAAAAAGTGGCAGAAGGCTTCTGATCATCCTTCCACATGTATGTTGGTGGTCTGGACATATGAGCAAATGATGGTGTGAACTCAACAGTGAGTTACTATCTATAATTTTAGTTGCCACGGGAGTTAACTAAGGGGACTAAAGAAAGAAAAACCAAAAATGGGAAAAGAAGGAGAGTCTAGTTATTAAGGGAACCCTTCCCACATATGACTAGCAAAGTTGCCAGAACTGATGGGAGTGGGGAGATATTCTTTTTTTTTAATTCCTCAGCTTTGCTGCAGGATAATAGCTATGGATCCCCAGCTCTTTATTAGTATTACTATATACATGTGCATTTTCTCAGGATCTGGATGAATATTTAGTATACTCAATATATGAAACAAACAGTTGCTTTGAAAACCAAGATGGTTCTAAACATTTTCTAGTACTATTTCTATAGTTTCTGAAGACTCTGAAAATGAATGCTGAAGGACTGGTTCTGGAAATAAATTCAGAAACTGTTCAATGAAGAATCTGAACCATTTTCTTTTTGCCGATTTCAAAATAATACAAAGGTTCCAATTCTGGTTGTAATTTCAACATATCTAGAGGGCTCCACACCATGGAAGGCTAGAATAAGCCAGCATCTTATGTTGGGCTTGTAATAAGCAATTCGACTTACCTGAGAGAAGCCACATATTTACTAGGCAGCAAAACAGGCTCTGATTTATAGCAGGGGTATATAAAGTGATATAGATATACACAAGCAAGACAGCTAATAAGTGCCTTTATGTCTAAGGAATGTTTTCCATCCAGGAAATGTCATGTAAAGAAAAGTCACTAACCTGTGCAATCTTGGTAGCCAGATAGCTCCATCTTATTGTGGGCGTTCTAAAAAGAATATGATATCACATTTTCAGTTCTCAAACGGTTTGGTATTATTCCACGCCATATTTTTAGCAAGTATAATTAAGTGCACTACCTAGATACTGATTGTAGGAAACACAATATAAATTCAATTGCAACATAATAATATATCCCAATATTTCAATAATATAATGTATTTATTTAATCAGTATGACATTGTTCCTCAAAACATTGTGCATGTTTTATTCTGAATCTGACAAGTCATTATTGATATTGTTATACTTTGATTTTTTTTTAAAGTAATTAAACGAATAAACAATGCTGGTAGAAATATATAGGAAGAAGAATATGGAAAGAAGACCTGAAGGCTTCATATAACCAATTAATAATCAAAGTTCAACATCATTTTGGGGGACTGAAAGCATGGGTGGAACAAAGGAAATGTGGAGCAATTTTGCTTTGCTCATAAAAAGTATGTTTGCTAACGTGGTTGCAAAACGTATTTAATTCAAAAGTTATGATAAAAAATAAAGTAATCTATAACCAGTCGCTTAGCCCAAGGCCTGAAGACATCCATTGGGGTGAAAGCAGGCTCAAGGCCTGTGGGGATCCTGTGGGGTGGGAAGCACCACATGGGGTATCTCAGGGGGTGAGGGAAGCCCTGGGAGGTCTTGGGCAAGCAGTCCAGGGCTGCTGCTAGATGTCCCAAGGCTTCCTCCACCCCTAAAGAACTCAATTCTCTGCTTAATGATTGCATCAGAGAGAGCAGGAATGGTGGTCATTAAGTGAGGTTATCACATGATTACTTCACTTAATGACCATCACAACTTGCAACCATAATGGGCAAGCTCCATTCCAGTCATGAGCATATTTGATTGTCTGCAACTCTTTAATATACAATGGGATAAACAATTTGCAGATATTGGAATTAAAAAGTTGATGTTTTATACATTTGTTTATTGATAAGGCATGGGACATGGGATGAAGAAGTATCTGTTTGTAACTACGGTATGTAATGGGTGAAAGGTTTCTAAATTTGTTTAGAGTTGTGCTGTAGTTTGAAAGTAAATTCTTTACATATTTTATCACAGTTTTTTCTTGTACATTTTCTTCATACTATTCTGTTTCTGTAGATTTAGTTTGTGTTAGTTTTTATTATTGCAATTAAAATTTGTAGTAAAAATTACATCTAAAGAAAAAAATCAACAAGCAGTTGTATTTATTTATTTGTATCCCTTTAATTTTTTAATTTTTTTTACAAATAACTCAAATCAGTGAAACATATTCAACACACCTTTCTCCTCCTATTTTCCCCACAACAAGAACTCTGTGATATGGGGAGGAGGAGCTGACGTCGCAACAACATGACATGCGATCTTGGAGCTCCAAGATCGCAGTCAATATTTCTGCCGCTGGACGGTCCATTTGGACCTAACGGTCCTACAGAGACGGTGATAGTGAAGAGTACAACTTGTTGATCTCAGGGACACCGCAAAGTCCCTGATTGATCCAGGAGAAGCTCTTATTTTCGACAACAGAAACGCAGCCTTTGAAGCTGCTGAAGTTGGGACAGCTCCGGAACGGAAAGAAAGCGGAAAGAGAAAAGCGTGTCAAATTGGTGAGGAAATTTTATTATTAGGAAAGAGACTGCCCCCAAAAAAATCAAAGCTAAATTAAAATTGAAGACAGAAGAGAGTAAGCTGCAAAATTAAATTACATTAAACTTAGTCTGTTATCTTTTATTAATTTTTCTTTTTATGGATGGAATTTTTGCAAATGTTCCCTACTTTTTAAACTGAATGGATTAGTTTTTCTTCTTCTACTTTTTATTCTTTCTTATACCTATGGATTAAAAATTTTCTTTTTTTTATAATGCTGGATTGGATTGTTTTTTTTTCTCCATTTTAGAATTGTTTTCTCTTTAAATTTGGAACATAAAGAAGATATAAAAAGGAATATAAAGAGGGAAAAGAAGTAACACTTCCACTTAGAGGCTGGAGGCTTGGAAACATTGTTTTTCTTTTTTTTTCTTTGATCATTTGACACTTCAAGGTTTCTCAGTTTGTTTACCAAGAGTGATAGTAGGAAGAGCACAGCTTGTTTACACAGGTGTTCTTCAGGAGTTCTATCACCAGCTGGCTTGGAGGGAAGACAAAACATTGACTTGAAAGATTATAATGAACTTGCTTGAAATTTAATAAAAAGCCTTGAATGCTATAGTGGCAGTGTTTACAAATTGGAAGAGTGATGCAACAGGAAAAAGAAACTTTAACATTGCAAATGATCATGTTTGAAATTCAAAAATTATTAGTATTAACAGTGAAAATTGAGACGAGATTGGAGAATATAGAACACAAAACAGAAAAATGTGTTGGAAAAATTGATGATTTTTATCAAATAAATAAAGTGGAGGACAGAGTCCTAAAAATTGAAGAAAAAAACAAGCAAACAGATAAGAAAATTGTGGATACTGACAACAAATTGAGCATGGTTGGAAATGATAAGAGCGGAATATGGAAAGGAGAGATAGATGGATTGGAACTCTACCCCAGATTTCAAAGCATAGAAGAAGAAAAGAGAGAAAAATTGATGGAGGTAAGGAGAGAAATCTTGACAGAAGCACCAGTGATAACCAGAGACAAGCTGAGGGAAGGAGCAGATGGAGGGTTTTCAGTTTTCATGAGATATGAAATGAACAACAACTTCCGAAGAGAAGTCCATACAAGACTTACTAAGAAAGTAATCAGAATACTAATGCTACAAATGGCAAAAGACATAAGACTGCACTATTACTGGAAAGATACAGGTTGATGTAATGAAAGTGTATAATAAAATTGTTAAATTTAGTTAAATTTAGAGAATTATGTATAAAATGAAGTGATAACAGTTATAGTCAAATAAATGATTAATAATGATGATAATACACACAATATATATTAGTTTGACAAAATGAAATTTTATATAAATTACAAATGGAGACAGAGGAGGTTTAAAAGCTTTGCTGTTAAATATAATTAATTTTTATTTAGAACATGTTATAAAGGTGTAATGTTATTGGATGTTTTTAGGAAGATCTAATGGAATGCCATTATATAATTTTACTTTAGATTTAAAATATTTCATATAAAAGGATATAAAAGCAACTATAGTCAAATGAAGGTTGAGGTACAATAATAGTAATATATATAAATATATTTGATTTAAAAATATGTGATTTGATATGTATTGCAAGTGATGACTATGGAAGGGATGCACAGAAATTTTGTAACCCAACTGACACACTTTCTATAATTTGTAATGGAAGATGCTTTTATGTTTTTTGCTTTTTGTTCTGTCAGTTTGTGTTTGTTCAAAACATTTAAAAATGTGTTTTTTTAAAAAAAAAAACTCTGTGAGGTCGGTTGAGCTGATCGTGAGTGAATAGCCACAAGTCACCTAGTTGGCTTTCATTGCTAAGGTGGGACTAGAACTCACAATCTCCTGCTTTCTAGGCTGGTGCTGGCTTTCTAGTTACATCTGGGCTAAAAATTAGCAATACTACAAGCAAATGCATATAAAACCAATCCCTTCACAACAGAAATGAAATTGCCACATGCAAAGTTATTCATTACCTGGGATATTCGTCTCGGTAAATAAGAGTGGGAGCAAAAAGAAAATACAGATACTGAGAAACTTTAGGAAGGTGAAAAGAATCTGGAGGAAAAAGAAAACAGAAGAGTAGTTTGGTACTAGCACATATAACATACGCACAAAAATAAACATGTTCTACCTTGTTCCTGGCTCTTATTAATTCTGAGTACAATGATGCTTCTTTCATACTGTTCTGCCTGACTGAAGTCCTATATCAGTGTTTCTAAAAGTCAGCTGTGTAGACTTTAATTCCCAGAATTCTGGGAGTTGAAGTCCACACAGCTTAAATTTGTTGAGGTTGAGAAACACTGGCCTGTAAACCAGTCCCACCTAATAAGAGTGCTACTCCCAAAACAGCAAAAAGGACAAGAAGGTTTTATCCCCGACACCTGCGACCAGTAATCCTTGACTTATGACCACAATTGGGATCAGAATTTCCACTGCTAAGCAAGGTGGTGGTTAAGAGAGTAGTACCTCGTTTTATGATTTTTTGCTATGGTTAAGTCAGTTACTGCAGTTGTTAAGTGTGTCATGCAGTCATTAAGCATTGCTTGTCAGAAACTGACTGGAAAGTTTGTACACAGTGATGGCGTAACTCTCATAATAATATGCTGGTTGCCAAGCACCAAAATGTTGATCATTTGGGGTATGCTGTGTCGGTTGTAAATGCGAGGACTGGTCTTAAGTCACTTTTTTCAATGCCATTGTAATTTTGTTGTCACTGAATGAATAGTTGCAAGTTCAGGACAACCTGTCTAGAATTAGCACAAGGGACAATTACTCACTTGACTTCTGAGGAGTAGCAGAGATTATTCGGGGAACATTCTCCCTGACAAAAGAGTGAGCTTTCATCACAAAACGTATCTATAAATAAAATGACAGGTAAGATTGATTTAAAAAAATAATAAAATGGAAGGAAAAGGGCAGATATGCAAATGAGGTAAGAGAAAAAAAATTACATACTATATATCAAAATTTCAATTTTTAAACATAGTATTAAGCCGTGATCACAAGGAAAAATCTTGAAAAGTTATTCTGTTATATCAAGAAAGGGCCAGCACACAAGCAGATGCTATTCATCCAGGAGTGTAAATTCAGCATACTGTTGTCTTTCCACAAAAGAGTACATGTTTTGCTGCACTAGTTACTTAATAAATCCAGAGTTCATGTATAAATACATTCCAAATGCTTGAATACAACAGAATAACATTCGTATCTTTAAAATGTATCATTCTTTCCAAAACTATATTAATAAAATTATGGCTATTGTACTGAAATGGAATGATAGTGGGGAAAATCCAGACTGCAAGTGTCTTCTCTTCCTTGTACCCTAAGATTGTCAGTCCTCATTTCAAACTAGGATTACTCCTAAATACGGATCAAATTTATAATTCTATTCCAACATCTTCTAAATATGTTCCAACACGCTCCAGGTTTTGATGCAGGAAATCCTGTAGACTAAAATAGGAACCAACCCCCCTGACATCATATCAAGACATCACACAACCACAATTGTGGTTATAATGGTTTCTGTAATTACTTGAATTATGTAGATAAATAAAAGATGTGTATATGCACATACAAACAATAAAACTGTCTATCCAATGATAAAGTAAAAAGATCAAGAAGCTAACTCCCCAATGGTATGCAATTATAATGTAGTTAAGAAAATCTAGGGATTATTTTTAATGCAAATACATACAAAAACTACACATAAAAAGTGCTTAAAAATGAAAAAATACAATTGCCCCATTTTACCACCTTTCTTGCCACAGTTGTTAAGTGAATCACCGCAGTTGTTAAATTAATAACACGGTTGTTAAATGAATCTACTTTCCCCATTGAATTTGCTTGTCAGAAGGTCGCCAAAGGGGATCATGTGTCCCTGGGACACTGCAACTGTCATAAATGTGAGTCTGCTGTCAAGCATACGAATGTAGTCATGTGATCATGGAGATGCTGCAATAGTCATAAGTGTGAAAAATGGTCATAGGTCGCTTTTTTTAGTGCTGTTGTAACTTGTAACTTCAGTGACAAATAGTCACTAAGTGAACTTCTGTAAGGCGAGGACTACTACCTATACATCATTTTAGCAATTAAGTTACAAATTTATATATACATATGTAGTATAAATATTATTCAAGTACATATATTAAATTTTGCTACATTTATATAACTATGATTGTTTTTAACCTATTGTATTTTATATAAATGAGTTCCATATTTCATTATATTCGTCTGTACAAAATCAATGACTAATTGTCTGTAGAGAAACCACTCACAGGTAGCAAGATCTTCAATCCATTGAGTGAATGGGGCCATACATTTATCTTTCTAATGTTGCAATTTTAGTTTTTTAAGCCATAGTTAAGGACATGGAGAATCTATTTACATAATCTAGTGGTCAAATTCCATATACTAGGTATATAGTTCAAAAGAATATTATCCTCTAGAGGAGGAGCTGAAGTCACAACGACGCGACATGCGATCTTGGAGCTCCAAGATCACAGTTGATACTTTTGCAGCTGGATGGTCCTTTTGGACCTAAACCATCCCAAAGAGACGGTGACAGGGAAGAGTACGTCCTGCTGATCTCAGGGACATCACAAAGTCCCTGATTGATCCAGGAGAATCTCTTTTTGCCAACGACAGAAGCGCAGCCATTGAAGCTGCTGAAGTTGGGTCACCTCCGGAACAGGAGGAAAACGGAAAGAGAAAGTGTGTCCATCTGATGAGGAAATCTTATTATTATAAAAGAGACTATTACCCCCCCCAAAAAAATTAAAAGCTAAATTAAATTTGAAAACAGAAGAGAACAAGCGGCGAAATTAAGCTACATTAGTGTCATCCTTTTTTAAAATTTTTCTTTTATGGATGGAACTTTTGCAAATGTTTCCTATTCTTTTAATTGAGTTAGTTTTTCTTTTTCTACTTTTTATATTCTTTTTTTTTATACATATGGATTAAAATCTTTTTCCTTATTTTTATAATGCTGGATTGGATGGTGTGTTTTTTTTTTTGCCCCATTTCAGAATTTTGTTTTCTTTAAGCCTGGAATATAAAGAAGATATAGAAGGAATACAAAGAGGGCTGTAATAACAAAGGAAGTAACACTGCCACTTGGAGGCTGGAGGCTTGGAAGGCTTGGAGGTGTTGTCTTTTCTTTTTTCTCTTTGATCATTTGACTTTGCATTGCAAGGTTCCTTGGCTTGTTTACAGAGAATGACAGTGAGAAGAGCATGGGTTGTTTATACAGGTGCTCTTCGGGAGCTTTATTGATGGCTGGAGTGGAGTGAAAACAAAGATAATAACTGAACTTGCTTTGAATTTAATAAAAAAAATTGAATGCCAGAGTGGCAGTGTTTACAAGTTGGAAGAATGGCACAACATGAAAAAGAAACCTTAACATTGCAAAAGATTATGTTTGAAATTCAAAAATTATTAGAAGTAACAGAGAAAATTGAGAAGAGATTGGAGAACATAGATGGACTGGAGGTCTACCCCAGATTTCAAAGTATAGAAGAAGAAAAGAGAAAAATTGATGGAGGTAAGGAGAGAAATTTTGTCAGACGCACTAGTGATAACCAAAGATAAGCTGATCGAAGAAGCAGATGGAGGGTTTTGAGCTTATACAAGATATGCAATAAGCAATAAGTTGCGAAGAGAAGTCCATACAAAACTTACTAAGGAAATAACCAGAATACTAATTCCAGAAATGGCAAGAGACATAAGACTGCACTATTACTGGAAAGACACAGGTTGATGTAATGAAAGCTTATAATAAAAAAATCAAGGCAAATTTAGTTAAATTTAGAGCATTATGTATAAAATGAAGTGATAATGGATACAGTTAAATAATTGATTGATAATGATAATAATGCATATATATGTATTGGTTTAATAAGAGGAAATTTGATATGAATTGCAAATGGTGACTATGAAAGGAGGTTTAGAAACTCTGTTATTAAATATAACCAACTTTTATTTAGAACAGGTTATAAAGATGTAATATTACTCGATGATATTGGGAAGAGCTAATGGAATGCCATTATGTGGTTTTGCTTTAAATCTGGAATATTTTATATAAAAGGACATAAAAACAATTCTAGTCAAATGAAGGTTGAGGTATGATGATAGTAATATATAATATATTTAAAGTATATGATTTGATATGAATTGTAGGTGATGACTGTGGAAGGGATGCATGGAAGTTTTTGTAACCAATCGACACACTTTCTACAATTTGTAGTGGAAATGGTTTTGTGTTGGTTTTTTGTGTGTGTTTTGTCTGTTTGTGTTTATTCAAAAAAATTCTTTATAAAAAAAGAATATTATCCTCTCAAAATTTTAGCTTCTTCACAGTCATGTTTATATAGTTCACTACTTAGTCACACACCTCTCATTATCCGAGTGGCTCTAGTATTTTACAAATACAAACCATAAAACCACATCAAAGTGACATATCTAAAAGCAAAATTAAAACAGAGTGGAGAACAGAATAAAAGTAAAGTTTAAAAAAAGTGAGTTAAAAGGTGGCTACCACCCACCCACAGGGTTGCAAGCCACTCTTCAATCGCCACACCAATTAGCAGAATCAGGTCTTCATACTCTTGGGGGGGGCACCTCACCTCTGAGGACAAGACATTCCAAAGAGAAGACAGAGACAGAAAAGGCTGTCTTCTACCCCTAAAATCCTGCCGCCAACTAAAAGGATGCCATGATCAATAGAATCAAAAGCTGCCAAGAGGTCAAGAAAAGTGAGGATGGATCCATCCACCTCCCACAAGAGATCCCTCAAAAGAACAATAAGTGCTATTTCTGTCTCATATCCGAGCCTGAAATCCCACTAAAAGGGATTCAGATAATCCATTTCATCCAGAATCCTCTGGAGCTGCAATACCCCTCCTCAACTATATTCCCTAAAAAGGAAGAAAGGAGGAGAGAACAAAAGGAAGATGGGGGAAAGAAGAAAGAGGTAAGGAGAGGAGGATGAAAGGGAGAAAAAGAGGAGGAGAGAGGGTAGGAAGGGGAAGAACAGGAGTAGGAGAAAGGCAAGGGAAGAAGGAAGGGGAAGGAGAGGCGGAAGGAGGGAAGTAGAGAAGGGAGGGAGGGGGAAAAGAAAGGGGAAATAAGGCGGTATTACAAAAGAAGGAAGAGATGGTAAATAAAGCAACCCAAAATGTACATTATAACTTGTTAAGTGAAATAATAAATGTATAAGAATGATAAATACAAAGAATAACAATTATATGAAGGTATATTTAAAATAATATGTAAGAGAATAAAATAAAATAAAAAATTCTTTGAAAAAAAGAAAAAAAACTATATTCCCTAAAAAGGAGAGGCAGAAGACTGGACAAAAACTAACCAGCATTGGGAATTCACTGATAGCTTCTTGAGAAGACGACTCACAAAGACCTTTTTTCAAGGGTGCTGAGAAACCCTGTCCCTTAAGGATGAATTAATCTAGCCACAGGTGGCCTTGAACAGCCAGAAAAGCATGGATCGTGTTCAAAGATGATCATGTCCCAAGAACTGTTTCCATATCCTTGGGTCCAACAGGATCAAACTGTTCCCAGATAACCAGGTAAGTCAATTCCCTAGACATCTCCATAGGCCTACACCACTCTTGGCCTTCAACTGGGAACAAATTCAGGCAAATTTATCCACCAGATGCACAGAAAATTCCTCTGGGTGATCCTAGAACTGTGATGGAAAACCTATGGCACGTGTGCCACAGGTGGCACGCAGAGCCCTCTCTGCGGGCACGCAAGCTGTCGCCCCAGCTCAGTTTCACCACACATGCACGCATACCTTCTGCTGTCCAGCTGGTTTTCGGATCTCTGCCATGCATGTGGAGGGGAACATGAGGGGGGGTGTCACACAGGCATGCATGGGGAGGTTGGGGGAGCACTAGCGGGTCATGTGGGCATGGACGGATGTCGGGGCCCGCATGGGATGGGGTGTGTGGGGGTGAGCGCACGCATTGCATTGTGGGTACACGTACACGCGTTTGGCATGCAGTGACAAAAAGGTTAGCTATCATTGTCCTAGAGCTAAACCTACGAACACAATTGAGTTCTAGACTCTAATACTATCCATCCAAACAAAGGTGCTCTATATATATATAACCAAGATGCCCAAATTGGAAAATTAACACAAATTGTTGGCTTTTTATGCATAGTTTTTCTATGTATTTGCATTATATAACTATTATTATGTTTTGTCTTTTTCTAGTTTTTTAAAGTGATAAACAAATATAATCCTAGGGGATTGTTGTTTCCATTAAAATGTTACTTTTATCTCTCTAACTATAGAAATCAATATTTCAGTTAATATTTACCTTTACTTTTATTTTCTCCATTAACTCATTGGGTTCTAACCATACAAGTAAGATATCATTTTACTTTCATGGTTGACATATTGACATCTTTCAGAGACAAAATTTTGTAGGTATTCCTTTTGAACTTCACATATTTGTCATATGGTATTTTTGGAGATGAACATTGGGATTTTCTGCTAAATGCTAGATTTTTCCCAATAACCCCTGGTTAAAAATAAGCTATTTTGATTGATATTTTTATTTTTAAATGGATAAAAAACAGCATTCCAACCACATACAAAAGGAGAATTTGTACTTGTTTTCCTCTAATAATCTACATACTTCTGCAGAAAAAAGATTTATGCATTAAGATTTTAAAAGCTACAAGTCCAGTTCCTTACATCCACTTTGCAAATAATGAAACTCACCTGTTCAAGTATAATTATAAAACGAGAGGCTGGCGGTAGATCATAAACCAATACAGTGTAAGTTGGTCCAAATCCAAGACAAACTGTTTGGAAAATCACAAACAGTGCCCCAAATAAAGTGGAACGGATGATCTTGTGGGAGGAGCTATGGAACCCCTGGGCCCACCGGACAAAGAGGGCATACGGCACAAGTAACGTGGAGAAGAACATGCAAAGCCAAGTTGGAACGACGATAGAAATTTTGCCAAAAGAGTAAACGAGGAAATCAAATTCTAGCACAAGCCTTCAAAAAAATCAAAGAAAACAAAAATGTTAATGGAATTTCATTCACCAGGCAAAAATATAATATTTGGAGTGTGATTGGGGGTGGGGGAAAGGAATTAGGAGCTATTAAAATCAAGACTGACAAAATAATTTTACGTCTGATTATTTTAAATAAAATACAAGACCCATAAGTAGACAGAAACTTTTAAGATACTTCTAATAATATTAAGCAGTCTTCATTACTTCAATGTGGACCAGATATGTTGGCCTACAATTTCTATTAGCCTTAGACAACATAATTAGCAGTTACCACACTGAGAAAGGCTACTATAAAATATCAAACAACATAGTATCATCCAAATGTACCCAAGGACCTCAAGGACAGATTGCAGAACCTTGGCAAGGACATATCTTTGGCAGCATGCCTTTGTTGTAACAATCTCTGTAAATATAATCATGGGGTTATCTGCAGCTTTCCTCCTCTACAAAAAAGAGTTGTGTGGGTAATTTCCGCCAAATTTTATTCATTAATAGAGAAGAGCTGCCAGTGATCCAGGTGTCCAATGCCAAAATGCAGTACCAACCCTGCCTCCAGCTAACATTTTCAAGACATCCTTACCTTCCCTCATCAATGTAGTCCACTACAAGTGTGCTGAGGATGAACAAAACAAGGAGAGCAATAAACATGTGGTAGATGGTCCGGATGTGATTCACTTCAAATAACTCACTATGAAAAGAAGTTTAATGGGATAAAATCAAATTAGGAAATTTCTAGGGAAAAAAGGGGCAAAACATTAGTCATTATGATCTTTAAAAATATTATTGCAAGTACAAGATTTCTAGTTTGTTCCCTTCCCTCATAATGATCGTTAAGCACTTAGAACATTTGTGAATAAGGGCCACACAAATAATGAGTGAGTGAGTGTGAGTTAGTACGTAAGTGAATGATTGCTACCCATTCTACTCCCTACCAGACATTGCTCACATTTCAAAGTTGAGCAAACCTTCAAAGTAGATTGCACTCCATAGACCAAATTATGTTAGGCTTCACTAACCTAATAACATCTAGATTTGTCTTTCTCAGTGCTGGCTAAGAAACATCGGGGCAATCTATGCTGCCCATAAGTCTTCAGCCTGTGAAAGATTAAATGGGCCATATCCAGTGGTGGGTTGCAGGCGGCACACCCCGGTACGGGCGTACCAGATCCTGCCCGGAGAACCGGGTACCGTTCCGTTCCGGTGCTCCGGAGGGCCCACCCGCCCTCCCGCGCTCACCTGTGCTTTAAGCTTTTGGCGCTTCCACGCACGCACATGGTGCATACAGCGCCTGCACTACACTCCGCCGAGCAGCTGGAGCATCATGGAGGCTTGCGGAAGCGTCATTTGATGACACAACGCATGCGCATGCCACGCTCATGCATGTGGGTGACTCCGGGGCCATTCCAACCATACCGGTTGGAACGGAATCCAGAACCCATCACTGGCCATATTCCATACTATCACTTTTAACATAGATTAGAATTTTCCATCCTAATAAGATGGACTGTAAAATGTAATCCTAGTTTCTCATTTTTCCTCTCTTTGATAAATAAGGAATCTAGAAATCAGGAAAGTACTTCAGACAATGGCTTTTGAATGGATGCATTAGAGAAGCATGAAACCACTAATATTGTTTCATACTTAATATGATTCATAAATGTTGAGGAACTGATACACACTGAACTTATAAAAACAATTACATCTACTGTAATTTCCTCCAAATGACACAAAGGCAACAAAAAATACCTAAACATTTTTGTTTTTTGTTTAATTATTGAATTGCAAATATATTATAAATTGCCATGAGAAGGCTTTAAGGAGCATTTTTCTCCCCCCCCCCAACTTATTATTAAAATCTGAAGAAAATGAGGGGTAAGACTTTAAAAGCCCAGGTTTCAACAAAATTGAAACCAATGAATGAAACACCTGTAAAACTAAAGGAGCCATTCATTTCCATGCTTTTCCAATATTTTGGTTTTTCAACTGAAGTAAGATTGAAATCAATGTTGTCTCTCAGAATAACAACAAGAATTTTTACATTTCTTCTAGACCTTGAGAGTGCTGCAGGATTGTATCCTTGAAATGTTTACCTCTCAAGACCAGAAGGAATAGAAACATTTTCCTATTAATGTGCTGAGCAAATGTCCTTTCTTTTTCTATAAAATGAAAGCCAAATGGCATGTTTCAGCAAAGGTTTTTTAAAAAAAGATAACTATTTTTAATTTACCGTATTTTTGGAGTATAAGACGCACCGGATTATAAGACGAACCAAGGTTTTGAAGAGGCAAATTTTTTAAAAAAGTAGGTAGGTAGATAGAGGGATAGAAAGGGAGAGAAAGAGAGAGAAATACAGTAGATAGGTAGGGAGAGAGAGAGTAGGTAAGTAGGTAGGTAGGTAGGTAGATAAAGGGATAGATAGATAGATAGATAGATAGATAGATAGATAGATAGATAGATAGATAGAGAGAGAGATACAGAGATAGAGAAATACAGTAGGTAGGTAGGGAGAGAGAGAGGGTGTAGGTAGGTAGGTAAAGGGATAGAGAGAGAGAAATAGAAAGAGATAGAGAGAGAAATACAGTAGATAGATAGGGCGAAAGAGAGAGAGTAGGTAGGTAGGTAGGTAGGTAGGTAGGTAGGTAGATAGAGGGGGGGGGAGTGAAACACAGTAGTAGGGAGAGAGAGAGAGAGAGAGAGAGAGAGAGAGAGAGAGAGAGAGAGAGAGGGTAGGTAGGTAGGTAGATGTTTCCAAGTGTATTTATTCATGTGCTGGAGAAGGAAATCGCTGACAATCTGCAGCACCTAAGACTTTCTTTCTGTTGGCACAGCACTTGATCAATGTAATTCTCATCAATCAGTTAAAGAGCTTTCCAAAAGGAAAAAAAAAGTTTTTGCACTCTGCAAACCTCCCAAAAATGGCCCATTTTTCACAAAAACGGCCGCCCCTTTTTTAAAGGCATGAATAGCCTTGGGGAGGCTTGCAGAGTGCTCCTAGGGGGGGGGGGGGGAATGAGCAAAAAACGGTGCGTTTTTCGTGAAAATGGGTCCATTTTTTTGTCAAAAACAAATTGCATGCATAGCCTTATGGAGGCTTATAGAGTGCTGCTGGGGGCTGCGGGGGCAAAAAACAGCCCGTTTTTTGCTGATTTCTACCCTCCCCAGCCCCCAGGAGCTCTCTGAAAGCCTCCATAAGGGTATGTATGGCCATTTTGGTGAAGGGGCGGGGCTGCGGGAGGCAAAAAATGCTGTATTCAATGTATAAGACACACCCAGATTTTCAGCCTCTTTTTTGAGGAAAAAAAGTGCGTCTTATACTCTGAAAAATATGGTAATACAAGATTTGGCACCTTACAGCAGACCTATCAGCCTCATAGCCTGAAATGTTTTTAGCTGGCCTCTGAACTAAGATAAGATACAATCAAAGCATACTTTATCTACAGTTTAACTTGGAAAGAAAAGAGTGAGAAAAAGGAGAACAAATAATCACATGTTTATATCAACTATTTTTGTAGCTTGTATATAAAGCTTGAGTTACAGGTAATCCTCGACTTATGACCACAATTGAGCCCCAAATTTCTGTGCTAAGCAAGACAGTTGTTAAGTGAGCTTTAGGTTTAGGTTTAGGTTTTATTAGATTTATAGACCGCCCCCTCTCCCCGTAGGGACTCGGGGCGGTGTACAGACCATGTATAAAACAACAAGACATGACATAGAACAACTGACAAAACAACGCACACATACTGTCTGTATATAAAACCCAAACTGATTAAATAATTAAAACAATTCTAAAACCCATTTTATGACCTTTCTTACCACTGTTAAATGGATCACTGCAGTTGTTAAGTTAATAAAGTTAGTGAATTGAATCTGTCTTCCTCATTGACTTTACTTTGATGACGCCATGCTGCTACAGTCATAAGTGTGAAAAATGGTCATGTTTTTCACTGCCATTGTAACTTTGGTCACTAAACTAATAGTTGTAAGTAAAGACTACCTGTACATATAATAGGAAGTGGCATTAATTAATGATGCTTAATTTGCACCTTAAGGGATTAGATAGTTAATAGAGGAACAGCTTCTGTCTAAGACTCTGAACAATCTTTACCTATCAAGAAGTTCTTGAGTCTAGCTAACACATTTCCTCCCTAATTGTGAATCTTTATTTAATTGATGTAAATTTTATCAGAGCATCCACCAATAGCCATCTACTAGGGGTCACTTCCAAGTGATACATACATCTAGACCAGTGGTGGGCTTAAATTTTTTTTTACTACCAATTCTGTGGCCGTGGCTTGGTGGGCGTGGCAGGAGAAGGATACTGTAAAACCTCCATTCTCTGCCCATTCCAGGGGAAGGCTACTGCAAAATCCGCATTTCCTCCTGATCAGCTGGGACTTGAGAGGCAGAGAATAGAAGGGGGGGGGAGCCAGTCAGAGGTGGTATTTACTGGTTCTCCAAAATACTCAAAATTTGCACTACTGGACATAACTTGCTGAATACCACCTCTGATCTAGACAGGAGACCAGCTTTAAGGAAAAAAGGAAAAGCAGTGAGTATATGGAACTCTAGGCACACCATAGCTAACCAAATGCCTAGTTTCAGCCAAGATGGTTAATAAAAAAAATGATGTAAAAGAGGATAAAAATGAGACAAGTGACATTTACACAGAAACTGGAGAGCTTTAATCACATTTCCAAAGTGGAATGAAGCAATAGTAACTTTAGCATTAGTACTACTGTATTATACAAACTCATTAAAGATACTCACTCCAAGAGAGACTTTCTGGGAATAAAAACTTTTCCAAGTTCTGGAGGTGCTCTTGTTCCCCTGTGAAGAAAGGAACAGGCACTATTAAAAAAAGACAAAAGTAAAGAAATCAAATAAGAAATCAAGTCTACTGAGTGAAGAACCAACATACTTGATTTTGAGACTGTCTTTCTCTGGAAAAGCAGCTGGGGAAGATTCCAGCAGCACAGAATTTGCAACCAAACCATTGACAACTTCAGTAAAATGCTTCTCCATGCCCTTCATGAATGCTGGCTTCAACTGCTGATAAAATTTGAGAGAAAGAATATAATTTAAAAAATCACAATCACTTAAAGCAACATCTCACCCAAACAAATGCTTGCTCAAACATTCTTAATATGGGATCTTTCCTACCCACACTAACTGTAACTGTGACACAAAACATTCAGAAGGAGCTCTTGAGAAAATTTTTCCCAAATAAGTGAAAATTATTAGCTGAGAGATCTTCTGGAATATTAGCATTAGTATATAATTAGTTGTCTTCCATACTTACATATTTCACACATATATACAATAATTATAAATTAAGTCTGTCACTAAAGAGTCAGATGCCTACACTATTGTGACTTTTAATCCCTTAACTCTTTGAATTTAAGAAGAGCTAAAGCAATCAAAACCTTTCATTTAGAATGTTTATGCATTCATAGAACTTTTTGTTTTGATGCAGAATTACTTTGTAACAGAAGAAGAAAAACAATAGTCAGCCCCTTATTCTAAAACAAAAGGAGAAAAGGTTAATGTTTAACTTTGGCTTGTGATCTGCCAAAAACAAACAAACCAGGAATTTCAACTTTCAAGTTCAGTAAGTTCACAAAAGGCAGGGATTTTTTAAAAAAAACTTTTTTGTTTGACCAACCGCTGCCATCTAACTCTCCTCATAAAACAATAAAAACACGAGCCGCTTATTTTTACCGATCTAAAAGTCAAATTGCCATTTTTTTTCCATTTAAAAAGTGGCCATTTCTAATACAGGTAGTTCTTGACATACAACAGTTCATTTACTGACCATTCAAAGTTACAATGGCACTGAAAAAAGTGGCTTATGATCGTTTTTCACACTTAAGAGCATTGCAGCATTCCCATGGCCATGTGGTCAAAACTCAGACACTTGGCAACTGCTTCATATTTATGATGGTTGCAGTGTCCCAAGGTCATGTGATCAGCTTTTGCAACCTTCTGACAAGCAAAGACAATGGGGGAGCCAGGTTCACTTAACAATGGGGTTACTAACTTAACAGCTGCAATGATTCACTTAACAACTGTGGCAAGAAAAGTTGTAAAATGGGACAAAGCACACTTAACAAATGTCTCACTTATCAACATAAATTTTGTGCTCAATTGTGGTTGTAAGTTGAGGTCTACCTGTACAGCAGCCTCCAGTAGCAATGTAATTCCCTCAGATCCCCACAATTTCTATGTAACATGGTCAATGGAAATTCTGAGAATTGCAATTAATAGCTCTTAGAACATGAGACTGGGGAATCTGACAACAGGCTAACTTGCTTGTAAACAGATAGGCAGAGCAATATATAACCCCCCAAAATTTGTTGGTGGCATTTATTTACCTCTGCTTCTGTTAAGAGTCGCATCTTTCTTGTTATTGCATGATCAACATCAATTCGACCTAAGGAAAAACAAACCATGCTTTGTCATCTCCAAACAGTAACCATACTTTACTACATATCCTGAAAACATAACTATAACATCCATGCAGGAAAAAATATATCTAAAAGTTGCTATGTTAAAATCCATCTATGAAATTAGAGAGCCCCCCCCCCCAATTATGCACTCACCTGTATAAGCATGGCAATTTTATTATTTTGTTATCTATCAGAAAAATAACACTTCCAAAGTCAAAATGTTTCCTGCCTCAAAGGAGTTCTTATACATTATAAAAAATAGCTATTTGTAAGCTTAAGAACTGAAGGTAATTGGCACAGAAAATTTTGAAAAACTACTCAGGGCATTTAATAAAAAATAAGAAAACATATATATCAAAAAGCAGAATTTTAGTGTAATTTTCTCCCCAACATTCTGGTTTTCTATATGGCAGGAATTAGCTGTTTTAATATTTAAGCATATAGATTCCACTTTTACAGGTTCAGGTAGTACAGATAAAATATATTTATATTATGTCAATAAGAAAAATACCCAAGGTTATTTTCTCATGAATTTTAAATGTCTCAAAGCTCTAATATGCATAAAAAGACTTTTAAAAAATAGGACCCATTCTTCAATTATTGCTCACATAAAACATGCTATTGCAAAAACTGTATAAAATGTATTTGTCCCACTCTCAAAAGCCCACCATACTCCTGGACATAAGCATGCTATTAGAACATTCTTCAGCAAGAATGAAATTGCAATTGAATTTTTTTTCTGTACATCCTTATTTAAAAAGCCATTAATCTGACTATTCCATTTTTTTAGTTGTGCTAAAATAGTTCCAGATCCCATTCCTATAAAATAGGCAAGGAAATAAATATTTTGGTTTCCAAATAAACACACATTTGCATCCTGAACAAGGCAGGTGAATGGGTTAAATATAAGGTAGCTATGTCTATCTTTTATATTTCACTTGCAGAATTAAATATTAAGTACAATTGATATAACTTTTCAACACCCAAAGCCAAGTCATATTAACACTCTCTAGGCACAATAATTCCCAACAAAGTCAGCATGTAATACATAAATACTTCTAGCCACTTGCCTAACTAATTGTGCTTCTATTTTGGAAGACTGTAGTTCTCATTCAATAGTTAGCTTCTAACTATTCTTGGGAGTTATTCACATGACCATGAATGTTAGGAAACAAACAAATGATAGAATATAATTTGGGAAGGAGAGAGGTAGGAAAAAATGTGCTATGATAGTGTATCAGTGCTTATCAAGTTTGCACAGATTTATGAGAGCTTGCTTAGTATCAGTACTGATAGGCAATACTGCAAAGTAACTTTGTGTTAAAGTGACAGTATCAGAAGAAGAAGAAAACATAAGAGACAGGAACTTGGTCTGCCTAATTGTTCAAGGTCCACCATAAATGAATCACTATGCCGGAAACTTTAGAACACACAGTCTTTTGCTGAAGTCATCACTTACAAGAAACATGTGCCCTTCCTCCCATATGATTAATGAGTCTCTCTCTATTTGAGCATTGACCTCTGGTAACAAGGCCTTTGTTTAAAAAGCCTGAAATATGCTTGTCAGTTGGAGTACTCTTGAAGCAAACTTTATGAGATTGTAAGATTTAGTACAGATAACATGGAGCAAAGAGCTGAAGAAGAAAAATATTTTATCGAGAGGAACACTTGGGTCTGGATTCAAATTTAATCTCAGCAATAAAATGGCTTCTCTCTGCCTTGGTTCCGCATCTGTGAAATAGGATGGGTCATAGGAAGAGCAGGAAAGCAGAACACTAAGTGAACATTGATTGAGACAAATAAGGAACAGCATATTTATTTATTTATTTATTTATTTATTTATTTATTTATTTATTTATTTATTTATTTATTATTTATTTATTTATTTATTTATTATTTATTTATTATTTATTTATTTATTTATTTATTATTTATTTATTATTTATTTATTTATTATTTATTATTTATTTATTTATTATTTATTATTTATTTATTTATTATTTATTTATTATTTTTTATTATTATTTATTATTATTTATTTATTTATTTATTTATTTATTATTTATTTATTATTTATTTATTTATTTATTTATTTATTTATTTAGATTTCTAGACCGCCCCCTCTCCCCGAAGGGACTCTATCTTCTCTATTGAAACTGAACCACACAGAATCCAGAAGCTAATCCTTTCCAGTGAACTGGAATGAGCATCTTTTCTACTGAAACAAGAAGAAATAGTCACAGAGAGAATCCTCTCTTTCCCCTCCATGCTGTCGAGCCCAGGAAGTGACAGGGAATGCTGCGGGCCCTATCCCAGAGGGAGATACACCTGGTGGGGACCCAGAAGAAGGGCCTTCTCTGTGGTGGCTCCTTCTCTCTGGAACCCCATTCCCCCAGAGATTAGAATGGCCCGCACTTTAGTACTCTTCCCGAAGGCACTGAAGACGTGGTTCTGCCAGTGGGCCTGGGGAACCCAGAGCGGGACGCAGCCCATTAAATGGCTCGTGTGATCTGCTGTTGCTGGGATGGGTGGTGGTGGTTATTTTATTATATTATACTATATTAATTTATTTGATTCTTTTTATTGGTTTTATTGTTTTAAATATGGTTTTATATTCTGTAAGCCGCCTTGAGTCACCATGGGTGAATAGGTGGCTATATAAATTCAATAAATAATAATAATTCCTAGCATTCAGTGGTGGCAGAAAAGTTAGGGTACTGAAATGGAAGGCCAAATTATTGTTTTCAAGCAGTTGTACTAAATGAATATAAGCCTCTTTCAAAAACTCTCTACAAAGCTATATAAGCTAATTATTCACAGTGACTCCAAGTCACAATTCTCTTTAAAGCAGGAATATGCCTTGATAAATGCATTATGAATCTAGGCCATGCTGTACTACAAGTGTGATCCGGCAATCACGCCTACCTTTCTATTAATGGCACATATACAAGCATTTCTCACTCATACTTAAAATGTGAATACTGCCTAAGCTCTAATTCTATAGGAACCAGTGCTTACTCGGATCAGCAAAACCCAATTGAACAATGATGAAACTCTTTTAGCTATAAATGTGAAAGGAGGGAATGCAAACTTCATTTGTACTCTATTCAAAGATGATTCCATTCCCATGTATTCTCAAATTAAGGGCAATCCTCTTTTATTCCATCAAAATTCTTAGATACTTCCAAGTATTTTCTTTTTCTCACTTATAAATCATGATTAGCTGTCAAAAAATCCTGGCAAACCCAGTTAGAATTTGCTCATTGTGAATTGTCTTGCAGATACCTAGTTACTTTGGAAATTAATACTGGAGCCTGGAATATTTATTGTGATACTTTACTACTCTAGTGACGGTGGCATTTTCACCCAAAAGAAAAAAGCATAATATGTTCAGTCTTATTATTACTTTATCCTATACCAGTTTGGTTTTGCTTATACTTCCTCTCATACACACATAACTATCACCCAGTTTTAAAGGTACCGGTACTTAAAAAGATATGACCTCACTCATGACATTTGACCAAATGAATGTCTGGATGAGAACAACTAGTTCTCATGCAACCTAGAGACGTGTCTAATTTTCACAAACATTTTTCACTGGAATTATTGTAGGGAAAAAAATATGCATTAGGCTACATCATTCTGGTCTCCCCACATATGCTGGATTACTAACAAAAGGATGTTATTGTTACCTAAACTTGTTTTGGTAGCTGAGAAATATGCATGCCTGTGAATTCTTCTGGTACAAAGGAGTGAGAGAAAACAACTGTTTCTAATTTGATCTAAAATGAAAAGTAGCAGCTGAGAAAAGTTGTGGGTCAGGGATGCCAGGGCAGTATTTGCTGCATTACAACCGTAAAGGGGTGCAACTGAAGAAAATTTAGAGAGGAATCATCAGTGAAGGGTTAAGGACCTTGCTCCATTGCAGATTATCCTTGCTGAGTTGTTGTTGGCAAGAAAGAAAAAGATTTATGACGGTCAGCCTTGTGCTGATAGTATGAAGTTCTCCTAGAACTTTAAACTTAATTACATCTGAACAATTAAAGGTGATAAAGAGTCCTCGTTGCTCTTCAAAGAATACCAGGTAGAAGCATCTGGAAATTATCCATGCTTAGGTGCTTGGAGGAACTGGCACGAGAAAACCGGCACCAGAACTAGGCAAAATTCTATGTCCATGAAGCTATGTTTAGATAACCAAACTTGCTTCCACACACCAGATTTTGCAAAGAAGCCTAATATTAGTAGTTCTCACCAATCAGCATAGATAAATGTAACCAAATGATTGGGACAAATTATTTAAACATTTAATATTGAAATTAAATTAAATTAACATTAATATTGAATCCCCTGTGCTAAGACTGAAGATAGATAATAAGCACAAATTGAAATTTCATTTGGAATTACAGGTTTGTCTGCTCTAAAAAGAAGATACTGTAGGTATGTAAGGCAGACCCATTCAGCTCTGTACCCCAGTTGAGTGGAGATTACTGCTTAGTACTGTTAACCTTACTGGAAATAATGAGTACTGGGTTCACTGCCATAGAAAAGAAAGAGAAATCACAACCTCAGTTTCCTTTGGAAAGTGGGGGGAGTCAAGAAAGGATCCTTTTTTTTTAATTACAATGTTCCAAACAAAAACATATTCAGAGTCACAAGATGTATTACAAAACAGACTACACAGGCCAGCAGCTACTGAAGCCTACAATTACAGGGCTACTGGTCAATAGAAATTCATGACCCTTCTTGAGCTTGCTTTGCAATGACAAGATATGCTTTATGCTGATGGGACAAACAAAGCAGATATTATTTTGTATTGCCTATTATATGCTTAGTGCAAAGCCACTTGTGCTTTGGTAAGTTACTGTCACCGTGGTAGCACTCATACAGTCAAAAAAAGATCTTTCCTGTAAGTTGTACCCTGGCCAATACTCAACAAGTTTTCAGAAAGAGAATGGGAGAATTCATTTATGACCTAAATTAAGCAGTCAACACACATCGTCTTTTGGTGTACTTCTACCCATTTCTTTTTTACCCAATTAGCAGGCTGCAATTAACTGAATGCTATATAATTACATTCATATTTAATTATACGGTTGGGGTAAGCTACTTTGGGAGCCTGCTGTCTTGAAATAGAGGGTAAAATTGCATAGAAATATTGTCCTGTGACAGTAATGGCGAATGAATGAAGGCAGAATCAGAAGAGAGAAGAAAAAAAGAGAGAGAAACCTGGGAAGAAAAAAACAACTCTGCACTCCTTTTCCCTTTAACTCAGAGATATTAATCAACCTGGCATTGATGTATACAATTTTGAAAAATGACCAAAGGTAGCCTCAGTTACAGAATGACTGATTTATATCTTACAAGTCCTGGACTAAAGAACCTAAAGAACCTCTCACATACTTCTCTCAAGGCAAATTACTCACTTGATTACGGTCCAAGGTTGTTTAGAGGGTAAAAAAAGTTCAAGGGAAAAATTTCTGGAAAATAGCCAAGCATGACTTTGCATGTGATTCTGAGCAATACATTAGCCTAAATCTTAACTAACCAGACGGAATACAATTGAGTTGGAGTGTGTTTGTTTTTCGTCAATTAAAAAGAAAAGCACTTTCTGAAAAGCAATCACAACAACCAAGAACAGGTCCCCTTTTGCCAAAGTTACAAGGAAGTGCCTCCACTGATTTTGGCTCAGAGAGTAATTAAGAATGTGTATATCTTCTTTTCTCATGCAAATCACCTGGCTTGTATTACTGGAAGAGGCTGTGTGAATGGATTCATGCAGTGGTTAATGGTTGCTTGAAAGAGTAGGCAATTCCACTGGCTGTAAAAGGGGTAGTAGTCTACCTCCTTTTCAAGAAACCATTGCTGGATCCAAAGGAGGACAATTTTCATCCACTCTCCAACCTTCCCTTCTGAGAAGTTAGTTGACCTACAACTCCAAAGGAATCCTCAAGGAAGCAGATTATCTGGCACCTCTTTCATAGCCTTGGCTGTTTATTTATTTAGAACAGGGGTGTGTAAACTTGAGAACTTTAGGACTTGTGGACTTCAATTCCCAGAATTCCCCAGCCAGCATGGCTGGCTGGGGAATTCTGCAAGTTGAAGTCCACAAGTCTTAAAGTTCTCAAGTTTGGACACCCCTGATTTAGAAGATGTATAAGGCTGCCTAATTCAGACATTGTGACTGTAGATGGTGTACGCATTTTAAAAAAAAACAGCAATAAATACAGTTAGTCCTCAATTTACAACAATTCATTGAGTGACCATTCAAAGTTACAATGGCACTGAAAAAAAGTGACATAACTGATTTTCAGTTATGACCTTTGCAGCATCCCCATAGTCATGTGGTCAAAATTCAGATGCTTGGCAACTGGTTCATATTTATGACAGTTGCAGTGTCCCAAGGTCATGTGGTCACATTTTATGACCTTCTGACAAGCAAACCAGATTAAAGATTCACTTAACAACTTTTCAATATCAACTGTGACTCACTTAACAAATGTCTCACTTAGCAGAAATTTGGGGCTCCATTGTGGTCAAAAGTCTCCCTGTAATACAATAAATTCTAGATACAATATGGGGCCAAGCATTATGTAAACAATCATAAGAGGACTCCTATTTATATGGCCTGGGGGAAGATCTAGTCTTAACAGCTTTCCTAAAGGATAGTTGCACTTGTGGATGACCTCTGGAAGGCAGACTTGGGATTGAGCCAGTGGATCCATCCTGGTCCTCCTTGACCATTTTGGGAGATGGGAGCAGAGGGCACTATTGGTGGTGGTTCTTGCCCTTTGTCAACAGATGGTTGCAATCGGTGTTGAGGGGAGAAAAGATTTACTCCTAGGTCCTTGCATTACTGGGTGTCACAGAGTTCTTCCTTCTCCTCTTTAATATCTACATGAAACTGCCAGGGAAAGCCATTCACCTACACAGGTGCAGTATCATCAATTGCACATCTCTGCCCTTGGCCATCTAAGTGATCCTGTCAAGGTTCTGTCCAATGTTTGGAGGTGGCAGGGGTTTGGATGACCAAGAGGTTTTGGCTCAATCCTGCCAAGACTAAATGGTTTTGGGTTGTGGTTCCACGGGTCTAGAGAGAGATTAGCCTTGACTTTGAGCAGGGTTGAATTGCCTCATGCACATTCAATATGCAATTTGGAGTTCCTCCTAGAATCACAGCTCCTGTTTGAAGAGCTTGTGCTAACTGTGACCAGGGAAGCCTTTGTACAACTTTGTTTGATGTGTCAACTGGGCCTACTCTTGGATCTTGGAACTCTCCTCATAGTTACTCCTGCCTTCAGCACCTTCTGCCTAGATGGGGCTGCCCTTGAAGACCATCTGGAAGCTGTAACTGGGCCAGAATGCCAGCAGAATGGGTGGTTAATGACATTTCTTCTTATACCCCCATGATACCTCTACTTTAAGAACTGCATTGCTACTTTGAAAACTGCATTGGGTCCCAACAGACTCCCAAATACAATTCAAGTATCATTAATATCACTAATAAAGCCTTACATGGCAAAGGACTGGGATGTTGCCAGAACTATCTGGTCCCACAAATATTTGCTTGTTCCGTGCACTCTGATAGGAAGGGAACATTCCAGATTCCTTCTCTGAAACATCCTTTTATAGGATACAGGGAGAGGTGCCTTCTCAGTAGTGGCTCTTGCCCTTTGGAATGATCTTCCCCATGACTTCTAGCTGTATCCAACCCTGCAGGTTTTAGGAAGCAGTTATGATCTGGCTCTTCCCCTAGGCCCTTGGGAATGTGTAGGATTCCCATTTTTAGGAATCATAATATATTACACTGCAGTTGTCTTTTATTTTTTATTTGGTTTTAATGAAATACAGACATTACTAACAAACATTCGAGTTGTGAACTTTTGCCACTATGAACAAACCTGTCTGTACGTGGAAAGCAGGAAAGGTAGGAACAAGCCAGTTTCCACTGCACCCCCATACATAGGTGGCATCATAGAAACCAACCCACTCCTATCTTTTCCCAACTTCCAGGACCCACTAAGGTGAAGTTATAGCAATAACACTTAGACCTATATACCGCTTTACAGTGCTTTACAGCCCTCTCTAAGCAGTTTACAGAGTCAGTATATTGCCCCCAACAATGGCTCCTCATTTTACCAACCTCGGAAGGATGGAAGGCTGAGTCAACCTTGAGCCTGGTGACTCAACCCTAACTACTGCCCCACTGTGGCTCCTATGAATAAGTACAGGACAGTTTTCACCCCATATAAACTGTAGAACCCTGGGTGTTGGCAGGAGAAGGCGGAAAAGGAAGTTGGGAGAAGGCAAGAAAAGGCCAGCTTCCTGCTCCCTCCCCCATCCCTCCTTCTGGTCCCACCCAAAGCTTACTGGACTGCCTCCCATTTAAGGCAATAACTGTGCTGCACTTATTTTTTATGGTTGACCAAAACGGACCTATGAATAATCTCTCAGAATGTAAGCAGTGGGTTATCTGTATTTGTTTTGCACTGTTGGTTTAATATTCTTTTTTAGGGGGTGGGGTAGGCTGTTCAGCCTCATGTTTGAGTTGGATAGCAAATTAATCCTATAAATAAGTAAGTAAATAAATAAGATTGGCAAACCAAAATAATGGTCATCATCCTAGCTAGAAACAGGTAAGAGCTTATAAAGTCAAATGCTGTGAGAAAGCAAGACCAGTTTTAAACTATAATTTCTTCAATGCACAAACTAAATTTTGGAGTACAGCTGCCACTTGCCATTAGCCATACTAGTCAAGGCTAATAGAATGTGAGATACAAAATATCTGGAAACTGTAGCTGCCTACCTCAAGTATAAGCCTATGTTTGACAAGAGGTAGAATTGAGTCAACAGCTGCTGATATACATGTAAAACTTAAAGACAGAAAAGAAATGCCTCTTACAAATACCAGAAGATTTAATGACTCATAGAAATACACCATTAAACAAGTAAGAACAAGCTGTATGTCATGCAGTTAATCGTGAAATCTTACCATTGGTTGATTTAGCGAACGGCCAGTCCTCTTCCAGCCTGCTGGGTAAGTCATCTTTCTCTTCTGCAGTGCCATATGTAGCTCGGCGATTTCTTAGAGATATATTGTCTTCTCCCACCATGGTTACAAAAAACTAAGACATTGGAAGGGGAGGAAGGGATAATAATGTAAAATGTATCACTTTTCTGTGACTGAGCAGTTAGTTTTATTATTATATTCCAAGGCACTGAGGGATGAAGCTAGTGAAACGCAAAATTAGGAGTCTGGCAACCCTAAGATTACTTAAGACAGGCCAGGTGCCACCAACGGATCAGAGTAAGAAAAGAACAGCAAGTGATTTCTTACAACAAATGGATGTGAGAAAAATTCAAATCTGGGGCGTACACACAAAAAGAGCTAGATTCTTAGACCTAGATTCCTAGAAGTTGTCACAGTTACTTGTTTATCAAACTTCACCTCTGCAACTTCTGCTAAAACTGAGTGCAGATGGGTGCAGATGGATAAAAGCTCCTGATATTTCTAAACAAAGAAAATTCAGGGAAGTTCAAATGTTTCCATTTGTCATGGATTCTAGAAACATTGTCTGAGATGGTAGAAAGAAGAGTGGTCAAAGAAAGAGCTTTGGCTTGGCCTTGATTCGAAATACCAATATGCTGTCCTTGAAAAATACTATTTTTGCATTAATTATTTGGAATAAAAGCTACAGGATGTTTTATTTCTGCCAATATTCTTGTTCTATGAGTTCCTAAAAAATAATATTACGATATTTTTTGAAGTACAAGACGCACCGGAGTATAAGACTCACCAAGGTTTTGAAGAGGCATTTTTTTTTAAAAGTAGGTAGGTAGATAGAGGGATAGACAGGGAGAGAAAGAGAGAGAAATACAGTAGGTAGGTAGGGAGAGAGAGAGTAGTTAGATAGGTAGGTAGGTAAAGGGATAGAGAGAGAGAAAAAAATAGAGAGAGATAGAGAGAGTGTGTGTGTAGGTAGGTAGGTAAAGGGATAGAGAGAGAGAAATAGAGAGAGAGAGAAATACAGTAGATAGATAGGGAGAGAGAGAGTAGTTAGGTAGGTAGGTAGGTAGGTAGGTAGGTAGGTAGATAAAGGGGAGAGAGAGAGAGAAAGAAAGAAATACAGTATATAGGTAGGGAGAGAGAGTAGTTAGTTAGTTAGGTAGGTAGGTAGATAAAGGGGGGAGAGAGAGAGAACTACAGAAGATAGGTAGGGAGAGAGAGTAGTTAGGTAGGTAGGTAGATAAAGGGAGAGAGAGAAAGAAATACAGTAGATAGGTAGGGAGAGAGAGAGTAGTTAGGTAGGTAGGTAGGTAGGTAGGTAGGTAGGCAGGTAGATAAAGGGATAGAGACAGAGAGAAATAGAGAGAGATAGAGAAATACAGTAGGTAGGTAGGGAGAGAGTGTGTGTGTGTGTAGGTAGGTAGGAAGGTAGAGGGATAGAGAGAGAGAAATAGAGATAGAGAGAAATACAGTAGATAGGTAGGTGATTCTGCTGGCACAGCACTTGAACAATGTAATTCTCATCAATCAGTTAAAGAGCTTTCCAAAAAGGAAAACAAAAGTTTTTGCACTCTGCAAACCTCCCCAAAATGGCCCATTTTTCATGAAAACGGGCCTGTTTGTTTTTTTCCACAAAAAAAAGGCATGAATAGCCTTGGGGAGACTTGCAGAGTGCTCCTGGGAGAGTGAGGGGGGCAAAAACGAGCAAAAAATGGCCTGTGTTTTATTTTAAAAAAAGGCATGAATAGCCTTGGGGGGACTTGCAGAGTGCTGCTGGGGGCTGGGGGGAAAACACCCTGTTTTTCTTTTTAAAAAGGCATGAATAGCCTTGGGGGGACTTGCAGAGTGCTGCTGGGAGCTGGGGGGGAAAACACTCTGTTTTTTGCTCATTTCTTCCCTCCCCAGCCCCCAGGAGCTCTCTGAAAGCCTCGGCCATTTTGGTGAAGGGGCGGGGCTTCGGGAAGCAAACAAATGCTGTATTCAATGTATAAGGCTCACCCAGATTTTCAGCCTCTTTTTTGAGGAAAAAAGATGCGTCTTATACTCTGAAAAATACGGTAAGTAAAAATACAGTAGGGTTTATCACTTTCTGTTCTTATGCTTAAGGAATTGAAGATTTTATCAGTCTCTGTCCTTGTTTTACAGATATATAAAATATTAACTACATACAAATACCTGCTTTTCTCTCATCTATCACTGCAGGAAGAAGTCACCAGATCCAGTTTTGAGGGAAGCCACATTTAATTCACAACAGATAGTACAACAAAAATGCAACTCTACCTAAGAGTTTTATCTTGGATACCTGTTATGCAGTGGTGGGCTGCAAATTTTTTAACAATTGGTTCTCTGCCCTAATGACTGGGTGGATGGGTGGGCGTGGCCATGGGTGTGTGACAGCACTCATCTCCTGCAGCATTCTGCCAGCCAAAATGGGGCATGGGGGTTAATTACAAAATTAATTACAAAATGTGGGCTTTGCTTTGTGACATTCAGAACCAATGAGCAAGGGGTGTGAACTGCACAAAATTACACTTTTGTTTGGTTATGAAGAAATGTCCCCAAAGTCAGATGTACACTAAATGTAGACTGACTTTTAGTTACACACCTCCCCAGCAAACAGCAAATTCTGGAGCTCCAGGTAAAAGGATTCATTTTAGGATGAGTAACCACAGTTTGTAAGGGATGCGGTGGCTCAGTGGCTAAGACGCTGAGCTTGTCAATCAGAAGATCGGCAGTTGAAATCCCTAGCACCGTGTAACGGAGTGAGCTCCCGTTACTTGTCCCAGCTTCTGCCAACCTAGCTGTTCGAAAGCATGTAAAAATGCAAGTAGAAAAATAAGAACCACTTTTGGTGGGAAGGTAACAGCGTTCCATGTGCCTTTGGCATTGAATCATGCCAGCCACATGACCATGGAGACTATTTTTCAAACAATGGTAGGATTCTCACTGGAATAAAATGAAGGCATTATACCTGATAGAATTTATGAAATGCATCATTTCTGAAATCACAGTATGCTCTACTATGAGTCTAATGTATTAAAGGCCATTTAATAAATTGAATATATACAGTATTTTTTCAATATTTTCAGAGTATCTATGCTTCACTGGGTAAGTCATGTTATCACTATTTTTACCACTGAAAATAAGAGTTGATATTAGATGAGATATATTAAGTTTATTCAGTCTTATGTTCTGTTCCATTCAGTCTTAGCTATAATACTTATACAAGATGCATTCAGTTTAAAATAATATGTTTTAATCAGTAAATTAATCTAAGTATATCATCTATACTATACTAAATATAGTTCAAATGTTTCTTAACTCACATGTTGCACTTTAAATATGCAATGCTGAATTTCAACCTTTATTCAAAGCAAATAATTTTAAAACATGAAAATATACCAAAATTTATTTTCAAATCTATTCTTGTTATTTTATTTTTTAAAGTATTTATACAAGCGGAAACATCTTCTTTTTGCATACAAATGCTAATCTGCTGTGACCCAACCAATCTTTAGCTATAGCACCCCCTCCAGACTTAGTAACCTCAAATTTCTGCAATCCTTTAGCCTGATTAAGGGAAGTGAAAGCTGTACTCTCCAATACATTTGAAAGGCATTAGGCTGAGACCACTGGATGAAGATGATGATGAAAGATAAAATATTGTGCAACTAAAACGAGGAGAAGAAAGCTATTGCTTTCAGCACAAAAGAACTAACTCAGGAAGTCTTTATGTTTGACAAACAACAGAGAAGAAAGTGTGGCAAAGTGCACTAGAAGGCACAGAATCATATGATCAGTTTGCAAAAGGAAATGAGAATGTTGAATTTAAGTTTAGACTACCAAAGGTCATTAGTCAGTTTTCAAACTCCTAAAATTGAAGTGTTAAAAATCAGCAGTGTTCAGCAGGGCCATTTCTTAAAAAGCAGTAAAAAAAAAGGAGGGACAGTAGTAAGAATTCATAACTAAATTGGAACATTAAGAAAATGTTCTCTTCAGCAAAAGCAAATTTTATCACTTCTCCACTAGAAATGGATTCACGAAATGAGAAAGCATTTTGACTAGGTCCAATTTTTTTCAGGGGTGCCAGTTCACCCAAATTCCTCCAGTCATCTCATTTACAAACTGTCTGTCTCAACTAGGATTTCTTATACTCCCGAACCACACTTCTCTTTGTCCCACTCTTTTCAGTCCATGGCAACTGAACTTTTTTTGAGGCGCAACAGTAAAACATACCTTTTAGTTACCCTTGTCTCTATTGGTTTTCAGGAGAGTAACCCCCTACAAAGTATAAAATGGTATTTTAAAAAGCAGATTTAATATGGTATAAACTTTCTTCACTCAAATCCACTTCAACAGTCCCGATGTTGGATGAAAAAGAAAACTAAGTAGTGTGAAATGCAGAATATATAGTGGGCAACTGAGCCAGAGCTTCACTTTGTCACAAACTATGTTTTATACCAACATTTGATACCCCTATTCATTTCTCTCCCCCACCTACAAAGCAGAGAAAACAGTTTGGAAATTTGCAGAAACAGATTCTATTTCAACAACATTTATGCCCTAAAAACATATGAGTCTTTTAAATATCATAAGCACAAGGAAGTGTAAATAATGCTCCTGACTTCTATTTTCTCCCCAACAATCCTATGAGGTAGGATAACCCAAGAATGACTAGCCCAAGTCATTCAGTTAGCTTTTAATTACAGAAGTGGTTTACCAATTTTCTTCATCTTCCTAATCTGGCTAGAAAAAAAAATGAAATTGCCAAGTGATTTCTCACCCATGCATTACACCTTCACTACAGTACATACACACACTACCATGCACTATGCCTACACTACGTCTTGTTGATAGGCATAATTTCAGCATTCTTCAATTTAATGCCATGAAGATATGATGGGCCAGTCCCATCATCCCCAGCTGGCAGAGAGAGGTGGGCTGTCTAAAAATGAAGTTCAGACTGGCTATCCAGCAGAGCCAGAGAGCGCTCCCCACCCTACCCCCACCCCACTTCCTAGGAAGGCGGCTGAATGTACACTATGTAGGGTACAATTCTGAAATCAAGGCAGAAGCCACAGGGTACTTTTCTTTCATCTGGTTCTCTTTTCATCCACGACCCCATGAAGTCCCGCTCCTTCTCTTCTGGGTCTTTGATGGAGGGAGTCAAAATTGCACAACTCTCCTCCAACCATGTGCACACATCGGAAATGGGGAAGAGAACATCAGAGAACCAACACAACCTGAAAACTCGCGACTCCCGAGGCTATCATCCTGCCCTACGCCGTTCCTTGAGAGTACATCCCGTTGAAATTAACAGAGGAATCCCCCGCGGAGCCGAAATGGATCGGGTAAAAAGACGCAAGCTCCCCGGGGTTGGATGTTACAGGTCTCAACCCTTAAGCACAAGGGGAGGAAGCGGCCCAGCTCCCCTCGCTTCCTGTCCCCTTCGCCCCTGCTCCACAATGCCTTGGTGAGATAAGGAGAGGGGCCTCTCAGCCTCTCACGCCTCCCCCGTTCCTTACCTTGGGAACCACTAGCTATCTCTCTCCACTTCGCTTCGTCTCCAGCTTTGCGTCTTTCACCACGATGGAGAAAAACAGCCGGGCGCTCTCCGTTTTTCTTCTCCGTTGCCTTCGTCACTGGGAGGGCGGGGAAACCCACTCAAGAAAAGGACGAGTGTCGCCGCTGCCCATTGGCTGTGAGCCGCAGAAGCGGCCGGGCTGCACCAGCTCCCGAATCCGGGTCCGGGTGTTGCTAAGCTCGAGGAGGCGCCAAACTACTACTAGCCAAGGGAACGGGTGGACGTCTTAGCTGCTGTCGGGCCCCCCTCTTTTGGGGGATAGACTGGCGGAAAAGGAAGCTCTTCAGCGCACAGGCCCAGAGGCAATCGCCCCCCTGAACCCTGAGCTCCAATCCAAATGTATCCTTAGTGAAACGAATGAATTAGTATTAGGATATATATATTCTGGTGACTCACAATTTGTAGTTTTCCGTTCATTGACGTGGGTAAGCCACTTGGGCATTATATCATCCTTCCTTTTCTCTTTCTCACCACGGAGTTTTGCTTCCAGGACTTGCATACATATTCAGAGTTGTCAAATAAGATGCTCTTGAGTCAGCTTGAGGTCTGACGTCAAAGGTGCATCCAGCCTTTCCTAGATAGTTTACGGTTGTGGAATTCCCCAAAGGCTTCCCATCACCGAAATTCAACCCCGCCTCTCTAACAAGACCAGGAAAGGTGAGGTGGCTGTTCAGATACTTATGGTTGTCTGAATTGCACCAAACATTGAAACGCAAGTTAAGGCTGATCAAATTCATTCAGCCTCTAAGGGTAAAACATGATTAGTTTCTTCGATATGACTATGTGAACCCAGCCTATGGGGTTGACTTAACGCTGGCCAGGTTTATTGGGTCCACAACTCCACATGTCATTCAGCGTCAGCCTAATTTGTACAAAGTGTTGGGCTAAAACATGGATAGCTCAAGGTGACAATTCTTATCAGCCAGAACAGGTGGTTCGATTACAACTCTTATCATCTGAACTGGATGGGGAAATGTAGTTTAATGTAACTGGAGGACACCAGAATGGTGAAGAGGCTTTCAAATGTTTTTATATGGAAGTAGCTTGTGACAAAGTCGCAAATGCTAAACATTATTTTAAATGCACAATTAGAGTGCATTAGTTTATATATCATCTAATCAATTTTTTTAATGGCTATTACATTTTAGGTTAAGTAATCTGGCTCAAATAAATGCAATCTTATCAGCAACATCAGTCTCTGGAATATTCTGTGTTGTAATGTCCTTGAGTAATCTTTCATGTCAGTGTTTTTCACCTAAGGAATCCAAAAATGTATACCTTAACAGGAAAAACGGGCTGTTTTCATCAAGCTTTATACAAATGTGTGCTTCAAGTCAAATAATTGAAACTGTAGTTAATTACATTTTTAACAAAATAGAGAAAGAAGAAAAGTAATGGATTCTGAAATTTCTTTTAATACTAGAAACGAGGAAATGGTGAGTTCTACTCCTGCTTTAGGCATAAAAACCAGCTGGATGTCCTTGAACCAATCACTCTCTTGATCCAATCCACCTCAGAGAGTTTGCTTGTGGGGAAAACAAGAAAAAATGATTATTAGGTATGTTTGTTGCCTTGAGTTATTTATAAAAAATAAATATGGCATAAAAATCTAATACATAAATAAATACTTTAATTTTAGGTCTGTGGGTCACATGACCTTGAAGGAAGGTAGAGGAGCTTGAAATGGAGCATTCTAATTTTTCCAGCATTTGCTGAGCTACCTCTCCTTTATACTAAGAATGCATTAGGCAATTTCTTCTCTCTGCAATCTCCAGCCAGATCTACTCCATTTTAAAGGGGTGTGTGTGTGTGAGCTAGAAAACAAATACAGAAATATATCAGAGGGGGAAAAGGGGGGGGGGGAAACAACTGCAGAAAACAAAGAAAAAAATAAAAATATTGTCAAAGAATTGACATCTCCCCTTCTTCATAGCAGTTACAAACTTGTTATCCTAAACCTGCTGCAATTACATCAGAACCATCTCATTTTCAAGAAGTTGTCACAGAGCCTTTAGTTCAGCTTGAGGAACTTGTAGTCATTGGCAAATCTACTTCAATCAGGCATGGATATGCAAGGGATGTCAGATATGCTCATTTATTTGATACTAGTAAGGCTATACAATATATTTTTTCCACTGACTCAGATAAGGAAATGAGTGATTTGTGCCCTAAATGGTTTTTAACCTAAATGTATAGTTGGAAAGAATGTTCAGGGAAGGTAGGTCTATTGACAGCTATGTTAGTAAACAAAGTATCTGCTGAGCAATAATGCTTTAAGACATAAGAACCTATAGTTGCTACTTTTCTAACGGTTTGTGAACAGGCTATGTAGATTTGAACCTGTTAGGCAAGAAAAGATTTATTTCCTTGTGAAACAGTGCCACCTGATGTCATTTTTTAGAAATTTGAAAATTAATGGAGCCTTTTTATTTAAAAATGAAACATGTTATTTGGATCTTTTTCTAGATAAGAATGCATGAGATTTCAAATATTGTTATTGCCAGTAGCAGATATTATGTCTATCAATGAACAATAGAGAAAAGTTAATTAAGGTGCTGGCTTAGAAACCAGGAAATTGTGCATTCTAGTCCTGCTCTAGGCATGAAAGCCAGTTTAATGAGTTTGAGTCATTTCTAGTCACTCTCTCTTGCCCAATCACCTCACTGGGCGATTGTTGGAAAAAGAAGAGGAGGAAGGACTATTCTATATATTTGCCACCTTGAATTACTTATAAGGATGGGATAAAAGTCTAATACTTTTATCTACTTTTAACTACTACCAACCTCCGCTCCTTCCGACAGAAATTTAAGACCCACCTGTTCCAATTAGCTGGCTTAGCTGATTTATAGTCCCACTTTCAACTTCCTGGCAAACATCTTATTTTGGGGTAGTTTTTAAGGGTATTTTTAATTTTTTATTCGAATCTTAATCTATTATTGTACAGTGCATATCCTACCTCCTCCGTCTATTTATCTATGTATATCTATATTTTTGTATTCACATTGTTTTTAATATGACTGTACACCGCCCTGAGTCCTGTTTAGGAAAGGGTGCGGTCTATAAATTAAAGTATTATTATTATTAATAATACATAAAATAATAATAATAATAATAATAATAATAATAATAATAATAATAACAACAACAACAATTCAGTAGCACAAATGATCCACTGGAATTTGTGCAAAAATTATAATATTAAAACAACAACAAACTGGTGGGAACATAAGCCTGAAAAAGTCACCGAAAATCAGATGGTCAAGATCCTGTGGGATTTTCGTATACAAACAGACAAAATACTAGCGCATAACACACCAGACATCACACTGGTTGAGAAAAAGAAGGTTACAATCATAGACATCGCAATACCAGGTGATAGCAGGGTTGAGGAGAAGGAACATGAAAAAGTCGCGAAATACCAGGACTTAAAAATTGAAATCCAACAATTATGGCACAAACCAGCAGTGGTAATTCCAGTGGTAATCGGCACACTGGGTGCTATTCCAAAAGCACTGGAATTACATTTAAAACAGTTAAAACTTGACAAAATCACCATCAGTCAAATGCAAAAAGCTGCACTGCTTGGATCCGCACGTATATTAAGAAAATACGTTACGACGTCCTAGGCCCCTGGGTGGGGCCCGACTAGTAATCAATGCCAAATCCGGCGAAACAACTGGCCGCTGTGATACAATCGAATAATAATAATAATAATAATAATAATAATAATAATAATAATAATAATAATAATAATAATAATAATAATACAATTGTACAAAATGGTCAAATTGATGAATGGTTGACAACTGGAAAAAACATACTTGATTCAGAAAGATGCAACTAAAGGAACAATACCTGAAAACTACAGACCAATAACATGCTTGCCAACAACCTTCAAATTACTCACAGGCATTATTGCAGATAATATTATGGATTATTTGGAAACAAACAACATCTTGCCAGTAGAGCAAAAAGGCAATAAAAGAAGGAGCAGGGGCACAAAAGATCAGCTCCTGATTGATAAAATGATATTAGAAAATTGTAAGAAAAGAAAAATGAACTTGAATATGGTCTGGATTGATTATAAAAAGGCATTCGACTCATTGCCACATAGTTGGATCATAAAATGCTTAGAAACAACTGGCATTAGCAAAAATATTACATCCTTCACTGAAAAGGCGATGAAACAATGGAGAACTGAGTTGGCAGTAGGGAATGAGAACTACGGAATGGTTAATATCAAGCGAGGAATTTTCCAGGGTGATTCACTTTCACCTCTTCTCTTTATCATCACGATGATCCCGCTATCAGTAATCTTAAAAAAAATGAAATTAGGCTACCGAACAGCCAAAGAAGCTGAGAAAATTTTGCATTTATTATATATGGATGATTTGAAACTCTATGGTAAGTCAGAAATAGAAATCCAATCACTGACAAACACAGTCCGAGTATTCAGCACCGATATTTCAATGCAGTTTGGCATGGAAAATGCACCACTGTATCCATAAAAAGGGCAAAATCACTGCATGTGAGGGAATTGAAATGCCCAATGGCCAACTAATTAAATGCACCGAAAATTAAGCCTACAAATACTTAGGCATTTTGCAGTTGGATAACATCAAACATGGAGAAGTAAAAACTATTGTCAGGAGAGAGTACACCAACAGAGTTAGGAAAATTTTGAAATCTAAATTAAATGGTGGAAATACAATCAAGGCCATAAATACCTGGGCAATACCAGTTATAAGATACACAGCTGGTATAGTTAACTGGACACAAGCTGATTTGGACATTTTGGACTGAAAAACCAGGAAACTAATGACAATGCACTACAGTTTACATCCACGCGGTGACACTGATAGACTATACCTGCCCCGAAAATCAGGTGGGAGAGGATTATTACAAGTGAAGCAAATAGTTGAAGAAGAAAAACATGCACTGGCTGATTATTTAAAAGAAAGTCAAGAACATCTATTAATCGAAGTAAAGAACAAAAATCTACTGAAGGCCCAACAGACGAAACAAGAATACAGAAAAGATGTGATAAAATCAAGAATGGAGAGTTGGCAGAACAAAGCACTGCATGGTCAATTTCTGGAAAAAATAAAAGATAAAGTGGACAGTGAAAAAAACTTGGTTATGGTTAACAACAGGTACATTAAAGAAAGAAACAGAGTCACTAATCCAGGCTGCGCAAGAACAAGCTATCCGAACAAATGCCATTAAGGCCAAAATTGAAAACTGATGATACCAAATGCAGACTCTGCAAAGAAGTTGATGAAACTGTTGACTACATACTCAGCTGCTGTAAAAAAAATCGCGCAGACTGATTATAAATTGCGGCACAATTCAGTAGCACAAATGATCCACTGGAATTTGTGCAAAAAATTATAATATTAAAACAACAACAAACTGGTGGGAACATAAGCCTGAAAAAGTCACCGAAAATCAGATGGTCAAGATCCTATGGGATTTTCGTATACAAAAAGACAAAATACTGGCGCATAACACACCAGACATCACACTGGTTGAGAAAAATAAGGGTACAGTTATAGACATCGCAATACCAGGTGATAGCAAGGTCGACGAGAAGGAACATGAAAAAATCGCGAAATACCAGGACCTAAAAATTGAAATTCAACGATTATGGCACAAACCAGCAGAGGTAATTCCAGTGGTAATCGGCACACTGGGTGCTATTCCAAAAGCACTGGAATTACATTTAAAACAGTTAAAACTTGACAAAATCACCATCAGTCAAATGCAAAAAGCTGCACTGCTTGGATCTGCACGTATATTACGAAAATACGTTACGATGTCCTAGGCCCCTGGGTGGGGTGTGACTAGTAATCAATGCCAAATCCGGCGAAACAACTGGCCGCTGTGATACAATTGAATAATAATAATAACAGCAACAATAATAATAACAGTGACATGCAGTCAGGTGAGGCAAGTGAGGCACAGCCTCACCACTCTCATCATGAAAAAAAAAGTAAAAGGAAAAAGCTGAGCTAGTTGCTGCCTCACCGTGGATGACTCTGCTTAACCTCACTGGTGCTCTCCCTCCCCAAGTGTAGTGACTTCCTCCCCAGGCCCCCATTCATTTCTCTCTCACACACACACAGCTGGATAAAACTATATAAAAATCTAGCCCAGCTTCACTGATTACAAGTTTGAAAAGGCAACGTGGCTCCACCTGCAATCAAACTACACTTGGGGAGGGAGAGCACAAGCGAGCACTGAGGAGACCACAGGAGGAGGCAGGAAGCCAGGCAAAGAGCCATGCTGTAGTACACACACTTCCCCCCAGCCTCTTTCTTTTGGAAGGCTCGGCTCGGCTCCCCTCCGGCTTCTCTGCCTCTCCTCTCACCCCAGCCTGCCAGCAGGAGGTGGTGGGTGGGCTTTATTGTGTTCCAGGCATTTCCCACCCAGACAGCAGGCTGCATTTGCAATGGTGGAGGTGTTTGGGAAAGGCAGCAGGGGAATGGGGGGGGATGGCAGAGGAGCTGCTTTCAAGCCACTGGAAAAGATATCCAATCCAACTTTTTTGTGTGTGGGGGTTTGTTTGAGAGTGAGTGAGAGAGGGAAGGGGTAGGATAGTCCAATCCAACTTGTGTGTGTGTGTGTGTGTGTTTGAGAGAGGGGGAGGAAGGGAGAGAGGGAAGAAGGAGGGGAAGGAGAAGAAAAAGAAAAAGAAAGAAAGAGCAAAGGAGAAAAACAAATGCTGTCGCTTTAAATTGGAACTGAGCATGCCTGGCTGTGGAATTCTGGGAGTTGAAGTCCACAAGTCTAAAAATATTTGAAACCCAGCACTGTGTCAGTGCCTCACCAGTCATAAACCTCACCGCACGTCACTGAATAATAATAATATCCCTCTACCAAACAAAAATCAGGCATTTATGTTTTTCTTTCAAGTTGTTAAATTCATATGAACAGAAATGATTAAAAATATGATTTGTATTGCAAAGACCATAGTTTATATAGCTTTCAAAGTAGTTCAGATTTGTTATACATGTTTTGCCAAGGAAGGGCACTTAAAAACAGCAATAACAATTCTCCATATCTCAGATGTGTTTCATTATTTCCCAAACAATATGGTAGTTTGGGCTAATGAATGTCCAGTAGTAGTATCCACTTTCCTCCAAGTATTTAGGAAAATGCAGCGCAAGGACACATATGTATGGCCAAACTGATGATAGTAATAATGCGGGAAGGAAGGGATGAAAGTGTTGGAATGGTTTTCTTCTATGTTAAATGATTGTGTAGGCAGTGGCCATTTTATAAAAAATATGACTCATCATTTGAAACAAACCAGCACAACACATAGTACACCTTATGTAAAGGAAGATGTATGTTGTAGGCATACCAATGTAAAGGAAAACATGTACCTTATGCATAGAAAAAACATATCTGTTTAAGCTCTAAATAGACATTTGTTCAACTATAAATAAGGAGGTATCTCCTTGATCTCTAAGATAAGAAAGTTTATCTTATTTAAAATAATTTATTTTATTTTAACATACAGTATAATAGCAGGTGCTGAGTGTTTCACCTACCATGTTTCCCTGAAAATAAGACTCATCCCGAAAACAAGCCCTAGTCTGATTTTTTGGGGTTGGCCTAATATAAGCCCAGGGAGGTGGGCGTGGCCAGCATGAGAAGTGGCGAGCACGCAGGGGCCAACAGTGTCCAGCAGCAGCTGCAGCCCACCAGGCCCTTGGCACAACGCAAATACCAATACATCTGAGCATGGAGGCAGAGGGGGGAGAAGACAGGCAATCTGGATGGGCTGCACAGCTGCCTAACTCACGGGAAGCTTGCACAGCAGCACTGGCAGCAGGCAGTGGCATGGGGGAGGCAGAAGATCCCGATGCCCCTTGTGGGTGGTTGTTTGGTGTGGCTGCAGGCAAGCCAAGAGGCAGTGGGATGGAGTGGATGGCGTGTTTGGATTGCCTCTACTTCCACCTGGCTCTGCTGTGTACTTTTCGCCCAGAGGGAGACAAATCTGAAAGCTCCATTTCAAACCGTCCTCTTTGCAAGCACACAAAGCTTTGAGTCTCCAAATTTCTCCATCCAGATGAAAAGTGTTTCGGTCACCTATGAGGTGCTTGGGAATGTGGCAAATCGTGACTGAAACACTTTTCGCAATTCTTAGTGCAGATAGCAAATATAGCCAACTAGGCAAACCTGAGTCATTACTACATAGGGTGCAGACCTGAACAAACTGTGACTCTCCAAGTTAAAATTAACTTAACTAGAATAATCAATCTATTGCATGTGTCATAGAGTACCAACATTTAGAGAATAAAGGAAACCTTTTACTATGGGAAATTGTACTCCTTCATATCCCAAGCAGAGTCCATGGCTTATTTATTAAAAAATTTTTTTATTGCAAACAGAAAGACACATTCATAGGCTCCAGAAAATTTTTTTTTCCATTCATAGAATTAATTTCCCATTTTTATTGCCTGATAGTGATAGTTCAGCTTCAGTACGTCTTGAGGTCATCAAGTTACAGAAGGCTGATTAGAATTCAATTAGATGTTTTATGTATATTACATATCTGCATACTTATAATTATATACACATACCTAGGTTGTGTAAACATCTTGCATGTGATTTCAGAGTTAGAAGTAATATAAAGGTCTCTACTGACTGCTATCACTGGGTCATGGTTGTCATCCAAGCACAGATTTCACCATTATGACTTCTCTGTGGAACTTAGTATCTTGCAAAGTGTCTTAGTTTTTACCTTCATTGTTTTTTTCTTTGGCAAATGACTTGAAATTCTGAGAATTACAATCCAATAATTTGATAGCCATCATATTAGAAATGAGAATTTCAATGTTTGCTCTTGTGGCAGTTTTCTAAATATATACCCTCCATCATTGCTTATGGAGAACACAACATTATTTTATTCTTCTGTCACACATAATGACATATAGTTCTTTAAAACCGGACAAAAAATTCCAAACTTTGTTTCGTAGAGTGAAGGATACATTCAAAATGCATAAATCACATGATTGCATCTGACAAGCTGAGAATATTAAGAACTGCAGGACAGAAGCGGCAGTAAGTGAGGGTGGGATATGACTGAGCAGGGCCTCCTCATTTCATTTAAGCAATAATATATCCAGGAGGCACTGCTGGACAGTGGAGGAAGAAAAGAAAATGGAAGAGTTCTGGAAAGAAAGTGGTTAAAAAAATAGGCTATTGCTTCTCTCCTTCTGATGTGCTGTGGTGCCATTTTGCACATTTATTATCAATCAAAAGATTAAGAATTCCACTGGGATGAGTGAAACCATCCACAGAACAACATTTGTTTTCACAGCATCAGCTAAGTGGAGAAAACTACCGTACTTCCCCAAAAATAAGACAGGGTCTTATTTCCCCCCCCCAATTTTGCTTGGGCCTTATCGGGGGGGGGGCTTATTGGTTTGGGGTTGCTGGGTGGCTGCTTTCTTGTGAGCGGTCACCCAAAGAGCTGGACACAGCCTCAGGGGCAAACGGCTGTGTTGCGCTGTCGCAGCAGCGGAACAAAGCCGCCATGAGGTGATCACGCTTATGAGCAGCCGCCCGGCAACCCCCCTTTCCAGCCAGGCAGAGCGCCACTCGCCAACGCAGTAATATCCCAAAAGCGCTAAGCCACATGGCCCTCTGCCCGGCTGGAAAGAGAGGTTACGTGAGCACTTGTTCTGCCTCCAACTCGCGTGGCTCCCAGCCTCAACATGCCTAGCTCTCCCTGCAGGGATGGGCCAGGGCACCACTGCCGCTGTGGAGCCGCCACTGCCACAGCCCTGCTGCTGCCGCCGCCATGCTCCGAGCATAATCCGCTTCCAAACTCTGGAGATCCGCTGCCGAGTCTTCCGGCAGCGGCCGGTCTGGGACTACGCTCTATGGTTGTGGACTGGCTGAGCGTAGTCCCAGAGCGGCTGCTGCCGGAAGACTTGGCAGTGGATCTCCGGAGTTTGGAAGCCGGTCATGCTTGGAGGATGGTGGCGGCGGCGGCAGGCCCAGGGCAGCAGCGACGCCCTGGCCCGGCCCTGCAGGGAGAGCTGGGCATGTTGAGGCTGGGAGCCACGCGAGTTGGAGGCAGAACAAGTGCTCACACAACCTCTCTTTCCAGCCGGGCAGAGCGCCACGCAGTTTAGCGCCTTTGGGATATTACTGGGTTGGTGAGTGGCGCTCTGCCCTATTGGAAAGGGGCGTTGCCTGGCTCCTGCGGCTTTGCACCTTCGGGATATCGCTAGGTTGGTGAGTGGCGCTCTGCCTGGCTGGAGGAGGGGGGTTGTCCAGGGGGCTTATTATTGAGGGAGGGCGTATATTTTTGCCCACAGGAAAAATATGGCATAGCCTTATTATCAGGACATGTCGTAATTTCGGGGAAACACGGTACTCTGTTAATCTTCAGCCTCCAATTCTACAATTGGTAAGAGAATAATACAAACTGCTGTTCAATAAAATAAACACATCCTAAAGAATATATCTGTATTTAGAAAAATGAAGTTCACAGGAGATTAAAGTAAATCCAAATGAACTGGAGGACAAACAGATTGCTAAGAGATAAAATACAGTGTACAAAGCATTACCTCAGTTTCCTTGTAATGGAAAGAATATCAATACAAGTAAATCATCAAACACTATTGTTTGACGTATGCACCACAAAAGTTCTTTAAAACAAACAGGATCTATTTATACATTACAATTTTTATCAAATATTACCCAAGAGATTAGATACTTTCTCATAATAATATTTTAAATATGAATATAAATGCATTATAACTAGCTAACAGAAGAGATTTAGAGACCCACTCGCCTGCTGTCCCTACCTGTATTTGGGCTCTTCGGCGCTTCCGCACACAGAGCATACGGTGCCTGCGTGACGCTCTGCCAAGTAGCTGGAGGGTCGCAGGAGGTAAGGACGCATGCGTGCGCTGCATGCGTTCATGTGGTGGCTGCCGGGTCCCGTTGCACCATACCGATTGCACTGGATCCGGAACCCACCACCGGTTTACAGTATACAAAAAGTGCAAATAGATACAGAACCATAAAATAATCAGAATTATATGGTATCTGTGGACGCCAATGTGTCCAATATCTCCCCTAATGCTCACTAGTTTCCGTGCCTCATATAGTTTGGAATATATTTAAGGTATTTCATTTAAAGGAATAAATACATGGGAATACAGTGTGATCAGAGGTGGTATTCAGCAGGTATCCAGCATTTTGGAGAAACGGTAGCGGAAACTTTGAGTAGTTTGGAGAAACGGTAAATACCACCTCTGACTGGCCCTGTACCCATCTATTCTCTGCCTCCCACTTCCCAGCTGATCGGGAGGGAATGGAGATTTTACAGTATCCTTTCAGTCACACCCATAAGCCACGCCCACCAAGCCATACCCACAGAACTGGTAGAAAAAATGTTTGAATCCTACCATTGAGTATGGTCCAATGCAAAGCACAAGTCCAGAACATAAGTCACTTGTTCAGCAAGCTTCTGGCCTCTCTACTGATTCCTAAGTTATTCTTTGAAAGTAAAATGGTAGACAGTTTCAACCCAGTATTTCATTTAAATCTTTTTCCATCTGCCTTGCCAAGACCAGTTTATTGATGAGCAGAATCAACACAAACAGTGTGCAGTTCTAGGACAGCTGACAAAATGGAATTGAGAGTGGGTGGGTTTTTATATCTTCTTGATTCCTATGGGGTCATGCAAGGGTCATGGCTGGCTGTATAGGCAAAAGGGGAAATGCAAATCCTAGGGTGTTTGTCTGAACCAATCTTGTCAACTTTTAGCTTGCTTCACTGTGCTGCTTATCTGGAGTTTCTGTCTGACCCAATCTTGCTGAATGGATGACCAAATCTGCATTTCTGAAAGCTGGCCTCCTCAATTTCAGTTTGGAGCAGGGACCCTGGGGCTGGTTTCTGCCTCCCTTAAGATTTTCCCACATTTCTCCCTTAAGGGAAATATTCTATCCTGCCTTATTTAATATCCCTCAAAATATCTCTTTCTCTAGGAGGGTGGGTTCTGACTTTCTACAAGGGCAACCGGACCCCTGGCTATGTGTACGGTAACCAAATGGCCTCGTTAAGCCTCCCCACCCCCTTCACTTCAGCGGAGAATATATGCACGGGGGCAGTTATTTTGTTGCGATCACCCAAAACGAGAAAACTTGCAAGTGTACCTTCTACTCACAGGAAACACCAGATATGACTATTTCAGATGTCCCTTTCCCCCAGTGCCAGGATAGGGCGGGTCAACGAGATCCTTCCGACTAGACGAAATAAATGAATACGGGCAAGAAGGCCCCCGCCCAACTCTCTTATTTATTCTTTCTCTATCAATTATCCCGAAGGGGGTAAAGCCAAAATACACGAACTGAATTCCAAAAACCACTCCCTCCAAACCAGACTTACGAAAGGCTTTTATCGCACCTTTAGCCTCTGGGGGAAAGAGGAAACAGTCCCGAAAGCTAAAAGGGAAATGAGATCAGTTTCCAAGTCATTGGAGAACTGGGCTTGGTCTCGGCTGCCCAGCGATACCGACAGTCCGCTGCCGTAGCTCCGGCTTCCTCCTTCCGCAGACGGCCATGGGGTGCCGGACTGGGCTGCTCTATGTCTGCTTAGCGCTGCAGTTGATAAGGGCACAAGCGAGTAAGGACCGCGGGGAAGAGGCTGGGAGCGTGGATTTCCTGAGCCCCCGGCAGTACGAGCATTTGCAGAAGCAGTTCGGGGCCGCGCGGGACGCTTCCCGCCGCTACTGGAATTCGCTCGCCTGCCAGATGTGGCAGGAAGGCTGCGAGGAAGAGGAAGAAGGGAGGACGCAGCGCGAGGAAGAGGAGGAAGGCAGCAAAGGCATCCTGGGACAGCACGGTAGGGTCTCCGCGGGGTTTCCCCCCTGGCGCTTGTTCCCTTTCTCATTGGCCAATGGCTGCCGACTTCACACTTGCAGCCTCCAACTCCCAGAATTCTTACCGTGGTCTCTATGGAAGAGAGGACGCGGAAGTGCTGCTCTTCAATGCAACACTTTTAGCCCCCTTTCTAAGTTTATTCTGAACGTGCTATTATAGCTCAAGCGGGCGCAGAAATAATTCCGTTTTACATTGATACTTTAAAGCTTGGGGATTAAGTCGGATATCGCTCCCTTCCTCTAAGAAATGGCCCAGGTGCAATTCAAATATTTCTTTTCCCAATCTGGTGTTCTTATCTTTTAGATTGGAAGTTACCCATGGTGACTGAATTAGTCTCTACCTGGTACTGTGGCTTTGGCAGGTGCTGTCCAACAGGAGACTGCAGAGTGGTCAACAATATCACAGGTAAAGACTTTGCTTTCTTCTTATTTTAATTCCTCCCCTCCTCCATATTAAAAATACTGCATTACCAAAGGTCAGCATTTATGCTTCTGAAATTTAGGAATGTGATCTGGGTCTGCTACACAGCTTTATTTGGCTTAAAGGCTGGTCAGCTTTGCTTTATTGTGTGTATTATTAAAAAATAAGTTATAGTACTCAATACTCTTTTCCTAACTGCATCTCTTTTAGTATAATACTATATCTGTCTGGAAGATGACAAAGCTATAAAACCAAAATCTTTCCCTTGTAGTTTCAACACACTAAACTTGCACTGTTTCTTTTTTATTTGACATGGGGACCAATTCTTTCAGTTATAAACTAATGATTGAAGCACTGAGATTGAATACATATTTGATCAAATTAATTGGAAAGAAATGGTGAACTGAAGGTGATTCTGCTAAAAGCAAGTAGATTGGCTCTTCATAATTCCTCTCCAGACAAGGAGACAACTTGAGACCACGCACAAGTGCTCTGTACAGTGTCTCCTCCAATCTTTAATGGGTTTTGTGTTCTGGGAAATGAGGAAATAGCAATTTTGCTCAAACCACAATTGTCACCTTTAATAAAAACTGGATGTGCATATTTTCTTCTCTAATCACTTTCAGAAATGTTTTTTGTCGATTGTTTTCCATCTTGATTAATTCTGCAGGTCTTGTCATGTTTTCCAAGTTACTTGCTGAAGCAAAGGATCAACGATAAGGGATACAAATTTACATAGAGTATGTACAATGAAATGCTGTTATCAGAAACCTTTATTTTCTGAAGGACCATTAGAGATTTCCCGCCCACATTAAGCATATCATCTTGCACAGCTACAAGAATTATTAGTTTACATAATGAAAGAAAGCACAGTGAGGTGTTTTGACAAATGGATTTTCGAGCCAAAGCTATAACTTGTGGTTTCAGTGTGCTTTTATGCAATCCTTGTTTGACAATTCAATCTCAATCTAACTTGATCTTGCAAATCCTGATTTCTAGCAGTGTAAGGCTTCTGCAGTTTCCAACATGACATGCAAGAGATTCATTCTCTCTTTCCCCCCCACAGGCTTGGAACTGGTTCTGAGCAAACGACTCCATGGCCAGCATTTGGCCAAAATAATCGTCCTGAAAGCCGTTCAGGATTTCTTGGAAACACCACAGCCAAAGAAAGCACTGACTCTTTCTTTTCATGGCTGGTCTGGTACTGGCAAGAACTTTGTAGCTCGTTTAATGGCAGAACATCTTTATCGAGATGGCCTAAAAAGTGACTGTGTTAAAATTTTCATCTCAGTACTTCATTTCCCTCATCTCAATTACATGGACCTTTACAAGGTGAGAGGATATTTGTATATTGTGTGTCTCTCTGTGTGTGTGTTAAGTATAGTGTTGTTACTTAGAAGTGAGGCATGAAGAAGGTCCATGGATCAATTCTTTTATCTTGGGAAATGTACAAAACAAGGAACTTCTGAATTCCTGGATGTTTACAGAACACAACATTAGTGAAATTTCAATATGTTATACCACATATCCGCACAAGTTGCCTTGATTGTCATTACCTGGGTTATTATACACCCCTGGTTTTAAAAAGCCCTGGATTGGTTAATTAACTTGAAAGTTGGCTATGTTCATATAAATCTTCCTATATCCAAAGATCTGCTTGAGTTAATCCTGCTGTGGTTTCTCTCTCTAGCAAAGGGCATATTGGCAGTGGCCTGTCCTTGGGGATTCAAACAAAATATTGTAGTGTAGCTTGGCGAGACTAGATCAAAGCACATGGGTTATTTATTTTGGCCCAGGATACAAATAGTAAGGACAATATCATTGATCTAAAAGGTACTCAAAGGCAGGTCAAAGTTTAAAAGTCTGGGTGAGTAGGTTGAATGATGGGCCCCTATTAATATGAATAACATCCAGAGTTAGGTGGCATAAAATTTTAATATATTATGATTGGCTATGCAGTTGGCCAGATCTTTAGAGTGGATTTGGCATTACCTCCGATCTCCGCTCCTTCCGTTCAAAACTCAAGACCCACCTTTTTCAATTATCCGGCCTGGCTCAACCATAGTTCCATCTTATTCCTCCTGACAGTCTTTAAATCCGTAATTTTAAACTGGGGTATTTTAATTGCTAATTTTATTATTATTATTTGATGTATTTAATGATTGTTACCTCCTTCGTGTATGTCTATGTGTATATGTATATATATATGTGCTTTTTTATTGTACGCCGCCCCGAGTCCCTTGTGGAGAGGGAGCGGCTAACAAATCAAATAAATTGAAATTGAAATTTGTCCACTTCTCGAGCTCTAACCAAGGATCTGGGATAGAAAGAGTGTGTTAAATAATATTAATAATATTGTTCTGCTCTTAGACATTGCCAGGCCTTGCTGTTATCTGCTTAGCCTGCTAGTTTTTTGTTTACTGGTTTTGTAATCCTTTGCAATGCCATATTTCGTTTCTATTCTTTAGTTAGCCCTTATGGCATGCTCCCCAAACTTTGGGCTGCGGCCCACCTCTCGACCTTGAGTCATTTAGAATTGGGCTGCAGAAGTGGTGGGCGAGCGCATGCACATCATGTGCACACGCACTCCATTTGCACAAGTGGTGAGTGGGCGTGCCCGCCACTCACACAAATGGAGTTGTGCATGTGCCTGTTTCTTGCGCAGAACCATTCCCTCTCCCACCTTTCGCAAAGCCAAAAAGTTGAGGAACTCTGCTTTATGACATCTTCTTCACTCTCCACAAATACTCCTTCAGTATTTATCCAAAGATAAATTGCATTTCAAACTAAAAAAAGAAAAGAAGTCCAGTTGCCATAACTCAGCTTTCAGACAACTCTATCTGGATGACTGAGAATCTTCATCGAAAGTTTGAAAATTGTTTGTAAGCCAGTAACTGGCTTGTAGTTGCCAGGTGTTGGCCCTTTTGTTGGATCTTTCATTATCAGGTAAGTTTTGACAGAAGTTAGCCATTCTTCAATTTCACATCCTTGTGGTATATTGTTAAACTGCTTGGCAATGAGTGAACACAGACCAATCATATGTTTCAACCAAAAGCTATGCAGTTCATCTTCACCAGGTCCTGATCAATTCTTGATCTTCCTTACCTGTTTCTCTATTTCTGCTGTTATTACAAATTCTTTCATTCAATGTCTTTTTTAAAAAAATTCTTACCCATCTCCTTTAGCCAGGCTGCATTCTTCTTTGGGTTGTCTCATATCTGCTCCCAGAAATGTGCTTTGTTAGACAATTATAAAAGCCTTTTTTGTGGAAATCACAGACCTTTAGAACACACTCCCTTGGAAAATATTTCTGGTTTCCTCACTAATAGCATATAAACAAGGATTTTTAAATGAAAAAAAACCTTTTGATTTTGTTGATAATTTCATTTTTCTTGATGTTTTACAGATTGCTTTTAAAACTTATTAAGGCTATGTAATAAGCATCAATTCTAAAAGAGGGGATAGAAGGCCATAAATAAATCTCTGGCTACACCAATTTAATCATATTCGTGCCTATTTTTCCTGTTTACTCAGGTCGAGCTAAGAAAACAAATCACCGAGACAGTTAAACTCTGTGAACAATCCTTGTTCATCTTTGATGAAGCAGAGAAGCTTCACCCTGATCTCCTCAATGCCCTCAAACCATATGTGGGTCACAATGGGAAAGTTGACAAGGTTGATTATCGGCGGTCCATCTTCTTATTCTTAAGGTAAATTTTGTTTTGAGTGTTAAGAGACAAATCCTAAATCATATTCTGGGGGGATTTTTCAGAATATTAGAAGTCTGAGCTTGTAATATTGAGGAGTAATAATCCAGGGTAAAAAAAATGAGGTAGAAAAATCTAGAAACATATCAATACTTCCACAAGTTCATTTAAAAGCTCTTCCTGAAACTTTCTTGCCACTTCCATTAGCAGATCCTGAGTTGCACTTTATTTTGGCCTAGTTTAAAAGCTGAACTTTGCAAAAGCAGTAAGACTTATTTCTGTCCTTTTACAAATTCTGTATAGTGCAAGTACAGAAACATACAGGAGAGGCTCATTTTTTTCTCTGACTCTACTATCTACAATGTTGCTGATATTCAAGGATGCCCTTTAGAGAAGAAAGATTCGTGTTCTTAAGAATGCCTGTGTCTCTAATCAACTCACCAGTGATACAATAAATAACACTGACTGTAAAATATTCATGGGGTCCTGGCACTAGGAATAAAATTCAGGAAAAAAGTTGTATCGCTCTCAAAATTGCTTCTTTCCAATTTGACTTGAATATATTGATTTAAATATGAGGAAATAAATGGGGAACTCATCAAATTTGCAGATGACACCAAACTGGCAGGAATAGCCAACACTCCAGAAGACAGGCTTAAGATACAGAAGGATCTTGACAAACTTGAACATTGGGCACTGTTGTGGCCCAGCAGGAGCCGTTGGAGTTGCCACCAGACTCTGACAGCGAGGGTCCCTCTGAGTCGGCTCAGGACGATGTGGAGGACCCTGGACAGGGTTCCGACTCTGAGCAGGGCGCAGAGAGGCTGGTTGGCCACCAGGAGGCGCCTGAGGCATGGAGCAGTGGTGAAAGCCAAAGAAAGGGGGCTCCTGATGTCATGCCTTGGAGCAGTGGGGAGGAGTCACAGGACAGTGAGTCAGACATCAGCAGTGAGCTATTAGATGCTCGTTACCGGCTGCTACCCGGCGTAAGGAGCAATTGAGCAATTACAGGAGGTAATGGCTCTCAGCTGCTGATAGTTAGACTCCTCTCCAGACTATAAAGGGACTGCTTGTGGACACACCCTTTGCAGGAATCAACTGATCATTGGAGTTGGAGAAGCTCTCAGATCTGGGTTGTACTTTGGCAGGCTGGATTGCTGCCAAAGGGTTTACTTGGATTGCTGCCAATCTGTTCCCTGGACCTTGGCAGGCAGCAGTGCTGCTAAGATGGTTATCTGGAGCTTGGTAGCTGGATTGCTGCCAAGGTGGAACCTGTATGTCAATAAACATCTTGAAGAGTCTTTGTGTCGGAGTGACTTGGTATATGAGAGCGGGGGGGGGGGGGGGGGGTCAGAACAGGGCACTATCTAATAAAATAAAATTCAATGGTGAAAAGAGTAAGATTCTACATTTAGGCAAGAAAAACGAAATGCACAGGTACAGTATAGGTGGTACCTTCCTCAATAGTAGTAACTGTGAGAGGGATCTTGGAGTCCTAGTGGTCAACCATTTAAATATGAGCCAGCAGTGTGCAGCAGTTGCCAAAAAAGCCAACACAGTTCTAGGCTACATAAACAGAGGGATAGAATCAAGATCACGTGAAGTGTTAATACCACTTTGTAATGCCTTGGTAAGGCCACACTTGGAATACTGCATTCAGTTTTGGTCACCATGATGTAGAAAAGATGTGGAGACTCTAGAAAGAGTGCAGAGAAGAGCAACAAAGATGATTAGGGGACTGGAGACTAAAACATATGAAGAACGGTTGCAAGGAACTGGGTATGTCTAATTTAGTGAAAAGAAGAACTAGAGGAGACCTGATAGCAGCGTTCCAATATCTCAGGGGTTGCCACAAAGAAGAGGGAGTAAAACTATTCTCCAAGGCACCTGAGAGTAGAACAAGAAGCAATGGGTGAAAACTGATCAAGGAGAGAAGCAACTTAGAACTGAGGAGAAATTTCCTGACAGAACAATTAATCAGTGGAACAGCTTGCCTCCAGAAGTTGTGAATGCCCCAACACTGGAAGTCTTTAAGAAGATGTTGGATAGCCGTTTGTCTGGAACGGCATAGGGTTTCCTGCCTAGGCAGGGGGCTGGACTAGGAGACCTCCAAGGTCCCTTCCAACTCTGCTATTGTATTGTATTGTATTATCCAATTGGTAGGTGGTGAGTCCTAGCTGAATTTATTGGGGCTAAGCAGAGTCATCATGATTAAGAACGTGCTTGGAAAGCTACCAGGTCTGTAGGTCGGATTAAGAAATCAAAAAACCTCCCAGGAGAAAGCATTGGCAAACCACTTCCATATTACAGTGAAGAAAACTGCATGACTGTGTCCAGGTAGTCAACAGAAGTTTTATTAATCAAAAGGCCATATTTATCTTTGCGTAACGTCTAAGAAGAAGCTTTGAATCTTAAATTAAAATATCATCTACCTTTATTAAAAACTGGCCTGCTGATAATGATAATCAGCAAATGCAGTGGTACCTCGGTACTCATCGTTAATTGGTTCCAGGAAGCGTAATGAGTACCAAAAATGATAAGTACCAGATCTTTTCCATAAGGAATAATGCAGTGCGTCACAAGGCATCCAGTGTTGACAAATTCGATGAGTACGGGGACAAAATTTTCACAAAATGCTTTGAGTACTAAATTTGGTGAGTTTCAAAGCAGTTGAGTACCAAGGTACCACTGTAAGTCAGTTTTTGCTTCCTATATTTCTTTGCACTGTATCTTTGAAACTAGTAAGATTTGTGCCAATTTCTTTTTTCTGATTTACTGGGACCAAAATTTACCTAAAGGCCAACTGCTTTCTCCTAAGAGGCTGTGGATTTACCAAAGTGAACCAGATCCCTCACTGAAAATCCTCTTTAGAGTGAAGATAGCAAACATGAATGCTATTACTGCACTAGGTGTCTTAAAACAAGCATTTCTTTTTCTCGGTCTACCTATATTCTACAATAATAATAATAATCTCCCAAAAGAGTGGGAGAAAAAAGAAATGGGTAAAGAAATATGCTCCACGTTTTTATCTCATTCCAGAAAACAGGAAGTTAAAATGCACATATGATTGCAGAACGATTGCCTGTCCTTACATTCTACCACAAGCCATTCTGGGTAATTCAAGTGAATTCAAGCTGATTTAATGTCAGTAGAAATGAGAAACTTTCACCCTCAGGACTTTATTGTATAATGATTAATAATCTTGCTCTGTGATACTATTGTGAATATAGGACAAGACAGCTCATTTAAGGTTATATTTTGCTACGACTGCTAAATTCTCTTGGTCAATGAGATACAGGTAGTCCTCGACTTATGGTCACAATTGAGGCAAACATTTCCATTGCTAAGCAAGACAGTTAAGTCAGTATTGCCACATTTTACAAACTTTCTTGCCACAATTCACTGCAGTTGTTAAGTTAGTAACACAAATGTTAAGTGATTCTGGCTTCCTCATTGACTTTGCTTGTCAGAAAATCACCAAAGCTGATCACAGGACACTGCAACCATCATTAAGTACATGCCAATTGTCAAGTGTCTGAATTTTGATTCTGTGGGGATGCTGCAATGGTTGTGTGAAAATGGTCATAAGTCACGTTTGTCAGTATGCTATAGCTTTGAACGATCACTAAATGAATGGTTGCAAGTTGAGGACTACCTGTAATGTCCTTTTTTGTACCCAGTAACACTGGTGGAAACATCATCAATAAGGTGGCCCTGGATTTCTGGCAAGCTGGTCAAGCTAGGGAAGAGATCACCATGGAATATTTAGAACAATTCCTGTGGAAAGACCTGCTGGATGCCCCAGGTGAGTTGCTGTTTGTTCCTAAAGCTTTACTGCCACTGCAGTGCTAACTCAGGTAGTAATGCATTGTCTTTTGCAAAGATATTGATTGAAAGTAAATGTGAAGTTATAACTGCCCATATACAAATAATATCAGTGCTTAAAAAAATGTATGTTAACTTTCATCATTCTAATGGAATGGATAATATGGCCAAAAGCAATAATTGGAGGGATCTGTTAACATGTACTGTGGCAAACCAGGTTTTATTTTTCTTCAAATGTATGAAATTTTTCTTCTTCCCTGCAGATTAATAGGTAAAAGATACTAAAGCATTTTAGCCTAAAAGAAAATATTACAGCATCTTAATACCATGTTTCATGACGTAATATTTTTTTGAACTAGATAGGGTATCTATTCATCCGCTCTTGCAAATGTAAACAGAGATGTTAGTGGGAAAGAGACCTAAATCTTGAGGTCAGAGGGAAATGAATTGCAGTAGCATTAAAATTAGCCATCTATAAGCAGGTGGTATCTGTTGAATCTGGTAATATCTTCACTGTAGTTTGGTAAATGAATAGGCCTCTTTTTCATGCCTTAGCTTAGCTGAATCAAAGGAGGAGATGGTGGGTTTTTATGAACAAGTACACATGATCAGTGGAATGGTTTTTGTCTCTAACTAGCTATGTCTTCCAAACTGTGATCAGAGAAGATTAACCCTATCAACTGGCTGTAGGAATGGGATGAAGTCCCAAACTATCCCAGGAAACAGGAGTTTTTCTAGATCAGGGATGTCAAATTCAAGGCCTGATGGCCTCATCGGGCCCGTGGGGTGCTTAAATATGACCCACAGGGCCACCCTGGAAATAGCAAAGAGCTGACCTGTGGCACCTCTGCCAGTGAAAAAGGAGCTTGCATGGGCCATGTGTGACTCTCCTGAGCTCCATTTTTGCTGGCAGAGGATTACAGGCCGTCACAGCTAAAAATGGAGCTCAGGAGCCCGTTTTCGCTGGCAGAGCGCTCAAGCCACCACAGGCACCTGACACAAGTGAAATCGAGCTGGCTATGCCCCCGCTGGCCATGCCCACCCTGACCCCCTGAGGTCAAACACAACCCTGATGCAGCCCTCAATGAAATCGAATTTGACACCCCTGTTCTAGATATTCCATTTCCTTTCCTTTGTGTGTTTTACTCTGAAAGATAAAAGGTGTAAAATAGAAAGAAAGAGGCCGAGTAAACCTCTTCCCTAAATTCTACTGCAGTGGCTCTAACCTTGGTTAGTCTGCCAGAAAGTTTTCCATTTGCTTTTGTCCGGTTTGGGGGGGGGGGTAGGAGGAGGGGCAGGAACAATAGCCTTCTGGAGAGTGGGGACAATTGTCAGAATTTCTCTTTTTTAAAGACATATCTGTGAATTATTAGTACGTTGCTCACAGAAGAATGCTGGCTTGCTCAGCTGTGTCATGGGAACATAGCCATCTTATAAAATCTTACAAGTACTGCTAATTTCATTTCCATCTAGCCTACCTTTACTCTCTATGCAATAATTGCTGTTCCAAATAACATTTATTTCCATTGGATCCATTGGATAAATTCACAACTGTATTATCATTTTTTTTTTTTGCTTTAGCATGAATGAAAATATAAATATACAAATAATAATAAAATTGTCACTTTTATCTCTATCATCATCTAGAGTTTATTATATTTGGTTTGTGTTATTTATTCATATGGATTTTTACATTTGATGTCTGGTTTTCTTATATTGCTGTTTTATCTCATTGTTGAATGCCGGTCCAAAGTTGCTTTTGGTGAGATGGGCAGCTATATACATTTAATCAATAAATGATAGTGTTTTTTGTTTTATTATATAAAGCAGCTCTAAATCTACAACAAAGCCAATATAATCCTTTGTTGCCATTTACTTGCCTTTTCTTCCTCTTAACTAAATTGTCTTTTCCTGCTGTTTTTAAATTGCAAATGTATGGGAACAGACCTATGGTAGTGCTATAAAATACCCCTTCCAGCAACCTGGCTTAAAATGCTAGCACAATGCTTAGGTTTCCTGGTTCCACCCTCAAACAGCATGGTCACATCATCCACACAAGTTTTGACAAAACTACAAGGCTTAAAATGGCTCCTGAAAAGATCATTATCTCCTTTGACACAATGTCCCTATTTGCATCCATTCCTCCTTACTTACCATACAAAGTAATATAAAAAAACCCTAGAAGAGTACCAGATAGATCAGAACCACCTAACCAGGACACAAATCGTGAAACTACTCCGGTACTGCCAAAGCACCTTCTTCACATTCAAAAGTGAAATATGAGCAAATAAAAGATATACCCATAGGATCCTCAATATCAGGAGTCATGATTGCAAAAACTGTCCCACATGAAGTAGAACACTGTTCATTTTAAAACTACACACACCTCAATTTTGGTGTCGCTATGTGAATGACTCATTTGTCATTATCAAAATAATGCACTGAAATACTTTCATACCTTTCTGAACTCCATCTTCCCAGACATACAATTCACAATGGAGGAAGAAACAGCTGAACAATTGCAATTTTTAGATGTGCTTATCAACAAGCAGGAAGAGGGAAGCCTAGAAATCATGGTTTATCGCAAGGCCACCAACACTCCACACATTCTTAGTTTCAACAGTAACTATCCATTGTCACACAAAAAGAGTTGCATCAGAACACTATATGGCAGGGTGAGAACCCACTGTAGTACCCAGGAAGCTAACCAACTGGAGATAAGGTACCTATGTCAGGGGTGTCCAAACTTGGGAACTTTAAGACTTGTGGACTTCAACTCCCAGAATTCCCCAGCTTCTGGGAGTTGAAGTCCACAAGTCTTAAAGTTCCCAAGTTTGGACACCCCTGACCTATGTGAATAATTCAGCAGAGTGGGTTCCCACAAGCATTTATTTGCTTGTACAAGCAGCAAAGAAGAGAAATGAAGAAAGCAGAAATGAGACCAACTACTGTATATGGCACGCCCTGCCATACCTCAAAAAACATTTCGGAAGCAGTAGAATGCAGCTTCTGATATCTGAAAGTGGGTATTGCACACTGTCCAGAGGCTACCACTTGAGGACAAATCATGCATTGCAAAGTTCACTTGGAGGTGGGAGTTACTTCTAATGTAATCTACCAGGTCCCTTGCATGGATTGCCCCTTTGACTGTGTAGGATAGACCGGGAGGAAAATAACCACTAGATTGCAAGAACACAAGTGAACAGTCATACGAAGAGACTCAAACTCACTGATAGCCTTACATTGCAATGAACAAAGACATACATTCAATTTCGCAGCTATTAAGATTGTTGGCTGTGCAGGTACAAAGAGAGCCAGGGAAATGATTGAAGCCCGGGAAATGAGCCCCTTGTGAGTTGATAGGAGTTCTGATTTACCACTAGCTTATCATGTACTTAAGAGCTGAGGACTTGGCAACACAAGGAAAAAATAGTCAATCATTGTTGTTATTATCTTAAAAATAGTACACGTGCATCAAAGATACTATTAAAAATAAACTATTTTTGGCCTCCCCAATAATGCCAAGTAATTATGGTCTAACCTGGTCAATAACTAAGACACAGGAGATACCAGATGAATTGTGCTGTTCTTTCTTTTTTCAGATGCCCACAATGTCCTTCTTCAGGAGAATCTCATAGACTTCTTAGTACCTTTCCTGCCTTTGGAATATCACCATGTGAAGCTCTGTGCTCGGGATGCTTTTCTTGCTCGAGATCTACCGTTCACTGAAGAGAAGCTAGATGAAGTTGCAAGGACGATATTTGCTCCCAAGGGGAAGAAATTATTTTCTGCTCAAGGCTGCAAATCAGTATCTCAGCGTATAAACTAGTTTCTTCTTTGACAGGGGAAGATGATGATTGCAACTGAGTTTGTTTTCTTTTATCTGATACCAGGGACACATATTTTATTTATTACACTAACTAGTGTAATATTACTTACATTCCCTATATTATTGGGGTTGACCAGCTAAAAAAGGTAAGAAAACTCCATTATGGATATGGAATCTACATGAATGGTATTACTGAAATAGTAATATATCCAGAGTATTTTACTAATACTGGTTACAAATGATGCCTTTGGGTCACATATTATTTATTCATTACATTGTGTTTTTAGACGGCCTGGGGAGAAGACCCCCATCTACAAGATGTGAAACTGATTTAATTTTATTTCCAGGTCTTAGGTAGTTGACAATGATTTGAATCAAGCAATTTCCTAGCCTGCATTCTTGGTGTGTGGCTCAGTGAGGAGCTCTCGTATTTCCTTATAATGCAATCTACCTCTTCTTCCACAATCCTGGTGTCAAATTAAGGTATGAAGGAAAGATTTTGTCCCTTATTAGAGGCCTGGTGTCAATCTTCGTTTTATATATATTTAATATCAATCTTTTAAATATCATTTGACATGTGCTAAAATTGCACTTTTCAGAGTATACATATCAAAAGACTAAATATGTGCCATTCTTTTTATTATAACTTTTACAACAGGACATACGATATACTTCTAGTCCAGCACTGAAATTGAGCAATGAGGTTCCAGTTCTATGCGATAAGCACTCCTTGCATAAGCCATTATTTGCTGGTATTGAACTTCTGTCATCCTTGTAGATTAAAATGTTGAGTGTTGCTTTTGTGAGATATTGAAGCTTGACATTCACAGCAGGACACTTGCTTTGTCAGATTTAGCTGGCCAGACATACTCTGTTTGTAAAAGTTATGTACAGCCCGTACAGAACACACTATTTAAATTTTGAAAAATACACAAACCTTGTGCAAATTGAGCCATATGTGGAAGACCAAGTGACTTTGAGGCAACGTAAGTGCCTCCGGAACCTGACCTTAGTACAATCCGAATTTAGGAGAAGAAATGTTAGATTATAGATTTTAGGGCAAATGATAGAAATTGGGTTTCTTGTTTTCACATTTTAGGAATAATGCTTCACAATTGTAAATACAGGTAGATCTCACTTGACAACTATCTGAAGATGATGATGAAGAAAAAGTAACTCTGGAACACATTTGCCATTACAGTCAGTACATGTCCTGTGCCTGACCTTCCCCCACTGAAACAAGTGATCTTTTCCTGAACTTTCTATCACAGTGTTTTCTCCCCAAAAATGCTACCAGCAAGTTAAGAAGCTGAGATCTGTGATTTTAATTAGCCAGTTTTCAGCTGCTGCCTGCAACTGACAAGTCTTTAGTCATTTTCACACATTTGGTTTTTGTCTCCTATGCTGCTGGGGGCTTAAGACTCAAGTAAGATAGCAAACAGCTGGTGCTGGTGTGCTTCTTTACATGTGTATTTCTCATTGTATACCTGCTTACTCTCTTGTAATCCCTTCCTCTCCAATAAATGTAAATTAATTGGAGACTTAAATTCACAGTCAGGAAATAGTGAAAATTTAAATTAGAAAAAAACATTAATTCCTTTCTTGCTAATTATCCCAGCCTCATCTTTGGGTGGACATTCCAAAAGGGAAAAGGGAAACTGAACAACAATCATGGGCACAGTCAGAGTCATGTAGTGCTGAGAGGACAATCCCAATTACGTCTTTTAAACAAGGATTACCTATAGTCCAATATAGGGAATACTTTAAAATCTGCAGATAGGCAAACAGTTGGGCATTGTGTGCCAGGCAGTCATGCCCCATATAGATTCTGTGAATGCAAGCACATAGACCTAAACCTTCCATTTAATTTTCAGAGTGGCTTGTTACAAAAGCTATGCAGACTATTGTGGCTAACCAAAAAGGTATTACACAAATTGTTGACATTTTGTCTGCTAGCCAAATGTCAGCAACATTGTATTTACTGTCTAGGTCAGCTTGCTAAATGATATAACATTTGTAACCTGTGACTGGAGGTGAAGAAAGAGATGATCTACAGTGCAGAAGAAAATGTGCCTTGTTATTCTAGAAATATGCACCTGTCTTGCGTTAGCAGCTTCAGCAGAGCCATTCCCAATTGTGTACAACATTTCAGCATCTGAATGTAAACTGTGTGGATGGTTTCCACAGAAAACTATTGTGAGTTCCTTGAATGTTGACCTATAACAAATCATGTTACAGCTTTCACATGTTCAAGTCATCATACATGTAAGTGTAAAATGCCAAACCAGTTCCTTTTCTATTTTTTTAGGTATATAACTGCATATTTTCTTTGAATTTCATTATTAATTCAGTCGCTAAGCCCTAAAAGAAACATGTCCTGAAATTTAATTGCCAATAAAATATTGCAATTTTTATTTAAAACAAAATGCAAATTGGCAAAAATGTTTGGAACAGGCAGAGGCAATGCCTCTAAGGGCCTTACTTACATCAAGTTAACACTGTTTGCAGTTCACAGTCAGGAAATAGTGAAAATTTAAATTAGAAAAAAAACCAAATATACTACAAACAACAACAAAAAACAAAATAACATTTGACAACACTAGTAGTGTGGGTTTTTCTGTGTGAGTCGCACATTTCAGTTTCACCCATTTTAATCCTCAGTGAATTCAACTAATGGAGTGCTGGGTTGATTAATATCCTTAATCATCCATTCCCTCCACCCACCCCCACCCTCTGGAAATCTACCCCTTACACCACATAATGTTGGCCAATTTTGCCCTAAGCAATTTCAGAGAAATTAGACATTCCTAATATGCCACCTTTCTGGATTAGAGGAAAAGGCCACATTTTCACATCATGAGTTGTACTTGAACCAACTGTGCAGAGGCAACTCTTAATACAGTACTGTGAATGGGAAATAGAAAGTGGTGTCTGATCATGCTCCTTAGTCATTTCAGCATTTCCAAAGTCTGTATTTTAAAACAAGCATGCCATCCATGAAGAAGCAGAAAAGGGAGTTAGCCAATAGTCTACTTGCTTAAAAGAAAGACTAATTTGTCCAAGTTAATTTTTAACACGGGCTCATCAAATATAAATAGGAGACTGAGCATTGAGTAAGAGAGAAGGGCTACTTCTCTTTAATCTTTTGTGCAGAGGGGAAATTAAGGCTCATTTCCTTTTAGTTAAATATAGTTGCAAGATCCATGCAGTCTAAAACAGATACATTCGGATGTCCAGTAGCTGCTTGAGAAATCTAGCAAATGAGCAAAACGAAATCAATAAATACCTATCCTAGATTGCACTGAGATGAGGGAAAGGGGGTTGCGCTTCCATTCAGATCAAAAGTAGGGGGAAAGAAATAAAGCATATCACAAAGATTCATCCTTTTTTTCCAAAATACAAGTTTTGTAAATTGATGGCAACTTTTAAACAATACTTATATTCTGAATAATACAAAGATTGAACAAGCTTTAATATTTAATTTTAAAGCATGTATGAAATATATCTTAATTTAGCAATATTTTTTTCAGGAGTTGGAAAATGAAAGCTTTTTCCCTTGTTTTTGGCAAAAAAAAATTGAATGAAGGATTTGAGCCAGCTTCAAGGACAATAACCAAACAATCTGTTTTTAGTGTTTTCCATGTTTAGTGTTTTGATGATAAATACTTCTGAAAATAGAAATCTTAGACTTCACATCTCAGGCTACTTGCATGGTGTCACAATATGCCATTAAGCAGAACAATGTCCTTAGAGAATGAATGCTTTATCTTCAATCCTGCTTAAGACCAGAGAATCAAGGAAAATGTTACTGAAAACGCTAATTTTCAATGCAGAGCTATGGGTAGCCTACAATCCTTTTGATTATTGATCCCCTAAAAACTGTCCGGTGAAATTTCAGCAGCAAACCACAAAACAACAGGAGCAATGAGAAAATCAAAAAAATAAAAATCTGTAGGTTTATATTTTTTTTTAAAAAAAACTTGTATGACACAATTACTTTAGTAATCCTACCTCTAACAGCTTGAAAAATTGTTCCTGCAACATCATTCCATTCACAGGAGCCCTTAGTTACCCCAAAATTAGAACATTTTTTTGAGCACCTTATATCGCTGCCTTAATGGAAAGATAATATTTCACTATTTTACAAATCCTGTTTGTCCAAAACCTCTCATGGATTTTATTTTGAGATGAATTTGCTGGAGAAGCCTGATATTTTCATATAAATTGTGTACTATATTTTGAACTAACTAGAGTTTGCCAATCAATCTTCAGTGCTACAATTATTTTAAAAATAATTTTTAAAAAGCATGATAGTACACTGCTCTAGAATTTTTGCCATTAGGAGCACAACAATATTATTTTTGAATGAACTGTATGTAATATCAAAATTCACATTATGCAAGAGGACTGATTTGCTTCTTACAGTTCCAAGACAATCTGGGAACATTTTGAATTGAGTAAGGAACCAATCTATGTATAGAACTCAAATTATTCCACCAATTAAAACCAGAGTGCTCTCGTAAGATTCCATTAACTATTAATGCCATCCCTTTGCTACAAATAGACTGTCATGTTTAGCCAGAAGGAAAAGAACTACAGCTTAGACTTAGTGAATTCATTTCTGAACCACTCAGCTTCAAGAACGTTATACATAATATACAGTGCTGCCCCTGATATCTTCACTGTAGCAAGGTAACCAATAAAAGAAGACAGGGAGCACAGATTTTATAAGAACAAAAATAATAAGGGCAAGGTTTAAGCATTATTGTCTGAAAAGAAATTACTTGAGCAAAAGATAATCTTCCTACAGTTATCAAGAAAGATCAAAATGGTTATCTGAAACTCATGCAAAATCAGAAAAAAATATCTGCATATACAAGGTTTCAGTACAGTACAATCTTAAACAGACTTCATTCAAACAACATCCAACCTTAGATTGGATTATGCTAAAATATACTATATGAGAGTTGAAATTAAACTATCAGGAAGGTACCAGTTTGGGGCAATGGCTTTAAAGCTTTCAATGTTTAGCAGATATATTCAGAGTCCTCTAATGATCCCTTAGAGGGGGAAAATTGACTGCCTTTCCAGATATAGTGGCTTTCAAATGCTATTTTGCTTTATTACAAAGAGTGGGATGTGAATTGTCTCTACATTTAATATGCAGAAAAATGCCAGGATTCTGCTTATTATTATGCCACCATCTAAACTGGGATGAGAAGCTAAAAACAGTCACATGTGATTGAGAAGCATTAGAAAAGATCACAGAAAATATTAACAGAAATCTGCCTGGAGTTGGAACGTGATCATCTCTAGTTAAACTTTAATATTTAGCAAATGTGGACTTACAACTACGTAACAATTTAAATGGAAAAAGAAACTTGCACAATCCTAACCATTTCGTTATAATTAGCTTCCTGTTTAAATGGAGTAAATTTCATTCTTGATTTCTTATATTTTTGAATAAAGATGTTACCAAATTTCTTGACTGTGGAGTGTTTATTGTTAAGCCTTCATATGGTACAAAACTGGAAATATTTCAGTAAGTCAGAATAGAACAGGAAGGGAAATTGGAGGTCTTCTAATCCAACACCCTGCTCAAGCAGGAGACACTATGCAATTTGAGACAAGTAGCTGTCCAATCTCTTCTTAACTTCTGAAGGCAAGCTGTTCCACTGGTTAATTGTTTTCACTGTTAGGAAGCTTCTCCTCAATTCCAGGTTACTTCTCTTCTTTATTAGTTTCCATTGTTTCTTGTCTTGCCTTCAGGTGCAAGTATTCTGGTACTTAGTCCTTCAGATGTTATTGGGATTCTACATTTCATCAGCCCTATGGTCAGGGATAAGGAAGATGATAATTCTAGTTAAGGAGGACCACACTTTCTTCATGAGAACATATGACCCACATGTTAACACAACATTCTACCTAAATATGAGGAAAATAGCTAATTTAGTTGTTTGGATTTAGCCAGATATTAAGTTCTACCTCACCCATTCAAGGAAACTGCAAAAACTGAGAAGTGAATTATTTTCAAATATAAAATGAGTTTTGCATTATGAATCCACAAACACACCAGACTTTGTGTGTATAATTTTGGGAGGGAGCCTGATCTACAAAATGCTAGAATGAGTACTAATATAACAGTGAAGTACAACTGCCCATGTTTCTCTTATCATGGACATTAATATCAACTTTAATCTTCAATGTCATTTGCTTATGTTATCTAAGGCAGCACCCAGCCATCAGAAGAAAGTAATAAAAGTTTGACATAAAAGTACATAAAACTAGGGAGAAAACCTGAGTGGGAATTCTCAATCTATTCAAGGACCAAGCATTTGACATGAAATGCTAATAACTTGAAGGAAACAAGGCAAGACAAGAAACACTGGATGGAAACTAGTCAAGGAGAGAAGCAACCTGGAAATAAGGAAAAACTTTCTAACATTGATAATAATTAACAGCTTGCCTTCAGAAGTTGTGGCTGTTTCATCACTGGAGGTCTTTAAGGACACTGGACTGCAGCCACTTGTCTAAAATGGCATAGGGTTTCCTGCTTGAGTAGGGGTTTGGATTAGAAGACCTCCAAGCTCCCTTCCAGTTCTATTCTGATTGATTGAAACAAGTGAAAATGTGTTTGGAATCTATAACAAAGAATATCCCATTATATATATATTTACACTTATCTATGTTTAGGGGTGATTTCTTCTATTCACTCTTCCAAATTTTGGAAATGTTCGCCATTATACTGAAAATTCAACAAAGAAGCATGGACCAAGAAACATGAGTTTTCTGAACTAATGCACAGTCTGTTTCAGCTTTCCTCCCAAGCCACTGTCAATTATTTCAAATTTCCGAAGTTAATTGATATAGTGCAGTTTTTTAACTTGATGAACAATGTGTAGTTTGATGCATCTGGCCTATGAAGCAAAAGGATTCTTTTCATTTTTCCATTAGCATAATTGTGTTCAGATGTAATGACAACTTTGTATTCATACAATCACTAAAAGGTTTGCCATAAAAATCAATAGGCAACATGTAATGTTTTAAACTTTGAATACTCAAACATGACCAATTAAAAAAATTAAAAGGTTCATGAAATTTAGCCCTAATTGATTTCAGATTAATGCTTCTAATTGATGAAAAGAAGATACTAAGAAAGGTGCAGTGGCAGGTAGAACTAACTGCTGGAAAAGCTAATGAGAAAATGTGCCGAAGGAAACCCTAACAGAACAGTAAACAAAGGAGAAAAAAAGATAGAGCTTTTTCTCAAGAGCTGTTATGAAGAAAAGCAAAGTAGGGTGTTCTATATATTCCTTCTTGAGCTCTTGTGATTTTCCAAATCACAGGAAGTAATTGTTCCATTCTATTTTGATCTGAACCACTTAAATATTATATCCACTACCAGTTCTTAAGATTTTATTTATTTTATATTACACTTCTTAATCACCCATTTCCCTCAGAGCATTACCATTATAAGAAAAAATTTAGATGACTATAACAAGTAGAAAGAGAAGCAACAAAGATGATCAGGGACTGGAAATCAAGTGCAACAGGAGAGATTGAGGAAACCAGTCAATCTCAGTCTTGAGAAAAGATGGATCAGAAGGGAATAAATACCAAGGCACAGAAAAATGGTCTCAATTTTCAGCAAGCCATATTCCTGCTGAATGTTAGAATAATTTTCAAATTATTCAACAGTCAAAACCGTTTTGTGAAATAGTAGAATTTCCATTCACTTGAAATCTAATATCTGAGCAGACATTTGTCAGGAATTGGACTCAATGGTCTAAATAAACTATATAAATAATATAATGTACAATTCTATGACAAACAGTCTGGTGTAAAAGGAGTCTGCAGACATGAACCACAGTATGTACCTGGAAAAATGTGTGTGTGTGTGTGTGTGTGTGTGTGTGTGTGTGTGTGTACGTACACATGTGCAATATCAGAGAAGTACATTTTCCCCATCTCAAGCTACCTGTTACTTACCACAACAAAATCCATTTATTTTGGAACAGAAATTTCAGTGACATCAGAATTAGAATTCTGTGAGGGAAAGATTTTTATAAACTATCCCAGGCAAATATAAAGTTGCAGGCCCCTGCATTTTTAAGACAGATTTTGTATTAAGAGCAGCACACGTAAACATATAAACCGTTGTCCAACATGTAAATAGTATAACTCAAATCCAGAATTCTCTCAGGGAAGCAGAACAGTAACTGAAGACACAATGGGTACCAGAGACCAATTCCAAAAGCCATCAAGAAAAAAAAACCTGTCTGCATAAGAATGGGTATCCCCTTATGTCAATGCAATTATTGTAGACACATGTATAGATATCCATTTTCTCTTGCTCAGAGATGGAAGAAATTGTGCACTGGATATCTGCAGCATGTACTATTCTCTAAGGCTGTGCAGCAGTTTGGATTCAAAATGGGAATAATGATTCCAGGTAGGAGGAACTCCCATAGAACCCATTGAAAACTACTTAAAACCTCTGCATGCTAAGTGTTAGCTACTGCACAATCCAAGAAAAAAAGACAAACTGCAAACAAATATTATGTGAATAGCTTTGGATGCTCTTTAGCATTGCTGCTTGTTCAGTGTAATTTGTGGAAAACTTAATGGCAGGATTCTGGTTAGTATGAATGTGCTTTTCAATCTCCTTCTCCAGACAATATGGCTAAAAACCCTTCTATTTATGTATGGTTTAAGGCTGAAATGAACCCACTTGTGACTGAGGTCATACCATAACTAATTATTGGTAGCCAACGGCTCCAGAGAACAAAGTGTTATCACCATGTTATGTGGGGTGGGGGTGGGAGTGGGGAGATCAGGATTCCCAAGACATTTCAAACAGGGTCTCCATGATTTCTTCTTAAGCCTTTCAAATATCTTCCTTGTTTTGTTTCTTGACAAAAAAAATAATGGGAAACCACAGCTCCATTTTTCAATAGTTTGTTGCTGAATTTCAATAAACAGAATGAGTTCAGGGATCTGGGATAAACAAAAAAAGAGGCCTCATGGCAGCACATAGTCTGATTTCTCTATCTTTCAGAAGCAAACGTGTTGTGCAAATGCTAGTTTAAAGTCACATTAATCACAGAAAAAGCCCAGTATCATTTACTTAACATCAGTGGATTTCTGAAATTAGTGGTCCCATAGCAAGCTGACTTTAGAAGATGAATGAATTTTGCAACAGGACTACTTGAAGGGAGGTGGCAACATGTTTATACAGACTAATCACTTATAATGAATCCATGTGCAGGCAGTGTCTTGAAACTACAAATAAAGCAAAAATCTAAACAAAGAATCCATATCAGCAATACACCTGAACTGGTATTCCAAGAGCAAATTTATAGTTCTACTACAAAATATGAAGGCCTCAGGTCTCTAGTTCTCTCAAAAAGAAATGACATTAAGGTAAGCACAATTAAAATAGGAATGTAGAGAACACTAGCAGCATTCTGCAGTGTTTTTAATTCAAAAGGGCTCCTCAAGGTATAGCAAAGCCACCACTGTACCAAAGTTCAACGCCAGAGATAAATTAACAGTTTCTTGGGCATGCTATCCCCCAAAGAACTCAAGTGATTGCCATTGATTAGCTAACCATGCTATGCTACCCACATGGTGATGACAGCAGTTTGAGTGTAAGGTGTGATTGTGTGAAATCCAGTGGCAAGTCTGCTTAAATTATCATTCAAGATGCTGTGAAAGAGTGAACGTGTAAGTGACTAATATGAGATGGGGATGATAAAGGGGGATGCATTTCATATTCCAGCTCTTTTGTTTTTCCTTTTTGTATCTACGATTACAGCAACCAATTGCACTGCAGAAGGTCTACCAGACAGGCTAGTGCATGCACTTCCTACAGTGCCAATCTTTTTTTTTTAAATATAAAAAGACTTTCCCTCAAAATTATCCTCTTTCTTGGAAAGATCTAGTTGACTTCCAATGGCACCTCTAAGCCTTTCTGATAGGACCTCAGAAAGATAAAATACAGAGTAGTGCAGAAAAAGAACCTCATCTCTTGTCCAGTAATTCTAATCAACTGGACAAGCATCAAAGAGAATAAAGCACCTTATCAAACCAAAGGTATCTTCATGGAATCTCCTTCCTCCCAGAAATGAACAAGAGCACAAGCTCTATTTTTGCAATTTTTTCACCAAGGCAAATTCTCAATATTTTTCCTGCCTTAGCTGCAATCATCTGACCCCTGTGAAACTTTGCTTCCCTCTTATCTGCCCCATGTACTGAGATGAACCTGTAAACATGTGAGCTCAGTGATCTGAGGTACTTCACATAAAATTTACTCAAGTATCAGTCTCTTCTTTCAAAACATTAACATAGGGAAAAATGATTAGAAGTCACTCTGACTCTTCTCTCAATTTTGTGAACTTTTTTCCCCCTCCTAAGCAGATGGTTTGACAAAAGCTACCTCTGAACAACATCACTGATTTCTTGAACACAAGACAATAAGTTATTAAGTACAAGATTTGCTCCAGGCAGATTAGCAGCCATCGAGGACACCTGCAGTTCCTGCAGGCTAAGTTCCAGTTTGCTTACGGCTTCCCGGAAAGCAAATTTGTTGCGCGTTTGGGGGATGCAATCCACATAACCTGAACAGTAATCTAATAGTTGGTGCCCAGTATCCACCAGCTGGCTATTTGTGGTAGGTTCTGCAATGGCACTGGAGAGGAGGTCTGCACATTCCAGAAGCGCCTCTTTGCTGATCTTGTCTGCTGAGATTCTCTCAGCTGTCTGTTTGGTCTTTCTCAGAGCAACTTTAGCTCCCGCTGTGCCATTTGCCATTTTAGCAGGTGACGAAGACAATGGTAAAGGCACTTGAGGCGGAGGCATTATTGGCCTTCCAGCTTTTCCACCAGTAGGTGCCACTGTTACCTTTTTGCTGCCCTCACTGTCTTGCCCATGCTGTACCAATGCTCCATTATCCAACTCTTCTACTGTATCTGAGGTACCTGGAGGCTGATGAAGGAGCCTCAGGACTGCTTGCGGTGGCGGAGGTGGTGGAGGAGGTGGAGCACACTTTGGTTTTATCCGTCTGGGTCTATCCCTGTCACTAGAAGCAGTGCCCTGATGCTCAGATAAGAGCTTGAACCGATTCCCCTGAGAGTCTGTGCCAATGAGCTGCACCTCAGCTGGTGTATGCTTTAGAGTAGGTGAGATGAGAACGGGCACTTTGTGATTATGAGTGGTTGGAAGTATTGCTGCAGCCTTGGCTGGAGAAGGCCAGCCTGGTTTTTCTTCCCCTTCTACTGAACCTTGTCGTATCCCACTGTTTTTTTCTTTGCTTTTCAGGCTTGCTGCTGCTGTTGGCCCTTGACCATCCTTCTCTGAAATAGATGTGTCCACAGAAGGAGTCCTGAAAGGAACAGCTGTAGCACCCCTTGGCAGCAGTTTAGTTTTTGGTCGGCTTCTGGTCAGCGTATGAATCTCGTCACACCTTTTAGGGAGAAGATCATTGGACTTGTCTGTGTTCTCCTCGGGCTCGGAGGAAGTGGATACTGTCCTTTCCAGTTGAACTTTGGACCTGTGGCAATTTCGGGGAAGAGTCATTGCCATTCTCTCCTGCTCAGGAAGACCTGCAGACATGGAAGATGTGGAGTTTGATCGGGGAAAAGGTTTTGAAGCTTCATCACCTCCAGTGGGCCTCCCAGCTCGTAAGCCAAATGTCTTTTTAATCAGGCGAGGTGTAAAGAAGCCTGTGAGGCCTGACCAACCACTACCAATGCTTGTGCCCCCACTGCCGCCGCCGCCACCACCACCACCACCACCACCACCACCACCACCATCTTCCCCATAGAAGTTCCGTTGTGCAAAGCTCCCAATATAACACTTGGATAAGCAAAGATTTCCATCTTGCTGGGAGGGAGTAAATGAGAATCCATCAATATGCTGCAATGGACCAACTCCGGAAAAATTACCCGTTAATTCATACTTCTTATGAGCCTGATTTTCCATTTCACGGAAGGAACTGCTACGTTTGGGAGGTGTAGGAGCATTTTTCTTTTTCATAAATGAGCTAAAGAAACCACCTTTTCTGTCTCTGGTAAAGGTAGTTTCTCTAGTATCTTCTAACAGGCCACTAGGTGACTTGTCTCTCTGTTTACGAGGTAGTGCTGGGGATCCGCTGGTTTGCTGTGTGCTTCTGATAAAACCTAGACAAAAGAACAGAAATGTCTGCTGTTCATGGTGATGCAGTAACTTTGTGCCTCCTTCACACTGAAAGGAGAAGAAACAGCCTTGCTGTTCACCAGAGAAATACTGATATTTAACTTTTTAAAAAAATAAAGAATGGGATTTGGTCTGCAGAATTATCCTTTTTGCCCAACAAAAGCTGAAGAATTGGTAAGTGGCACTGAAGCCTTAGAAATCTTGAGTCTGTGCTCTTTGCTTTGACGGAAAGCATATTTAAAAGGCTTCTTTTTTCTGTCATCAATCAGGATATGTGGTCTTGGATACACCACTGATATCTGGCACAGCCTTTCCTTCCTTTTAATTTCCTAGTCTTCTCTCCTTATCTTGACTCCAGTGATGTGTGTGTGTGTGTGTGTGTGTGTGTGTTGTATTTGTGCTGATAAATAAATAAAGGGAGACTAGTATAGATCTATTTCAAGCTATTTAGCTCTCATCAGCTAGCCATACCCTTACTGGGATTTTAATTTGAAGCATATTTGGGCATACCAGGGATTGTAACACAAATACATATATGTATGTATGTATGTACGTACGTATGTATTTGTGTTACAATCACAATGTATCAGATATATCAGATATCAGATATTCCCTAGCATATTATACAAATGAGTAAATTTCTCTATATTATGTTGCTTAAATTTCTTCTGTTTTATTATGCTTATTACTGCATTCTTAGCAAGAAAAGCAGTTAATCTACAATTGACTGGATTTAGGAGGGGAAATATTGGGGGGGAGGGAATACGACTATGACATTACTTTTAATACAGAAGTCAGATTAATTTGGGAGTTTGCACATTCAAATTGATCTAATATATAATCTAAATAGCTGACCAGATATTCTGCTTCCTCCACCATAAATATAGAGGGATGTATCCACTTTTTATGTCTATTCACCAGCAGAACAAATGTAACCTCCCATTTTAATTACTTATGGCTATTTAAACCTATTCTAGAAGATTGGTGCACCCTTCACATTAGATTTCAAGAATTTTTTGGGAGAAGATGAGAAATCATGTGCAGCAATGTTAGTTGTGATCCAATTTTTCAGAATCTTTCCCTTTCTTTGAAACATTATTTCCCAGAACCTGAGTCCCTGAGCCTGGACCACTCAAATAACATACCTGGAGCAGAACTGGATGCAGAATGCTCAATGATCTCCTGTGCTCCTTCAATATTCTCTTTGTTTTCTGTTTGTTTTTTTAAGGTTCTAGTCTTGGAAGGAAGTATAGGTAATCGAGGCAAATATGGAACTATTGAGGAAGAAGATGCGGTCCTTCCAAGTTCTTCGGCCACTTCTGTAATAAGCATGCATGAAATAATTTGTATTCATTAATTACAGGTTGCTTCAGTCAACCAAATCTAAGCAAGAGGAGAAACAACTGAAGTCAATGCAACAATAAAATACAACGTGTACAACAAAACCAATATGGTACATGGCTGCAATCAAGAGTTTATTATTAACTCTGGAAATGATTAAATGTTCCTTACGATAGAAATGCCTTTTGAAACAGTGAAGTTTTTGGAATGTTATGTTTCCTCGGGGGCAACTTATTCCAGAGGTGTGACGCTCTTATAAAGAATACTTATTTTGAGGACAATTGTCTCTGTACCTTACATAGTTTGGATCTTTTGTACACATTTTCCATGCCCTCAGATTTTATGGGCAGATCTATATAGGATGAGTGGTCTTGAAGATATGCAAGGTACATAGGGCTTTATATATAATAACTGGCACACTGAAATGCATTTGGAAACATATTATTAGCCTGTGCACTTCCTACAGCAATGATATTATATACCAGTATTTGGATTGCCCAACTGAAATTTACAGATGTTGTTCAACAACAGTCCTGAATGAAATTATAATAATCCATAAGGAAGATGGAAAGAATAAGAGCAACTATCTTCAGTGTCCTATCTAGGTAAGGTTACATTCAGTTCAATAACCAAAGGTGAACAAATGCTTTTGTTCCAACAGGAGCTATGAGGACCATCAAAGTGCAGGTCTGCTCCTAATGGGAAGCAATTACACTGAGAGTCAAAAATGATACAATCAATGTATTATAGCAGAATTGGTGGGTTTCTAAATGAATACCCACTCTTTCTTGCCAAGGCTGAATCTGAATGTTATACCACATCCAGGCCCTGACACCCAACAGATGATGGATTAGGGCTTTTACTGCAACCCTCAGATAAGGATGCACAACTAGATTTCATACTGTATAAATGGCACAATTAGCCCTGAAGGAGCATGTGATGGGTTGCACAAGAACCCATTCTATAACAATAAACTGGATTGTCCCACTCAAGAAGGAACACAACTACCATAATATAGTTACTTCAACTATCAATATTTGATTGAGGCAGAATATAAATGTAATAAATAAATAAAGCAGGTGGTCCAGTAAGTAACACATAGTACCAAATACTGCCAAAAGGTTTAGACAAGCATAGTCAAGTGATCTGAAGATGAAAAATATGGTTTCAATTCTATGTCCAGGTCTAAATCCTGATTGCAACGAGTTTAGGCAACAGCTTTTCTAAACCTCTTTGTAACTGGTACCCTACTGAAACAGAGAACAGCAAAGGAAAGGGAAAGAAAGAGCTGGTGCTAATAAGAGATGATACAGTGAAGTTTCTATATTCAGTTGCATAATGAGATAGTTTAAAGGATGTCAAAATGCCAAAGTAACCATATATTAGGCCATATAATATAGTACTAACAGCTACGGTAGGTAGCAACATACTATTTGAAAGTCTAACAATTCTGAAGTGTGGTTTCTAAAGAATCAAACAACAGAATTATAGAATGCCTTGAATTTTATTTGAAAGAAATTTTTAGAATGTGTAGAAATAGGAACACAGCAGTGTGACTCATTGGAGCAGCTATTTCTCTTTCTAGAACTTCATAAGGGAATGGGCACAGAGCAGGGCACCTGGTTAAGTTACACTGGTACATAAAAGTTAATTTTATTTAAAATAAAACTAGGTTGAATATGAGGCAATTCAAAAGCCATTCTATCCATCTCTATAATTCTACTGATCCACAATGTACGGAAAAATGACTTTTTCTAAGAATATACTGTAGTCACAACAAATTCCTTCCAGCTAGTTTCAACTTGTCAAAGAAATGAAAAGTAAATGCATTAAGAGACGAAAGGATAATTCAAACCTGGTTTCAGTATGGTCAGTTACAGATGGAAAAAAGACCAGAAATCTGGTATTATTCAAAATGAGGATAACTTGACAAAACAAATTAGGGACCAGGGTCAAATGCATATAAAAAGGTTGTATAAAGTATTGATAGAAATAGACTCAGAAACAGAATTAGTTAAAGATTGTATGATAAAATGAGCACAAAATTTTGAAGAACCAATAATGATGGAAACATGGGAAGAGATTTGGGTAAGAAATGTAAAATTTACACAAGCTCAGAACTTGAGAGAGAATTTTTACAAGATGCTGTACAGATGGCATTTAGATCCAAAAAGGCTAGCCTGTATGTATCTGAATCTACAATCTAAATGTTGGCGATGTGATTGTGTTAGTGCCACGTATTACCATATTTGGTGGACTTGTAAAAAAGTTAAAGCATTTTGGATAAAAATATGGTGGGTTATTCAAAATATTTTGAAAAAGAGGATAAAGTTCACACCCCAGTTGTTTTTGTTAGGCATAGTTTCAGATTGTACTGTTATAGACACTAATTTGATTTTGAACCTAACGATGGCAACAAGATTGCTGGTGGCGCAATATTGGAAGAAGGAAGAGTTGCCCACTATCCAAGAATGAACGTTAAAAGTAGTAAATTTAGTAGAGATGGCCAAAATTTTAGCGTATCTGAAGGACCACTCAGATGAGAAGTACAAGCTGGACTGGAGAAGATGGATTGACTATATTCAAAACAAATACCGGATACTAAATACTAAAAAATTTCAGTTAGCTTATGAATGAAGGCATAAGGAATGCTACAGTTTATCAAAAGTTTAATAAAGGGGGAGTTAAAGCACAAGAATAGTAACATGTTAAAATTAGTTAGCTTATGTTAGTGTATGGTTGTTAAATGTTTATACCCTGTATTTTGCTCTGGGAGGTCGGGGGGAGCGAGGGTGGGAACAGGGAAGGGTAAGGGGGGTGATAATTGTAAAACTTATTTAAAAAATTTAATAAAAAAAGTAATCTATCTTAAATTAAGTAAGATCATGATTGTAGCAAATCATACTACATCAACATATCTGATTTATGGATCAATTCATTGGTGAATTATGACTTAACTGTATAGATGAGTTTGAGATACAGTAAAATGGAAATATATAGCCTCTCTCAAGAGTTATGAACTACAACCTTGTGTGACTTAGTAAGAATGACCAGAGTGCTTCAGCTTGTAATTCAGCAACATTTGGCCATAGTTTCCTCACTCTGGACTAGGGGAAAAGAACTTGGTAAGACTAATTTAAGCCATTATTCTCAAATTAATAAGTGGACCAGACCACAGCTGGTTGTTTGCAAGGAAAATTGATTCAATAATTTTGTATCATTGTTGATTTGAAAAAAAAAACATAGACACACACTGTATGGTTTGGGAAGAAATACACCCAAGAAGTGCATACATATTAGAATAAATGAATACATGCTTTGGCTTGAATATCCCCCCTCCCCAATGAACAGATGAGGAAAAATAATAAATACAAGATTTAAAATCTCTTCCTTCCCACATTAAAGCAAAGAAAGAATGAGGATTAATCACATCCTTAGGTTTGTGTGCAAGTCTTCTAGTTGCTCAACTTTGTAATTCTAACATTTAGTATAGGTTTGAATGGAAATTTATCTAGATTGTTTTATAGCAGAAATCCAGTAGCCAATGTAATCAAATTATTTTGATTACATTGGCTAAGCAAAAAAGCCCAGTTTATTTCAAAAATATAATAGAAACTTCAGAATAAGTTAGCAAATAGGTCCTTACCTTCAGAGATGCTAGAATCATGAAACATGGTTTCAAAAGCTTGGTGAGTTTCCGCAAATGAAGGTCTATCTAGGGGATTCCATTTCCAACCTACAATATAATAAAAAGCAGCAGGGAATTATTATTTCCATTAGAATTTGCAATCTAATTCCCACTATTCTGGAGCAAGAGTGTCTACTTCTACTGTAACTCTGACAACATTTTTCTTATGATTGTTTATTGCATTCTATTTTCAAATATCTTAAAATTACTGCCAACATTTCTGAATGTAAAAAATACCTTGATATAGCTGTATAGTCTGTATTCCCTTTGCAGTACTGATCAGCCAGATATTTTTGGAAGACCCAGATAAAGGGCCTGAAAGTAAAAATCTTCTTTACCTTGAATGTCTGGTATTTATGATGCTGAAGGTTCCATTTATTTATGATGAATAGTATCTGCCCATTCTCCACATATTTGGCTAAACTCAATTAAAGTCATGTAAGTTGCTGGTCAGAACAACACTAAACTGCTACATGACAAATAAATATGCCTTCATATGAACCTTCACACATTTCTTCTAATAGCAGCAAATGGGTAATTGAAATTAGAACTCTAAAGCACCATTTATAATTTAATTAAAAACAACTTTTTGGTCTTTTTTTCTGACCAAAATAATCCTGATGCTTTAACTTTACCTTTTTTTACATTTGTAGAGTACGATATTTAACTTCCCGGCTGGTTTGTAGCTGTTTTTAGTGCTCTCATTTTAACTAGTTAGTTTTTAAGGTAGAACAAAATGATATCCTACATCCTTGGGGTTATCATTCTCTTCTACCTTAAAAGTCGTACTTATTCCACTTGAATAAGTGGAATAACTTGAATAAATATTTCTGAAAATTTCAACTGACACATAAGGTCATTGCCTGAAATACAGGTAGTCCTCAACTTAGGACCACAATTGAGCCCAAAAATGAGTTTTGCCGCATTTTATGACCTTTCTTGCCACAGTTGTTAAGTGAATCGCCATACTTGTTAAGTTAATACCATAGTTGTTAAGTGAGTTTGGCTTTCCCATTAACTTTGCTTGTCAGAAGATCGCAAAAAGTGATTGCATGACCTTGGGACACTACATCCATCCATAAATAACTGAATTTTGAATTTTGATCACATGACCTTGGGAATGCTTCAAAGGTTGTAACTGTGAAAAACAGTCATAAGTCACTTCCTTCAATGCTGTTGTAACTTTGAACGGTCAGTAAATGAACTGTCAGTAAACGAACAAGGGATTTCATCCAATTTTCAGCAATTCTATTTTTATTGCAGACACCCATACCAGAGGCTATACTGTTCAGGAGATCTTCTCATCTCTGTTAAACACATTGTAATTTTAAGAGGACATAGCCCACTACAATAAGGAAGCAAGGGTAGCAAAGTTCCCTTGACAGGCTATTGAATGAGTCCGTATCTGTGTTTTAAAAGAATCTTAAATGGTTTCCTCTCTGTAACCATGAGGTTATGAACTGTGATTTTCTATCAAGTCTGTTCCAGACATATTAGGAAGCATGAAACATTTATTCAACCTCCTCAGCAGCAATCAATGTTAAAGACCATTCAGTTTTACAGAAGCTGTCACTACTAACAGTTTTTCTGTTCACAAGAAACTGCCTGTATGTCAACAAACCTATTATCATATGTAATAATAAATGCTAAATGTACTTGGAAAGTTAAGTTACCAAGGCTTGCAGTTGTATTTTTTCAATTTGCATTTGCTTGCAAAATAAAAATCAGAGTATTATACTCACATGCTCTCATGAGTTCATAGACCTTTGGTGGGCAACCTTCAGGTTGTTCCATCCTGTAACCTTTCTCCAACAGATCATAAACTTGAGAAAGGTCAATGCCGGGATAGGGGGACATTCCATAAGTGGCAATCTCCCACAGCAATACTCCAAAAGCTGCAAATTGAGCAAGAATGTTTAAAGCTGCATTGTTTAAACAACACTGATTCCTCTTATCAAGGTATATTGAACTTCTTAACTAAAGAAATATTATCCTGAGAATATAAAAATAGCCCAATGTAACCTTATAATCCTGATTTACTTACATAAAAGAACTCTGTACTAAAGGACTTTTTCTCTCTTACCCCAAACATCTGATTTGATTGAGAATGTGTTGTAGGCCAGACTTTCTGGTGCTGTCCATTTGATAGGAAACTTTGCTCCAGCATGAGCTGTATATGTGTCTCCTGTCATCAGTCTGCTTAATCCAAAGTCAGCTACTTTCACCACGTGATTTTCTCCCACCAAACAATTCCGAGCTGCTAGATCCCTATATAAGCAAAATAAATAAATAAAGAAATTACCATATTTTTCAGAGTATGACACAGCTTTTTTCCTCAAAAGAGAGGCTGAAAATCTGGATGCATCTTATACATCGAATACAACTTTTTTTGCCTCCCGAAGCCCCACCCCTTCACCAAAATGGCCGTGCATACCCTTATGGAGGCTTTCAGAGAGCTCCTAGGGGCTGAGGAGGGCAGAAAACGGGCTGTTTTCTGCCCCCCCAGCCCCCAGAAGCACTCTTTAACCCTCCATAAGGCTATGCATGCAATTATTTTGACGAAAAACGGCCCGTTTTTTGCTCGTTTCTCCCCCCATCCCCCAGAAGCACTCTGCAAGCCCCCCCCCCAGGCTATTCATGCCTTTTAAAAAAAACGGGCCCGTTTTTGTGGAAAACGAGTCGTTTTTGGGAGGTTTGCAGAGTGCAATAACTTTTTTTCCCTTTTGGAAAGCTCTTTAACTGATTGATGAGAATTACATTGATCAAGTGCTGTGCCAGCAGAAACAAAATCTTAGGTGCTGCAGAATGTCAGCGATTTCCTTCTCCAGCACATGGATAAATACACCTGGAAACATCTACCTACCTATTCTCTCTCTCTCCCTACCTACCTACTGTATTTCTCTCTCTTTCTCTCCCTCTCTCTCCCTCTATTTACCTACCTACTTTAAAAAAAATTGCCTCTTCAAAACCTTGGTGCATCTTATGCTCCGGTGCGTCTTATACTCCGAAAAATACGGTAGCACCCCTATTTTATTCATTTATTTGTATCCCATCTTTATTATTTTTAGAAATAACTCAAGGCGACGAATATATCCAACATATCTTTCTCTTTCTATATTCCCCACAAATATCCTGGAAGTGTATAACTGGTCCCAACTAGGATGTTAGAGGAGGCATACAAACATTTTAAGACTGGATTCATGGAGATAAACTGGAAATTGTTAAATAATGACTTCTGAGAATTCATAATTTTGGAACTGTGAGAATCTACAATAAATACTATATTTTTTTAAAAAATACAACATTCATTTAGGAATTCTAGGGAAGTAATAGTAATAGCAGATATAGTAGCGGAGGGCATAGCCGACGGTTGCAGCAGAAAAGTTCAGTTCCCCAAACTCTTCTCTAGATCTAGGAGAGAAGATCAACCACAAGTGGTCCTTACAGAGACCATAAAACAGCAGTCTTTGGTGGGTTTCAGAGACCTGGAAGCCAAAAGAAATTCAGCTTTGCCCAAGCCGTAGTCCAGAGCCTTCAAACAGACATTGAGTTCACACATTTCCTCCTAATCATTTCAGGAAATGCCTTGTTAACTGCTTTTGGGAAACTAAGAAATTTTAGAATCACACATTTCATCTTATGGTGTGATTTTTCTTCAATCTTTAGCAAAAGAAATTTTATGTAAGCTTAATAATTTGAAGAAATATTTTTATTTTGAAATAAACAGCAAAAGAATGAGTAGAATGTTGATTTTTAGAAAGTTGCAAACTCACAGATTGAGAAACTATGGTAATTATAAAGATCCTTATGAATTGTTTAAAATCCTACTAAAAATATATGAAAATAAATATAAGAATGTAATAGATAAGCATTGGGCTAGAAACCGGGATATCATGAGTTCTAATCTTGCTTTAGGTATGAAATCAGTTAGGTAACCTTGGACTAGTCCCTCTCTCTCAGTCTTAGGAGGGAAGCAATGGGAAGCTACTTTTGAAAGCTTGCCAAGAAAACTACAAGTCAATATTGATTCAAAGGCACAAAAACAAATAAACTAATCCTAATTGGCTATGAAGGCAGAAAATTTGAATTTCCAAGCAAAGTTGGAGCTTGTTTGATAATGCACTTAGGCATGTCAGCAGGTTCCATACACAATTTCAACCAGAATGGAGAACCACACTATCTAAAACCAGGACAGAACAATTTGGACGATTTTACCTCAGAGCAGTTTTATCTTCTAGACTGTACTAGTAATGCTTGATATTAGTGGGAACACACAATGGAGATCTAGAGATTTCAGGGATGGCAGAATAAGCTAATGCTTTTGCTCTAAAATGGGAAATACTACATCTATTGTTCTTGCTCATGAACAAGATGCTTCATTTCGCCAGCATCTTTAGAAAAATGTTGCGTACAGGATCTATTCTCTCCTGCTGCAAATACTGCCATTCAATGAACACATTCAATGAACCCTTTATAAACTATAGTGATGGAAAGGAGATGCTGGCATCTCCAGCCAGTTTTTAATTCATGTAGCTTTTTATTGAAGCACTCTAAATGACTCTTGGCAATTCCTGCAGTTCTTGTCAAGATGTTTTCTATGCACACAAGTAATTCAGTGTTTACTGGCAATATGGTTCTGTAAGGGAAGAAGCACAAACTCACAAGATTAACTCAAATAAGTATTTATTGACAGACATTCCTAGCAAAATAATATTCATTAGGTCAGAAAGAGTTAAAAATGAGTAAAGGCCAACAACAAGGAGAGAAGAAATCCCCACAAAAAGTATGAATAAAAATAAGCCAATGAAACTGAACTCTAAATGAATTAGCACACACAGGAGGATTTCCTTTTTATGCAACACACAATTTAGTATTTGAATTTGCTATCAAGAGATGGGGTTGGCTACCAGCTTGACTCGCTTCAAAAAAGAATTGGACCAATTCATGGAAATCATGGGATCAATGATTATTAGGCTTGACAGTAGTGTGACTGCCTTTGAAGGACATCTGTTGGGAAACTAGTAGGCTTCATTGTGCAGTCAACTGATCACTGTGAGAACAGATTGCTAGACTAGGTGAGCCAGGAATCTGATCCAGCAAGGCACTATTTATTACTTATTCCTTGGATACATACCATCTTCATAAGTGTTGAATGTGTTCCCTTCAGGATCTTGCCTCTATTTATGTCCTCTCTGACCATTCTTTAAAAAGCCTATCCTTATGTCCCATCTTTCATGATCCTTAAATATAGCGTTGGTTGAGCTTTTGATTCACTTAACTATAAAGCTGTTCCTGTAAATGTTGTCCTGTTTGCCTTGAACTTAAACTGGGTGCTGTTGTGGTAGGAAAACTTGTCTGCATCTGATGGGAATGAAAAGCTAGCCTATGGATACCTACAGGTCATCTGGTATAATGATTGCCAGATCACCATTTGATCATTCTATATAGGTTTAACTCTGTCCAATCTCTGTTTTTCTTGGAAACAATTAATACAAATCAAGAAGGCTCTTAAGAACAGTTCTTAAAATGGTTTTTGCTTTATACCACTAATGTTTATTAAATGCTTGATGCATTGGGGAGGACAGAAATCTGACTCAGTTTCTCAGAAGTTATAATGTTATTCTTGGCACATGCCTGCTAGTTGAGTTGGCTTCCTAGATACAACAGAATTTCTGGACGTAGTCTTCCAAACAAATCTTTTTTGTGTCACATTGAAGGTAATTTGATCTTGTTGAGACTGGAAGAGTATGTTTCAGTTTTTGCCCACCACCAGTAGGATTGTTAATGCTTTTTCTCTGAATGAAAAGCAAGTTTCTGTTGCAAACGTTGGACCATTTCTCTATCTCATGTTATTTTAAAGAATTATGGGCAAGATCTTTTCTTGCTCAAAAACAGGGAATACAGAGATTTGCCAAATAGGTTTTCTTCCTGGAAGATTTTGGAAGCAAGAATAGCTTTGGACAGATGGTCCACCTCCCAGATTTAAGCAATAATCCCAATGAATTGTCCTGCCCTACATTTGGCCTGTTGCAACCTGGAGGTCATATATAGAAGATGAGCCATGAACTCAGACACATTTGCCAGCTTATTCAGGCCCTTTCTCAAGTGCTTTATATCTGCAGGGAAATCTTGTAGCAAACATCAGCCCCACAAATTAAATATATAAATATATATATTTAACAAATCTGCCTAATATGTAACACATCCCAGGTTCAAATCCCAGTAAGGGTATGGCTAGCTGATGAGAGCTAAATAGCTTGAAATGGATCCATACTAGTCTCCCTTTATTTATTTATCAGCACAAATACACCCCCCCTATATATATATATATATATATATGTGTGTGTGTGTGTGTGTGTGTGTGTGTGTGTGTGTGTATATGTATATGTATGTATGTATGTATGTATGTATGTATGTATGTATGTATGTATGTATGTGTATATATATATATATATATATGTGTGTCTGTGTGTGTGTTTGTGTTACAACCCCTGGTATGCCTAAATATGGGAGGGAGCTTACTTATCAGCACAAATACAACATATATATATATATATCCGTGTAAGGTTGAGATTGTCTTTGCAACGTTTCGGCAGGATCATACCTGCCATCTTCAAGCTGTGGGCTTAAAATGGGAACGGAGCTGCCGTCTTTCTGTAAGTCTTGGTGAGAGGGGATGGGGCGGTGGCTTTGTTTCAGTAAGTGGAATGATTGGTTGTGTGGTTGTATCATGATTGGTAGATTGGTGCTGATTGGTGCAGGTTGTGTGTGCATTGTTGTTTTGTATTTTAACGGCTTGGGTGGTGGGTGGTGTTCGTTTGTTGGCTAGGGCTGGTTTCCAGATGTTTGGTAGGCGGGAGGTATCATCACGTTTGTTCATGCTGTGGGGGTGTTTCTCTATTTCGATGGCTTCCATGATTATTCTCTTGTGGAGGTGTTCTGTTTTGGAGATTAACCTGGCTCCTTCAAAGTTGATTTCGTGTCCTGTAGCTTTAAGGTGCTGGAAAAGGGAAGAAGTTTTTTTTTTTTTCTTACTGCATTTTTGTGTTCTGTGATGCGTGCATTTATTCTCCTGTTTGTTTGCCCTATGTATATTGCTGGGCAGATTTTGCATGGTATTTCGTAGACTCCTTGGTTTTCTAGCTGGATTTTGTCTTTGGGGTTTCTTAAGATGTTGGCTATTTTTTGGTCAGTGGTGAAGGCTGTCCTGATATTGTGCTTGTGGAGAATTTTGCTGATTTTATCTGTGGTGCCTTTGATGTAAGGGAGGAGGGCGATGCCATTTTCCTGTTCTGTATCTTGGTTTTTTGGGGGAGTCTCCTTTTGGATTAGGTTGGTGATTGTTTTTCTTTGGAATCCATTGGAGATTAATACATTTGTGAGTTTGTGTAATTCAGTTTTCAGGTGGTCTTTGTCGGCTAGGCGTTTGGTTCTGGAGATGAGGGTCTTGGCTACAGAGTTGATCTGTGCAGGGTGGTGATGGGATTGTGCATTTAAGTAGCGGTTGGTGTGTGTTTTTTTCTGGTAGATGGTGTGTCCTAGGGAGCCATTGGGTTTTTTGTAGATTAGGACATCCAGAAAGGGAAGTTGGTTGTTTGCTTCTATTTCCATGGTGAATTGTATTTTGGGGTGTAGGTTGTTGAGATGTGTGAGGAAGTTGTCCAGTTTTTCTTTTCCATGTGGCCAAATCACGAAAGTGTCATCAACATATCTAAGCCATAGATATGTTTATATATATATTTATATATATATAAAACTAGGGCAAGATCCCTGAGATTTCCTTCAATTCTAATTTGAATTGAAGAAAACCTGGAATAAATCTGATCAATCAAATCCTATTATAGCTTCACCCTCAAGATAATGCACTGCAATTCACAGATACATTCTTACATTTCTCTTACATTCCTGCTTTATTGAATGTCAAGGTTTTCTGCTGACCTGTGAATGAAATTCTTTTTCTCCAGGTACTCCATGGCAGAAGATATCTGGGTGGCCATATACAGCAAAACAACAGCAGTCACTTCTTCCCGATTGCATTCTCGTAGGTAGTCCAGCAGATTCCCATAGGGCATATATTCGGTTACGATATAAAAGGGGGGTTCTAGGGTGCACACACCTGAAGAAACATAGGAGAGTTGGTAAATCCTTATGTACCTACAACTTTGCAATAAAATCTAATCATTAATTGTCAAACTGGTAGTACTGCATTCTACATTAAAATAAAAGGGGGAAAGATTTCTCACAATTAAAAAAATCCATTTTTAATAATTTTTTTTAAAAAAAATCTCTAGCAATACTACAAAGATTTCTGCACAGATAATTTTGGCACAATAAAATTTCCACAAGATCAAAAAGCAACTAAGGAGAAAGGGGGTGAGATGGAGGGACAGAGGAGTGGGGAGAGAAGGAGGGGGAGAGAGAGTGGAGAGAGAGATTATTAACAGTACCCTAAAAGCCCCAGCACTGCAATGTGAGATTGCTGCAATGCAATGAAGAGTCGCAGCATAATGGCGTAGCAAGATCATGACAATTATGCCAAAAAGAAGGATAGAGAGAAAGGTCAGCAAGATGTGGTGGCGGGAGGAAGGAGTCATAAACAAAGCGGGCCCAAATCTTCATCATACGACTGTGGGGAATTGGTCATAACTTTGAGGACCAAACATAAGTCCATTTTTAATACCATTGTAACTGAACAGTTGCTGAACAAATGAATGTTAAATAAAAACTACCTCTAATTACATATGGTCCTCTGTTTAATTTTTTAAAAAAACTACTTCAAGAGTTCATTTTCTATTTCTGGTGACAGGAATCTCTCATCCATAACTTTCTACTTAGGTATTAGAAATGAAACAAAACAAAACAGCAAGACAGATATCTAGAAAAACCTGTTTGCCATCAAAATTAAGCAACAAACCCTACTGCTTTATTTTAATGACAAATTTGTTATCAAAAAGACATCCACATGCATCTAGTGTGGATAACAGGTGGCCCAACCCTGATACACATAAAACAGTGCCAATTGTTGTTTCCCCATTAGCAAGATGATTCTATAATCTGGACGCCATAGTAATATTTCTAGTTCTTATGTCTATGAAGAAAAATGGGAATATCTATTGCAATAAAAGATTATTTATTGAGAACAAAACAGAGACAAAAGACTACACTAAATTTTGGGCTGGGAATGAGGGTTACAATTGGTGGTAGCTTAGAGGTTTTGTTTGCTTTAACCATGGTTCTGAATCTACTTTTAAAAAATCCATTCCTTTTAGGCATTTGCTGACTAAGAGGTGAATTTCAAGCTTGAAAAATAACAAGGGGGCCTTGATTGTCAATTCCACCTCTGCAACTGCTTTAAACTCATTTGCACAGGTTCACAGTTTTGGGGAAAACCAACAAACACAGACTCATTCATTCACATAAAATATAGGAGACAAAAACTGCAAAGATTGCAGTGGGATGTCGTTTACTTTAAGCAGATGTAGTCTTTTCTAATAGTATAGCAATCAAGTGTGTGGAAAGCTGGAGAGAATCATGCCTAATGAGCAAACACAATTTCATCAGAGGGAAGCTTTCCATACTTAGAGTTTTGTTCAAACTGGTTCAGAGTAAGTAAAACTTAAATACTATGCCTCAACTGTTTGATGTGTGCAGTTGGAATGCAACAAATATATATTTAAAACAAAAAGAGCAGTATGATCAGATTTGTACACTCACCTAATAACTGTACTAGATTTGGATGCTTGATTTCCTTCATGACAGAAGCTTCCTTCAAGAACTCTTCTACCTCCATAGTATCTTCCTGGAAGTTTGATAAGACATGCATCCTCTCAATAACCACAATTAATTTACACATTTGTCTTGATTACAAGGGGGCAAATGACAGACCAAGGTATATATCCAATTTTCCAGCTCTTTTTTTCCTGGTTCCCAACCCAACCATAATATATAGGAAAGTAGGAACATTCAATGGAAAGATCACATTCAGGAGATCAACACTTCTGCAATCATGACTTTCTGTATCTTTCTAAATCCAAAAAGGTCTAACTACTGGTTTCATTGTATTTCCGGAAGTGATCAGCCGGTACTCCCTGTATCAGCTCCCAAAATAGGTATTGGCAGGTACATTATCCCTTAATTTACATTAAATATTTCAGAAAGTAAAATTTAGTTACAAACATCTGAACTTTTCCAAATGGATATGATAGTACCTCAAGCAAATGATGGAACATATTTTCACTTCAAAATACATTTTTTTGAAAGGTTAATCTCTGCAGGAAAGGCTTTTTACACATATATACTCTGAATAAGTCTGTGAGCTGTAGCAAGATAGACACAAAGCACAAGATGCAGGATCCATGTTTCTGATAGTGCGTGTTGTATATATGTATATGCACAGTGGTTGTCCTAACGAAGAATTTGAAATTTCCAGCTTACAGAAAGAAGGAAAAGGTCAGCCAATTTTAATAGGCACCATTTTCTAAATGTTCAGAGGGAGAGCACCACTATTTGTACAGGTAATCTTCAATTTAAGAACATAACTGAGTCTGGAACTTCCATTATTAAGCATTGTGGTTGTTAATTGAATTGTGCTCAATTTTATGATGTGTTTACAATGGTTGTTAAGCAAATCTGGCTTCTTCCATTGACTTCGCTTGTCGAAAATTGGCTACAAAGGTTGCAAAGGGTGACCACGAGATGCTGTAATCATCACAAATGCATGTTGATTACCAAGTCCCTGAATCACAATCAAGTGACCACAGGGATGTTATGATAAATGCAAGGACTGGTTGCAAGTCACTTTTTTCAGCACTATTGTTAACTTCAAACAATCCCTTCATGAATGAATTTAAGCTCAGGACTACCTTTAAAAATCTGCTCGCAAGTTCGCAAGGTTTATGCTTTTGTAGCCACAAACCTCTCATATTCATGACATCAGCAGGCAGTCAAGTACTCTAGGCCTAGCAGTGTACACTTCAGATGCATTTCAATAACACCACAATGCTCTCATGACTGCAATCATACCTTGAGTGTTTTTACTGCAACTGTAAGGTTATATTTCTTCCATACTCCAACATACACTTCACCATATTGTCCTCCGCCGAGTTTGTGCTTCATGGTGATATCTGTTCTTTCCATCTCCCATTTGTCATGGATGGGTGACACTCCATAGACTGTGGGCTTATTGCACTTGGGTGCTGGGTAGTGCAAAGTTGTTACAAGGCCATCAGCTACTGTTGAGTGGTGGTGAACTAGTTCTGCCAATGTGTTAAAGCGACTTTCAGCTGTCACATATACCTGTTAAAGAGGAAATGAAGACCTTAGATAAAGTGGTCAATGAGCGGCATGAAAACATAAGCAAGTGAGAAAAAAATTCTTCTCCTCTCCAAATCATTCTCTTGAAACAAAATAAACAAAAGTTTATGAAAACAAAACAAAGCCTTATGAAATATTCCGAGTATTAAGAGATAGTCCTTATTCTTGAGATTACTCTCACAGTGCAGAAAAAACAGAGGAAGCAAAGACAAAAATGAAAATTTGTGGTTAGAAGTGGGGAAAGAAAAGCTTATAAAGACCCTTGAGAATCTTTTGTTTTTTGTCAGCAGCCAACCTATCATCTTCTTTCCTGTAAAAGAGGGGAAACAGGGCTACATATAGAAATATAGACAAGAGTGATTTAAGGGGAAGATGGTGGACTGAAGTTTGCTCTGAAAAAAGTGGAGCCAACATTTGCAGCCATGAATAGAGACCGATGAGTAGTAGATTGGCTCCTACAATCCTCTCTGGATAAAGAGAGAGTACAATATTGAAACAAGTTGTCCTCCTTCTGAACGCTCTTCAGGAGGAAACTGCAAGATAGTGGTCTCTGAAAGGGGTATCTGCGAGTTTCATATTTGTTAAGAGAAGATGAAGAGATTATGTTAAGGGTAGGAAGTTGCTTTATTGGAGGACTTCTTTTTCCTTTGCCTTTTTGCACTTTTTTCTTATTTTAGTCTGTATTATTTTTTATTTCATCTAAAACTTAATAAAATTATTACAAAAAATAGAAATAAATATTTCTCTCTTAATCTCTTTCTTTTCCCTTTTTGGGAATGCATGTATACCTTCATACTTTAATGTTATAATCTAATTCTTGAGTGGAAAGCTTCCAACCATTGGGCTTAATTCAAGTTTCACAATCCAGTCCATGGAATATTTCTGACATGCAGCTTTTCAACCGCAATTCAGGTAGTCTTTGACTTGTATCTACAATTGGGATTGAACTGTCTGCTGATAAGCAATGTGATTGTTAGAAGAAACCTATGAAAACATTACTTCCCCCCCCCCAAGATGGCGGCGCGCTTAGACGTTGCGGCTTTGAGCTCCTGGTGCCACAGTAGAATTAGGCAAAAACTAGTCTATACCCACAGGGAATTATTAAAGATTGGATCTTCTAGTCGACTAGATATTACCAGCGACTTCCAGAAGTCTCATAATATACCGAGTGACATAGTAAGACTGCCAGGCTCTCCGTGGATCGTTGTTGGGCCTAGGAAGCGGCAAAGAGAGCGAAAGCAGAAGCGGGGATGCAGAGCTGGTTTGTTAGTTCGGTTACGGAAGCAGCCTCACAGACCAGCATCACCAAGCATTTTTCTAACCAACTCTAGATCCTTTGTCCACAAAACTGATGAACTAGAGCTATGGATGGCAGCGAAAAAGCTCGTTCGTGACTGCTATGTGATTATCATCACAGAGACCTGGCTTCATCCACTTGTACCGGATGCGCCAGTGGAGCTAACTAACTGCACCACACACCGCTTTGACAGAAACAGCAACTCTGGTAAAAGCAAAGGTGGAGGACTTTGAACACATAACTGGTGTACTAACAATAGAGTTGCTTATACTCACTGTTCTGCAGATGTGGAATTCTTAAATGTCATTTGTCGGCCATTTTATTTACCTAGAGAGATTTCTGTTATAGTTATCACTGCTGTCTATATTCCACCTGATGCAAATGTTAGCGCAGCGATCTCTAAGTTACATGACGGCATTGAAAGGCAGCAGCAAACTTACCCTGAGGGCACTTTTATCGAGGCTGGGGATTTTAATCAAGTAGGTCTAAAGTCTGTTCTCCCTATGTTTGTGCAGTATGTGCAGTGTACCACCAGAGGTAAGAATATTCTAGACTATATGTACTCAAACTTAAGACAGGTATATAGAGCAATCCCCCTCTCCCATCTGGGTACGTCTGACCACATCTCTCTGCTACTGTGCCCAAAGTATATCCCCCTTAGGAAAAGGATACGACCAGTCTTGAAAACTGTCAAAATCTGGCTGGAGGGAGCACTCTGCCAGTTGCAGGACTACTTTGAGACTACCGAGTGGAGTATATTTGAACATTTGGAGCTGCAAGAATTCACTGACACTGTACTCTCATACATTAAACATGCACAGACAATGTAACACTGAATAAGCACATCAGAGTTTACAGTAATTGTAAACCCTGGATGTCAGCAGAGGTACAATCACTTCTGAGAGCCCGAAACTCCACCTTCAAGGCAGGAAACGAAGACAAATACAATGAAGCCAGGGCAAACTTGAGAAGAGGCATTAAGGCGGCTAAACAGAAATACAAGCAAAAGGTAAAGAAGTATCTGGAAGATAATAACTCAAGACAGGTGTGGCAGGGGCTACAACACCTAACCAACTATAAGAGCAATACGAAAAAAATAGCCAATGCTAATGCCCTGCTAGTAGAGGAGCTAAATAGCTTCTTCACTCGCTTTAAGGTCAAAAGATCAGTCTCTGTGGCTCAAGCCCAAAGGCCCTCTGACTTCCAGCCACTCACCCTGGATGAACATCAAGTGAGAGCTGATCTGAAGGCTGTAAATCCCAACAAAGCTGCAGGTCCAGACGTGGTGATGGGGAAAGTGGTAAAAACCTGTGCTGGTTTTCAGGTGGAACAACAGTTGATGACCTCTTTCTATCGGTCCATCATAGAAAGTGTCCTCACATATTGTATTACAGTATGGTATGCTGGTTTAACAGCTGCGGACAGGAAGGCACTAGAGAGAGTGATCAATTCGGCACAAGAAGCCATTGGTTGCCCTCTGACACCACTGAATGACATCGCCAGATCTCGCTGCTTTAGCAGAGTAAGGAAGATACTCAGAGATGATTCACACCCTGGTCAGTGTCTCTTTGCACTTCTACCATCAGGCAGAAGACATCAAAGTATAGCCAGTCGAACAAACAGATTTAAAGATAGTTTCTATACTTGGGCTGTGAGACTTTTAAATACAACCACAATCACTCCACGTACACGCTAGTTTTCTTCTTCTTTCTTTTTTCATTTCTGTTATAACTTTGCGCCAGTGAGGTTAAAACCAATTTCGTTCTATTTAAGTACAATGACAATAAAGATTATACTTATACTATACTTAGTGACAGCAATTCTAGTACTCCCAGTTGAGATTGTTAGGCTAGAACAGCAGCATTGTTAAATAAGTGCCTCATATTTCTGCTGCCCTGTGTTTCAACCACCACCCCTCCATCTTTCTCCCCCATCTCTACCCTTTTGGCTGCCCTGAACTCTGTCACCTACTCCTGTTGGCCTCTGACCTTTGCCTACTGGCAGCTGAACTTTGCCATCTTCTTCCTTCTGGTACTAATCCAGGGTCCAGGTGCTGGGAGAGGGTGCAGCCCCAGAATATGCATGATAAATATGGCATGGTGGTGGAAACTTATATGCTGAACGGGGCTTGCCAGGCCCAGCTAGAGAAGAGGCACTGGACCAGCGAGACATGATGCTGTATTCTGACAAGGAAGGAAGCTGATGCCACCTTTCCAGTGAAGGTAGAGGCTGTGTTGGTGATACTGATCAAGGTAGTAGCAGAGGTGGAGGAAATAGTGGGATGTGAGCTTCCTGCAAATGCAGTATACACTCTGCAGCTTGTGCTGGAAGTTCTTCTAGGAAAACTAGCCTGCAGGCTTCAGAGAAGGATAGAGAAAAGCCCAGCATGGGCAAAGCCTACCTGCAAGTTCTCTATTAACTCCTGGCCCAGCCTTCCACAAGCAAAGCCTTGCAAAGGGCCAATAGTTTCCAAAATGCTGAAGCCCACAAGCCAGTTCTCAAGGAGTGCTTTTGGTACACACCCTGCAGCTCATGTTGCTGGCCATTCGTGAAATTTTCAGGAGGAAGGCTGGACTGTGACCAAACAAAGGATTTGTGAGTTGGGCTTGCCTCCATCAGTCGCTGAAGTCTGCAGACAAGTTTTCCAGAAGCACTTTCAAAACAAGCTGCATTGTGTATGCTGTACCTCTGGGAGTTCTACATCCCTCTGTTTCCTCCAGTTGTACTCAGTGGTGGGATCCAATTTTTTTTACTACCAGTTCTGTGGGCGTGGCTTGGTGGGCGTGGCATACTGTAAAATCTACATCCCTTCCCACTCCAGGGGAAGGTTACTGCAAAATCCCCATTTCCTCCCAATCAGCTAGGACTCGGGAGGCAGAGAATAGATGGGAATATGGCCAGTCAGAGGTGGTATATACCAGTTCTGCTAACTACTCAAAATTTCCGCTACTGGTTCTCCAGAACTGGTCAGAACCTGCTGAATATCACTTCTGGCTGTACTGCCATCACAAAGAGTCCCTCCCTCCCTGTCTCCACCGTTGCTCAGGAAACAGATGCCTGCTTTCCTGTCTTGCCTGGAGACATAAAGCATCATGCCACACTGCCCTGCTACTTCCTCTTTGATCAGGCCTGGTTAGCTTTCTTTGACAGCTGAAGCTCTGCTACCGTACTGCACTCACCACATGCCTCCCAGGGCTGCTCATTTTCCCAGAGCCTGAATCCAGGAAGAAGACAGTGAAAGTCAGGTGGCCAACATCCAAATTTTGATCAGGTGACATGGAGGTGCTATAATGGCTGCAAGTCATAAGTCCATATTTTTCCAGTACTACTGTAACTTTGGACAGCTTGAATTAATGGTTGTAAGTTGAGGACTACCTGTATTGCCATCTTAGACTTTGCTTCTTCTGTATGTTCTGCTTGAATGGTTCTGAGGTTTGCTCCAAGTACTTTGGCCTTCCAGTGACCAAGTAGTTTGTCCAGAAAGCAACTGGGAAATCATTATTATTTTCTGGAATAACATGGGACTACTTGATCTTGCTTCCTTTTGGTAATTTTCAAATTGATTATTAGAGCAATATTAGTCCCTCTTCACAATATGACTAGCAACTGACCCTGCCTACTATCTCCAAGGGATTTAACTAAAGAATTAGGACTAGCAGTTTATTTTTCAAGAAATGAACCCCTCTATAAATAAGAATTTCTATGCTTTCTATTGTTCACCCAGAATGATCGGGGTATACATAATTTTTCAAACAATATTTCAAAATAAAAAGAGATTAATAGAACCAACCTGCATTGTTGTAAACCTGTCACATCAAAGTTAACTGAATTACTACAAGAGTAATTTTCTCATGGATCAGTATCTGAATATATCTCAACTCATTAGTTATATAGATTTAACTAATAGAGTTTGTCTCCCAAAATGAGTTTTTTTTCAATTTCTGTAAAATAATGCAGAGAATGATGCTGCTATGAAGAGAACAGAAAACAGAACCTATTATCTCAGTGCTTCTTTGATGTTTGATCAGTGGCTAATCAACTTGCTCATGCAACACGAAATCAGAAGAACACCTAGGATGTTGCTAGGAAGGCACTTATTCTTACAAAGGTAGATAGAATTACAGAATAGGAAGCATTTGCATAAGAACCTGTATATTTAAGATTTCTTTGGCCCAAACATTATATACATATATATTGTACTCATGAAAAAAAAGTCTCTCAGAACAGTTTACCTTGCCATCTGTGGTGGTATTGATCCTGTAGTGGTAAACACGTCCCTCGTACCTGAGCGAGATTGACAGCTGTCCTGGACTGCTCTCACTTTCTCGAACAAGGAAGCTGCCATTAATGAGGCTGCTCAACAGATATTCAGCTGCACTACGTGATACTGGTCCATGATACCAGGAATGCTTCTCCAGGCTGTTTACTGGAGTGATGTAGTTACTTGGCACCCATCCTTGCCCATTCTTGGAGCGTACTTCACTCCATTCACCATTCTGATTGTAACCCAATACACGTAGCTTCTCACCTAAGGCAAAGAGAAGACTCCAAATAGATAAAATGGGATTTATTTTAACGTTGATCTTGTCCTAACCATATAAGAAATAATCTCATTCACACAAACAAGAACATCATAAAGTAGCAACACCTAGAGACTAAGCACACAGAGTATAACTTTGTGTCCCATGTTAATGTCCCGAGATGTCTTTCACAAAACAGAAAGAACATACAATTTATATGTATTACTCCACAAATGACAGTTTTATAGCTTTTCTGTTCTATAGTTTTCACCATGACACATCACCATATTGCACAACATGTTTCCTTAATATTCATCATGAATAATCTTATTCAATAAGCATTGACCTGGTACACTGGTAATACTATTTCCAATGTGTTTAATTCAGCACAATATATGAACTGCTTAGAATGGCTTACTACTGAATAAAGTGAGTTGTTCATCACAGTGAGTTGTTCATCAAAATACAGATTAAAATGTCCCTGCGTTAACATTATGTGTGAACTACACCATTATCTGCATCTGATATTAGGCTTATAAAAGTGTGAAACATTTAAAAAGTATAGGAATGAGAAAGCATCATAATTACGAGCAGTAGAAATTGGAAGCAGAATAGCAGATTTGGGAATGTGAAAATCATATGCTTGAATTATCAAAGGAGACTGAATTCTGTAAATCAGAAGAATTTTTCAGTTTCACTACACACTAGAAGTACTGAGGATCTCAAATTGATTAGGATTCAGACAGATACTAGTTTGAATTATTATGATCAGACCAAAGTAAGTAAAAACCCAAGGTTATAGGAAATTAACTGAATGAAATGAAGACAGATTGTTGGGTGCCAAGGTATCGACAATGCAAGATACCAAAGTGAATGCTTGCAGATCTTTAGATACAAGAGAAATAAGATCATTGGGGGGGGGGGGGATGACAACTCTAAGTGACATTTGGAATTTCTAGTATGTCCAATTATAAAACGGTTGTCACAAGAGACTTGTCTGATCTCAAAATGATCACCAGACGATGAGTATGATCATCTTGAAACACCCATCTCTTATGTCACCAAATTGGTATTGCAATATTTAATAATTTTACAGCATCAAAGATTTTAGGAAAAAGCTCCAACATTTTTTTAAAAAAATCTTCCTCCTAGGAGTATATAAAGATAACCTGGGGCTTAAATACTATCTTGATATGGTGTTCACATATCAGAAGTTAGAGACTGTATAACCATTCTGCAAAGTAAAAAAAAAAGTTTTTTAAAGGAGTGGGGAGGCAAGGTAACTGTGATTGATCATAGTGAAAAGGGTATCAAGACTATTTACCTGAACAAAATGGGCAAGAGATAACCACAACTATGATATAGCTTACTGCTAAATCATAGCAGGTCTGTTATCCAATGCAATCTGGATGGAGAACTGCTGTTATGCCTCATTTCTTGAATCAAAAGATACTACAGAAAGAGCTACAGTGTGCTCTAGTAGCAAAATAAATAATACATTGTTACAGAGAAAATAATTCAATTTCTAATAACATGTATTAAGCAGAGCAATTTACTAACTGGTAGATGCACTGCCAATGCAAATATGAAACAATAAGTGTATCTGATGTTATTTCTGTAAATGTCTTGTAGATTTGAGCAAAAAATTAATACAGTATAAGCCAGGCTTATTGCCTATGCATGAATATAAAGTCATCTGAAGGCAAAGTGTCCTGTAACCCTGGCACATAATTTTTTTGACTAGGACAATCAAATTCAAGGTTTTACGTATGATTAGTCATTTTGACATTTTAGTAATAGTCAAATTTAGTAATCTTATTTTTGACCAATGTTACAAATCACATTATATAATACTATTTTAGATAAAAAACATTTTCATAGTTTAATGAAATAAAATATTGAGCTTTAAAATTTTAATTTTTAAATCAAATGTAAATAAATTTTGGGCTGATTTCATTTTCCAAGAAAAAGAAAAAAATATATAAAGGAATATATTTTCCTACATTTAAAAAATTTAAGAAAGTGCAATCCTCTCCCTTGATGAAAGATATATTTAGTTCATTGTATGCTCAATGATTTTCCCACATGCTATAATTCGAACATTTCTGTGCCCTTCAACTTTTCCTGTAATAATTACTGCTGTGGCATTTTCAATAAGTACCTTATTTTTCTGAGTATAAGACGCACCGGAGTATAAGACACAGCAAGGGTCTTATGAAGGGGGGAAAAAAAGTTTTTGCACTCTGCAAACCTCCCCAAAATGGGCCCGGTTTTTTTCCATAAAAAAGGGCATGAATAGCCCTTAGGATGCTTATAGGGTGCTCCTGGGGCGTGCCCCCCCCCAAAACAAGCAAAACACACCCCCTTTTTTTTTGCAAAAACAGGCCCGTTTTGTTTCACAAAAAGGGCATGGATAGCCTTTAGGAAGCTTATAGAGGCCGTTGTTTGCTCATTTCTGGCCTCCCCAGACCCCAGGAGCTCTTTGAAAGCCTTCTAAAAGCTATACACAGCCATTTTGGTGAAGGGAAGAAGTTTTGGGAGGCAAAAAACGCTGTATTCCATGTATAAGATGCACCCAGATTTTCAGCCTCTTTTTTGAGGGAAAAAGATGCATCTTATACTCCGAAAAATACGGTACATTTTATTACTACTGTTACTATTAACACATGCCAAAGTTAGGTCTTTTTATTATTATATTCATACATACTCTCATAGGCATAAACAGGAGACAATTATGTTTTACCTTTGGTGATGCTGAGTGTGTTGTCACCACTTGCTACAAAATCATAAAGTGCAACAAAAAGATTGGGGTCACTCTCAGTGGCTCCTAGAAGATTCTCCTTGGAACTCCACCTGATGGCTTCATTCAGTGTCTGTGGTTCAGCGTCACAACCAAAAGGGCGGTGGAGAGCCTCTGAGAAGAGAAGAGAAGAGAAAGGATTATTTTTTCTTTGAAATATGATAATATAGTGAATGTAGTCCTGAATGGCACATAAAAATCAAGTTTAGATACAATTTCATATAATCAAAAGACTAGCAGAAATAATATCATATACAATTTAAAGTCTTCTGCTTAAAAGAATTAGATCTTTTCATCTCATTCATGCAGAGATTAGTCAACAGGAATGCTATTAAGCACATGGAACAATGGAATGGAAAAGAGGATCGTGGAGTTATTCTCCTGATCTGCACATAATCAGCAGCATCTAGCATCCACTTACTTGGCCAGCTAGTGAAGCTCCATCAACTAACTAATGATTATATCTTATCACATGCCAGTGATGATCTCTTCTAGTGGCTTTATGGGGAGATCAGATAGCTGCTTAATGAAGGGCTGAGGTGGGTCCGGTTCCGGCGGCCAACGGCGACGGGCAGCTCTTTGCCTGCTCCGGCTCCCCGGTGGGCTTCCCCACTCCTTGGGGGGCACAGGACACCCCGCAGAGGGGTCCTGCCGGAGGGGCGGCATCGCGGAGGACTCCTGCAGTGGCGGCGGCCGGCGGGAGGTCTCGCTCGCGCCCAAGGCACCAGGGAGCAAACTCGGAGGGCGCTTCGCATTCCTGCGCCTCGCGCCTCGCTACAAGCCGACTGGAGAATGCAACAATAGAAGGAAGCAGCTGCAGTGCGGTGAGGTTGCTTCTCTCTTCATTCCCTACTCTGCACGAAAGAATTACTCAGCTTTTTAAAATCTTAACTTTCGGAGCATTTTGGAGGTGCGGCTGGAGGGAGGGGGTTTCCCCCCCCCCTTGGACAAGCGGCGAGGAACAATTCTGCTCTCAGCCCCCGGGGAAGGAGGAGGGGGGAGAGCCAACGAATGAAGCCTCACCCAGGCTGAGATGATTTTCTCTTCAATTTAATTCTACATATTACTGATGATTTGAGGACTTTTGGAACTTTTTAAAACTTTGTTTTGTCTCTGTGCCCAAAACTGGCAGGGCAAGATGGCACACTTCCGTTGTCTTTATGAACTGTGAAACCTGACTCCACCTTTAAAATTCAGGCTTCCGGTCTTTGTCTCCATGTCTCCCAGAGGAATCTCTTGTGGATTGGTATTTTTTAAACTTTCTAGGGGAAATTTTCTATCTATTGCCAGACTTATTAGAGAGACTCTCTTCTGCCTGGTTCTTCTGCTCCCGAAACTCACCTGGCTACCCTTCTTTTCTAACTGTCTATCTTATATATGGACTGAACTTCTAACGTTATAAATGATGCCACCCAAAAGACCACCTCCTGGAAAACCTGGCTTTGCCACTTCTGCTCCAACATCCGCAACATCCAGTCCAGCCACACAGTCAAAGATAACAGAACTGATGCAACCTAAGACTACAGAGATGGACTTTCAACAAATGCTTCAACAAATTTTACAGGGCCAGGAGGAAATCAAGAAACAGCTAAGGGAAATGAAAGATGAAATTAAAGAAAATCAAGCCCAAATATATAAGAACTCACAAAGACTGAATCTTGTGGAAGGGGGGGGGGGGTGGAGGAGGTGAGGGGGGGGGTAGAAGCTGTGCAGAAAGGGAACAAAGATCTTGACACCCAACAGATGAAAATAGAATTTGAGAGAATGTCCTATTACCTTAGATTTCAAAATGTTACAGAAGAAGATGGGGAAAACATAAGGGACATCATGACAAACATCCTGGCTGACTACACACACAAAGAAAAACACCAGATGGGGTGGGATATAGACCTGGTTTATAGAGTGAACTCAGCTTATGCTAGAACACACAATGTACCCAGGGAGGTTCACATTAAATTTCTTAGAAAAAGCACAAGAGATGAAATTCTGGGTGTACAAAGGGGGCAAGCATTGACATACCATGATAGGGAGATAACCATTCTGAAGCAGATCCCTAAGAAGATTAGAGAAAAAAGGAAGAATTATTCGCAATTAGCGAATAAATTATACCAGAAAGGGGTGTGGTTTAGATGGTTGATGCCTGAAGGTATGCTGATATTCTGGGAGGAGACAAGAATCAGAATCAATTCACCCATAGAGGCGCAGGCCTTTATGGGAAAAAACAAAACACTCCTAGAAAAAACACGAGACACTACAACGGACACACAGGACACGGGAGGGGCCGGAGCTCTGCCAGTGGAGGGAGAAGGGGCAATAGCAAGAAAGCTCAGATCACAAAGATAAACAAGAAAATCATATTATTATAAACTGACCGAAAGTGATAATGGAATTATATCTGGATTTTATACTGTAATGTGTAATCTGATTGAAAATAGTAATAGAACTAACATGCTGATTGTAACCAATTATATACCAATGCATTATATATAAATGTATATTATGAGTATGGAGGGAGGGGCGCCTGCCACATTTTGCAACTGCCAAAATTTGTATACCTGTCCATTTACCCTTTTCCCTATAAATGTTGAAAAACCAATAAAATTTTTATTAAAAAAAAAAAAATGAAGAGCTGAGGTCTACCAACTAAAATCAAATGTAAAAAATTCTGAATTCTTGGCGATGATCCAGAATGTAACTGAGACAGCAAATAGAATCAGAAAGAGTATTGGTACTTAGGGAGGCTTGGATCACCCAAGCGGCCGTTGTCGCAGCACATACAATACAATACAATACAATACAATAGTAGAGTTGGAAGGGACCTTGGAGGTCTTCTAGTCCAACCCCCTGCCTAGGCAGGAAACCCTATACCGTTCTTCTTGTAGAGTGTGCGGTGACTCCCTGGGGCACAAGTTCCTGGGAAGACAGGTATGCCATAGCTATGCCCTTCCTGACCCATCTACCTATGGTGGGTATCAAAACTTTATGCCCCAATGACATGGACTGAAAGGAAATGAAGAGAGAGACTCAGAACTCTGAAATCCCCCGTTCTCTGTATGTAAATCAGGGCCCGCCTTACATCAAGTTTGTGCCATTGCTGTTCTAACGGCCGAGCAGGGGTCAGGCAAAAATTCAGCAGGACCACCTCCTGTGCCCTGTGAAACCATGAGCTGACCTTGGGCATAAATGATGGGTCAAGCCACAGCACCACCCTGTCCTCGTAGAAAGAACGTTGGTCTTACCTGAACGTGTCTTTTCATTGTGGTAGGGGGAGTGGTCACCTGTGGGTATTCTCTTAGCCTGATTGGTCCAAAAGACTGAGAGCAAACGCTTAAATACTCCTGGCTTTCCTTTCCTTCCCAGTTCCTCGAAGGCGAATAGTCGAACTGAAACAATAAACATAAACAACACAACCTCCCTCCCCGGAGGGACCCCGGGCTCCCCTTGGCCCTAACTTCAAACAGGGCGGGTCGTGACCACTCCCCCTACCACAATGAAAAGACACGTTCAGGTAAGACCAACGTTCTTTTTCCATTGTGGGAGGGGGAGTGGTCACCTGTGGGACATACCAAAGCCCAGTCCCAAGGGAGGGATCCTTAACCAACAACTATGGCCCAAGGGGAGTGTCTTCTACCACCCTCTGTAACACTCTTCTCCCAAAGGCAGCATCCGCCGAAGCGAACAAATCCAGACGATAATGTCTGATGAACGGTGTCGGGGACGCCCAAGTGGCGGCCCGGCAAATGTCCTCAAGGGGGGCCCTAGTGGCCCACGCCGCCATAGTCGCGGCACTTCTAGTGGAGTGGGCCGTTATCCCCGAGGGAACAGGACGCCCTGCTGCCGCATAAGCCTCTTGGATGGCCTGACGCAGCCAACGGCCAATAGTGGCAGAAGACACCCTAGCGCCCAAGGTCCTGGGTTGAAAGGACACAAATAAGGCCGTCCGCCGGAGGTAAATGCGCAAGGCTCAACGAACATCAAGACGATGCCAGAGCCATTCCCTATCCGAAGACGGGCCCGGGCAAAAGTCCGGCAGAACAATCTCCTGGGCCCTGTGAAACGGAGTGTTAACTTTCGGAAGAAAGGTGGGGTCAAGCCAAAGCACCACCCTATCCGAATGAAAATGACAGAGGTCATCTTTGGATGATAAAGCACCCAACTCCGAGATACGCCGGGCGGACGTGATCGCCACAAGGAACACTATTTTAAGGGACAAGAATCTGAGGTGAACCGACCTAAGCGGCTCAAACGGGGCCCCCGTTAAGGCTTTGAGGACCAGGGGCAGGTCCCACGTGGGGAACCTGTGGATAGGAGGAGGCCGGAGATTAGCCGCCCCCTTGAGAAACCTCTTGATTAGGGGAAGATGAGCTAGTGAGAAGGAACCCACTCCCCCCAGAACTGACGATAGAGCAGCCACTTGGCGCCGCAAGGTGTTGTGAGACAGACCGCTTTCTAAGCCCTTCTGCAAGAAATCTAACACATTAGGAACGGTGGCTCTAGTCGGGGAAACCTGATTGTGGGAGCACCACCTCACGAACGCATCCCAAGTTGAGTTGTAGATACGATTCGTGGACGGGCGTCTGGAAGCCTCAATGGTGCTGATGACCCCCGAGGACAGCTGAGCCGCCCTCAGCAATCCCCGTTCAACAACCATGCGGTTAGATGAAGCCACTGAGGCTCCGGATGAATCAGGACCCCCTGTCGCAAGATCACCTCCTCCCGTGGAATCCTCCACGGAGGAGCCACCGACAGCTGGGTGAGATCCGCAAACCAAGGCCGCCTGGGCCAAAAGGGGGCCACCACTATGACCAGAGCTTTCTCCGCCACCACTTTCCTGATAACCCCCGGGATGAGCGGAATAGGGGGAAAGGCGTACAGGAGACCCGCCGGCCACCTGCTCCTGAGAGCGTCCGTCCCCTCCACCCCCCGGGACTGAAAGCGAGAGAAGAACCGGGGCAGATGTGCGTTCGTTGGGGACGCGAAAAGATCCACCAGGGGCGCGCCAAACCGCTGGCAAATCCTCCGGAACAGGTCCGGATGGATCTGCCACTCGCCATTGTCCAGAGTGGCTCAACTCAGCCAATCCGCCTGGTGGTTCGAGAGGCCGGAGATGTGTTCCGAGACTAAGGACAAGAGATGCCTCTCTCCCCAGGCGCCCAGCCTCAGAGCCTCCAGCCAGAGTGCTCGAGACCGCGTCCCCCCTTGACGATTGATGTGGGCCTTGGTGGCCACATTGTCCGTCAGAAGGAGCACGTGCCGGCCTTCCACCGAGGACCGGAAGTGTTGGAGGGCGAGCCTGGCCGCCTTCAGTTCTAACCAATTGATATTGTGTCGGAGGTCTGTCTGGGTCCACCTGCCCTGAGCCAGGCGGGAACCCACCAGAGCTCCCCACCCGAACAAGCTCGCATCCGTGGTGACTGTCACCCTGTCCGGATCCCAGAAGGAACAGCCCAACTGGATGGCCGGTGACGTCCATCACCGAAGGGAAGCGCGCACCCCCGCCGGGAGACAAAGGGTGCGAAGCGAGTTGCTCATCCAGTCCATCTGGAACGGAATGAGCTCCCACTGCAGAGGACGGAGGTGGAGCCTGGCCCACGGAACTATCCCAATGCACGACACCATCTTGCCCAGCAACTGCGATAACGTGAGGACAGAAATGGACCGACTTACGCAGACCTTTCCCGCCAGCTGGCGTAACCCGTCCTGACGGTCCTGAGACAGACGCACCACCCCCTCCTCCGAGTCTATCACCGTCCCCAGATGAAGGATGCGAGTGGAGGGAGTCAGATGGCTCTTGGGGAAGTTCACCGAGAACCCCAGGGACTGAAGAGTCCGGATGGTGAGCTGGAGGTCTGAAATCGCCCGCGGAAGGGACCCTGCCTGGACCAAGACATCGTCCAGGTAACATTGTAATCTCACTGGGACAGCCCGAAGGTGTGCTGCCATTGCCGCCAGTACCTTCGTAAAGGTGCGGGGGGCCGAGGCCAGGCCAAACGGAAGAGCCCTGTACTGATAATGTTGGTTCCCGTGTGAGAACCGTAAGAACCTGCGGTGAGACGGGAAGATTGGGATGTGAAGATAGGCCTCTGTGAGGTCTACCGATGCCAGGAAGTCCCCTTTCCTGATGCCCTGAAGAATAGACTTGAGTGATGACATTTTGAATCGTCTGTACACTAGGAAACGGTTCAGACGTTTGAGGTCCAGAATTGCTCGCCAACCCCCCGAACTCTTCGGAACCACGAACAGGTTGGAGTAGTGGCCCAGCCCCCTCTCCAAACGGGGGACTAACTCCACCGCCTGAATGTCCAGGAGATGCTTGATTGCCTGCTCCATCAGGCGGCGGCGCTCCAGGCTCCGAGACGGAGGGAACGACCTGAATGAGTTCGGGGGTGTGGAGAGAAATTCTAACCTGAGTCCTTGGCGAACTGTGGACCTCACCCATGCGTCTGACGTGATGTCGTCCCAACGATCCGCGTAGAGGGACAGGCGGCCGCCTATGGGACGACTCGGGTTCGAGTCACTTCCCCCTACGGTACGGGCGACCGCCGCCCCCCGAAAGGGCCGCCGTGACTGATGCTGGAACCTATTCCTGTCCTGATAGGGCTGTCGCGGAAACTGCCTGTCCGACCTGAAAGAAGAAAAGCGTTGTTGGTGATCAAACTCAGAAGTTCTATAAGACTGCCTGCGGTAAGGATGAGACCTATTCTCTGACTTTTTGGTAGAAGATGGGAGGATCTTTTTCTTGTCCTTATTTTCGACAAGAATCGGGTCGAGAGCCTCCCCAAAGAGGGAGGAACCCTTGAACGGGGCGGCCGCCAGATCCCATTTAGCCTTATTATCTATCTGCCAATTACGCAGCCACAAGAGGCGGCGGGAGGTCACCGAAGTGGCCAGGGCGTTGGACGCGAACTTCACCGCGTCCAACGTCGCGTCAGCAGAAAATTCGGCGGCCGCAACGATCTTGAACAGATCTTGGTGCAACCGTTCGTCCTGGATCGGGATGCGATCCTGGAGCTGGTGTAGCCACATAACCGTAGCTCTGTTGAAGTAAGACGCAGCAGCTGCCGCCTTAATGGCCCACGGTGGCGTTAAAGTTTTTCCGCAATGTAAGTTCCGCCCGTTTGTCCTCGGGCTTCAACTTATCCGCCGCGTCCCCAGACACCACTGGGGAAGAAGACACTAGGGCGGCCACCGGGGCGTCAATGGAAGGAAGCTGAATGGCCTTCGTAAAGTTCTGCTCCACATTATAGAAGCGACGGTCATTGCTCCCGGGATTAGGGAAATTGGAAGGGCGAGACCACTGATTGGTCAGAACCTCCATGAACAAAGGGGGAGCCGGAATCTCAGCCTTGTTAGTGGCCGTATTTGAAAACATGGCCATATCCGGGTCCCTTGGAGGAGGAACCGTGGGGTCACCTGTGCCCACCTTGGTGGTCTTCCTAGCCTTGCTTAGAAGGATCTTGAACATGGCCGGGTGAAAAAGACCTTTGGGCGGAGGACTCTCGGGCCTAGCAGTCTCCTCATCCTCAGAGAACCCCATAGCATGGGGAGTCTCCTCTCCCAGGGCTGAGGCCTCGCTTACCATAGACGGAGACGATGCCCTGTACTGAGACCTAGCAGAGAAGGAGCCCCTGTCTCTCTGTGCAATGCCCCTAGTAATAGCAGTCGAAATAAGCCTTTTAATGTTTTCTGGGAGGTGCTCCAAATCTTCCCCCCCTCCATAAGAAGAGCTAGGTCCTTGGGGGGCCAGCATACGTGAGGAAACAGGTCCCCTGGAAGTTCCCTCCAAGGGATCCTCCTCCTCCCCCCTCGCCAACCTTGGTGAGATAGAGTGGGAAGGAGAGGGAGACCCCCTCCGCCTGGAATATCTGCGGGACCTGGGTGGAGACACAGAGGGAGATGAGGGGCTGAATCCTCTAGGAGAGGAATGGCACGATCTAGGCCTGATGGGCGAACGAGACCTGCTGGCTGAGGCCCGCCCTGTGGACCTGGCCTGCCTTTCGGCCCTGGCAAAGGTCTTTTCCAATGCCCTATGCCTCCTTGCCTCCTCCCTGGTGGAGGCCCTGGATGGTCTCTGGGCCGTCCCTGGGGCACCCGAGGGATCCCCGGCCTCCTGCCTTTGCCCCCCTCCTGCCTGGCCCTCGGCCTGGCCCTGGGGAAGAATCGCGCCCTTTTCCATCGCCTACTCACGTGTCCAGGAGACTGGAAATCGCGATCAGAAGGCCGCTGTAGGCCCTTTCGGAGCCTGGACCTTTGTTGTAGCAAGGCCTCTATCAGGCTGCCCGCCTGTGCCTAGGCCTCAATGCTCCCCAAGCTCAATGGGAGCTGCGCGCACGTGGCATGATTCAAAATGGCCGCCGGAACAAACGCGGCAAAGAAAACGGCTGAAAAGTTCACTTTTAACTCTCCGGCCTCCAGCAGTCACAAATCAAGCTCAGCGGCACCCAGGGGTCTCGCGGCAGGCCCACACGCACTCCCCCCACTCGCCTGCACACCTCAGCAGTCAAAAAGCCTCCCCGAGCGAAAAACCGCTCGTTCCGGCAAGCAGCGGCTTCTCCAGCCGCTGCTGAGTCCACGTGGCGCCGAAAGCTCGGTTTTTAAAAGAAAAGCCTTGGCGCAGCTGCAGCTGGCTAGAGCCGGCACCCCCGCAGCCCCGGGAGTCGGGCTAGGCTCCGCGCCCACAGAAGGGAGGCAGGAGCCCCCAGGAGGTCCCCCCCCAACGTTTAGGGGCAGACGCTGTCCCTTTGGGCCACAGCTGCAAATTTAAAGTAGTTGGGAAACAATTTAAAATGCCCAATTAGCCAAAACAGACCAAATCAAAGTAAATATTCAATAATTTTCCTACCTATACCAGATACTCAGTGATTGGACCAAAAAGACTGAGAGGAACTGGGAAGGAAAGGAAAGCCAGGAGTATTTAAGCGTTTGCTCTCAGTCTTTTGGACCAATCAGGCTAAGAGAATACCCACAGGTGACCACTCCCCCTCCCACAATGGAAAAGGTACACAGGTCCTCTCTGACAGGGCTTGCAATTCCAAAATCCTCCTGGTGGAGGTGATGGCCACCAGGAAGGCCACCTTCAACGTGAGGAATTGCATCAAGAAGGTGCGAAGGGGTTTGAAAGGAGGCTTGGTAAGGGCCAAGAGAACCTATGGCAAATCCCATGTGGGGTACCTGTGGACTGTAGGTGGTCTAAGGTTGGATGCCCCTTTCAAAAACTGTCTCACCGTGGGATGTTGAGACAGAGGTTGACCCCCTCTCCAGGTCAAAATGGTGGCAAGAGCAGCTACCTGACGTCTGATTGTATTCAGGGATAAACCCTTATCTAAGCCGTCTTGGAGGAAATCCAAGACTTGAGGTACGGAGGCCATGGTCGGGTTGATATCTTTGGTAGAGCACCACATACAGAAGATCCTCCAAGTCGCGTTATGAATACGGACCGTGGAAGACCTCCTGGAAGCCTGAATGGTGTCCACGACTCTGGTGGAGAAAGACTCCACATCAGAGCACCCCGCTCAATTGCCAGGTGGTCAGCTGGAGCCATTGTGGGTCAGTTGACGTATGCTGGGCCGACATTCCTCAGAGAGGAACACCTGCTCCGCCTGAGTGTCAATCCAGGTCCCCAAGTGCAGGATCGTGGTCGTGGGTGTAAGGTGGCTCTCTGGCACATTAATAGAGAAACCATGTGCTTGCAGTGTCTGAATCATGATTGCAAGGTCTAGACTGGCCCTGTCTCTTGAGACTGATTGTACCAAGATGTCATCAAGATAGCAATGTACCTGGATAGGTATAGTCCTCAGATGTGCGGCGAGGGCTGTTAATATTTTAGTAAATGCACAAGGTGCTAAAGAAAGACCAAAGGGCAAGGTCCTACATTGGTAATGAACATCAGCATAACAGAAACTCAAGTATTGATGTTGTCCCTGGAGTCTAGGTACCTGTAAGTATGCCTCCATTAGGTCTACCGAGGTTAGAAAATCCCCCCATCTTAAACATTCTAAAATAGTGTGTAATTAATGCATATTAAACTTCTTGAACTTTAGATACCAATTAAGCCTTTTTAGGTCCAATATAGCCCTCCATCCCCCCCAAGACTTGGGGATAACGAATAGGATGAAGTAGAACCCCTGATGGCATTGGCCCTCCGGCACCTCTTGGATGGCCTCGATATCCAATAGGTGCTGGATAGCCGTGCGCATCAGGAGCTGCCTCTGTGGATTGCAGGAGATGGGGGAATAGATAAAAAACAGGGGAGCAGAGGAGATGAACTCCAGGGCCAAACCAGCCCTAACCGTGGATCTAACCCAAACGTCTGAAGTTGTAGAGTCCCACTGATCCGCAAAATGGAGCAAATGTGCACCAATGGGGAACCGGCCCTGTAAGTGCTCAAGGCTTACGACCGTACCAGCTCTCCTCTCCTCAAAAGGGCCGTTTGGCCTGACTGCCTCTCTGCTGTCTATAGGGTTGCTGGTGTTGGCGCTGGCCAAAACTGCCATTTGAGCGGAACCCTAGCGGATTATATTCATAGCCCTGGAAAGAGCCTCCATACTCCTGCTGCCTATACTGCTGTCTCCTGGGATAGGGACCAGGACGGGAAAAACCCTTCTTAACATTGGAAGGTAAAATCTTACATTTGTCCTTCCCTTCCACCAGCAACGGTGTTAGGGTGTCCCCAAAGAGCCCCCCCCTTGTAGGGTTTGGCGGTCAGATGCCATTTGTGCCATTTGTCATATCTGTCTGCCATTGCCTCAGCCAGAGGAGCCTATGAGAGGCGACTGCGGATGTCATGGCCCGAGAGGCAAACCTCGGGGTGCTCAAGGTTGCATCTGAGGAGAACTGGACTACAGCCACAATTTTGTTCAGATGCTGGTGTGCACTGGTGTCACTGGCCGGGATCTTCTCCTGGAGTTGTTGTAGCCAGGAGAGGCTGGATCTAGAAAAAGAGGAGGCAGCCGTTGAGGCATGGTATAATGTCGGCCTCCCACTTGTGCTCTGTGAACCACGCGTTGGCCGATGTCGTGGGCAGTTGCACCGAGGTGTCCCCTTGAGTCCCCAGGTCTGATGCAGCCTTAGCCTTGGCGAGCAGTGTTTTGAAGAGGGCCGGTGGAAATAGTCCCATAGCTGGAGACTTGTCAACAGTGGCGCCTTCCTCCTCAGACAGCTCTGCCTCCATGATCTCCCCTTCTTCGGAGACAGGAAATGGACTGGGTGGAGATCAGATGGGGGAGGATCCACCACCCTTATGGGGGGGGGGGCGTCTCTTGGTGGAGGATGTCGTGGAAGCCCCAAAGATGACTGGTTACGCTCCTGCAGCCCGCCACAATGCCCTATTTGATGGCCTCTGAAATAATGTCCTGGAAATAGAAGTCTGCTGAAGGCATGGACGAGCTGCAGGGCATGGATGCAAGCACCAGTCCTGCTGGGAGCCTGGAGCAGGTGGGGTGAAGAATGCCTCTGCCCCTGTGCTACGGTTATGGGGGCTCGGGTTGGGAGCCTCCAGCGCATGTCCCCAACAGTTGACAGTGTCGATGTGTAACATCGGGCTGAACAGGCCCAAGTTCGAGGTCAGGCTGGGTGCAGACCTGTAGTCTAGTCTGGGGCCTGCTGGCTGGGCCCTATCCTGCAGGGAAGGAGAGGAGAGGCGCTGCTGGTCATTACTGATGTCTTTAACCTTAGCAGTCGCCTTCAAGCTCTTCTTAGATTTCGATGGCTTACTGCACTTGGAGGCCTTATTATGTGCCCTGATTCCCTCTCCGTCCTGAGAGGCAGATGGCCCCGCAGGAGAAAGGGGAGGTTGTGGTGCTGCAGGTACCCCCGAGTCCATCTCCTGGCTGATCCTGATTGTGCCAGGGAAGGGCCCAGGCATGCTGCTGTCTGCCACTATAATAGCCCCCGATCGCTGCTGCGTCTCAAAATGGCATCTATGCTCCTCTGACTAACGGTCACTATTCAAAATGGTGGTTCGCACCTTTATTTCACTCCCCCAAGGCTTTGACAGCCAATGGTGGCCTCATATCTCCTGCCGCCCGCCCGCAGCCAGAGAAGGCTCTTTGCACCCTTTTGTCCAACCCTGCCGCTGTCGGAAGCCTCAGAAGTGGAGCAGCTTGGTGGGGCGCCCGTGCGGTGACCGCGGTGCTCCGCTGGCCACGATTGGGGAGATAAGCCTCAGCTGACCCGGCGCAATTGATAGAAATCCAGGGGAGATCAGGGAAATAAGCCTCAGCAGACTTCTGCTAGTCAAGTTTTCTCACCGGGAAGGCTGACCACGCAGCAATGGAGCCTCGCAGCTTTCGCTACACCACGGCTATTAAGGAGACAGTGGTGGGAGTAGGCGGTAGGTAATTGCTAATGAGTGCCACAGAGCTAACAAAACTCCTTGTTCCCCCACTAACAGACCTTAAGGCAATGCCCCAACGATGTGTGGGTCTGTTAGGCCTAGGCGGTTGTGGCACAACGTGGCCAGAAGGGCAGCAAGAGGTAATAGTTCCTTCAGTGATATAAATGTATATATCAGTCTACTCACAGAGATTCCAATTGAAATTCTGATCCAATTTATATCAATATGAATAGCAAGCAGAACTAGTCTAGTACAACACGACCATCCTCAGAGTGGACTGAGTTGAAAGCTGGGTGGAGCTACCCACAGGGACGGGTTATAAAGGGTATTAATTAATTATTAATCAGACTCAGTCCAATCACAGAACGGACAGTGTTAACCCATACATGGATGTTATCCCCACCTTGAGAATGATTGTATTCTTTCATCACATATTTACAACAGGTTATCAAGACTGACCAATAGTTTTAGTTCAACCTCCAATCAAAAATTACAGGCATTGCTTATAGTAAGAAGCAAAAAGATTACAACAATGTCAAATATCTCAATGATTTATCTCTTTCTGTTATCTCTTTAAGAGATGTCTTACACATCTCTTACAAATATAATGGAAGAAAGAATCCTAAAAGGTCTTAATAATTACAATTGACACAAATGTTTCTCCTAATGTATTAATTTCAACGCTTACCAATTACTAATAAAAAGATAGCAAATTGCCCATCCTCATTTCTGAGACAGTAAGATCCCTGTAAATCAAACTTTAATAGACTTTTAATCCTTTCAAGAACCTCAAGAGAGAAACATACATTTTTACACAGAGGTAGAATAAGAGTCATGCAAAATATTGTTTCTCAAGCATACCTTTCAAATCAATAAAATTGGAAGTAGACGCCTCCTCAGAAAAGGAACAAAGTTGCTCATCACACTCTCTGTCAAAACTACTTGACTGAAGCACTATCTCTACAATCATGCTGCTGCTTACAGAAAGCCAAATCCAAAAGTCCTCCTGCAACACAGCATGCTATGCACACTACTGAAAAGAACAGAAGCCAACAGGGAAGGCAAGACAGTTGGTGTGGGAGGGGAAGCAATGAGCAAAGCATTCTTTTTAGCAACTGGAAACAGGAGACATGGAACATCCAACTGCTAGGAAGCAAAGAACAAATTCTACATTCAAACATTTCTGAAACTGATAGGATAGAGCAATGAAATTAATTCAGATTAATTGATTGCCGAATAGAAAATAGTCTCTCCCTTCCCCCCCCAGCTGACAGTTAACATATATTGACAAGCAATATTTTTCAGTGTGTATAAAATTAAATCATGATTTTGGTGTGAACTCTTCATGAGCTACTAATTTATTCTTTTCGCAAAGGACAAATGTCCAACACCAGCTGTCAAATTTGCTTGGATTTCAACTTGATACAAGATTGTATTTGGACAACACAACAAGCCTGGTTTAGGGCTAGATACAAATGCATCTGGACAACTCATACTGCAAATGGCAAAACTGTAGTATTTATCCATTATTTTAGGCTGTAATCATGAATATTCAGTGCAGGTAATCTCCATTTATGACCATAATAGTGTCTGGAATTATGGCCATAACTCATGCCAATTATTAAGAGGATCATCATGTGATTAATCTAATTGTATGACTTTTTTTTGCAGTGGTTAAGCAAACATATCGGTCATAAAGTGAATAGCCTGGTCATTAAGCAAATGCCATAGGCATTATGTTAACCCATTGTTTACGATGGCATTTTTTTCCAGAAACCAGAAGTAAACACTAGTTTCCAGAAAAACCCATAGTAAATCATGGTGATATGACCACAGGACATGGCAAATGGCTGTAAATGAGGGATAATTGTCAAGCACACAAACACAATTGCGTGATCCTGGAGGGAGGATGCCCAAACTTCAAACAAGGGTCAGAAATATCATTTGGGGAAGTCTGCCATAATTTCAAATGGTCACTAAACAACCAGCTGTAAGTTGAGCACTACCTGTAACTGCACTATACGGTATCTATATTTTCAGTGTCTGTTTTTAGGGGAGATTGTTGGGAGGGTACTTGGCACTTAGCTACAGACAGCCCTATATGAAGCAGACTTAACTTTTTTCAGTCAAGCCAAGGTACAGTACTGAGATGGCATTGATCACAGGAGCAGATGACCTCTGGAGGGCACAAGATGGCAACCATCCTGGACCTCCTGAATTTCTCAATGGCTTTCAATACCACTGAACATGGTATCTGGTAATGTTACTTTTTTCAGTGCCATTGTAACTTTGAATAGTCATTAAATGAACTGTTGTAAGTTGAAGACTATCTGTACTGTTATTTTCAAAACAGCCACATTTCTAAATATACCTTTCCAGTGAAAGCAGTACATTAGAAGTTACATAATTTTGAAGGCATTGAGGAATTCTGTAAAGAAATATCCCTGAAAGGATTATCCACTTGGTCACAGGTTGTCTAGTTACCATCAAAGCCTTCCTGAAACTATCTCAGGGTCTGTCTATGTTCCTTAGGGTCTGCCCATCCTGTTTTGATCTGATCACTGGGATGTTTCAAGTATAGTCGCTAAAACAATGTCTTTTAACTCAGGAAATATGCCTTCTTTGTCTGTTCCCGCCCTCCGGAACAGTATTCCCCCTGAGTGTTTATGGGTTCCACCCTAACATTTAAAAATGCCCATGAAAGATCTTAGATTAACCAACCATGGGATCCCCAACAATATTCTTGTCCTATGGGATATGCTAAATCTTTTGTGTTACTTATCTTTTGATATTTGTTGTTTTTACCTGTTTTTGCAGTATATAGCATCTGATACTGTTTTGAATTGGATGGCCATACACCTTTCACTAATACTTGTTTCAATGCAGACTTAAATACAAATTTATATAAAATATAAAACCTACTAATATTCTAGTGTACAAGCATCTGTATTTCCAAGCCATTATAATTAACCAGTAGAAGAAGACATATGAATTATGTGTGTCAAAAACTGTTAGACTGTACAAAGGCCTATTTGATTCCAGTATATTAGAGTTTAATTTTCATAATAAACCACTAACATATATGACTGTTCAGGAACCATATAAGTTGCAAAATGTAAATTATGACTGAAAATGGCCTGGAGTTAACATCAATTTAACTTCATTTTCAATATCTGTTAAATATTCCATACCTGGCTTTACCTCAGAGCAAAGAGCACAAACAGGCTGAGCAGCTTACAACACAGCAAGTTAAAACATTATGCATTCTACCCTCTGTAAATCAAAGAAAACATCTACATTCATCCCAATTCAGGACATACGTCATTGATCATTATTTTAAGAACCTTCCTCCCACACAAAATGAAAGCTAAATTGACTGCTATTACATCACTCCATCCTTTGGTGTAAGTGGAATGCCATAAAAAACGTATCAGCCCAGTATCAGCTGTTTGTCTTGAGAGGCCCCACTAACATTTGTCTCTACCACACCTGTCTTTGCAATTTACCAGTCTTAAGATTCAGTTGTCTATACACTCCAAGAATACCAAAAAGAAAATCACAGGGAAAACCAATATTAATACAGAGCAAAGTCTCTGCTTATTTAATTGTTATATACCTCCACCTCTGAAGAAGTCAATTATATCATACTGCTGATGGCTTCTCAGAAATATAAAATCTTTGTGAAAGCAACATTTGACAACACAGTAAGCAGCATACTAGAGTTATGATACTAATAGAACACAAATGCTACAGCCCATATTTTTACTCAAAGTTGTATGTACCAATGTAAATCCTACTTTTTTTTCTTACCTCAGAATGTCTAGAGATATAACCTAGAACCCTACAAATAATTGTGATAATACAAGAAAAACAAAATAATTAGCAATATTTTGCTAATTTTAAATTTTACTATACTTTTGCACACCCTCCAAATCTTCCTCATTGTGTTGGGGGGATAAAGAATGTTGGGAATAGTACAAATAATCTTGGTAGAATCATCCAAGACCTGAAGATCATCCCAATTGCCCAGCTAAACAAATAGCACCTATAGTCGAGCCAGTCACTCTCTTTCAGCCCAACTCACCTCATAGGGTAATTGCTCTGGGGAAAATAGGAGGAAGAAGATGTGTTGGATATGTCCATGAGTTATTTGTAAAAATAATAAAGACAGGATATAAATATATAAATACTGTATTCAACAGCAGGAATATATGAAGTTACTCGAGATACAAGGACATTTTAACACCTAAAGCATATTTCATTTTTCATCTCAAAGGCAATGAAAAACCAAAGCAAAGATCTCACCACAGAAGTTAAAGTATTTCAGTCAATTATTACACAAGAAACAATATTACAGCAATATCTAAAAAAATACTGAAGAATAAAACAGACTAGGAAAATCCAAGGAAAGCTTTCCTATCCAAGGAAAATCAAAAGTCTTCCAAAAATCTCTGAATTCAGATGCAGGCTGCAACCTCAAATTGTTATACTATAAGGACATCAATGGACCAATAGTAAGTAATTCAAAGAAGATCACAGAAAAAAGGAAGGAGAAATTTGGTAGTAGCTTCTAGTATTAGAAGATGAAGTTAGACCAGCATGCTGGTCACTACCAAGTAGGAAGGCTACAATAATTGATAGAATATCTATAGCAAGGATGCCAAACTCAAGGCCCATGGACTGGATCGAGCCCGAGGTGCTTATATCTGGCTCATGGGGCCAGCTGGAAATATCAAAGGAGTGGCCCACTGTGCTTCTGCAGGCCAAAACAGGCGGCGGCGGCGAGGGGGGGGGAGATGCATGCAGGTCCCACCCCCTGTCGCCTGTTTTTGCCTAGCAGAGTACTGTTGGAGGCCAGGAAGGCTAAAAATGGGCCACGCGGAAGCTGCTTGGGGCCTCCACACAGCCCATTTTTGGCATGCAGAGTGCTACTGAAGGACTGGATTGGACTGGATTACAATTATGTGGCCTCACGTAAGTGCCTGATCTGGATAGAAAACAAGCAACATTTATGTTAATACTACAGTTTAATGTCAGATTTTACCTACTGTAGGTCCATTTCATCTACAATCAACAATTAATAATTGACAGACACTTCTATTTACTCTCCTTGAAATTTACCTCTGCTGTTAGGTCTTGTATTATGTTATTTATGCTATTGTATTTTTATTATTATAAATAATAAAATAATAAAAATACAATAGTATAAATAGCTTTTCTGCTTGGAAAAGCTATTTACTGTTAAACAATAAGATATACATTTAGAAATAAACAGTTTAGTGGATTATAAAGAATAAGTATATAAATGTTTGCCAATAATATCTGGTAGAAGAGAAAGAAAAATGGTTATAGTAAAGAACAGTGGAAATAAAGGAGAGAAGGGGAAAAATGCATCTTGAGCCTGTGTCAAATGCCCACTATGGCAACGGCCAGCCACACACACACATACACACATGGCCCTCTGAGGTCAAACACAACTCTGATGCGGCTTTCAATGAAATTGAGTTTGACACCCCTGATCTATAGCAATATGGCAAGTGACAGAAGAAGAAGATTCTAATCATGCCATGCCAGGAAAGCTAGAGAACAGCATAGTGGTGACCAAATTGTATCAATCTACGACTAGCACATATGTGTGAAAGGAACCTTTAGCTTTACCTTTACACAGCAATACCAAGGAAAGGAGGCAGAACAAAGTATGTTCCATTCCAGCCCTATGATTCTATAATGCCAGGAAAGATGATAACCAACAGCAAGGTGCATAAAGCTACCGTATTTTTCAGAGTATAAGACGCACCCTTTTTCCTCAAAAAAGAGGCTGAAAATCTGGGTGCGTCTTATACATGGAATACAGCATTTTTTTTGCCTCCCGAAGCCCCGCCCCTTTACCAAAATGACGGTGCATACCTTTATGGAGGCTTTCAGAGTGCTCCTGGGGGCTGGGGAGGGCAGAAATGAGCAAAGAATGGGCCGTTTTTTGTCCCCCCCCCCCAGCCCCTAAAAGCACTCTATAAGCCTCCATAAGGCTATGCATGCAATTTTTTTGATAAAAAACGGGCCAGTTTTTGCGAAAAACGGGCTGTTCTTTGCTCATTTTTGGCCCCCCACCCCCCAGGAGCAGTCTGCAAGCCCCCCCAGGCTATTCATGCCTTTTTTAAAAAAGGGCCCGTTTTCACGAGTGCAAAAACTTTTTTTTTCCTTTCGCAAAGCTCTTTAGTTAAAGTGATTGATGAGAATTAGATTGATCAAGTGCTAAAACAAGTCTTAGGTGCTGCAGATTACCTACTCTCTCTCTGTGTCTCTCCCTACCTACCTACTGAATTTCTTTCTCTCTCTCTCTTCCTCTACCTACCTACCTACCCTCTCTATCCCTCTCCCTACCTACCTACACCCTCTCTCTCCCTACCTACTGTATTTCTCTATTTCTCCATCTCTCTCTATTTCTCTCTCTATCTATCTATCCCATTATCTACCTACCTACCTAACTAGTCTCTCTCTCTACCTACCTACTATATTTCTCTCTCTTTCTCTCCCTCTCTATCCCTCTATCTACCTACTTTTTTAAAAATTTGCCTCTTCAAAACCTTGGTGCGTCTTATACTCCGGTGTATCTTATACTCTGAAAAATACAGTAATTATAGCAGCGATGAATGCCCTGTTGTGTGAGGGATCTTCCTGGAGTAAATCTATAGTATGGTTGCTAAGAGTTATTATTGACTTTGTCGCAGAAAATAAAAAAATACTTTTGCAGTGACATATTGGACAATTAATTTGTTTTTTTCCTTCCTCAAAAGCATATAAACAGGCAAGATCAAAGATTTGGATAGGAGAATGCAGAAGAACTCCCAATTACTTAAAGCTTCCAATTTGGCAGGCTAGAGGTACAGCTGTAGCCTGGATCTAAGAATCCTGCAACTCTGGGAAGTTCCCCACAGATAGAGGAAGCACACCAGACAAGGTAGCTAATTGATAAAAACAAGCTAAGGAAATAAGAGAATCCACTCCCCCCCCCACCCTAACTAAGACAGACAGTATGTGGCCAACTAGTAAAGTTACTAATTTTAATAGAAAATTAATTGCTTTGCTTAACGTAAAGTTGTTACAGTAGCTGTGATACAGTTTTCTACCAGGATAAAAAGAAAGAAAAGTACCACAGTTGTACTAAAATGCAGTGATTAGCAGGGGTCTCCTACCTCTTACCAGCAAGAATATCTGAATTTCTGAAAATGCACTGAAGTCATTCTGTAGTCATGACAAAGCACAAAATAATCATTTACCAGATGATAAATTGATCAGAATGCTACCTATCACCTCTACTCCAATCTTCCCAAATGCCACTCTTAACCTTAACTTGCTTATTTTGCCAAATGAACAATGGGCAATTTTTCAAATATTTGCACCTGATCAACATTTTTTCTAAGAATTCCTTTCGGAATCCTATAAAGCCTAGAATGATTCTCAAAATGAACATAATTCTGAAGGCTCGTACTATGGTTTGTTACCATGCTAATTTCTCTCCTTTTCTAATTTCAACAAAATTGAAATTTCCTAATCATACTCAAAGTAATATATATACTAATTGCACATTTAGGAAGGCTTCTACAAGTTGACATTCTGTGCATCATTTAAGATCTGTAGCACACCCTAGTGGAAAAATTGAGATAATTATTTCCTGAGGTATCATTCTACTTTGTAAATTACTAAAATTGTTTTGAATCCCATCTTTAGAACATTATTGTTTATAGATCTTTTGTTTGTATACATTAACATATAGCTTTCTATAACATTAAGCCTAGGTACGAGTGAAAGGTATAGCAACTAGTAAAGTAGAGATAAAAATATCTGATTTCTTGTCAGTTTAGCCATAGAGTTCAAATGAAATCCAACATTAAGCAAACAGACTTCTACTGACACAGAAATAACATTTCTCATCTCTTTTCCAATCTAGGTCATCCAGCCATTCTGAAATCTGGGAGTTACAAGTAGCTGAAATATTTTAATAATTTATTCAAATAGTAGAATAATACTAGCGAAAAAAATCAATGATGCCACATGTAAACTTTCCTGTAATTTTTTGAACAAAGAGCAATTTCTGTTTAGGGAACCCAGCGCAAACAGAAAAGTTATTTTACTCATGAGAAGAAAGTTCCCCAAGATCAAGAACAGCCAAGTTGTGCCACTCTCATCTCAGTTCTTTCAGAGCGTGATCCACAAACATGATCCAAGGTCTCTCGTACTATGTCTTGACCTGAAATCTGACTGGAGAGAATGCAGATTATTTGCTTTACCCAAAGCTCTTTGAAACTACAACCTGCCTTATATTCTAAATAACCTTGGTAAGAAAGGGAAAGTTGGAGCCTAGACAAAAGTCACCCAACAACAATTGCTGGGTACAGCAAAGGGATTTTTAGTAGGGTATGTACATTCATTTATTTTGGAGAAGATGGCACTCACCTTCTCACACAAAAAAGCATTAACCATCACATGTACCCATCACATGCTATCTCCCAGGAAATTGTAATCAATCAAGGAGATCATGGATGAAGCAGACTGACTTTAGGTCAGTAGAACTCAGGATCCTATTCACTTTCTTAAACACTTCCCAAAATAACCAGTCTCATTTAATTTGCATGGCCTTGCCAAATAGGAGTGCAGTTTTAGACAAATCTGATCAATTTTATGTACTAGATACTTAAGGACACACCCATAATGACACTGCAGATGTTCCTGTAGTTCATGTGGACCCAGTAGAGAGTTCAACACTTTGAATAGGGTTGTTAAGACAGCTACCTATGGATGCAATAAGAGTGAAGAATTCTTATCAACACAATGTAATATCTGATATGGGCTCTTACAGATATTCCGTCAGATTCAGACTTTATCTTTTTCCAATAGGCATCTCTTCTGTCACTCCATTCCTGAGATGCCTCAGTAAACCAAGAAATTCATTGGGATCTATGACTAAGGAATGGCCACATACAAATAATCTAGTCCAAGGTAGCAGCCACCTGTCCATTACAGGTGGCAATTAATGCCTCAGTTGAACTATCCGTCAGATCTTCAGGAAGTTACTTTAGAGCTTTAGTGCTTATATTCACACAGAAAAGGAACAGCTTTCATTAATTTGTGTGAGGAGACAAAAGAAGTCTCAAGTTTAAACCCTTGAGAACATATAGAAGTCCCTGACATGCGAGATTTCATTCTTGTCTTCAATGAAGATTCTAATCTAACCAAGCGAAGTGTCTGATCCATTAGCAAATCAGACTAAAAAAATATGAAACCAATGATTTATTGCTGAGCTCCTGTATGTTCAGAGGTGAGTCTAGACTGTGCACTCAGTTCTGAGATTTGAATTTTATTCTGGAGTCTCTACGTTATTTTATATAATTATAAACTGCATTCTCTATTATACTAAAGAAAAGAGCAAGGTGAACAGGTCTGATCGTAATGTCCCCATAATGATCTTAGTATACTGTAGTTTCACTGTAAACATAAATAAGCCTAGATTGAAAGAGATGCCTGATGATCAGAAACTAAATAAACAATTATACTTCATAAACACAAACATCTTTGTATATCGATTCCCTGGAATCATGCCTAGCATAATCCTGTGTTCAAGTTCTCCTTTTGAGTGATTAGTCAGAATGAGAACAAACTGATGGATTAGGTCTGCGGTAGACCTCTTAGTATCTCTTTCTGACTACTGACCATATATCAGGGAGATCTAAAAGATGCTTGCCTATCTGAAATATATCTTTAGTTCAATTCACCATAGCTCAAATACATCAGCTTAAACTCTCAGAAGAGCTACATATTTTTGGTACATAAATACTTCAGATAAATAGAACTTGAAAATATAAAGAATCGCAAGTCATGTTTTCACTATTCTATAGTACTATTAATCCAATATCCCACAGTAACAAATTAAAAACTACAATATAGAAATAAGCATTGCTAAATTTAGATTTTTTAAAAACGAATCCAAGAAAAAAATGAATAAACAAGAAAGTCTTTGTAGAATGAAGCTCAAAATCAGGAGCTTGAACTGGGTTTGTTCCAGTAACAGAGCCAAGTTCTTTAAAATAGGCTCCAAAAGAAATTAAAAGGTCATCTTTCTAAGAGCAACTCATAGAAAAGACCAATCAAAATGATCAGAGAACTAGAGCAGTTTTGCTGCAAGGAAAGATCTCAGTGGCTGAGTTTTTTACTTTAGAAAAAGCCAAATAATGATAGTGGTTTATAAAATCAAAGCACCCCATTCTTGCAATGCTTCATGAGACCTCATTTTCCAAATTGTATGCACCATTCATTCTGTAAATCAAGCACCCGATTCTCATGATCCTTTGGAAAGCTTCTTGTATTCCCCAGGTCTTGCAAGAACAGGGTTGCTGGCGTTCTCCAAATAATACACTGGCTTGGAGAACAACTCTGAGTTCTAAAAGAAGATCGTGGTTTTCATATTTTTGAATTCTCTGGTGTGGTCTAAAGAGAATGAAAAATAAATTAAATTTCAACACAACTCTTTGCAATAATTCAACATTTAATATCTTGAATGTCAAGGTTGCTATTTCTGTTTCACTTAAAAATTGCAATGAAATTTCCAAAGCAGATAATGCTAATACAACAATTCTTGTCTTGTGGTTTACAAACCCTGCCAGAAAGAAACCTCAAAGGATTTGCAATGTAGTTAGTTGCCCATTTATTCCACAGAAATTATCTTCAGAAATCATAAGGGCATTATTTACTGATAAGGAATGAGCTATTGTACAATACTATATGAAATTTACAGCCAAAAAAAGTTCAAGATGATACTGTGGATACTGCAACTTATTATTTTCACTGGCCAGCCACCAGAGGCCCTCTGATTACATTATTAGAATTTGTGGGATTCAGGCAAACTGTTATTTAGCAAATTTGGAGTCTGGGGAGGTTTTAAGGAAGAAATGAGTATAAAAACTCCCAAGAGGTTTTGCACTCTTGGTTCCTATTTTTTTAAAATTTGCAAATTTTACTATGAAACTTAAGCAACTTCGCTACCAAATTTCAGCAGCACAATTTCATATCATCTTCCAGGGTTGGGATTGATTTATAGTAAGAATTAGAGCAGTTCAGTTCCACACCCGCCCCCACTTTCAAAACTCCCTCCTCCATTTGCATCTTTATTTCTGGAAAAACAAACATCCCTTGTACACACACACACACACACAAATATGCTCTACTGGGTTGCAAAATTGCAAGTTGAGTGCTGAGGGTTTGCACAGCCTGAAACTAGTCTTCTGTAGTAATTTTCTTGACTGCTGTGGATACCTTCCAGTTTAAACTAAGATGAAGCTTTGGATACTTCTAGATTTGATTAACTGCTGCTCAGTATTAGCTCTAAATCAAATTGTAGTTGATTTTCACCTTTAAACTATTAAAACAAGGCAGCATCACAAATACTAAATTGACTTTGTTTTAACAGGCCATTGTTAACAACTTACACTAAAGATCCTAAAATCCTTTAATTACAATTGCAATCAGAAATCTTGTTAAAAGTTGTTACGCTCATAAATCGAATGCAGCTGACCAAAAAATCTATTTTCATTTCCAGTCTTTTTCCTTTGGGTGGGGAAATGATATCAGAAGGAAGAGCTTACACTGATATAGAGAATTTTTCAGTTGTTATTAAAGTGAATAATGAAACATTCTTGACTTATAGCAGGGGTGTCAAACTTGTGCCGTCACGGCATCGTCACAAGATGTATCACAACTTTTTTTTGCCTTCACTAAATTGGGTATGGGTGTGGTTACTGCATGACGCATCCGGCCCACGGGCTTGACACCCTGACTTATAGTATACCAAACATCAGCAACATACAAGGCTGTAAAAATACATAATCTCAAATTATGCTAATATAAAATTAAGTGCATCACTAACTGTAAGAAGAATTCTAGGATCATGGGTAACAAGAAATTAAAAATAAGGGAAATTTAAATTCCCTTATTCTAAAAAAGCAAAAGAATAAAGGAAATGGCTAACCCAATCATAATAAAAACTAATTTTCCTGCCACAGTTTGTATGCCCAAGGTTTGGGTTACTGCCTAGCACAATTAAAGCTGTTCAAATGCAAAAACATAGCATGGGTAGTGTTCATTACAACAGGGTTTTCCCAAGTGGAAAAAAAACCTCATCTCTAAAGTATTAATTAGATTCAGCCAAGTTGTAACTAAGCTGCTAGGTCACTTCTAGAAGGCCCGGGTGTCTTTAAAGTGATGCTGTGGTCTGTTTTTGCAGCAATAGCAGACTTAACAGTAAGTTTCCCTCTATCCACTGCAAATTTGTAATTCTGATATTATTTACAGTTACGCTATTTATTTATTTACAATTCAGGGTTATATCCTGCAGCATCGGATGTAAATTTCAATTAGGAGTTTAAGGTAGAATGTATTACACTCCGCCATGGATACATTTAAGGTTTTGAAAGGATTTAATTTTTTTTTAAAGTGCAAAATAATTGCTATTATTTTTTCTCTTATTTTTCAAACTATTGATAAGCTACATAGTAGAAATAGTTTTATATCAGGCTAAACTTTGTAAGTATGAATTACAACTTCTGACTGCTCTGTGTTTTAGTATGAACAGGTTGTTCTTCCCCTTCGGCAGATATAACTGTATCAAAAGTATAAATGAAAGCCTTTTTTCTGAAGTCCAACTTTCAGTTCTATTCAATCAGGCTGCTTAGACGTGTATTTGTGTGCAATTTATTGTATAAATTTAAAAACATGTGCTCTATTTTAAATCAACCTGGATTTACTCTTTCTAATCTAAAAGGAACAGAGTAGAGATAGTCCTCAACTTACAACCACAACTTAGCCCAAAATTTATGTTGCTAAGTGAGAAATTTGTTAAGTGAGCTTTGCCTCATTCTACAACTTTTCTTGCCACATTTATTAAGTGAATCACTGCAGTTGTTAAATTAGTAACATGGTTGTAAAGTGAATCTGGTTTCCCAACTGACTGCTTATCGGAAGGTTGCAAAAGGTGATCACACGACCCAGGGACACTGCCATCGTCATAAATGTGAGTCAGTAGCCAAGCATCTGAATTTTGATCACGTGTCCATGGGGATGCTGCAACAGTCATAAGTGTGAAAAATGGTCATAAGTCACTTTTTTCAGTGCCCGTTGTAACTTTTAATGGCCACTAAGCAAATTACAATAATAAGTTGAGGACTACCTGTATTAATGGCAAGGTTTCCTCTTTCTCTGATTCAGTCAGAAAACTAGCAACTGGCCTTGATCTAACTAGTGATCTTACAGTAATCTTATCTTGCATCATTTCAACCTCACCAAGGAAGGTCCTACAAAAGGTTCTCTTGAACATTTTGCCCACAATTGTGCTATTGAACGCTAAAGATTTCTGATTACCTATAAATTAACAAACCATTCACCAGACCGAACACTGCCTTTTCTATTTTAGGATCCCTCATCACCCTTTTTCTGGACTGAAACCAACAATCTATCTTCAATAGTCTGTGTCAATGTTAACCATGTGAGCTGTCATCCAAGACCTTCACTTCCTATCTTCTTTTTCCTAGAGTCGTCCCTCCCTTTTGTCCATCTGTATCTGCTACTCTTTCTTCTCATATTTATTTATATAGCCTTTATTGTCATTGTATAAATACAACCAAACATGGCTGAAATATGAGAACTGTTATCCATCAGAATTTAAACTAATATTTATTCTTAGCTCCTTATGAGCAAAGCAAAATCAGGAAGTAAGTAAACTTTATTCAGTCAATGACCAATACAAAATAAACTGAGGCAGAATCAAATAGAAAATACAAGGTCTTAAAACATCTCAAGTTAGAGATAGAAGTAGCATAATAGCATATTATGACAGCAAAATGAACCTCTAAGACCAGAGTAATTCTCAAGAATTACTTAGTTTTTTAAAGTTAAAACTGTAATATATAAAACTGAAGCACAATGAAATTAAAACCATTACAAAATAACACTTTAATTATAATCTATAAAATTACAGTGCTATGAAACTGAAAAAAATCAATAAACTTATCCCTTTTGCTTTATTTTCATTGGTCTCAAATCTAAAAAAAATGTTTGTCCAATATTTCCACTTGTTTGCATAATACAGGTAAAATAAGATTGGTTCAAAAAGGACAAAGTAAATACAAATATTTTTGTTTAAATATCTGTGTGTATATGTATTGTGAAAAGCCAACAAGAAGCTGTTGATAAGAAACACCTCCATCACATCCTGTCGTTCCCCAGAACAATATCTTTGTGAGATGGAAAGATATGTATACTGAAGAGATTTGCACTAAGTCTTTGAATAGAATTTAAAGAATTTAAAAAGAGTTGGAAGGGACCTTGGAGGTCTTCTAGTCCAACTCCCTGCTTAGACAAGTGGCATGCAGAGCCATCTCTCCAAGCACGCCAGCCGTCGTCTGTTGCTCTTCTGGATTCCAGCGCACCAGCTGATCTTTTCATGCACAGGAGCACCAGAAACCAGAGCAGCAGCTCCCCGGTGCGCATGCGTGCGCTGGGAAGCTGAGCTTATGGCTTTCGGTGCATGCATATGTGCCGGCCAGTTGGTCTTCACATGTGTATGCGCACTAGAAACCGGAACAGGTGACCAGAGTGCATGCACATGCTGGAAACCAGAAGCTCAGCTTCCCGTCGCACACATGCTTACCAGAGAACTGTTGTTCAGGTTTCCAGCACTCTTGTGTGTGCACGTCAGAGAGCTGCTCTTCTGGTTTCCAGCGCTCCCATGTGTGCTCCCATTTAGGCACTCGTTGCTGTAAAGTTTTGCCAACATTGCCCCATACCATTTCAGACAAATGGTTATCCAATCTCTTCTTAAAAACTTCCAGTGTTGGAGCATTCACAACTTCTGGAGGCAAGTTGTTCCATTGTTTAATTGTTCTAACAGAAAATTTCTCCTTAGTTCTAGGTTGTTTCTCTCCTTGACAAGTTTCCATCTATTGCTTCTTGTTCTACGTTTTTTATGTGTTTTAGCCTCCAGTCCCCTAATCATCTTTGTTGCTCTTCTTTGCACTCTTTCTAGAGTCTCCACATCTTTTCTACATCGTGGTGACCAAAACTGGATGCAGTATTCCAAGTGTGGTCTTACCAAGGCATTATAAAGTGGTACTAACACTTCACGTGATCTTGATTCCGTCCCTCTGTTGATGCAGCCTAGAACTGTGTTGGCTTTTTTGGCACCTGTAGCACACTGCTGGTTCATATTTAAATGAGTGTCCATTAGGACTCCAAGATCCCTCTCACAGTTACTACTATTGAGCGAGGTATCACATATACTCCACCTGTACATTTTGTTTTTCTTGCTTAAATGTAGAACCTTTCTTTTTTCATCATTGAATTTCAATTTGTTAGATAGAGCCCAATGTTCAAGTTTGTCAAGATCCTTCTGTATCTTAAGCCTATTTTCTGGAGTGTTGAAAGCTTATTTACTAAGTTGAAACATTTTTTTACATTTACACATTAAAAAGCTATTATATGAATTAATTTCAATAGTTTTTTCTATTAACTCTTACCAGCTGGGTTATACATTATAACTTAAGAGAAAGGTACATATTTATATATACATATACCTACCTGTGCTTATGAGTCACACAAAGACAATCTGGGTTGGGACAATTGTTTCTCAACCCAGGAAAGATTCAAAGGGATTTTTATCACCCATAGAAAATATATTTCCTCAACAATGACTATCTAAAAAATCTGTACCATCATTACAGTCTTATACCATTTGCAATCTTCTCTCCAATTTCACATCTAATAAATAATGCGCCAATGTTTCTGACTGAACATAAAGCAAAAAAAGCAATTCCTCTTTCTAATAAATGGAACCTGATGATCAAAAGGGATACTTTAAGTTCTATTTTTTCACCTGTTCAGTGGAAAAGTGTTTATAAAAAAGAAACCATTGTTTATAAGAAAGAGGACTCACAGAAGCACATGTATATTTTAAAGATACAAATTACAAAAATTAAGAAGAAACAAACATTGGATAAAATATTAAAAATTACTTAGTTAATATACTTCTGATATTGGCCAAGAAGTTCCAAAAGCTCAAATCTAACAAATACTAGGACTGAAAGAGCCTGAAATAAAGGGTCACAAGCATCGATCAAGCTGTGCTTAGAATGTGAGCCCTGAGCACAAAAATATTTGCGCACTGATTGTAAGGCCTAGGTACAGTCAGGATTATAGGTCAAAAAAAACTTTTATAGAACCATAAATGTAAATAAAAATATCCCCATGGGAACAAGAAAATGGATATAAATAAAATCACAAAGAACAGAAGGTTGCAAACTTTAATAAGAAAACAAAAGACAAAGAACAAGGAAGTGATGTTTAAAAAAAACAGGGTATCTACAGGTGAAACTCGAAAAATTAGAATATCGTGCAAAAGTTCATTTATTTCAGTAATGCAGCTTAAAAGGTGAAACTAATATATGAGATAAGACTCATTACATGCAAAGCAAGAGAGTTCAAGCCATGATTTGCCATAATTGTGATGATTATGGCGTACAACTCATGAAAACCGCAAATCCACCATCTCAGAAAATTAGAATATTACATGCAATCAATAAAACAAGGATTGTAACTTAGAACAATATCTGACCTCTGAAAAGTATAAGCATGCATATGTACTCAGTACTTGGTTTGGGCCCCTTTTGCACAATTACTGCCTCAATGCGGTGTGGCATGGAAACTATCAGCCTGTGGCACTGCTGAGGTGTTATGGAAGACCAGGATGCTTCAATAGCGGCTTTCAGCTCTTCTGCATTGTTCGATCTCATGTCTCTCATCTTTCTCTTGTCAATGCCCCATAGATTCTTTATGGGGTTCAAGTCAGGCGAGTTTGCTGGCCAATCAAGCACAGTAATCCCACAGTCATTGGACCAAGTTTTGGTGGTTTTGGCAGTGTGGGCAGGTGCCATGTCCTGCTGGAAAATGAAGTCAGCATCCCCATAAAGCTTGTCTGAGGAAGGAAGCATGAAATGCTCCAAAATCTCCTGGTAGACGACTGCGTTGACCCTAGACTTAATTAAGCACAGTGGACCAACACCAGCAGATGACATGGCTCCCCAAATCAACACAGACTGTGGAAACTTCACACTGGACTTCAAGCATCTTGCAGTGTGTGCCACTCCATTCTTCCTCTGGGTTTCCAAATTAGATGCAAAAGTTGCTCTCATCAGAAAAGAGGATATGGACCACTGAGCAACAGACCAGGTCTGTTTTTCTTTAGCCCAGGTAAGACGCTTCTGACTTTGTTGTTCAGGAGCGGCTTGACAAGAGGAATGTGACATTTGAAGCCCATGTCCAGGATCCACCTGTGTGTGGTGGCTCTTGATGACTGACTCCAACCTCAGTCCACTCCTTGTGAAAGTCCCCAACACTTTTGAATGGCCTTTTCCTGACAATCCTCTCCAGTCTGCGGTCATCCCTGCTGCTTGTGCACCTTTTTCTTCCACACTTTTCCCTTTCACATAACTTTCTATTAATGTGCTTTGATGCAGCACTTTGGGAACATCCAACTTCTTTTGCAATTACCTTTTAAGCCTTTCCCTCCTTATGGAGGGTGTCAATGATGGTTTTCTGCACAACTGTCAGGTCAGCAGTCTTTCCCATGATTGTGATTCCTACTGAACCAGACTGAGAGACCATTTAAAGGCTCAGGAACCCTTTGCAGGTGTTATGGCTTAATTAGTTGATTAGAGTGGGACAATTTTAGCCTAGAACAGTGGTCGGCAAGCCGCGGCTCGCGAGCCACACGCAGCTCTTTACACATTTTAATGCAGCTCTTCTGTGTGCCGGGCGCCCGCTCACCTCCCTCCTCTCGGGCACTTCAAAACAAGTGCCCCTTTCCCTTTTTTCGACCCACAATGATTAGGGAGGATCCTGAAGTCGGGCGGGGACGAGAAGCGAGGAGGCAGAAAAAGAAACGGAGGCTAAGGAGCTTCCCCCCGCCCCCTCCCAGCAAAAATCTAACCAGGGATTTTTGCTGGGAGGGGGTGGGCGGAAGCTCCTTAGCCTCCGTTTCTTTTTCTGCCTCCTCGCTTCTCGTCCCCGCCCGACTTCAGGATCCTCCCTAATCAGGAAATCAGGAAAACTAGTACTGACCGTGTCAGTATTGTTTGGAATGGAGCTGAGCACAAGAGAGTCTTTAGAATAGAACAGAGCTGGAAGGGACTTTGGAGGTTTTCTAATTCAGCCGCCTGCTCAAGGAGAACCTATACCAGCTCAATAAATTGTGTATACATTGATGGCATTTTTTTAAAAAAGGCTTAGTCTGTAAAATGTTTCAAAAACTAAAGACAGCATGGCATAAATGAGTGGGATAAATAAATCAGCCCACTTTGTGAAATAAGTGGGAAACAGAATTAACACACAGCCTTGACCTTTTAGTTGTTTGGATGCCTGGAGTTTCTTGCCATGAGCCTTTCTATCCTATTTTAAGAAGAAATTACAATTGGAGTATGGCTGGCTGGGGAATTCTGGGAATTGGAGTCTACGCCCCTTAAAGTTGTCAAGGTTGAGAAACAGGCTCACCTTCAGCTTTATGATTTTTAATTTGTGTGTGTGTGTGTGCCATTCCAGTCAGTCTTGATTACTTTATGATTGGGTATATGTGGAAATGGGTGAGTTAATTTGGTGGCCATGGGATTTGGTAACAAAGTTGTGGGAAGGGAACCTTAATCCGGGTGCGCTCAAAAGGCTTTCGAGGAAGTTGCAATCACAAATTGGTTTAGCATTCTTGGACAGTTCAGCATTACAAACGTTAAGTCATTTGGGATCCTTCCATGTTGCACGCTGGTTTTTGTTCACAACGTCCTTCCAAGCGTTGATACGTTTTGAGGTTAATTTGCTACTGCCCGCCCGGCTCCCCGGTTAGATTTTTGCTGGGAGGGGGCGGGGGGGAAGCTCCTTGGCCTCCGTCTCTTTTTCTCCCTCCTCGCTTCTTGGGGCTCCACCAATGGGGGAGAAAGGCCCGCCCAGCGCCAGGCTTTGGGCTAACACAGAGGTCTGCAAAGTTGGCTGTTTTAAGACTGGTAGACTTCAATTCTCAGAATTCTGGGAGTTGAAGTCCACCAGTCTTAAGAGCCAATTTTGCAGATCCCTGGGCTAATATGATTGATGCCCTTGGTGGACTTCAATTCTCAGAATTCTGGGAGTTGAAGTCCACAAGTCTTCAAGCTGTCAGGTTTGAAGACCCTGGGTTTTTTTTTCTAAAGGGTTGGGGGTGCGAGGGTCTTGCAACTTGACAGCTTTAAGACTTGCATGCTTCAATGCCAGAGTTCCTGAGCCAACATGACTGGAGGAGGAATTCTGGGAGTTGAAGTCCACAAGTCTTAAAGCTGTCAGGTTTGAAGACCCCTGGGTTTTTTTTCCTAAAGGGTTAGGGATGCAAGGATCTTGTAACTTGACAGCTTTAAAACTTGTGTGCTTCAAATGCCAGAGTTTATTGAAACTAAAAACAGTGTACCATCCTATGTATTTTCGGTTTTAAAAATGTGGCTCTCAAAATAAATTTCAATCGTGGTTTTGGCGAGATTTGGCTCAGTTGAAAAAAAAAGTTGCCCACCACTGGCCTAGAATATTGCACCTTTTCACAATATTCTAATTTTCTGGGATTGTGGATTTGGGGTTTTCATTAGCTGTAAGCCATAATCATCACAATTATGACAAATCATGGCTTGAACTATCTTGCTTTGCATGTAATGAGTCTACCTCATATATTAGTTTCACCTTTTAAGTTGCATTACTGAAATAAATGAACTTTTGCATGATATTCTAATTTTTCGAGTTTCACCTGTACTTGAAAACTGGAGTCAAGTACAAAGAAGAATTATAATTTTTTGTTAATTTTACCTGTAAAAAAGTCAATAGAAGATTGGGTAGATTTGTTTTCATAAGAAGAACAGAAAGTCAAGGCTCCAAGGGCAACTGGTTTCTAACAGTCTGAAATACCATACTCTTTTATTCTACAGTAACAGACAGCTTCCAACAGTAGTAACAAAAGAAGGAGGAACAGATTGGAATAGGGTAAAAGAATAAGAAACATGAAGATTTCAACTGACATTGTCTATCTCTCACTCCACTGTGCTAAAATAAATACTACTGCTCATTTCATTTATCTTCAAGAAAATCAATGAAGAACTATAAAACAGTTCTGAGTGTTTCCAATAGCATGCACATTACATCCTTGCTACATGAGCTGCATTGATTACCAATTTGTTTCTGGGTCCAACCAGAGTGGCTGGTGTTGACTTTTAAAGCCCTACATGCCATTGGACTGGTTTATTTGAGGAACCACCTCTTTGCAATTTCATCGGCCTGTCCCACCAGATCTAATGAAATGCGTATGTTATGGGTTCCACTTCTAGGGAGTCATGTTTGGCAGTCCCGAGGCAGCAGGTCTTTTCTGCTATGGCACCTATGTAGAATCTTCTCCCCTCAAAGATGAGATCATTTCTGAGCTTTCAAAGCTCTCTCAAGCTCTGGTTATTCCAGCAAGCCTAGGGACCCTAGGGAAAAGGTGAACTCCTGAGGTGGTTCCATTATTATTAACATCCCTCCATCTATTATTTTCTTTAGTTCTCTTTATTTTCTTTAGTTGGTTAGCTTTATATTTTCAATGTTTTAATAATTAGAATATAATGGTTTTAGGTAATGGCTGTTTTATATTTACTGTTTTACTGGATTAATGTATACTGCCCAGAGTCACTTTCCGTGAGGTAGGTGGCTAAATAAATTTGATTAATATACAAAACATTTAGTTACTAAAATTGAGCCATACATTGTTACTTACATACTTTAAAAAGCTGATTAAGTAAATCATATTACCAGTGAGATTATAGTTGGGGGAGACAAGCAAACTAGAGGTCCAATTCCATATTAGAATATATTCTAAAAAGGCTTATTCCAATTCCAAGTTCAAAAGTCTGGACCAGAACCATAATAACTATTATATGGATAAATTAAATATCACAATAATCTGTTGGTCTTGATGATATTATTTGATGAAAAACATCAATTTATACAATCTGAATTTATACAATATCAAAATGTATATATGATAGAAATTTATATAATCTCAAAAGACTTCAAGAACGAATACAATACAGATAATTCCAAAAATTGGTACCAAATTCAATTTTGTGTCATAGTCAAAAAGAATTATCTGTATTTTTAAGAATTTTTAATGGAAAAAATTGAAAAGTAATTCCAAGTTAGCAACATTTTCTGGTTGCAGATACGATTGAGTTTGTCATGAGTACTGTTTCCTTGGACTGTAGTAGATAAGAATTTGTTTCCACATCTGTAACTTGATTTCAACAAGCTGTGGAATGAGATTGAGAGGATAAGCAGCAAACTAGAAGCCTGATATGCTTAGGGTCAGTGATTACTTTCCTCTCTGCTTGGTATTTTAGACAAGAGGTTTTCAAAATTACTCAAGCTGAGAATCTGTTAGTTTTTTTAAACAATCTGCCAGAACCCCTGCTCTAGAAACAAAGCTCTAGTGAGAGAAAATTGGCTGTGCTAAAATGAACTTTTTTTTGTCCTTAGTCTCTCATCGACTTCTCTCAGAACCCTAGGATTTCACAAAACAGTTTGAAAAACTGGCAGACAATGGATTCCACAGTACATCAATGGAATGGATGTTGCTTCCAAAGTGAACAGTGAGCTAAGGATAGGAAGAGACTCCTGAAATTCAGCATAGCAAAGCTGGCTATTAAGAAAACAGTAAAATGGGTAAAATGGCTAACTGATAAGTGAAATGTATCATACCACTTGCCAGTGAGTCCCACACAAACCTTTTAAGAAGACAAAACCTATAAAGTCTTCAATTGCTAGCTACAAGGAAATGTTTTGTAGACCATAACTGAAGTTTAAATCTTGAGAACTTCTTGTTCTGTCATGACTATTTTAAAAAAAAACTCCAAGCAAGGACATTTTCTTTGATTTCCAATCATAGGTTCAAATGCATTTCCTGACTCCCAATCCTACAACTTTATTCAATGATCAACCAGAGAAAGATATAGTAAGTACATCTATGTGTCTTCTCTCATTTACCAAGGCTTGATTCTGGTTAGCAATCTATTTGGGAGAGTGTTTTTCCTCAAGTAAGTATCATATCTCTCCTCTGAGAGAGGACTGTTTCTTGTTTTCTGAATGCCTCCTGCCAAAAAAAAACCTATGCCTGAGTTCTATTAAATAATTTCTTTTGCCTTACTTATCATGATGAAAAAGTAGTGCTTATGATTTGAATTGCTACCTAGTGGGAATAGTAGTAAGATCATTGCTACCAATAAGGGAGTGAATTAAAGGGGACACTATGTTAGCACTTGTAACCATTGTCATGCAAGAAGATACATTAAGAGCATGTCCACATTGTTGCAAGTTAAATGAGTCCTCCATATATGGAGAGCACAATATCATTTATTAGTACAGCTATAAGGTTTTAACAATATTGCCATATATTTTCTCCCAGTCATGGTATATATGGCTTTTACTTTTTAATTGTTTTAATGTTTTTGTAATGTTTTGTATAATTGTTCAACTTTTTTGCATTGTTTTAATAGTAAGCTGCCCAGAGTCATGAATGGAAGATAGCAGTTGTATACATTGAACATACAAACAAATATATCTACATTTAGTGCCCTTCTAGGGTTTTCAATAGTGTGCTTTATCTTTCTATACTACTCAGTAGAGGACATGGAACAGGGGTGTCAAACTCGTGGTCCATGGGCCGGATGCGTCACGTGCTGGGCCTGCCCCCACCTCGTTTAGCGAAGGGGGGGAAAGTCCAGATACGACACATGATGATGCGAGTTTGACACCCCCGACATAGAAGCTATATTGATAGCATATCACCCCCAGCAATATGGAATGCAGTCACCATAAAAGAACAAGAGTGCAGAAAAAATAAATTTTCTTCTCTTGATGCACCAATAAGATTAAATACCATTGGACATGCCACCTAATTATCTTATCTATACACATTATGTATCCTCAGGGGACTGACCTGTGTAATTGGCTTTCACATCACACATACAGAATGAGTTCTTCAGAACAAGATGTACAATTGAGGTTCCACAGCTCAAGGAGTCTAGGAAAATGGGGTTTCTGAAGCTTAAAAGCCAAAGTTGTAAATTTGAAAATTTCTCTATCTGCCTGAAGCAAATACATAAACTCTTATTTCCTTTTGTGTTCAAGCTGAATGTAAATATCACTTGTAAAAACTCAAATTACAGCAAAGCAAAATACAAAACAGGTACACAAAAACTACTTCAAATTTTCAAATGCCATACAAGGTTGCAAATCACCTGATGATATTTAGCTGAATAAATACTATTTGGCCAGTTCCAAATCAGATGCAAGATACAACATAAATAAAATGATGGTGACAATGGCCTATTTGGGCTTTCTATAAAGATCACATGGACTTCCAACCACAGTAAAGATGTACATGACCCTGGAATGTAATATTGCACAATATAATATTTTATTGTGTCTATCACAACACCATAAGAGAAAAAGAATAACAGGAGAAACCTTCTTACCTTGCTATACCAATAAGGTCCAAAAGCATTGGATCTCCCACCTTCCTTTTTGCACAGCCTCCCATTTAGAGATGCTAGCTTTTTGTCTTCTGTTCTCATTAATATCAATAAAAGTCATAATGAAACAGGTTGTTACCCTGAGAACAGTATCATCATTGCAATTCATCCAAAGAATACAAAAAAGAATCACGATAACATGACTATCACAAAACTAGAAAAAAAATATAAAAGAACATCTGGGGCACTTTCTGATGCTTTATAATTGCACTTTGTGGCATGCATCTTACCAACATTATGAATATACTAGAAGCATTTTAAATGTGACCATATGATAGAAAACACCATTTCAGATATTAATGAGGAGATAGGCAAAGAAAAATATCACTTCAATTTTATTATGACTACATAAATTAACAAACAGGGAAAGTAATATTGTACTCATGAAGCAAGGATCTCACGTGAAGTACATTCAGACTGCAAAGAAAGCACCATGTTAGAAAGATCCAAAAACATCCGAGTGCAACCATTAATAAATATAACCCCAAAGGGTCGTAAGCCTGCACAGTACCATATGCTACTAACATAAAAACACTCTTCCTAACAATTATCAGTAAATGCACCTGGAAAGTAAGCCAAAGCAAGTTATACTTCTGAGAAATACTACACACATTTCATAACCTGAAGGGGTAGCCATGTTGTATGTCCTCTGACACTTGAATTGAACATCAACTCATTTACGGGGAACAAGAACTTTTCTATACAGAAACCCCCTTCATGAAATGCATAAAGCCATTTCTTAAATATTAATCAGTAAAAATGAATAAAAAAATAGCGGATTTGAGCAGGTACAACACGTTTCACTGAAAGTGGTTTCTATTGTCACCTATCTGCTTAAACCGGAATCCCCATCCATTAGTATCAGACACTGAAGGCGGCACAAGAAGGGCAAGGTTGCTGCTGCTGTTGCTGCTGCTGCTACCTGCTTGGGCGCTTCCCAACGGCGCCGGCCACCAGATGAAGCAAACCTTTGTCTATTGTCGAAAAATAAGTTGGCACGTTTTTAAGGCGAGGGAAAGAAGCACCAGCCCTGCTTCATGACACCCCCAACCCATTTCCAGCCTCCGCTTTTGTGCCACACCCACCCGCCTCCAGCATTTGCCGCAACCCACTCCCTCGCTTCTCCTTCCCTCCCTCCCTCCCTTCCTCCCCTGCCCGCCCCAGCCCCAGCCCCTCTTCCCACCTTACCGTGCTGGGTGAAGATATTGAAGCCGCTGTCGGCAGCTCGCGCAGCGGCCGTTTCTCGCCTCCGGCTGGCAGGCCTACTCCCACTGCTATTACTCCCGCGAAGCCCTCTGGGTTGAGACTGTGGCTGGGCAAGAGGCAGCTGCTGCTGCTGCTGCTGTTGCGGCGGCGGCGGCGGCTGATGTTGAAGCGCAGCGGCACCCGGCTCGCCGACGCGGCCCACCTGCTGGCCCATCCCCGCTCTCCTCCCGTTCTGGGCCCCCGCCAGAGCCCTCCGTCTCCTCCTCCTGCTCACATTCCGCCCCCTACCCCGCTTTAGGAGCCGCACCCGGCGCTTCCCAGAGCCGCTCTGCCTCCTTTCCCCTCCTCGCCGCCGTTCTCCGGACAGGCCGTCACGGACTCGCCCCCTCAACCCCCGCAGCCGCCATCTTAACCACCGAGCTTGGGGGAAAGGACAGAACGACTCCCTCTCGCCCACTCTTCCCACCTCCGGTCCTCCAGGGACGTCGGTAGCTCCTCCTGGCCCCGCCTCGCCCCCGCCTGCAGCACCGCCCCGAATCGCGGGTCCTCGAGGCTGGCCCCGCCCATTCCTTGCACACCTCGGATCCTTTCTTTGGCGGCTGCCTGGGAAAGCCGAGAAATGGTATTTTTAAAAAATGCACCAGAAGGTTCAGATGAAAAAAAAACAAATGCCCTCAGGGTATTCTCGGTTCGCAATATCCCAGGGTAAATATATTAACATCATTTTTATCGTGCTTTCTCAAATGTAGGATCGCGAAGTACATTTCAATTAATGACTGCATTTGCACAATTAAGTGCAATAATGACTTGTTTGCTGAGAGGAATCGGTCCAGGGCACAGAGACGTTATAATTAAAAGGAAATGTCTTAAATTTCATTTCAATGGAAAGATTTAGTCAAAACTGTTATAGATAATAGTTTTTAAGAAAAGAATGAATGGAATGGAAATGCATAGAGGTGGAATGAAATGAAAAAGCTTTTCTCTTTCTTTTTGTTCTATTAAATAGTCTCACTTATGAGCCACAATTGGGACTGGCAACTTGGTTGCTAAAGTGGAAAGCTGACTGATGGGTTTAAAATCTTACTTCCCATTCCATCATTAAGCAAAACATGTGGCCACAACTTAATTTTTCTTCCACCCTCTCCATTAATTCTGCTTATCCAAAATTGGTCCCAAACCCCTCCACCCCAAATGGCAATCTCATGACCACGGAACACTCTGGTGGTTGTAAATATGATTGGTTGCAATACTTTTTTTAAAAACAGTCATATTATGAGCAGTCATTAAATGAGGCCATCAATAAGCAAGGCCTATCTATGAAACAATTTAAAATAATACATAGCAAAGAAATGGTGAAACTAGAAAACTATTTTTAATTCTAAGATTATATAAAGCACCCTAGTGTTTCTCCACACTTTTAAGTACAGATGGTTATTTTAGTTTTGGTATTTTGAGAAAATGAAATCTGGTCATCTGCTAAAAGATAAATTGATGAGGAAGACAAAATGCCTCTGACTTGTGTCTCATGATGGTTTATAACGGGTGTCAAACTTGATTTCGTTGAGGGACGCATCAGGGTTTTGTTTGATCTTGGGGGACCAGGGTGGGTGTGGCCAGGGGGCATGGCCAGCTCAATGTAACTCATGTAGGGGGCAGGGCGCCTGTGGTGACCCAAGCGGTCTTCCAGTGAAAATGGGCTCCCAAGCTCCGTTTTGGCTGCGACAGCCTCTTGAAACCCTCTGCCAGCGAAAACTGAGCGTGGGAGGGCCACATGAAGCACTCCCAAGCTCCGTTTTCACTGGCAGGGGCACTATAGGCTGGTCCTTCACTGTTTCAAAGGCGCCTGCGGGCCAGATCTAAGTACCCTGCAGGCCAGATCTGTCCCCTGGGCCTTGAGTTTGACACTCCTGGTTTATAATAAAAAAAATGAGTACAAAAATATCAAAACAGTAAGAATTAAACAATCATTAAAATAAAAAATATTTTTTTAAATGTTTGATACCAACTCGAGGGCCAGTTTTCTTAGTTCCGGAATGCATTTCAGAGAATGCTGATGATTCTTGAGAAGGTTCAGCTTTGAGTCACTGGTCTGAAATTGGAACATCAACACAGTGATAAAAACTATCTGCCCTCCCTTGGAAGGAACAAACTGCCAAAAATGGATATAGGATAACATCATTGGCCTGACACAAGAAAAAATGCAGTTAAACTTGCAAATCCAACCAAGGTGAAAGAGCTGAGAAAACTAATTCACAAAATGCTGAAAAGTGTAAATGAGATGTTTTAGGATCGGTAGAGGCATCAGAAGGGTGTGGTGGTTAATGAACACTCTTTTCAACCTTGGAAGCAGTTTCAGGGAAGCACAGCTGCCCCAGCTCAATCATCACTATTGCAATAAGTTGAGTTGCTGAAACAGCAACCAAAGTGGGTACAACGTTGGATACAGCATTTTGATTTACTTTTAAATTGTTGCCCACCAGCAGTGTTAGAACAGGAACTAGATAATCCAGAACCACCACCTAATATTGCACTGTATGTGCAGCTAAGCTAAGCGAAACAGATATTTCTGCAGCAATGACAAAGCTGTAGGACAGGCAAAGTCATTGTGGGGTTGATGAAACCTGGAGGAGAAGGTGGCTACCGTAGTTGATTATATTCATGTTGTTCTCAGTGATATGGAAAGAGAATTGACATTTGCTACTGTACCCAAGTTTAAAAAGGGTGACACCAAGCCAGCATGAAAACTATCCAGAATCAGCCCCCGTCCGTACAGCAATTAGAAATATCCCTGTGTAGGTTATCGAGCACATCTAGAGCCAGTGACAGAATTCTCCACCCAGGAAGACCAATGTGGCTTTAGACTGGGTCATAGTGGCGTGGATCAGATTTTCACTATAAGGTAAATAATTGAGTGTAAAAGTTAAGGAAAGCAAATTATTGCTGTCTTGATTGATTTCAAGAGTGCCTCTGACAGCGTTCACCAGAGTCAATATAAAAAGTTCTTTGTGATCAGCATACTTTTTTGTCCAATTGCCTTTTGGAAAAAGCACCTTTGGGACAACCATGCCCTGGATGATGGAGAATCTCCAGAGACAATTAAATAGCAAGGAAAACAAACAAGAAGAAAGCAAGTAGTATTAATCATTTACAATTACATTCAGCAGTTCAAATCCTCTTGTTTTTAAGAGGCTTGTTTTAAGAGCAGTAAGTTACTGAAGTAGCATATTCCATTCTTATGAGAGTATATGACAGATGACTAATGTCATACAGTTAGACAAGTTCATGGCAATTTTATGATTTTATCAGTGTGAAAGCTCAAATAGATGCATTCATTATTTGAAAGTAGCTCATTGAAATCTAAATAGGCTTGTAATCTGTTTAGATTTTTATCGTTATGATTTTGTGCCTTCAAGGCAGTCTTTCCTCCTGGCAACTGCAGGGACAAGTCCAGGCAGTTTTCTTGACAATTTTTTTCAGAAGTAGTTTGTTATCTTCCTAGGGCTGATGAGAAGTGACTTGCCCTATGTCACCCAGCTGGCTTTCGTGCCTAAAGCAAGAGTAGAAATCATGATCTTCTAATTTCTAGACCACTGCCTTTAACCAGTACATTAATCTGACTCTCTAGTTAAGATTTTGGCAGTAATAAAATATTTTCACACTAGAGATTGCAGAGTTGCTATGGAAATTGTTAATTCTGAGACAAATATATCACCGTTCCGAGACAAATATATCACTGTTCCTACATGCAATAGTGGGAAACAGTGAGCTGTTATACAAACTCATAATCAATATGTAAAAAACAGATTTAGAAACAATTCAAAGTACAGGTAGTCCTCAACTTCTGACCAAATTGGGACCAGAATTTCCTTTGCTAAGCAAGGCAGTTGTTAAATTTTGTGCCCAATTTTACATTTTTTTTGACACAATTGTTAAACAAATCACCAGAGCTCTTAAGTGAATCACAATCATTAGGCAAACCTGGCTTCCCTCATTGATTCTGATTGTTGAAAGCTGGCTGGGAAGATTGCGCATGGTGATCACATGACCCCATCATAAAAACGCGCCAGTTGCCAAGCACTCAAATTTTGATCACATGACTATGGGGATGCTACAATGGTCATAAAATGTTTCATTACCAATACTTTTTAATAAGAAGTTAATAGGTTCAAGGAAAGACAAGGCATTGTTTATAATGTTCTATAATAGATATCAGTGGTTGAAAATCTTAGTTTTGGGAGACAATGCACAAAATTCTTTATTGCTGTTTGTTATACATCAGCATCAGATGCTTCCAAATTCATACGATTTTCTCTTACAAAAATGCTGAACATTATTTTTCTAAAGTCTATTACTGCCATGGATTCAAGGTATATAGAAAGTAAAAGATCATACTTTGCATCATGGCTTACACTAAATAAAAATTTTAAATAGTTCTGAAAGTGAGAAAGTTGTCCCCCTTCAATAAAAGGAACAGAAAAAGGAGATAAATTTTCAAAACCATTCCTTATTGAAGTGGACTTCCAGGGAAGAAATATTGAACTGACAACTGTAGCAGAAAGAACAGCCAGCAAGTAGACTGGGTCCATTTTGCAATCTCTCTCTGGATAAGGAGAGGATCTGAAATTGCATACAGTGCTCCATTCAGATGCTCCTCATAAGAAGACCATCAGATGGTCTATATAGTGAGTTTAGAGCCTCAGAAGAAGTGGGAATAGCTAGCTTCCTCAATCCATGGTTGGCATCTTTAAGGATACTGGATTCAAATGTTGCTTTTTCTAATCACTTTCAGAAATTGATTGTTAGCTGCTTTTCAGCTGTTAGAAATCTTTGGATTGACAAATTTTACTGGGTGCCCTAATCATTAGCAAAAAAACGTTTTAAGCAGAAATTTATTTATTTCTTTTGAATACATAGGTAAGCCTCAGCTTACTATTTTGATTAGTGACTGAAGTTTCAATAGTACTGCAAAAAGTGACTTTGGACTAGTCTTCAACTTAGAACTGTCACAGCCACCCTGCAATCACGTGATCATGATTTGGGGGCTTGGCAATCGTCAAACATGATGGTTGTAGAATCATTACAAAGATTCCAGATAAATTTGAAATAGGATTTTGAAATTATAGTATGCTTATGGGAAAATATTTTTGTTTTGTATTCTAACAAAAAAAATATATGATAGGATGGGACTTTGAAAGTTGAACACCACAGGGAACTAGAAGGAACTAAAGATTACAATGAAAGCATTGATGAATTTGAGGCCTGTTAAACTGAAGAATTTTGTGTGAAGGGACAAAGTTTAGTTTGCATTAGTTTTTTTATTGTTGGAAAGTAGTAATGTTTAATAAAATTACTATTAAAAAAAGTGAAACTGCATAGTTGTTATTGCAACTCACACTTGGAATTGAAGGCATCTATAGCTAGCTGTGCAAAAATTCCATCTGTCCCACGGGCTCTTGACTTGTCTTTCAGAAAAATATCCCCATTTTAAACCATTATATCACCTACTTTCCCCTTTATACAGCTGCCAGGTACACAAAGGGCCTATTTATTGATGATCCTTGAAAAGCAGCACCTATAGAGGCAGAGGGGCCCATATCATATATAAAACAAAGAAAGACTCTTATTGACAAAAAGCCCTCCCTACTTAAAGAGGCAGGCTACTGAATTAGGGGTTCCCAGCAGGAGTTGCCTAATGAGATCAGGATCCTGAAATTCATGAATGACTTTCATCTTGTGGTTTGAGACTTCAGGAGTGAATGAAGACAAGGGGCAACTTCATTTGTGGGAGGTGAAAGGAAAATAATTCTTATCAACTGTACATCTGCCTGTCTGGTATATTTCCTTTGAGAATTGTTTTAAAAATAAATAAATAAAGCGGAACCAATGTAACAGTAGAAGGTAGGATGAAAATATGGCTGAGGAAACATCTTATTAAAGAAGGTGATGCAACAGGATGTTGATTGCTAGGTACTGAGTGGAACATATCTATATTTGCCTCTGAGCTATTTCATACAATCCAGATTTATGAAATTCTGAAATCCAGAAGACTCCTACACCAACATCAAAACTAGCCCAGCTACCTCAGGAAATGAGAACAATGGGCAATGACATAGGTTCAGTCTAGTCTTAGTTCTGTCTCAGGTACCCATCTTCCTGAGCATCCATTCAGAACTAAGAGATAGCAATTGACTAAAAGTTGTACAGGCTAGGCCATGATTACTGTGAGTTCAAATAATGCAATACAAAATTTAGTTAACAAACTTAGCATATGCACAATTACAATTGGAGTTTTAGATGCTGTTAAACTTTGTCTATGTGAAACAGAGAAAAGGAAGATTCCGCAAGAGAAAAACAGTACCTCATTTATCAACTACCTTGTTTAGCAACCATGAAAAAATAACTACTCATTTATGACCTGTGCAGCATTCAATCTTTAAATGCCATTACAGTCAATATGTGTTGTTCTATATCTGACCCGTTGTTTCTCTCCCCTGCTACCTTGCAAAGCAGAGATTAGAGAGGAAGGGATTACAAGAGAGTAGATAGCCACAAACTGTACACAATACAGAACTGTACACTATACACAACGAAAGCAATACACTAGTGCTGGCAGCTGCCAAGTGCATTATGCAAATAGCCTTTTATTCAGGTTAGCAAAAATCCTGTTGACACAACTCTGCTACCAATCCATGTGGCCCTCAGCCTTCAAATAAATCTATTTTTTAAAACACAGAATATTCCACCAAGCCGAAGGTAAGCTGTCTGTGTCTGATGAAAAATTGCATCCTAAATACTCTGAAGCTCAGAATGTAAAACGAATATGGAGAATGTTCAACTAATCAGCCTGATTTTTTAAAAAGAAATTCTTCACTAGGTAAGATAGTAGAATTCTATTGAACTTCAAACTTGTTGACATTTAATCTTGTAATATCCACAATTATGGTTTCAGCTAGAAGATTTACTACATCCAAGCTGCTGCAGATAATTCAGTTTCTAGTGAAACCTACTGTTTAGTCACCGATCAGTAAATTGTTCATTAACAGGAAGTCTCTTCCATGAAAAGAACCAGAATATGAGACCTTACTTTGATGTTGGATACTGAAAATCTGCTAAAGCAGTTTACAGAACAATAAAAAAATCCTCCTCTCTCTGGTTTACAATCTAATATTTCTGGCAAAAGGGGAAAGGCTACAATTCTTAAAGCAGACTTCTTATAAAAAGCTACTGGTTTGGAAAGGATTCTGAGAGAACACTAAAAGGAATAAGAGCAGCAGAGATGATGTGCTTCTTTTCCCTCCTACAGGCTGATAGTATGTTACGCACATACACAGTTACACACCCTTCGCTGATAAATGCGGCCAGAGGACACAGGCTTTTCAAGTCATAGACTCAAGTGCATTCATTGATTTCAAGTTTAAATCCTAAAGCCTTTAATTATTCACCAACAACACTGAAACTGAAGCAATATGTGTGACTTATGTACTACTGATATGAAGTCGGAGTATATTAATCATGCACTCTATGCAATCCTAACCCAACAAAACTAAGTGCTGTTAATTGTAAATAAATGTCATAAAAAATGGCTCCACTAATCTTATTAGGAATTGTCACTGCCACCTCCCCAGAGGGCGGAGTTTTAAGGACTCTTGTGGTGGCTACTGTTTGCAAGATGTTTAATTCCAAACTTATTGTAGAACTTTTAAGGATGACTGTCTATGGTGACCTTAACACTACCAAGAAATTACCTTGAGGTAAGATGGGTGACATAAACTTTATAAATAATAATACTCTGCACTTTGCCTTCTACACAGATATGATAGTGTTTTCAAGACAGCTGTGAATTAAAACTCATTTTGCCAATCTCACCCATTTTTTTGTGAACCTCTTATCTTCTGGAGTCTACAATTTTAGTTTTGTCTTAGTAGTGCTTGTATTAGAAGATAGGAATGAGAAAAATTGTAGCTGAGAAAAGGGTGTTTACTAGAAAGATATAGAGATTTCTAATTCAGAGAGCTTTTTTTAACAACTTGGAAAAGGAAAAATTAATAAGTATTTGAGGCCAGATGAAGAGAAAGGAGAGTGAAATTGTGTCATGCAAGCTGGGGCAAAATGATGTAATTCTTTCTGCAGTCTGTGTTGAATTGGTCAGAGGATCTTAAAGAGGCCCTGCAAGAATCCTTGGTCTTTTACAGCCCCACCTAGTGTCCTGTGAGCTTTCCCTAACTAAAGTTATGATCAGGGGTCACCAACCTTTTGGACCTCAGGTATCACTAAATTCATAATTTTAACTCCCGTGGACAACTAATATGGTTTTTTCAAAAATATAAATATTTAGTGCAATATTAAAAATGCAAATAATTTTATTGCGGGCCACCAGTTAGTGACCGCTGCTTTAGATAGGAGGAGCAACAGAAGGATGAGGTAGTGTTGATGAATAACATAGCAAGTCCACGTGGTTGGGAGATCCTGTGAAGCCCCAGCTTTGTTAACTTGTCTCAAACAATACTTAAAACATTTGCTTAAAATACAAATTTAGTTCTTTACAAACCTTATCAGATGATACTGAGGACGCAAAACACCCCCCCCCCCGTTGGAAATGGAATATATTAATATATTAATAAGTTATCTCTTTATCAAAAATTTTCTTTCAAAGAATAAGAAGCTCATGTTATTAAAATCTTTATTCACATAATACTTATCTATGCATAGCCTGATCCTTGGAAAACGCAAAACTGAGATTTGTTTTTCCTTTTCCCAACAGCTTCTACTCGTACCCACTCCAAAAGGCAAGTCTCTGGCAGCTTCAAGGTGAACATTTTGTTTCTGCTGCCATATGAATAAGTTACTTCTTAATAAATTATTTATTTTTCTTTTTTAGCAACAGTTCCAGTTCTTCAGATGCAAGATAGCCTACATGTCTGCTCAAGCACAGGATGTCTCTTCCATTTTCTTTATCCTTAAAATAGCATACAAAAGAAACATGAAGTTATTCGGAAAGTCTCAATCAACGAGCAAGATGTTTTCCTCCCCAACAGCATCTTCCTGGTGTAGATTCATTGTGATTGTACACTTACCATGCATCTACAAAAAAATCATCTAAGCCACTGACATAATTGGGTGGTATTTCATAAAAAGTCTGAAGCTGGTGACCCTCATAATAGCAACTATTAACCATTATCAAATTACTGTAATTTGAGACATTTGGCTGAACCAGTCTGACAAAAATCAACTTATTTTGAAAGTTCTTTTTGTTAAAGTAGGCATAACACAGGGGTATAAAACTCGATCACGTCACATAACGCAACATTTTTTGCATTTGCTGAGCCGGGTTGGGCATGGCCTGCGTGTGATGTATCTGGCTTGCAGGCTGCCAGTTTGACACCCCTGGCATAACATTATCAATAGGATTTGACATTAAGCCAACTGATAGTTTGGGCAACTATCTTAAGACAATTATTGGCATAGGCTGAAAACATGACCTTAAAATGCTATAGTGTAAGGAAAGTTATTGAAATAGATGCAAAGATGATAGTGTTATTTTTTGTACCTGTGGGCATTAGGGTCTATTTTCAAAAGAGAAAGCATGTCAAACTGATTTTAAAAACTATTAGAAATAACTGATAACATCTGGGCCCTGTCTTTAAATTCCTTTTAACTGACACCCAAGATATAGCTATCAGAAACATTATCTATCATAGAAAATCTCTGAGGTTTCCAATACAAGTTTGGGGAATAATAGTTCAGGGCATTAAACATTGGAGTTAACATACAGAATTGTTTTCCACACATTTCCCCCCAATATCTTTGGCAGGACTATCAGGTGCATGAATCAAAACCATGATACATAAATTTCCTGAAGCTAGAAACACAAATTACAATTCCTGCTAATGGTCACAAAGCCAGGGAATCACAACTTGGATCAAAAAACAAAAGATATGCATCTAAAACATCTTCAGTTCAGCTCAGATCTTGAAAATGACAGACAATCCTCAATGCCTGACAGCGTAACGCCTGCAACTGCCTTACAGTTGTGGATAAAACATTGTTTTTTCCTTCCGCAGGCACTCATCGTGTCTTCTTAGATTTTCAGTTTAGATCAGAAGTTTAGCAACAAATCCCGTTTGTTTGTTTGTTTTTTAAATGTACAGCACTGACAGGACATAAAGTACTGGCTCAAACTCTACTTTGTAGGAGAAATATTGAGTTCAAGGCAGCAATAACCCTTACCTTTGAGAACACAATGATTTGCACAAAAATCTCTGATTAGAACTTTGCAGGATTGTGCAGGTCTGAGTAATTTCAGCCTTGTAGATGAACAACAGGTTTCAACAGTAATCTAGAACAGTCCTTTTCCTTCAGCAGTTTTGGATTTAACAGAACACTGAACACAATTATATATTTTCCTTGTGAAGTCCTTTAGAAAATGTCAGCAACAGATGCATGGATGTATATCTATCGGGAAAGGCAGTAAATCTCTTCAATATCACATTTGCCCTACCCCTCCATCACTTTTTTTAATGGCCAGTATGGATGCCTAGATAGTGTATTCTTTAAACCCCTGAATTAGACTAAAATATTAAGATTGTACTTGGAATCAGTTAGAAGAATAAGATCTTTTCTGGAACAAGCATGTATTAAGTGTCCCAATACCCATCTCTTCAAAGGAAATCCCAGGAGAGTTCTCAGTGCAACATCCACTGCCAGCAATGGAATCCAAAAAGAAAAGGAAAAAGATACAGGGTTACCCAAGGGGAACTTTCTTGTCTTCAACAGCGCTTTCAAACTACAATTGTTTCTCTTCTGATGCAGAAATTCTGTTATTTAATTCCAGTTTATCCTGCCCATAGCCATGCAGAACCAGTTGTGCTGTTTTCTATTTATTACTTTAAAAAATAATCCCCATCAGTTTCTCTTATAGCTACAAATGGGAAAGTGTCATTCTATCTTCCACCAATACAATGTCTGGCCCAAATTGATCTGTACATTGCTTTATTGTAGCCAAGATGTTCAGAAGTCGTAGATCCAGGGCATCCATATGGGAGGCAGACAGCACAGGTGCAATAGGGTCATGAGACATAGCAGTTTTTAAGGCTGACTTCAGGACTCCATTCTTTATATAATTCAACCTGTTCCATGTGGAGACTCTGATACTGCAAAAGAAAAACATGTAACACACTTCGGTTTATATCGGAAGTCCAAACCTTCAGAAGACTTCCCAAACTATTTTCAATACTTTATGCTTTTTAATGTTATTACTTCTTAATCATATTATATAAACGTTACTACATTGAAATCTACATTTGAAATAAACACAGTATATCATAATTTACAACATTACAATGAAAAAAAAAATCTTCCCAAAAGAAGCTTGTCACAGGATTTACTTATTCAGAGCTATGAACTACAGTGATATTCCAGAAACAGTTTTTAAATTAAATTAAAATTCATAAGTCTATGTTTAATCATTACTCTCAGGGAAGTGGGAATAGATGGTAAGTGCTAAGTTGCATACAAAACCAATTAGCTCCCCTGGATATGAACTATAAGTCTAGTATTTGGTAAAGCTGTTGCAAAATTATGAATATAAAGAATGACACTCTGTATATTTAGATGTATGACACAATGAACGTTAGTTTTATTTTTTCCAACAAGCTCAGTTCATGACCTGCAAGCTCTTGTTCCTGTATTCATCAAATAATTTTTCTTTACATGGACCCCAGAACTTAAGTGATTGTTACATGTATTATGTGAAAGTCAGTTACAAGCCAGCAAAATCTTGATACCTGAAAATGTTGACATTCCCGCAAGAAAAAAGCTGCAAAAGTTAGAGGGAATGTCTTTCTCCAGCATTAATTTTTAATTCTCTTTCTTTAAACAGCTACTGTGTTTCCCTGAAAATAAGACAGGGTCTTATTTTCTTTTGACCCCTGAAGTAAGCACTTGGCCTTATTTTCGGGGAGGTCTTATTATTTTTGAGGTGCAGGAGGTGGCAAGTGTGGTTACCTCGTGGCTGCTGCTGTGTTGCAATATTTTTGTGGAGGGCTTATTTTTGGGGGAGGGCTTATTTTAGAACATGCGCTCAAAAGCCGGGGTGGTCTTATTTTCAGGGAAATAGGGTAGTTGTTCCAAACGTTTAGAGAATGGCACGTACATAGGCTCTCATGTAGATTCTAAAAACACATAATTGTGCATTTAACATTCTAAAATATTTTCTCAAATTCTAAAGTTGCCTTGGACTTATCATCAAACATAAGAACTCAAAAGTACCTTAAATAAGATCCATCTTGTTTTTAAGATAATATTCAAATAAGTCAATAACTTTTTATTCTGTACTCACATGCAGCACTGATAAAGAGGTGCAAGGATGCTTCTCTCATCCAGGGAAGGGTTTCCAAAACTGAAAAACAGATACAAAATGAAAAAAATATTTCCCTCTGTAAAGGTCTGTACAACAGCTATCAGTAAAATGGTAAGATGGCAACCTTATCAAAAAGTGCCAGAAATGGAAGAAAATTAGCAATGTGCATCCATAAACACCAAGTCAGAAAACATGAGGAGAACTGCTTAATTTCACAACACATGAACCGTTTCAACTGAGAAAATGTGAGCTTCTAGATCAATAAATAAGCCATATTTACACACCATTCGAGAGACAATAAAAAAGCTAAGAATATAAAGCCTACAAGATATCTTTCTCAACTGACAACACCCAGATAAGCAAGGATTAATACCAGGCAAACAATCAAGCAGAAAATAATACCCTAATTAAGAAATTACCAATGAGAAAATCAAAACTGGCAGAGAAAGCTGCAGCATATAAACTGGGAGCAAGCCCCAAACTTACTGACTGGTGCTGTTATGTAATTGTATAATACATGTGCAAGCAAACAAATAAGCTCAGAGAACACCAAGGACTCCCAAGTCATTCTTTCCCATAAATAAGAATTTGAAATGTATAAGGAATTCCTGATATTTCAGTTAGCTTTCAAACTAGATCAAACCTTTGGACAACCTTAACACTGCAGTAATTATGATAAACCAATTGTAATCTGGTGGCAATTATTTTACTGAAGGAATTTGCATGTCAGATAACATTCCTACCTTTTGGCATTGTCAAGTAGAATAAGCATACTGGCCCCTTCATCATCCTGAAAACTTTCATAATGGTGTCTGTCAGCATTCCCAATCAGATAATCAAAGATGGCCGTATCAATGATGTCAAGAAGCCGTGGGCCTGAATCATAGGGTGAGGTCTTCTTTACAGCATCACAGTAACTCTCATCATATTCCCATCTGAAAGCAGACACAGAAATTCAACCAAACACTGTTGATCTTTAAGATTTATAGTACAATTATGTAACTTCAAAGGGTTGAAAGAGAAGATTGCATAATTGGAAAAAAGAGAACTGCTGTTAAATTTAAATTTCTATCTCAAAATCTGTTTGATAAAAGACGATAGCAAAAGATGGCAAAATTGTCTCTTCTACTTCGTTTTCTACTTAATTTTCTCTTTTAACATAAAGATTTCTTCATTTATTTTCACCTTTTGATTCATAAATGATGATTGGCAACATGGATATTCAGGAAAATGATGCAAAATAAAAAAAGGATGATCAAATTGGAAGACTGATTTTTGATATAAGCAGACTTGAACTGATCGAAACTAATACATAGATTGGAATTTCATTAAATGCTGCATGTCACACTTCAACTCAAGGACTAATGCATAATGAAACTGACCCAAACTTGAAACAAACTGCTTCAGCCTTTCCTAATACAGATGTGCTTTTATAACGGTAGCTAACCCTATTGGCAGAAAGTAGAACTACTGCTGTTGAAAACACTCTTTGAAAATGGATTTAGGGATTTTCAAGCAGATAAAATACATCTCAAAATCCAGGCCCTGTGCTATGTACACAGTCTTATACCATGCCAGCCCAATAAACCTAAAAAATGATTTTGCTTTAGAAAACTAAGAGGTTAACGAAAGAAAAAACAAAAAAGGGACCTTCGTTTCTCCTTCATCTTTGAAATCTTTTGCCCCCTAGTTTCTCAGTGTGAACTTCGTTCTTCTGCATAAAAGGAACCGAGTTTTAACAATTAGTTAGGAACAACATATATTAGCAATTTAAGGCTGATACCTCCTTTTGCCTCTATAATTGTAGTCCATTCTCTGGATTGACCAACTGAAATGGCAAGGAGGTAATTGTTGTGAACTTCATACCTGGCTAACTTGCCCTCCCGGTACGTCCTGCCCCATGGATGCCGATGTTTCTGAAGAGGCCATACATCTGGCAGCCAAAGAGTGAGTGATCCTTCCATGGAATCTCCTTCAGCACAGGCTGGTTCTGTTTCCCGGCAGTAGTAGCACTTCCCATAGAAACAAGTATTATTACCTGGAAAGCAAACAAACATTAGAACAAAGCAGCTTAGACCTAAATTAAATCCTTATATTAATTATTTAACACTTCTCATTTCTCAGAAGCTTTCTGGGAAAGAAACCATAGGTTCTAAAAAGGTTGTTTTGATGATCTTCATCATCTGTTGCTGTTGGAGCTCACCTCTCTGGTAGCAATGCTTAATTTATGAGGGTTGTTTATTTCTAAACAGAGTTGGATTGTACAGTAATTTTATCTTGCACGGTCTCCACCTCCCAGTTCTTTCAGGCTTCAAGAAAACAAGGAAACACCTTTCTATGCTGCTAAAGAAAAAATTGGCCGAACACAACAGCAAATATTTAACCAAGGTATGCATATTTTAGAGACATTATCTGCTGTGGCATTTGGCTAGATTAAAAAAATTCCAATTTCATATTCAAATAATTCATATTCAAAACCAGCCATCTCAAAATTTAAACAGTCTGCTCTTACTGTTGAAATAATTGAGTAAAGGCTAATTACAAGTAGTCTTCAACTTACAACAAGAGACTGAAAAATTTGTCATTAAGTAAAGCATCCTGTGACTGCAGATTATTTTACAATCTTTTTTGCTGTAGTCATTAAACAAATCACAATGGTCATTAAGCAAGATATGACCACAACGTGTGGCTTTCCCTGCCAGTTTCCCCATGAACTATGATTTTCGGAAGCCGGCTGAGAAGGTTGCAAATGGCAATCACTTGACCCCAATATGCTACAAACGTCAAAAATGTGAACCAGTTTCCAAGCACCTGACTCGTTAAGCAAGGCATCATATGAGCACAAGAACCCTGCAATGGTCATAAGTGCAAGGACCATTGCACTTGCTTGTAGGTCACTATTTTCAGTTGCTAAACAAATAGACATAAATCAAAGAGTAGTTGTACTACTCTGACAAATATCAGAAAATCAGAAAATTAATATGTCAAATACTAGACCTCAATGAAAGTTTTATTCAGGAATCAAAGTACTCTCTGTGCCCCGATTTATTTCTGATTTTCCACGTTTGAGAATGGGGAGTGTATTACCATATTGTCCTTACCAGGGCTAAGAGGGATGTGGTGTTCTGTCAAGATTGATGTTAATCTCAAATTAGAATTTACAATCTAAATGTGTGAGTTCTATAACATTACTAACTAATATTTGTATAGATCTGCATAATTATTAATACTGAAAAAGGAGATAATTTGTATATATGACACAGGGAGTTGATAAGAGTATGATCTCTAGTGAGCATTCTTCAAATTGTATTTTCCAGGAATGTTACAAGAGACTTGTTTTTTCAACCTACCTAAAGTCATGAAAGTACTAAGCAACTGTTCTGTGGCAACAGGCTTGATCTCTGTGCGGAGGTTCACGAACCTACCAACCACAAGCGGGGCCCGCCGGAAGCCTAAGATTCTGTTTGAATGAGAAAGAATAAAATGAAACAAGATATGAATTCATATAACACAATAAAAAATATAGGCTGGATCTATGTATGAAGTCTGTAGGAATCACCCAGTAAGTATCCTCAAAGGTTTAAGGCTCCTCAGATGTTAAAGTAATTTTAAATATAACTTCTTAATTAGTAATATCTATGTTTTATTTTGTTTTGTACTGCAACTGATAATTTTTATTGCTCTCGTTTGGATTCTAAAAATTTACTGAATTAGAAATTGAGGTTAATAAAAACTTTTTTGCTTCTTTGGACTGTGCTCTTATTCATATGCCAGGCTTCTGGGTGTACTTGGCTCATAAAAAATGATTTGCCAGAAGTGCAACCTTTTCGGCTTGGATTGTGTTTAGGCTGACTGTTTATTAATTGTTGTAGTTAATCAAAGTGGTAGCAGCTCACCTGCTTCTGAAATATATGGAAAATGTCTTGCAGCAACATAGGAGGACCAATAGTTCTTGAACTGAAGCACCAGAGATTTTCACAAGATTGACCAGAATGATGATTGGACTTAATCTAGGTTTAAATTTAAATTTGTTGGGGAAGAATGTGTCGGACTGCTAATCTGTACTCTTTACTGAAAACATGTATTGAAAGACCTGAACTGATTGTCAATTTTTGTGGAGCACAATTTAAGAATTTAGGCATTAACTATTAAAGGATTATCTTGAAATAAACCTGCTAAACATCGTCCCTCTAACGATGCTGTCACTCTTTGAGTTGGCCCCAAACTCTCAAAGGATTGGGTCTTCTCCCATGCAATTCACTCTCTTGAAATTCTACCCCCTATTCCAGCAGTAGAATCGCATTTTCTTTTTAGCTAGGCTTTTTTATGTTTAAATTGGTTTATAATTTATATTAACTGATTTTATAAAAGTTTAATTATTTATGTTTTGTCTGTTATTGTTAGTGTGTCATCCTTGCACAGGGACCATGCTAATCTTCCCTGTGCCAATTTGGCTATGTGCTGCCAAAGTGAGCACATTTTATTTTGTCAGCCACTTTAAATGCCCTTTGAATAGAAAGGTGAGGTGTAAATTGAATGAATAAATTAAGTATATTGTATCAAAGTATCAAAATTTTACCTGTCTAGATGGAAGGCTGCCACCTCTGCATTATGTCTGTCATAGCCAGCATATGGCTCTCCTTCTATTACATAGTCTCTGGGATATCTAAAAATTATGAAAAGATAAGTGATTATTTGACTAATGGATTTGATTTCAGATTAAAGAAGAATCCTCAGTAAAAACCACTCTTCTTCATCCAAAGTAGTAATGAGAATGAAATAATTCTGAAGAACTTTTCTCAGTGCCAAATCTTCTAACAATTAGTTGTACTTCCACATATAGAAGGAAATATCTCACAAACATTTCCATTCCAGAGGCACAGGCCCATTTCTTACTTAGAAGGAATGGTATGGGATTTCAGCAAATATCTATTCATTATACTGATCTTAATTGCATATTCCTCCTATTAGGGAACAATGATCAGGCACTCCTGTTTGGAAAAACCTAATGCAAATTACATGCTAAGGCATGCTATAATTTGTTACTGCATTGTGTGAATTTGCAATTCTTGTTTTATGACACAATGTAACGTATGAATGCAAACTTTATGACTTATGCACAAGCTACAACTTTGTTCAAATTCAACCATTAAGCTGTTATATCAGCCATGAAGAAGATAACAAAAAGACTACAGATGATATTATTTGTGATTGAAGAATCATTTCACCTCTTAGGTTTGAAGACTACTTTCTGTCCACCTTCCAGCACAAGTAGTGCTTTCAACTGGGTGCCCTTATAGCCCACATCTGCTTTGATGATCTTCTTGGTAGCCATAGCATGCATCACTGCCCCCAGTTCTGGTGTTTCCTCCGGATACACTTCACGTGGCACCACCCACTGGGCTGCAATCTCCCAAGGAGACTGCAGTGTGTGATCAAGTCGTGGGTCTAATTCAATCCGTAGACTCGTCATCATGCGATGGAAGGCGCGCTGGTCCTCACGGTTGGCTGCTGATGTGTCCAAGTTGTCTATGAGGAAAACCTTTGTGAAAATAAAGATGACGAGTAGAATTGCCAGAAGTACCACACGTTGCTTCAACTTCATGATGATTATTAGTCCTTTTCTGATGGCTTATCAAAGGCTACAGGAAATCTCTCACAAAACAAGATAATAAGCAGCACAGTTCCTGATTAATTTTATTCAGTATCTTCAATCCAAATGATCCACTGTTGCAACCACCTCTTCTGGTACTCCTGTAATTAAAAGTCACAATTGAATTTTGTACCATTAGCAAATTCAGCAGGTATCTCTTGAACAGAAGTTGCTGATTTATAATTACAATTTACTTAAAAACAATCTATTTCAATGGGGTTACCCATAACTTAGACAGATACTTATCAAATCAGGACCAACTGAAAAATAGCTCCTACCTCAAACTAATTTTCAGAAAATGAATGTGTACCACTAAATAAGTATAACTGATTGGCTTTAACTCAACTTTTATAAAGATACGATTTATTTCCACTTTTCTTGGAACATGGGAAGGCTATTATTTTGTTTCCAACTTAGGCAGAGAGCTATATAAAACATACTTAAAATACCAGTTTTGTGCCATACCATGATGGGAGCAAATACCTTACTTTGGAAATATTCATGGCAGTATAAAACACTTAACTGCTAATTAAGATACATAGGAATGGATTATTTGTATCTTTTGAAGGTTCAAATGCCACAGCATGAGGTTTTCATTTATTTTAGCACTGTCAGGCTATAGTTCTAATTACAAATAGAAATTTTTTCTATAAAACAAACCATGGTTACTCAAACCAAGATTTAATGCAATGTGTGAACTCAATGAAAATCTTTTTTAAGAAGTGTGATAATTATTTACCAGATAGTTTGTACAAGAAAATGTTTGTTTCTATTACCTGGAATTGCGCCATTCACATTTTTTGCGTTTTCTATTTCAAAACAAATCTGTTTTGATTCACACTAAATGAAGTTATACATATTCTCATTTTTCTATCATCTCTATATCTCCACTCTCTCAATAGTCATTACAATTTTAAATTGTAAGTCCCATATAGCATCTTTTATTTATTGAATTCCTTTTATAATCTGTACCTTCTCTAATAAGCTCAGAGCAGTTTTTAAAGGCTCTCACCAATTTTTAGGAATAGACCTGATTCTGTAAAATACCATGTACATGAAAAACACTGCATTTATAAGAATTTGATTTTATATAGAGCAGTAGTAGAACGTAAATGGTAAAAAACACTTCCTGCAGCAACAGCAAAGAACACCAACAGGAGATGATTGAAATCACCTTTAAACCTACAAAACGGTCAGAGTATTTGTTTTAATGGAGTAATATACTATTCTCCATGAGCTCCTGAGAATATTTTACAATGCATTTCTTCTAGAATTCTAATTTAACAGTATTTCTCCTACTAGAATCTCATCACAGTAAAACACATTTAATTCTGCAGAACGTAGTAAATATTTTTTCACTTGCTAGAATCATAACACAAGAGATGTGCATTCTACAGCTAAAGGAGCAATGTAACCAGTTCTTTCCCAGACTGGAGAAAAAAACTGCGCTAGTACTATACAAGCTCCAAAGTTTGAAAAAGAAGCAATTTCTTCTTCCAATATTTTATAATATTGAACAAAAACTGTATCCTAAATTAATAGAATATAATGCACAATTTTAAAAAATGCATAGCACTGGCCTCAGTTTGCCAGATTATTTAATTTACTGACAATTTATTAGCAGATAAATGCCGGTAGGTTCTAATAAGAGTATGTTTGAAATCCAGATGTAAATTCCAAAAACAAAATACCTGTTTCTTCCAATCCCAAATAAACTTTCTATTTATAAGAATGTTCTGAAAATCACAAGCAAAATTGTCTGCTGTTTTAGTAGTAGGTAGACTAACACAGTAGAACTAATGTAATTAAAATGGTCTTGGGAAGAAGAGAAATGGGGGGAAAAAAACCTTTGAAACATACTGTCTCTGACAGACTGTGAACACCACAGAAGTGGAAAATGACAGGCAGATGGTATCTATCTTACGAGCTTGCTACATGCTCCTTTGGATGTTAATGGCTTAAGACATGCATTTATTCTCATATCGTTGTATTCATCTTAAACTACAGCAACACAATAATGTATTTTAAATTCAGTTTTCCCAAGACATTAAGAATTACTGCTGAATCTCTTAACACTGATTATCAGTTAAACCATCAACCATAATAACTGTTGTATTTCTCCAATGTGAATATGAATAAAGCAGGAATGGGTATATAGGTGTGTGTGTACATATAAATATATATGGCTGTGAGCAGGTGTATGTAGTGTTTCCCCGAAAATAAAACTGGGTCTTATTTTCTTTTGATCCCTGAAAAAAAGGCTAGGACTTCTTTTTGGGTGGATCTAATTACTGACTCACCTTGCAATGGTGGCATTGACAGCCCCGCCAAGCAGGAGCCCGCTGCTGGCCCACTTCTTCTGTGGCCGCTTTCCATCACTCGCATGTGTCCGTCTCGGCCTCCATTTCACCATCAGAGCCCTCCAAAAAGCCCTCTACAGCTGAGAAATGGGCTCTGAGTTGATGGGCGTGGCACCCCATGGCTTCCATTTTGCCTTTAGATGCCTTTCGGAAAGCCCTGTGCAGCCGATAACAGAGCTCCGGATTGAGGCCGGGGACGAAACGTGCGAGTGGCAGCAAGTGACCACAGAAGGTGAGGCAGGTGTTGAGGTTTGCGAGGTCTGGTAAGTAGGGCAGTTCCACCCCCACCCTAGCTTAATTTTTACCTCCCCCCCGAACCACAGAATGGGCTAATTTTGAGTGCACACATTCAAAAGCATGATAGGGCTTCGTTTCGGGGTGGGTCTTATTTTAGTGGAAACACCGTACTATACAGTAAAAAACTGTATGAGATTTATTTCCAATTAATCCAGTAGTATGGTATGCATGATATTTGATTATTTAGGAATGCTATGAATGGTTGAGAAAGAAATATGGGCATATGTATGAGATATAGTGATCAGGAACAAAAAAGTATTGTATGAAGATGAACTTATGAGAGATTTAGGAAACCCACAAACAGTATGTAAATTCCAAAGTTTGAATTAAGGGAATGTCATTCTAGAAGGTGTTCTAGAAAATCTGAATGATGAAATGAAAATGACTGTAATTAGAATTAGTATATTTGTTCCCCCAAAATAAGTTTGTACAAATATTTGGGCTACATTATTTGATGTGGAAAAAAAAAAATAGCTGTTTTAAGAGGTCTGAAAAACATTGTACATTCTTTCATTAAAAGAATTCTAAAGCTATGTAATAAAATGCAACAGTTTAAGGCACTTTTCACATCTCAATCTTTTAGAATGATCACAAACAAGCATAACATTTTAAAACTGTTCAAGCTGCCCCAAAAAAGAAAACAAAATTACCTCCAAAAAGATTCCAGCCTATGGCTCTGTTTTCATAGAGGTAAAAAAGTTTCTTTCTTGCTTGATCAGCAATACAGACTAAATGGCCTTTATTTCACCGATTAGAGTACAAATCGTGCAGTCATTTTTTTTCTTTACATACCCATGTAAACTATGTTCAAACTTTTCTTAACCTAACTAGTAACATTTCCCCTTTGAAAAGAAACACTGATGTGGCTTATCATTCTTTATAGTGACTCAGCATTTGTATTAATTCACTTCTCTACCATATCCACTCAAAGAAACTTAGTTCTGTACTTCTATAATGATGAGATAAAATAACTGCCCACATGGTAAAAAAAACCCATACACTTGTATATAAACTTCTAAAAAACCCTGTTATTGTACACTTGATATTGATCAGTTGATGTCTGAATGGACCCTGCTGAAAAACATCAGGACTGTAACCAATTATTGTTGCAATCATTTAATGCTGCAGATATCTAGGGATAAAGAGGTATAAAGAACAAGAACTAAAAACTGAGAGGAAAAAATGAAAATTGAGAAATAGTTATGGGTAAAAATCTATATGGTGGGTTCAGAATGTCTTCCAAATATATTTATTTTAGACTGAAAGATTGATTTTCCAAATATAAGTACATAAGTACATCAGATCAGAAATTATTATGTATCCATCAATGGAGCCAAAAGAAGTGGCTACTATATAAATGATTAAAATTAAATTTAACAAATGTATTTATTATTACATTTATTTTAGTTTTGTAACATCTGCTCACATTGCAGAATTTTATGGGGGGAAAATCTTGCTCTCAAATAAAAAAAAATGTTTCAAGGAATCAGTTGATTTTGCAAAGCATGAATCATCATCACATCCTATGCCAAGCAGATTGTGCTAGAATGCATGAATAAATATAATCTTTATTGTCTTTGTACTTAAATACAACGAAATTGGTTGTTTGAATTGAATAACATTTCTTATTACATTCAAAATATTGCATGATACATCCTGGCACCCTATAAACTTATAGCAATAATTTTATAAATTTAGAACTTATTTAACATGACCACCTAAATATCTGCATCTTATTTTCTTCCAAGTAATTCTATTAAATATTATAATTACAATACTGCTTCTGCTATATCGTATATGCAGGTGTTAGAATCTGCTTAAAGCTCTCAAGATCTTCAGGGGCTTCTCCACCTGAGTCAGGTGTTTGGGCAAAGATCCTTCCTCTTCTGCGCACCCCCGCCCCGAAGTTCAGCAGACTTCCACTCTGCTACTCTTTAAGCACCGAAGGGAGTTTTTTAAATAGATATTGATACAGGCATCGATCTATCCGGGACATGCAAGGGATGCTGTTGTACCTCCTCTCCTCTGCTCCTCTTTTAATATTCAATTTTGAAAACGAAAAAAAAAAAAACCCCAGAGGAAAAACCCGCAAATACCTTGTTTCCCATGGAATGGCAGCAACGTGTGGAGCCCTCCATGCACTCAGTGTGGTGAAGATGCGTTATCTACCTATAAGTGGTATTTAATATTTTCTTTTTGATATCAGACCTTGCCGAAAGACGATTCAGTTCTGCCCCCTCCAGGTGCACACATACACGGGCTTGCACGCTCCCACAAACACACGCACGCACGCTCTCTCTTTCACACCCACACCCACAAGCACACCCCAGCGCTCCGCCCGAGATCCCCTCCCTCGAAGGCATCAGCAAAGAGAGGGAAGCCCCACCCCACATACGCACACTCCCGACAATTCCCTCTTCCCATTTCTCTTTCCCCTTCCCCTATACCTTCTTTGCTTTTGTCCCACTGCCCGGTCTGCGGATCCCGCCAGGGGAGGAAGCGCCATGGAAAGTCGGGCCCGACAATTACTCCGCCGGTTTGCGCATTTGCCTGCGCGCTTTTCTCAGCTGCCTCCACCCACCCACCGTGTCTGCGCCCTTCTCCTTACCCAGCCAACAGGCGCCAACGCGCCATCGCTGTTCCCAAGGCCGCCCGACAGGCCGGCGATCCTCCGCCTTTGCAAGCCTCTTACCCCACTGGCAGCCGACCCACGCACCGCTTCTCGCGGTTCTCCCCGCCCCGTCCTCCCGCCAGCCAATGGGCGCGCTGGGAGAGACCACGTCCCTTGCCGAACCGCCCACTCCGAGCCAAGCCAAGCGCGTGTTTATTCTCGCGCTAAGACTCGAAACTCCGTCCCCCAAGAGTTCACGAGGAGCCGCCGCGTGCCCCGTTCCACCAATGGGAGGATCGCCGATACTTGATCGCGCTTTCTTCCTTCTTTCGGTAGCCAATAGCAAAACACGCTAGCTAAGACGCCAGGCCCTTCCACGTAGGCTTGGTGGGCGGGATCTAGCCAACTTGTCTTTTAACTCTCGCGTGTCTGTGAAGGGATAGGCGGCGGGGGGGGGGGGGGGGAGGAGTTGTCTATGAAACAAATAAAATAAATGTATAGAAGGGGTTGTTTCTACGATAGCCGTCGTAGGAACCGTCTTGTAGGAATGTGGTATTTTTAATCTTGGCACATGATCCATTTGGAGCAGTGCGATTTTTTTAAAAAAATCAAGAAAACTCCAGCATTCCGTATTTCCCAGCTAGCTACTCCTATATGCTTCTGGGGGGAGGGAGGGGGGGGAAAGCAAAGGCAGAAAAAGTGGCGGCGATTGAAACCACCTCCACGTTCAATTTAAGTCTCCAAAGAAAAGGCTAGGAGGGAAATTCGCTTTTGAAGCCTCGCCAAGCTTTACTATACTATTGCTATATATCCCACGACCATCATACATCCATCAAACCCTATGAAGTTATTCCCCATTGGAATTACCTGACAGTTCCGCTCTCTGTTTGATTGTCGGCTGGGAGGCTGAAGGCGAATCCCACACGGCGGTGGATTTGTCTTTTAGGTACACTAGTACTGATGCTGCTTAACTGCCCCGAGCAATAGAGTACAGCACTCCTCCTTGAACAAATATTAAGCAATATACGCCGGTGTCTTATCCTGTAAAACCAGGTTGGCAACGTTTTAGATCAGAGGTCTTCAAACTTGGCAACTTGAAGACTTGTGGACTTCAACTCCCAGAATCCCAAAGTTGCCAAGGTTGGGGACCCATTTTAGATTCTAACAGTTCACCTGATCGGGATCCATATGCATGCACAGGTGCAAGCTTTGTTTCAAGTCCTACTGTCCATGGTTTCCTCAACGCAGTTTTCTGGATTACCGCAATGTATTAAAACTCGAAGGCTCATTTGACTAAAATGTGGCTGGTGGGTTGTGGTGAAAATGGGTTTGTCTTGCTGCCTCTGTCTTGTCCCACTCTTTCCCAGTGCCCTACGACAGAGCATTGCTCCATTTCTTTAAAATCCCTGCTTTTCAGCGTACTAATATGGGCATCTTCACAAAGAGGAGAAGAAGCTCTCCTCTGAAGTAATTCGTCAGTACAGGGTGACAGAAAACCTGAATGGAAAAGAGGTTAGTGCCTCACTGTGGTTGTCAGGTGTAGAGCTCTACAAGCAAGGGCAATAAGTCAGGGGTGTCCAAACTTGGGAACTTTAAGACTTGTGGACTTCAACTCCCAGAATTCCCCAGCCAGCCTGGCTGGGGAATTCTGGGAGTTGAAGTCCACAAGTCTTAAAGTTCCCAAGTTTGGACACCCCTGGCAATAAGTGAACGGGGCTACACTGGCTGCTGGTCAACTTTTCCTTCAATAAGGTTGTCACAAAACTGTCAGATAATTCTTGTTTTTTTAAAAAAAACATGCTTTCTATTGAAAAAAATTACAATGCTAAAAATAATACAAAGTAAAATAAAGAGAATATAAAAGAAATATGAAGTGCCAAGAAAAAGGAAAACAAAAACTAACCGAGAAAAAAGAAATAATGGAGAAAAATATGCAAGGAAGCAATTCCCAATCTTCTTTGCAACAAGTGCAACCAAATTAATTCTATAATCAAATTAATTTTATAATCCACAGTTTTTTCATTTGTCATTTGAGATTTTCTCTTCCACGTACTTATCATTTTTAACTTCTTTAAAATCTTCCAGAAGTTCATCCACAAGTGTAGAAATTATTGCTGAGAACTTAGTTATAAGTTTCTCTCCCAGTTCTTCCAAGAGTATTCAAAATGTCCTAAGTGTCATTCCTTTATTTGTCATCTTGCAAGTTTTATGATACTTTTATTTATTTGTTTTATTTATATCCCAACAATGTTTTCATTATAGATTAAATTATTCACATTCCCATGAAAATGTTTTGTTTTATTTAGTCAGTCTTTTAAACAAAAGTCCTAATATCCTGTATTCATCTGGGTCCTGAAAATCTTTTTTTCCCCTTTTTATTTTATGTCCTTAAATTCTTTAAGCTGGAAGTTTTTTTTTTCTATGTCAGGGTGAAGTTTTATTTACTGGGCAGATTTTCAGACTTTTGGTTTGGAAGATCTCTTTTAACTTTTTTAGTTAAAAAACCTCTTTTAACTTAAAACAATTATAAATAAATAATTATAAATCCAAAAGTGATGAAAAAGTGAGGTTCGGCGAATGTAATGCCTTTAAAGGCTCTCCCATGGCTGAGAACTTGATAGATTTCCTCACCTTCCAATGCTCAGACCTGCAGGAGAACCATTATCCTATGGTCTTCTCATAAGGAGCAACTGTCTGGAACACAAATGGGCAATCTCTTATCCTCTCCTTGTCCAGAGAGCTTCTGTTAGACTGAGCTTGCTGCCAGTGTGTTGATTATTGCTGCATCATTGTCTCTGCTCACTGGGAGACATCCAATTCTCCATTTTTCTCACCCAGAAGTCCCAAAATTCTGAAAGATAATTATATCAGTAACTGATAGATGTGCAACCAAATTGAACACAGAATCTTCCATGCTCAGAGATTGCAGATTGCTAACAGGTAGACCAAACCCAGGAGGGATCTTGTTTGTGGGCTTTTTAGAAGAATTTAGCTAGATGAGTGAATATCTCTGTAAAACAACTTGCTTCAGTCTGAGACTACCTTATTGTTGAGTGGGTCTCCTACTTGTGGCTGGTTGACTGCATTAAAATGTTCATACTGTCAGAAACCCTGATTAAAGGTGTGAGGAGGCTTCAGTTGTATGCAAATAGGAAGGTTAGGTACTAAGTGGACAGTGACTGTCAAGCTTGCATAAATGCAGACAGTTGGTTTCTGTTTGGTAAAAGTGATGACTTTAGCTGATCTCAAGGGAGCCAAGCAGGATTGAACATGATTAGTACTCCTATGGAAAATGATCAGGACATATCAGGCGATAGATTAGACCATGGTCCCCAATCTTTTGGGCATCAGGGACTGATTCTGAGTAAAAATAATTTTCTGGGGCTGGGGCATAGTTTCACACACTCCCTGTGCATGTGCAGATGAAGCTTTGCTTGCTTGTGCAAACTGGTTCCCAATGGGCTGCGGACTAGCACCAATCTGTGGTCCAGGGTTGGGGAGCCTTGGATTAATTTGAGAAGTAATCAATAGCAAATATCTTCTGTACAAAAGGAATACTTAAGTGGGACATCTATTGATCTGGGTTGGTCTAAGAATTCCTACCCTGCAATGTGGTAAAGATCTAGCACAGGGATGTCAAACTCAATTTAACTGAGGGCCACATCAGGATTGGGGGGGGCAACTATAACAATATTATTGTAGTAATTTAATTAAAATAATGCTGCTATTGTGTGTAATAATTAATGATGTCAATTATGCTATTATAATACTATTATTAACATCTATAAAATGATCATTTGCCAGTTAGAAAGGCAAACATATAGTTTAAAAAGTTGAAAATGAGCGGGTTAAAATATTGTGGCATTTTTGAGTATAGAATGATAAAATCTTGGTGCATAACACACCAGATGTAACTGTAATTAAGAAAGTGTGGGTAATTGATGTGGCAATACCAGGAGATAGTAAAACAGAAGGCAAAGAATTGGAGATCAAAAGTATCAAGATCTGAAAACTGAAACTGAAAGATAATGGCATAAATCAGCACTATTGGTTCCAGTGGTTATTGGTTCACTGAGTGCCATAACAAAAAATCTTGGATGGCACTTGGTAAATCTGGCATTAACAAAATTCCCATCTGTCAATTACAAAAATCCATAGTGCTTAGATCCACACATATACTACATTGATACATTATGTTAACCTAGCTTCATGGGAAGAATTTGATACAAATAAAAGCTAACACCACAACTGGTAACTCTGATTTTGTGTTGTGTTGTATATAATAACAATATTTGCCCATCCCAGGTCCTGAGGAAGGGCTCAATAGGTGGATAAAAATGCCAAATCCAGTCTAAATATCTGGCTGACTATGTGACCAATCATAATAATAAGCAATTTATGTGGAGGAAACCATTTGAGAATTCTGGGTTTTTTTTTTACATTTTTTTAAAATCTCTTTGATATACAGGGATCTTGGAGTCCTAGTGGACAACCATTTAAATATGAGCCAGCAGTGTGCAGCAGCTGCCAAAAAAGCCAACACAGTTCTAGGCTGCATCAACAGAGGGACAGAATCAAGATCACGTGAAGTGTTAATACCACTTTATAATGCCTTGGTAAGGCCACACTTGCAACACTGCATTCAGTTTTGGTCACCACGATGTAGAAAAGATGTGGAGACTCTAGAAAGAGTGCGCAGAAGAGCAACAAAGATGATTAGGGGACTGGAGACTAAAACATATGAAGAACGGTTGCAGGAACTGGGTATGTTTAGCTTAAGAGAAAGAAGAACTAGGGGAGACATGATAGCAGTGTTCCAATATGTCACACAGAAGAGGGATTCAGCCCATTCTCCAAAGCACCTGAGGGTAGAACAAGAAGCAATGGGTGGAAATTAATCAAGGAGAGAAGCAACTTAGAACTAAGGAGAAATTTCCTGACAGTTAGAACAATTAACCAGTGGAACAGCTTGCCTCCAGAAGTTGTGAATGCCCCAACACTGGAAGTCTTTAAGAAGATGTTGGATAGCCATTTGTCTGAAGTGGGGTAGGGTTTCCTGCCTAGGCAGGGGGTTGGACTAGAAGACCTCCAAGGTCTCTTCCAATTCTGTTATTCTATGCTATACAGAATGATATTGCTCTTGGAGTCCTAGTGGACAACCATTTAAATATGAGCCAGCAGTGTGCAGCAGCTGCCAAAAAAGCCAACACAGTTCTAGGCTGCATCAACAGAGGGACAGAATCAAGATCACGTGAAGTGTTAATACCACTTTATAATGCCTTGGTAAGGCCACACTTGCAACACTGCATTCAGTTTTGGTCACCACGATGTAGAAAAGATGTGGAGACTCTAGAAAGAGTGCGCAGAAGAGCAACAAAGATGATTAGGGGACTGGAGACTAAAACATATGAAGAACGGTTGCAGGAACTGGGTATGTTTAGCTTAAGAGAAAGAAGAACTAGGGGAGACATGATAGCAGTGTTCCAATATGTCACACAGAAGAGGGATTCAGCCCATTCTCCAAAGCACCTGAGGGTAGAACAAGAAGCAATGGGTGGAAATTAATCAAGGAGAGAAGCAACTTAGAACTAAGGAGAAATTTCCTGACAGTTAGAACAATTAACCAGTGGAACAGCTTGCCTCCAGAAGTTGTGAATGCCCCAACACTGGAAGTCTTTAAGAAGATGTTGGATAGCCATTTGTCTGAAGTGGGGTAGGGTTTCCTGCCTAGGCAGGGGGTTGGACTAGAAGACCTCCAAGATCTCTTCCAATTCTGTTATTCTATGCTATACAGAATGATATTGCTCTTGGAATCTCCTTCCATGCTCAACATCAAGAGACCATGCTAACCTGGGTAGTCTAAAACAGTGTGTTCCTAGACTTTTCTTTTTTTAAAAAAATATATAATTTGTATCTTACTCTGCAGTTAATGAATTGGAATATTTTTGAAAGGGCGAAGAATTTGAAAAAAAAACCTTCATTCCTCTGCATTAGAACTCAGCACTTAAAATAGAATCACAACGGTAGCTCATGTAACGGTGAGCAAATGCATCATGTGAATGCAGTCATCATTTGGTTAGGCATGGGCTTCCTCTTTCCAGACAAAAGCTGAACTGTTCAAGAGCTCTTAACCAGAATTTGCAGTTTTCAGAGAGCTGAAATTTTTGGCTGGAGGCTTATTTTCTGACTCAGAAGGTGGTTGCAGCAAAGCTCTGTTCCCTGCCTGGGACACTGCTGAATAGGGCATTGACTGCCCTTCTCTCCAAAAAAGGCAATCTGAGCAGCATCTTCATTGGCATCTTTTTTAACTGCCGAAATTATGAAATGGTGATGCTTTAATTCAATAGTTTGTCAAAGTCTGTTTAGCCCTCTACTTTTATTTATCCAGGTAAAAATATTACAGGCCAACTTTAATGGGAATCTTTCTCCTAATTATCCAGCGAGACTTTTTTTTTTTAACCAGGAAGCGATAAAGGACAAATTAGTTTGGGAAACATTTTTAATGGCCTTCAGTTATCCTTTCCATCCTTAATGTAAAGCATTTCACAGAAGTAGGGCCATTGATGGGAAAACATGTTTTTTACCACCGAGTTGTTTGCATAAGCGGGGAACATACATGGAATTTCTCATACAAATTTCAGAGTGAGGCAGATTGATACAGATTAAACTAGCAAAGGTCGTCTTTGAATACCAGATACAAGAAAACTTTGAAGTTCATTTGTAGTCTTTTAAAGGAAATGCAATCCTATTGTTCATTCAGAGGTTTACCTATTTTATTCAAGATCCATTGGCTTTGCAAACTTGTAAGGAAGTAATAAGTTTACTTATTGCAGATTGTAATAACAGCATAACCTAAACAAAAAAGCAAATAAAGAAAAATAATAGTAATCAAAGGAAATGCAACAGGTATAAAGTCAAGTGCGCAAAGAAACTAACCTGCATTAAAACTAGTGTTACTATTTGGAGCTTAAAAAGTTATTTCTAGTTTTAAAACAAAACTTAACAAAAATTGATTTGACTGATAATAAATGGAAGTACATCTGCAAAAATACTTTGTAGGAGGAGAGCTGTGCTAGTCTATAGTGATTAAAAAAATCTGGTGGCACGTTTCCAACTAACACGTTTTATTAAAAAAACATAAGTTTTGATGAGTTGCAACTTAGTTGATTAGATGCACAGAATGGCTTTTTGATGAAGCGTATTGCAGCTTATAAACGCTTATGCCTTTTAATAAAACTATTTAGCTGAAAAAGATGCTATCGGATTCCTGATTATCTGCAAGTTGATAATTCACTAGTTCTGCATGCAACCTCTTAAGTTTGTCTATCACCAATGTTCCCCCCCCCTCCCAGTCTCACCAGTATGACAGTGGCATACTGAATGATGTCCTCTACTGGTCAGCACCACCATAACAAAAGTGGTGTTTCATTGAGCATTTACAAAACAGCCCTTCAGGATACAATGAATGCACAGTCTGTAGATGGGGGAAAGTGAAAAAGATCCTGATACATTTCTATGTGTCTGTCTTATAGTGGTGGCACCAGATTGAGAATGGTGATGACTGTCCTGCAGGGGTGTCTCTATTGGCATTCCATTTGAAGAAACTATCCTAATCTTTTCCCTGCTCCAGTTTCCCCCATGGAAGGTAGTGATATGCAACAAAAGTGTTGGATATGAAGAGAAAAGAAACTTGGTCCATGGATTCCTGCCATAATGCACACAACATAATTTAATAAATTGACATTCTTGAACACTTTCCAATTCCATTTAGTATTCATCAATGCAAAATGGATTCAGAGATTAAATGTATCCAACTATATTTAGAAAGGAAGAACTGAAAGATTAACTCAATTTTCTTGTTAGAGCTGCAGCTCCAGAAGCATCAACTTCTTGCACCCATCAATCTGATTTCTAAAAACATTAAAATTAGCTATACAAAGCAAGAGACTTTCTCTGTATTCCTCTCATCAGTTCTGTTTTCTCTAATTGAATGACTTTCTCCTTCAGCTTGATTTCTACTGAAAAGCTGCTTTCGCTCATTTCCCCTCCCCTCATTAAAAAAAGACAAACAAAACTGTTCCAGAGATGCATTTTCTATCACAGTATATCAGTTCCTCAATATATTCCATTTGTCCATTCTTACTGGAGCATATATTCTGCTAACTTTTTGCAATCATCTAGATTCCTGCAGTTCAGATATACCGGTAGTAGTTCTATTCCATCCATAGGTTTTCAGTATCTTAGATTTTGTATTAATCCAGTTTGTGTCTCTTCTGTCATTATTTAAAGGATTGTTATGAAACAGAAGATAGTTCCAGGAAAGTTTCAGCATAGCCAAACTTTTAAATGTTGATGGGGAAATGGAAACAATCAGCATTTCAGTGAAATGAATCCCTCATGTGAATTTCCTTTGTTAAGCTAAATGTGTAAAAAAACCTATTTTTAGATATCATAATTAATTAAGTTCTATTTTGCAATAGGCAAACATCCCAAACATAACTCTGACAAAATCCATATCTACCTTTTCTATCTGATTACTGTATATAAGAATAAAAAAAGAAACATCAATTTTCATATGGCTGAATAAGCAAATCTGTTTCTTTTCAAATTAAAATTAGATGAAAAACCCAGTTACTCATGCTTTGGAAATATCCACATTTGTAACCCAATCTAAAGAGTTCTCCAGAATTACTTATTAAGTATACATTCCAATTTTCTCTCTGCCTATACTCAAAGCAGCAGTAATTAATAATATGGATGATAAAGCATGGAATAAACTCAATACAATTAAAACCAAAATAAAAGCAAATTAGTTCCATTGGAAAAAAAAATCACCCACCAACAATTAAAAGTCTGGAGAAAAAGATGAATTTTAATCATTTTCCCAAATGCAGGAGGAGAGTCAAATCAAATCTTTATTACAATCATAAAGCACCATCCAAGTAGACCGCATTCCATAGTCTGGGGCCACAGGGGGAAAAGCCCTTTTCCAGGTACTTGAGAGTTAAGCTTCTGGCAGTAGAAACATCTTCAGTCATCAAAGTATTCAATAATCATTTTCATTGTCCTTCTAATTTCTAAAGCATTGAGAAATTCGCATACACTATCTGGCCTTATAGTTGGAAAAATAATAATCCTTGTTTGTTGAAAATGGCCCACAAATTGCAATCGTCCTTCCAGTTTGGGTTAGGATCCCTCCAACAGATGTTTTAGCTAATCATTCAGAATGTCGAGTAGCCAACTAACCCCAGCACAAACTGTTGACATTTTTTTTACGGGAGAAGAAAATGAATTCTGTTTTTCACATTAAGAGGTAAAGGGGAAACCGCAAAAACTCCAGTGCCTAATTAATTATATGTAGAAGCTTGGTGGTGGTTTTCATTAAAAACCCAGATGTGTTAAATTCAGGTTGATTTCCCACAGAGGGAACAGTTCTGAAATGTGTCAGTAAGGCCATTTATAACACAAATGAGAGGAGAGAAAAAGAGTGGGAGGAGAGATTCATTAAAAATCTTGGAATTTAAGACAGTCAAAACCTAAACAAGAGAAAACAACAGCTCCAGGTGTGCTTAATATATTGTTTGAATCCATGTAATTTTCCAGAAAATCATTCCTATGCAATTTATCACCAAATCAATTAAATCAGACAAAACTTTAAAGCTGCACATATGCAGTTTGCAGTTTATGAAATTTCTATAACATTATCTATAAAAGCTGTCATGGGACATTTTTGAGACTCACCTCTTATATTCTTTATAATTATAATTTGGCTTAGCACAATCCATTTATGATAATGATTCTGGAAGGAACATAACTCCAGATTGAGTGACGATTTAGAAACATGTTCCCTTAAGCAGAAGAAAAATATCAGTATACGGTGGATTGATGGAAAGCTTCAGGAGGTGGGGGTGGGGGGTAGAGATGCGGCCAATAACAAGTTTGACTTCTAATACATGGTTTCCCATGACTGGTCACACCCTTCATGGCAGCTATTTGTGCATGCCCATTTCCCCCCAAAGTAGTCATTTGGTCAGAATGGTCATGGTATCTTGTCATAATTTCAAATGTATCCGTCGATGTATAAAGATTGCTCACAGCACTAAAGGAAAGAAAAAATACTCTGTGTCATTCCCACTAAAGCCACCAGGTGGTGCCATTCCTTCAGGCTTATATTTGGATCTTCATGAGATTTTTATTGGACTTCTCACACATAGTCATTCACAGACAAGGTACATGGATAATAATCAGTGGTGTTGCTTTTCAGCACGTTAGCATACATATTGTCACTTCAAAAAGCCATTGTCTTGTATATATTCTATTAAGATACTGAACTAGCATACTTAGTCCATAAATTTAAATAGCAGCATTTCTTCTAAGCTGCAGATGATGTGATCAAATGACAAGGAGGAGCTACCCAACATGCTGAGGGATCATAAATTCAGAGGTGGCCTGGAGAGATAACCAAATGGAATGTGCATTTCAAAATAAAAGTGAAGGATCCTGATGCTCCAGAGAGGAAAAAGATGTAATACTACCATGAAAGAAATCTAAATGGGGTGGGAAGTCTGTTGTGTTAAACGAGGGGTGTCAAACTCAATTTCATTGAGGGCTGCATCAGGGTTGTGTTTGACCTTGGGGGAGCCGTGATTGGCATGACCAGCTTGACATCATTCGTATCGGGGGCGCCTGTGGTGGCCCAAGTGCTCTGCCAGCAAAAATGGGCCACCAAGCTCCATTTTTGACTGCCGCGGCTTCCTGCAACCCTCTGCCAGTGAAAACAGAGCTTGGCTTTCACTGGCAGAAGGTTGTAGGAGGCTGTGGCAACCAAAAATGAGCTTGGGAGCCCATTTTTACTGGCAGAAGCACCATGGGCTGATCCTTCGCTGTTTCCAGGGTGCCCCCGTGAGCTAGATCTAAGTACTCCGTGGGCTGAATCTGGCCCCTAGGCCTTGAGTTTGACACCTGTGTTAAACCAAACAGACTCAAGTTGTTCTACATATTTGTTACATTGGAGGAGGAGAACCCAGTTAGTCTGTTGCAACCAAAAATCAGGAAGTCTGACAGTACCTTTTGGCACTTACACATTTTACTATAAGATGTAAGCTCACCTCACGTGTTTTAATAAAATGTGTTAGCCTACTTTTTTGTTATATTTTCCATTATAATTATCCACATAAACATTTGGAAAGCAGGTTTCTACTTGAAGACAAAGTCAAGGATAAATGGTGTGTACAATTTAATAACAATAACAATAGTTAGAAAAGGCAACACTAAAAACACTTTCTTTCTCACCCACACAAAGGCTCCGGAAAGAAGGTTTGATAATATGTGATTCACCAGTCCTTAAGTTGGCACAAAGCATGTTGACTAAGTTACAGTAATTAAATTGCTGAATCCAATTCAGGAAACAAATGCAGAAAGTGGTACTGACCTTGCAATTTTAATATGGACTAAATTAAGGAAAGTGATTGCTAGATTCTCCTTGTTTTTCTTTCATTTCCTGCTGAGGATCGCTGCCAGCAGAAAAAGCAACTACTAGTTGCCTTTCTAATAGGAAGTGGTGTGGGGTTCTGCAAATGTAAGTAGGTTCTTGAGATGGAGGGTTTAGCCAATTTTTTAGGTTACCTGAGTGATGGGTCATTGTCAGTTGGATTAGTTCTAAATTTGATTATGATCTCTGTTGAAAAAGTTGTGGTTAAACCCACATCCAAACTAGGCCAAATTTCAGGTAATAAACAGGAATAAATAGTGTAGGAAACATTGCTCTTCCCTTGCTGCATCAATTAAGGATGGAGCTCCCTTTTTGCTCTTTTGCTTTAATTCATACAGAACTTTCCTGATTCAAAACCTGACTGTCTCCCCAACCCAGCCCATCTCAATTACTATTTTTCTTTCTCTGAGCAATCAACTGTCCTTCTTCTTCTTCTTCTTCTTCTTCTTCTTCTTCTTCTTCTTCTTCTTCTTCTTCTTCTTCTTCTTCTTCTTCTTCTTCTTCTTCTTCTTCTTCTTCTTCTTCTTCGTCTTCTTCTTCTTCTTCTTCTTCTTCTTCTTCTTCATCTTCTCCTCCTCCTCCCCTCTTCCCCCTCCTCCCTTCTTCCTTCTTCCTTCTTCTTTCCAATTCCAATGAAGGACTATTTTCCTCAAGTGACCGGAAAAAATAATGAAATTGTGTACTGGTGGGTGTGGAAAACAGCAATCACCCTACAGAAAAGTAGATAGCTGAGGGAAAGAAAAAATAATAATTTTAAAAATGCTTCATAAAAGGCAAGTATTTAAAACATAGGGCTGGTAGGCAAGACTACTCTAACAAAATATTATTCAGGAAAGGCAAGTTGAGGAGATCAAAGTGAAGAAGCTGGCACAGAAGGAAATAAAAGGGAAACCAGTTAGCAGCACTTGAGTGACAGAAGTAGGAAAATGCTCCTTTAAAAGTGGAACAGAAAAATGTGCCTGGAGGGCATATCCACAGTTGACAGAGAGTTAATATAGGGAAAGGTATCCAATTCTGTTTTCCAGAAATCGTTCTTCTTGTTGTTGGTCTCTGATGGTGATGCAATCTGGCTATGCAAGAAGGAGCACTGGAAAAGCATGCCATTCCCAACTAACCCCTGTCTCAGTAAAAAGTTCCCACATTCCTGTATGAAGGGATCAATGATGTAGCTCCTGCTATAGGAGAAAAGTAGACAGAGCTGGTGGTGGAGTTAAGCATCTCATAAGTCTAGAGTTGTTACTTTCCCACAAATGGTCAACCCTCTTGAATTCTGTTGACCCTTTTCTGGTACCACTTTAACACTGAACTTTGGTTGACTAGATTCTTGTGTATAGGTCTGAGCAATAAATCTTCTGCAGCTTAACGTATGGTTGTGATTCTTTCCTCCTGATACCTGCCATATATTGGAGGGTTTCGTATTTGAGTGAATCTCAGTTTTCACATTTACCTGGCAGGAGCATGGAGTTTAGCTGTCCTGAGGAATTGGCTTTGATTTTCATCTGAAGCCCTTTTGCTAGTGACAAATTACAGATGGAAGTGAGGAAAGGGGGTGAGAGAGTATGAGAGAGAAAGAAGGAAAGCAACAAAGAGGTATGGAAACCACATAACCGCTTTTTTATTCTATAAAACTGAAACTGGAATGAGATAATCTGGAATTCTGGTCATTCGAAAATGCTCTGCTGATACAAGTTAAGAAAGGGGTAGGGGGTAGGAAAGCATGAAGGATGATTTGAAAAATGTCAGTTTAATGTATGCATGGGGAATTTAATGCCTTGCCTTGGAACAAAATCTGAACCTGTTGAGAGGTTCTTCAGAATCCTTATACAAGAGAATATAGCTGGATAGACAGTTACATTTTGTTCAGTTTATAGGTTCAGCTCTGCTTTATGTTAAACAGCCAGCAAAGGCTGCATATTTGAGAATTCCACCATGGAGCCAAGAAACCAAATAAAACCCTGCTCTGTGCTTAAACACCAATGGCTTATTTCATTTTGGCTTGTGGAGTTTCTCATTCACGGTTTATGGTTGGCATACAGTGTGAATCTATTAACTGTTACTTATTCAGCATATCATCACAGCTTAGCAAGACCCAACCTGACTATCAACAGAAGCAGTCTGTCTCTGTGACATGTTGCTTTCCCACATATGAAGATATTTTCTTTCCCCCTCTTCCCAATTAGGAAACCATCAATCACTCCAGAGAATGCTCTTTGTTGCACATAGCAGCTCTGGCACCAAGGGCGAACGGCTCTCTCAAAGTTGTTGTGCTGAAATCTCCAAAGACTTGAAATATTCGGGTGCATGTATGCTCATTTAGCTTCTCTGTGTTATCACAGTCACATTTATCTGTGAAATGTGTTTAAAAATAGTGTGTTGCAATATGGCTGCTGCTCCTTAATGGAATAGCACTGTCAATTAAGTGTGAAATTATAAAAGGGTTAATCAAGCAACCAATCTGGATGCAAGGGGCTGTTGGCCACTTTCAGTTTGTTTTGATTAAGCTTTCCCAGTTCTCATTTAATTTACAGAAGTCTCTGCCATGGTCTGGTGTCTGGAAAGCATGAAAAAATCCCCAGCCGTCTTTGTTTCTGTTTTTAATTAGAGCAATGCTATCATTCCAGAGTCTTCCTACTTGCCAGAATTCCAATCTACAGAAAATGTTTTTTCCAGGGTAAAAGGACAGAAAACCACCTTTTGTTCAGATGATGGTTACACTTATTTATTTGTATCCTGCCTTTATTATTTTTAAAAATAACTCAAGGCAACGAGCGTATCCAAACACACTTCCCTCCTCCCATTTTCTTCACAACAAGCACCCTGTGAGATGGGTTGGGCTGAGACAGAGAGAGAGATTCACTCAAAGTCACCCAGTTGCTTTCATGGCTAAGGCAGGACCAGAGCTCACAGTCTCCTGCTTCAAATGTTGTGGGTGCACCATCACTGGAGGCTTTCAAAAAGAGACTGGACAATCATTTATCTGAAATGGTATAGGGTTTCCTGCTTGAGCAAGGGGCTGGACTAGAAGACCCCCAAGGTCCCTTCCAACTCTATGTTCTATCATGCTACCTAGCCTGTGCCATTCACGTTCGTTTTATTTCAGAGACTCAAGATGTGCCAATGAGGAAATCTGAGTTGATTAACATTGCTATCCCCAACACAGTGGATCCCAAATGAAATTAAAACCAATCTAGAGGGGTGCCATCTACAAGCAACTGCCTGACTGCCCTGGAAATAGTAAAAAACAGGAAAAATGATCTGGATCAGGCCCATTTGCTTAAGCCCTTTGCTTCCTTCCCCTTTCTGTTGTTCTGATCCAGACAAAAACACACAGCGCAGTTGTCCCAAAGGTGCTTTTTCCAAAAGGCAACTGGACTTCGTTGTTTTTTTTTCTTTGAAAACATTTTGCTTCTCATCCAAGAAGCTTCTTCAGTTCTAACTGACTAGTGGGGAAAGTTCTATCATTAGTTTTTTCTTTTTTCTTTTTCATGCCATCTCTTTTCTTAGTTCATAGTTCTTTTTTATTTACCCCTATTGTTCCTGCAAATCTTCTTCATTATTATCTCTGCATTCTTCTGTCAGGTAGTCCAGGTTAAAGCTTAAATGAAGTTACCGAATGATGTTCAAAGTTATTCTCACATATTACTATAGTAATCTATCAAGGTTACTGAGGTAGGTGTGTGTGTGTGTGTGTGTGTGTGTGTGTGTGTGTGTGTGTGTGAGAGAGAGAGAGAGAGAGAGAGAGAGAGAGAGGGAGAGAGGGAGAGAGAGAGAGAGAGATGTTCCAGACTATCCTTGCTTTGTCTAAGTTAATTATTTTTTTTGCAAAAAATATTGTATAGATGGAGTGATCTGACACAGGAAATTTTTTCTAGTTTTCCTAAGTAAAAACATGTGCTTTCTGATTTGTGACAGATTAATTCAATTTAATGGCCTTGAGAATGCACATTTGCACGAAACATTTAAAAACATACCAATAGTACAATATACATTCTGACTAAATAAGGAAAAACAGCAGACTGTTTGAGGCTTAAACAGGCCCTTTCCTGCAGAATTTGAAGCACAGCCATCAAAAGTCCAGCAGATTTAATTTTGCAACTTCAGGAAAGAAGAACTGAATATTGAGCCTCGCAGACATGGTGTTTGGAGAAAGCCTTTTATTTTGTGATTCCATTTCCCATACCACCTTGTTGTTGTTACACAGTGACCACAATTAAAATCAGGACAGGAGCAGAACACACAGGAAGGATTTCTATTGAGATCCATTTATCATTTGGTCTCATTGGAAACTGAACCAATAACAGATTTTCTTCTCCCAAAAAACAGCTTTGGGGAAATGCAGTTTGCATTAAGCCTACAGAATGCCACAGAGTCATACATTTTTCTCATGTGCTGTAGTCCTAATTGTGACGTTAACGCAAAATCCATATGTTAGCAGTACAACCATACAGCCACATGCTATCATGGAGAGTGCAGTGTTTTCCAAAGTTTGGCAACTTTAAGAGGTATGGATTTCAACTCCCAGAATTCCCTAGGCAGCATGTATCAGCCTTCCCAAGTAGGGAAGGTAGACTAGACAGGAAACATGATGAGCTAATTCTACTTTGTGACCACCTTAGATCTAGATCAAACCAAGTCCAAAAAGGCTATCTAGAAATGGAATTTCTAGAAGCTGGGCAACAAGTTAGTCACCAAAACGCACATAGATATAAACAATATCCACATATTATGCAAAAGAGACAATCGACCTCTCTTTCCATCCACTTCATTCACAAACTCTAAATCTCCCCTGTCCTATTGGTGAACCCACAAGTGATAAAATAAAATTACTTAAGTCTTTCCACCTACATTGAGGCATAGGCTGAAACTAACCAAACACATATCCCATTAGGAAATTAGGAAATACTAACAACTCAATCATAACCAAAGAAAATCACATCAAGATATGGAAATGCCTTGCCAACACATTGCAAAAAGGGCCAAGATGATCAAACTCTTTCAGGATGAGTAAACTGCATCTTCTCCTCAACATCCCAAGTACCACAAGCACTACCACATCCACCACTTGAACTTGGACTCTGAGAAAGCAGCAAGCCAAGTATTGAGTCACCCGAGCCCGAAGTTGAAATCATTCTCCCTGACTGCTGGTCATTGCAACAGTACAGCATCTTCCAAGAAAGATATCCGGGATTGGAAGTGTCAAACAAGAAATTAGGTTGCAAGTACTGTGCGAAACATGACTTCACAATAGAGAGCGGTATTCATGTGTCCAAAGAATGGAAGCATTTCAAGATTGAGGCATCTGGGGAAAAATAAGGAAGTGCAGCAGGCGTCTCTATGAAGAAAACGAGAGAACATTTCACATCAGAATTGCACACCATTTATAGAGACAATGTCAAACAAGGGGAGCAAGATGCCATAACAAAAGCAATGGAAAAGAAGTCTGGAAACCATTTAGACACCACTTCTAAAATGTTCAAAACTGTTTACAGCCTGGAAAAAGCATGTAGACAAATTTCAAGCATAGAAGAATTGATAGAGTTGCAAACTGAAAATGGAGAAGACCTGGGAATAGGATTGCATTCAAGGCCAACAGTTGTGAAAATAGTTGAGTGCATTGCAAACGAAATTAAAATCGAAATGTTTACCAGCATCATTGCACAGAACCTGAAAATATGTTTGATCATTGACAAAGCCTCAACGGTATCCTGCAAATCAGTTTTGATAGTTTTTGTGAAAGTTGAGGACTCGGAGAACCCACCAACAATTTTTGACGAGCTTGTTGAATTGCAGAAACAAGATGCAGAGACAATATGTTCTGCAGTTCTGGAAAGTTTATGTAAGGGTTTATCCAGAACTATTTACAAAAAAATTTAATAGTGTTTTGCCCTGATGGTGCCAGCGTTATGCTTGGGAGAAAATCTGGAGTGAGCACTAGGATAGCAAAAGAGTTTTCCAATATCATCATATGGCACTGCTTGAACCATCGCCTCCAAGTTGTGTTAGATGATGCCATAAATGAAATAAAGCAAGTAAATCATTTTAAAATATTTATTGATAAGATAAGCTCTATTTTTCAGCAATCCAATAAGAACCGAATTGAACTTGACAAAATATCAGAAGAACTTGAGATCATAAAGATTGGTAGAGTTTTTGGGCCAAGCTGGGCTGCCTGTAGTTTAAGAGCAACCATAGCTGTATGGCATGCTTATCTAGTGCTACATCAGTATTTTCATGCGAATGCAAAATCTTCAGGTATGGCTGCCTGTCTGGCAAATTAATATTTTTTAAATGATTTGGCGTTGATGATTGACATTCTGGAAGAAATCTCACTTCTTTCAACTGCACTGCAGGCAAGAAATATGGACATCATAAAGGCTGAGAAACTGATGAGAAGATCAATGAAAGCATTTGAAATGCTTGCAAAGGGAAAGAGGTCCATGCGAAAGAAAAGTTGACAGACTAATTACTTCAGAAACCTTCAAAAATATAAACTTTGTAGAAAATCATCAATTTGTTGGACTTCATCGGGAAAGACTTTTAGGAAGCATCGTAACAAATTTGCAGAAAAGACTAATGGACTGTGAACATTTAAAAACAGGTAGCCAATTGCAAGACACCATGAATAAATTACAATTTCTACATTTTTTGGTGTCAGAGTACTGGGATTTTTCAGAAGTAGTAGTTCCATGGACAGCAGCTGAGGAATAACTGCGCACATTTGGTGACATTTTCAGTTACAACATTAACATCAACGACTAAAGAGATTATTTGGAGAAATTTTTTAAAAGATTTGAAGAACTATGCAATTCCTGACAATATTAAAAAAAAAACATATTGTCAGAACAATTGCTGTAAGGGGTTTTTCGAAAATGAACTTCATATGTTCAGAGAGCAGAAGTCGCCTTACCGTTTCTAATTTAACCAACCTCATGACCATCAATATTACTGGCCTACTTCTTCAAAAATGAGACCCTATTCCTGCAGTGAGAAAGTGGTTACGAGATCACCATCGCTCAGCCGATGATCTGAGAATCAAGATCAAGAAAAGTGAAAGTGAGGAGAGCACCAATGAAAAATCGATGTGGAAACACCTTAAAGACAACTAACACTCTTATGTAAGTATTTATATACCTCTTTTATTGTTTTGTGTACTTCTTTTATTCTTATTTAAGTATTAAATGGTTAAATTTGTATATCTTCTTCATTATTATTATTGGTGCATCGAAGAAAACACTTTTATTGCTCTTCTGTAAGTATTTGTGTACCTCTTATTGTTTTGTGTACTCTGCTTATTCTTATTTAAATATTAGATGCACAAAATAATTATTTAAATATTAGATGCACAAAATAATTAGATGCACAAAGTATATTTTCATTTTGTAGGTCATAAGGGCAAAGAAGTGATGTTGACTTGGCCACGCCCACCTGGTCACATGACTACCAATCCATGCCCATCAAGCCACGCCCACAAAACCAGTAAGGAAAATTTTTAGATTTCACCACTGAGGCCGTGCATGGTCTGCATTTGTTGCACATTTGAGCTTTGGCTTCTTAAGAGTAGCTTTTGGGTGTGTGGAGTGGGTGGGAGGGATGCTGGTCTCAAGGGCAATTCAGCTAGAGTCACATCTGCAATGAAAGAAATGAGCCCCTTAGGATGGGCCGTAAATTACTTTTTATAAAAACAGACTGATCTGAAACACCTGAGAAAGACTCTTCCTGTCCCCCCTCTGCTGCACACCCTCTTAACCTCAGCAAAAATCCATGGTCTGGCAAGAAAGGAGTCAACTAATATAAAGTATCTCACACACACCCCTTGCATGGCGAGAGGGGGGAGGGAGGGAGGGGGAGAGAGACTTCCTAACTGAAGGGGGAAGGAAGAGATTTGAAGGCTACATTAAAGATAAAAGAATTGCAGGAAAGCAATTGTAAAGGGACTAAAAGGGGGGAAAAGAGAAAAAGTCATTGTTCATATTTCTTTGCCACCTGCATTTAATCATGAAGAAGCTTGAGGCTTATTGTGATGAGAGTAAATTCTAAAGATTTGTCTGAAGGTATGAAAAAAAGAATCCAGATCTAAGAGAACTCTGTATGTATATGCTTGTATGTATGTTCCAAGACCACCCTTGGAATACTGCATCCAGTTTTGGTCTCCATGATGTGTTCCAATATCCAAGGGTTTACCACAAAGAAGAGGAGGTCAACCTATTACCCCAAGCTCCTGAAGGTAGGACATGAAGCAATGACTGGAAATTATCAAGGAGAGGAGCAAGCTAGGACTAAAGAGAAATTTCCTAACAGAACAACTGATCAGTGGAACAACTTGCCTCCAGAAGTTGTAGGTGCTCCAACAATGAAGGTTTTAAAAAAGGATTGGACAATCATTTGTCTGAAATTGTATGGGGTTTCCTGCCAGGTAAGGCGGTTGGATTAGAAGACCTCCAAGGTCCTTTCCAACATAGTTATTTTGTTGTATTTTGTTTATTTTCTCATCTTGGGGGCTTGGATCTATTGACAAGTTTGTCATGTTTCATACTCTTTTTTGGAAGTCCTCATACCTGGGGACAGGGTTGCTTCCCCAGTATTAGCTGCAAGCATCTTCTTTTCTTCCTAACTGATTCTCTGTATTGTTCCATGACAAACACTGGATCTAGACATCTGGTACTCTTCTTGCACAGTTGCTGATTCTGATCATCCTTCTGGTTCTTGAATTTAATTCACACATAGGATCCAGGATGCAATTCTGGCAAAGTGTGCCCTGAATTGTGGTTATTAAAATGGCACATGAAGGTTGCTTTTGCATGTGACCCACCAACTTTGTTGTAATGAAGCCAGGATTTCTAGCAATCAACATATAATTAACTCTGCCAGGCTACAATTAATGGCATTGCTATACATAATAGAGGTGAAAATAAGTTCATCCTTTGCTAGAAAGGCTCCCTTTGAATTCTCTGCATCTTCATTGATTCATGGAAGTGGGGGGAAGTTGGTTATAAAATATATTTTGGTAAACTGTCAAAACACTTTCCCAGTGAATTGGGAGCGTTATCTGTTCTGATTTTTTTTAGGACAGCCTCATCTAACTATTATGCTTTGCAAGCAACTAAAGGCAATCAATTTTGTAAGATCAGCCATGTTCAAAATATCTGACTTCATGGAAAAATAATCTATAAGAATTAAGTAATTATTATCTGGAAGTAAAATATTCCTCCTCCTCTTCTTCTTCTTCCTCCTCCTCCTCCTCCTCCTCCTCCTCCTCCTCCTCCCCCCTCCTCCTATGGTCACAGGGGTCTAAATACTCTACCTGGGTTCACAGCATTTTTGAAGTGAAGTGAACATCTGCTTCCAATCAGACAATCCCACCAGCCTATTAAAACCAAAACCTTATGGGGAGGAAAATAAAATGCTTTATAAAACCTCAAAACTGCAGGACCTTAGACTTCAAACAGGAATTCCATTTACATTCACCAATCCCAAGTCAGCAGACAATAGTAATTTTAGTTTTGCCTATAATTAGGTACATCACAAAGTAGGCAAGTTATTATGTATCATATGCAAAGTAAACTACACTACACAATGAGAATAAAATTGTATCTCAGTATAACAATCCAACAAACATATCTGCATGAGCAAAGGCCTAACTGGAACAATAAATTCAACTAAATACCATACATTCACGTTTGTTTAATGCAAGCAGCAAGGGTACTTCTGTGTTTTAAAAAACCCAATTCAAATTGTCCCATTTCTATTAGTTTCATCAAGAAATAAAACATGACCTAATTATATTGATAAATTAGAGCAAAAGAGCTATTGGGTGTCCTCTAGAGTAGAACACCAAAAATACAATTTCCCCCCCTTTTAAAATTGAATGTTATTAATTCAATTTCTAATTAAGATTTATGGTTTGTATAAACTGTTACTGCTACTACTGCTACTACTATTCCTGCTGATATTATTTCTAATTAAATGGTGCAAAGCAGCCACTTCTATAAAACCGATGCAGGATGCATGCAAACCTGAAGACAGGTTCTTGCAATGAACAGAAGCAACAGTGACCATATTGTCATCCAGTCTATGAGAATTTAATGTAGCAAGAAGATATGCTGGAGTACCTGTCTCAAAGAATACAATGTCAAGATAAAGGAGCCTAAATCAGTAACATGGCCAACGGAAGCCAGTACATCAAGACAGAAGCTTGAGAAAAATGGCAAGTTTACAAAACAAATCCCAGAGTGTTGTTTTGGATTGGAATGAGAAGAGGAAAGGACAACTAGGAGATCCAAGCAACAAATTGCTGTAGTAGTCTAGCCATGTAGTATCAGGCAGTGGTGGGTTGCTAACCAGTTTACTACCGGTTCGCTCATGCTCGCGCGCAATGCTTTTGTGCATGCGCAGAAGCATCCAGGTGGGTGGGTGGAGCCTTCTGCTGCCGCCACTACTGGGTTGGCGAAACCGGACCGAACCAGGTCGAACCGGGAGCAACCCACCTTTGGTATCAGGGCATGAAGTCCTTCTTTGGTTTTTCAGGGCTCAAGAACCTGCGGATCTGGGCCACTGTCTTAAGTTGGTCATCACAAGAGTTTCTCCCCTGTATACAAAATGTATTATGATGAGTTTATTCTCCACCCAACACCCCCCACCCATCCACCATATCCCTAGTCGTCATAAACCTAGACAACTAACAACCAACCTGGAAATAAAAGAGAGGATGAGTCAACAGATTAGCAAAGTAACCAGGGTAAAAAGCAACAACCTCAGGCTTCTCCGCGTCAAGCTTAAAGGTGGTATGATGATATCCAGGCTGAAATGCATATCACATTAACAAAGATTTCCGCAACGTACATCTAAAACAAGTGCAGGGCTGTATTCCTAGCTACCATAATTGTGAAGCTGAAACTAAAAAAAAAAAAACGATTAAGGATCCCAGGGATGAGTATAAAGGGTGAACTAAAAGGGTAGGGCAAAGCTTATCCCAAGGAATGCCAGGGGTAACAGAATCGAAGGAGAAGTGTAGCTATTTCAATCTGTGGAAAATGTGTGACCAAAAATACAGTTGAAATCAGAAAGTGCTATGTAAGGAAACTAAAGTGCTAGTTTAGAAACGAAAACTAACAAAACTTGTTGATCCAAGGTCTCAAGGGTTATCAAAAGATAGAAGAACAATCACAGATGTCAGGTGGTCGGCCTTGAGGGCTCACATATTTAAAATATGAGTCATTGTAATTTAAAGTTTCATGCAGAAATCCTGCGGAAAGGGTCCTGCCTTCTTATTGTCAGGAAACAAGGCGGAGGTGAGAGATGGCAATCCTCTCAAGGTTTGGAAAGAAAAAAATGGAAGCAGGAAAGCTGGGGAAAAAGTGTAGTAGAAGGGAAGTCTGCTAAATTGTCTGTGGACAACTTACCAGCCAGGTGAAAAAGGATAAGAAAGATGGGGCGGGGAGGGAAGGAAAGTAGGAAAGCGACAGAAAATATATGAAACTGACAGTAAGACGAGGCCCAAATGTTGCAGAAAATTAAGGGACTCAGACTTCGGGATTAGGAGAAGTGGCTTTACCTGGCCAGCAAGCAGGGCAGTCGAAGGCCAGGATGCAAGGAGAACTTGCGTCATTGTGGCCACAGGCAAGCAGGTAGGGGACGGAGAGGGTGGAGCTGGTGGGCTTGCTGCTTCCTGAACCTGAAAAATAATAAGACCTCCTGGAAAATAAGGCCAACCCCTTATTTGGAGGGTCAAAAGAAAATAAGACCCTGTCTTATTTTCGGGGAAGCATGGTACAAGAACAGGAAATGTTAAAAGCCAAAACCGCAAGTTCAGCTACAGTTCACACATATGAGTCAAGAGTACAAGCTAGCCACAAGAAGTGGATTTTGTCTCTTATCCTGTTTTCAGTCTGTGCTGACCTTCAGAACAGGGTGAGAGGCAGGGATATCCTCCTCCACATTTTCAAGCCGTTTGCAAAAACGCCCCATTTCGAGTCTTCAATGTGAATATGCAGATGAGAAGTGACCTCCTGTAGGCATTAAAATCCATACATTTGGGACATTGGAAGAAGCCTTGTGAGGAGACACTGCTGCTGAAGTGCAGGAAATCTCTCCCCACTATCTGCAGATCGTCCTTTCAAAGAGGAGTTTCATCAGGACGAAGAGGTGTCTGAAGGCAGCGTTTGTGTTGCCTTCATCCTGGTGAAACTCCTCTTTAAAAGGACAATCTGCAGGTGGGGGGGATTTCCTGCACATCAGCAGCGGTGGCTCCTCACAGGGCTTCTTCCGATATCCCAGATGTATTGATTTCCATGCCGCCTTTTCCTGTTCCGTGGATGGAATTGTGAGCTGTGACTGTCACCATTATGTAAGGAGGGCATGAGGTATTTGGGTTGTGTTGCTTGGCCTCTGGCTTCTTTTGCAGCCGCAATTGTCTGCAAAAGCGACCGGCGTTTGCTGGAGGCAGAGGCCTGAGTAGCACCCGCCAATCAGCTGTTTTGTGAATGGAGAGGCCCTGCTGATCCAATTAAGGGGCCAAGAAGCCCTGAGATGACCGGGGAAGGGAAGGGCTGCCCCCTGTTCTGGCTAAATCCACCCCTTCACTAGGGCTTATTTTCAGGGAGGATTTATATTTTTGCTTACCATGAAAATCTGGCCTGGCCTTAGTTTCAGGACATGTTGTATTTTCAGGAAAACATGGTACATATCTCAAAAGCAAGTCTTTATTCCTTCTTTCTGTCATGTCTTACTTTTATATCCTGATTCACTTTATGTTCTGCCTCAAAACGGCTTTGCAACAATTCCAGCACCTTTTAAATTTTTACAATCATAGAAGTAAAGAAATTGCCAGAATCGTCTACAGCTTGGAAAGGAAACGTCTCACTGCCATTTAGGGAGGATGGTGATTCGATGTTCTGATACCAAGCTTATTCCTCAAAAACTGGCATAAGAATTTCCAATAAGGAGCATTAACTGATTGAGGCTCAGAAAATTTACACTGGGGTATAGTTTTTAGTTTGCATTTACTGGTAGAAAGGGAACATTCAATTCCTGCTTCCTTTCTTCATCATGCAATTCTTCCACCTCTTCTTATTGATTTTAGTTATTTATTGAAAGCATTTATATGGCCACCCAACTTCACCAATGTGACTCTGGGCAGCAGAAAACAAAAATGAACATCAAACAAAAAACTAAACAAAACTAACCACGTGTTAGATCACCCTGATGTGTAAAATAATAAACTGAGTAGAATAGATGAAAACATGAGTCAAAAATCTATAGATGGACCTTAGCTTTAGAGTCTCCTGTGTCTTTGAGGTGGACTATGAGCTGGTTTCTAGCTATCTTGGACAAAGATGGGTGTATGCTGCTTTGCACAGAGGAGCCCCCATTGAAATGGTCCCGTTTGCAGTGGTGTGCTACGGGCGGCTTACATCAGCTCATGAGACTCAATTGCTAAAACTTCAGTTTTGTGAGCTTGTTGACAGTAGAATTGAGTCATGATGCCTAACACTCTGATCGGCTGTTTGATGGCTCATGGTGTGGTTTGGTGGCAGCAATGGAGCAGGCACAGCCAGCGGTCGTACCACTGTTTGTTTGAGGTGCTGCTCAGCAAAGATAAAAGTCCAAAAGGAGAGAGAGAGAAAGTTACTCATCTTTGCTTAGAACTGAGCTAGCTGTCCGAGCTGCCACTGCCTGGCTAGAAGCCTTCCCTATCATGGTATATTTTTACTGCCTTTCAGTTATAGTGGTTAAAAAATCTCCATCTTCCAACACAATTAGCCTATGGAAATCTGTGCTCTGTGTTTTCTTTGACTTCTTTCATTGGAGAAGTATAATTAAATACCCTCTCGGTAAGCCATTCTTTTGCAGCACATCCCATTCTGAGATCCCCTTTAACTGATGGTACAAGAACAAGTTGTTCAGACCAGATTCTGCCCATCAACACAATGTATTTTTGAGGTGAGGGGCTTGTTTACACTAGCTGCCAGGTCCACATGGCTCTTCTGGTAAACCCAATGCAAAATGAGAATGCTTTGCTTTCCAGATTCAGGTCTGGAATTGTGAATAGTCAGTTCACATTAGGGATGAAGTTAGAACTACCTGGAAGGAGTTGGCTGGGTTTGCATGATACTCTTACTTATGATGACCTTAACCACTGTTTTCTTAATTTATCTAATTTCCTGGGTTCACACAACATACTAGAATATAATCTAACACACAAGATATACACACAGGAGCCCTTTACCCTTGCGAGGGTGGGCAGTGAACAACAGCTCATTAAAGTGTATGTGTGGCATTTATATAGAGACACATTGCTTTTAAGGAGAAAGATTTTTTAAAAATTAATACCTAAAGTGTCATCTTGATCAATAGCTCTTCTTTCTTTCTTTCTTTCTTTCTTTCTTTCTTTCTTTCTTTCTTTCTTTCTTCCTTCCTTCCTTCCTTCCTTCCTTCCTTCCTTCCTTCGGGGGTATGAAAAAGAAATCCAATGAAGCAAGAGCAGTGAAAGTTTGAGTTCCAACTTCAAATCCAGGATGCACAGAAATGTTGTAATTGCCAAGGCCCTATGCAAGCGAGCAAAATGGCTCCTTCCTTAGCAAGTTTCCCATGTGCACAACTGAAACAAAGCGGTTCTTAGAACTCAAGTCCAGCTGGCCTCAGCCTTGGAAATGGACACCTGATCAGAGATTCAAAATTCACCACACATAAGCCAGCCTTGCTGCTGCTGGTTTATGAAGCCAAAGAAGCATCCAAGAGAAGGATTTGGCTTTTCTACTTTGAAGAAAAGCACAGGCTGGAAAAGACAGCTGGATTCCCTCCCAGGTGGAAGTGAAGGGGGGAGGGGAATGTAGGAGAAGGTGGTTTTTGCTCTTGAAATCACTGTCACAAACGCTTCTTAGTCTTCAAGGGAGGAGACACAAAATGAAAAAAAAATCAAACTGATATGTGAGTTAACTTCTTCCTTTTCTTTAGTGTAGCCATTTGCAAGATTTAGGCTTTGTGAGGAGGGGAGCAGAGTGAGGAACCCAGCTGAGTCGCATCCATATTGTGTTGTGTTACTTTTTTTTTCTTCGTCTTTGTGTATGCAAAGTATGTAGGTAAAATCTGTCCAAATAGTCAGTGCCTAGTCTATTACCAAGTTTTCAATATGTTTTACTATAGTTGGACAGTTCAATCTTTGAATTTTTAGGTAGTAGCCCTGAGCCCTTAAAAAAACACTGTGTGAAGTCTGCTGGTGAAGGTGACTCAGTTAAACCTTTGGCTTCATGCAGGCATAGAGGCACTCACCTTTTTCTTTAAACAAAATATTCTTACAGTTAGAGATAACCAGCTAGACATGGATACAGTTACAAGTATATATATGTCATCATTTTTAACTTTAAAAATACCTAATCCTCTGCTAGAGAGTTTCCCAACTGTGGCAGCTTTAAGACCTGTGGACTTCAACTCCCAGAATTCCTCAGCCGGCATGGTTGCCTGGGGAATTTGGAAGTTGAAGTTAACAGGTCTTAAAGTTGCCAGGGTTTGGAAACCCTGTTCTATTACAACACAATGGTGATTCAGCCTGAAGACCAGAAAAGTAAAGTTAGTTTTATCAATGCAGTCCTGAAGCCACTGTGCTAAATTATGCACAATTAAAAGGTTTGTTTTGTTTTGTTTTTTAAAAAAACAGGATTACCAACACAGGTAGTACTTTCCTGGTCTAACATATCAGGAATGTGGAATCATTGTTAAAGTATCGTGTGGGAGAACAGAAATGATAGCTGTTTCTTCAGAGCTGAATTTGTGCAGGAGGCCATCAAGAGTCCTTCCCTTGTAACAGCATGAAATTCAGTGCATACAATTTTCTGCCCCACTGAGCTTCATGTTTCTACAGGTGCTTCCACTCCATTGTGTAGCTCCTCTTTCTTTCAGGGGGCTGGCCTAATTAAAAAGGCTGCCAACCCAGAGTCACTGTATCAATGAGATGGGCAGCATAGAAATTTAATGAATAAATAAGCTGTTCTTTGGAAGTGATAGTTTAGCTTTTCAGATCAAGTTTTGTGATTCCACTACGCATTACACATTCCCTCAGGTTTGTAAAACTTTTCCAAAGGAGAAAGAGGCCACAAAACTCCTGGTGGAATACACTTGAATCGTGGAATTTCCCACTCTTCTCCAGAGCAGTCTTTATCGGCCAGGTGCTATCCAGATGTGCCCAAGAACATTTATGAGCTGTACGTCAACACATCTGGACATATCAGGTTAAGGAAGACTGCTCGGCTCATGTCATTTGCCTCACTGTTATGTATTTATCTGCTGCCTCTTGCTAGTCAGTGATGTGGAACATAGATTTGGCAAAATACATGCCATTATAATGGCCAGGCTTGAGTAAATTGCTTTGCTTTGCATGTTATGGAAAGAATAGAGGAAATTAAATACACACTTACCAGTTTTAATGGCAACCATGTTTTAAATAGCACATAATTCCATCCTTATAAATGTTTTTCCCTTTAATGATTTGCAGAGAATGAGTAGCAGTTGAATATTTCCCCTCATTTCTCCCTGCTAACTTGGTTTAGCATAATGCTGGCAAAGTGCCTCCAAGATGCAGCTCAATGGCATTCAAGGAGGTTGTGGTTGGTTTTGCCCTCTTATGTTCATACAGAGATTCTAGACTAATTTCGTGTTTGACTCTTCCCCTCGCTCAGACAGTCTCTCACTGACAATACAACAATGGTGGTGACCGTTATGAAGAATCTCCCCATACTAAAACAGTATATTTTTAAGAAGCAGAACTTTTGTTGCTGTTATTGTTACAAGATCTTGTTTGAGAGTTCCATGGCTGGTTCTTTATGCATCTTTTTCTCAAGTAGATTGTTCTCTAATTACCATTTCTGGAGAAGTAAATTGATAAATAGACAATTTAAGCCAGCGATGGCGAACCTTTTTTGGCTCGCGTGCCATAAGTGGGGGGAGCGCAGAGGGGTCGTGTGTGGGCGTGCCACACCCATAATGCAATGTGCGACCCCCCAGTGCGCATTCGCGTACTACAGGCGCGATTCCCATTTTTACACCATCGACCATGGTATCCTATTGCGCCGGTTGGAGGGGATGGGAGTCGGAGGCACCGTTTTGCGGTGGTTCGGCTCCTACCTCTCCGACCGGAAGCAATGTGTGTTGACAGGGGGGCAGAGGTCGTCCCTGAGGCCACTCACTTGTGGGGTGCCACAGGGGTCGGTCCTCTCGCCTCTCCTGTTCAACGCATATGTGAAGCCGCTGGGTGAGATCATCCGTGGTTTTGGGGTTGAGTACCATCTCTACGCTGATGATACTCAGCTGTATATTTCAACCCCAAACCACCCCAACGAGGCTGTCGAAGTGATGTCCCGGTGTTTGGAAGCCGTCGGGGTCTGGATGGGGGACAACAGACTCAAACTCAACCCCTCCAAGACCGAGTGGCTGTGGTTACCGGCACCTCGGTTCAGCCAGCTGACCCCATCGCTGGCCATAGGGGGCGAACAACTGTCCCCTGTGGAGCGGGCGCGCAATTTGGGCGTCCTCCTTGATGCCCGGCTGTCAATGGAGGACCATGTGGCAGCCGTGGCAAGGGGGGCGTTCCACCAGGTTCGCCTGGTGCGCCAATTGCGCCCCCTACTGGACCGGAGTGCCCTGCGCACGGTCACTCATGCGCTGGTGACGTCTCGCCTGGACTACTGCAATGCCCTCTACATGGGGCTTCCCTTGGGACGCATCCGGAGACTGCAGCTAGTTCAGAACGCAGCCGCGCGGGTTATTATGGGAAGTACACGTTACTCCCACGTAACACCTCTCCTGCGCGAGCTGCACTGGCTACCTGTGGCCTTTCGGGTGCGTTTCAAGGTATTGATCACCATCTTTAAAGCGCTCCATGGCAGAGGACCTAGTTATCTGCAGGATCGCATCCTTCCACATACGTCCCTGCGACCTATCCGCTCACACAGGGAGGGGCTCCTCCTGGTGCCGTCTGCTAGGCAATGTCAGCGGGCGACACCTAGGAGTAGATCCTTCTCTGTGATGGGCCCAACCCTCTGGAATGACCTCCCCCCAGACATTCGAACTACCACCGACCTCCGTTCCTTCCGGCAAAAGTTAAAGACTCACCTGTTTCAATCAGCTGGCCTGGCACTTTCTTAGTTTTACCTCCCAGGGATTTATTTTATTTTAGGGTTTGGGGTTTTAATTGTGATGTTTTTAGGATTAGAATTATTTATTTCTTAGTACAGCCTATCTCCCCTCCAAATGTATCTTAAATGTAGCTTAAATGTATTTAATTTTATGACTGGTTTTATTGTATTGACTGTACACCGCCCCGAGTCCCTTTTTGGGAGAGGGGCGGTCTAAAAATCTAAGAAATAAATAAAAATAAAATACATGCTTTTTTTGCCCTCCCCAGGCTCCAGAGGCTTTATAGGAAAACAGCCTCCCCACCCACCCCCGGACGCCCTCCGGAGGCGTCAGGGAAGCCTCTGGACGGTCCCTGAAGCCTTAGGAGCTCTCAAAACGACCCTCTGAGCAAACCAGAAGTCACTTCCGGTTTGCTCGGAGGTTCGTTTTGAGCGCTCCGGAGGCTTCAGGGACCATCCGGAGGCTTCCCTGACGTCTTTGGAGAGCTTAAAACGACCCTCTGAGCAAACTGGAATTGACTTCCGGTTTGCTCGGAGGATCGTTTTGAGCGCTCCGAAGGCTTCAGGGACCGTCCGGAGACTTCCCTGACGCCTCCGGAGGGCGTCCGGGGTGGCAGGGGAGGCTGTTTTCGCCCTCTCCAGGCTCCTATAAAGCCTCTGGAGCCTGGGGAGGGCGAAAAATGGCTTTAAAAAAGGGTGAACTTAGCTGGCCAGCACGCACATGCGCGCTGGCCAGCTGACAGGGCAGCGCCTCGCGTGCCCTGACAAATGGCTCTGCGTGCCACCTGTGGCACGTGTGCCATAGGTTCGCCATCACTGATTTAAGCTGCTTCTCTGCAATGCTCATAACAGCTTGACTCTACCTTGGTTTAAGAAAATCTGGATTGAAACATTTCAGCCACAATGTGCAAGGCATTTGGTTCAGACTGCAAGATATCCTGTCTTCCCATTGGACATTTCCTGCTGTAGTGCCCTTCCTTTGTACACATACATGCACACATTTACTCTCTTACACAAACACAGGTATTATAAACAGTTGGCAGCTGTTTTTTAGCCTTTGACATAATATTACCCTGCTCTTATGGCTATCATGTCCACTTCTTTCTTTTTACTTTATTTCAACAACTTTAGAGGCTTGGTTTGAAACTCTTAGCTTCAGGAATGGTGAATCAGCTCAGCATATTTCCTATTTTACACTAAAATATTTAATGTACTAATTAATAATGTATCAGATGCAGGAGGAAGTATGCCAGGAGGAAGAATAAGAATTCCATATATGGGAAACCTGGAATAAGAATCCCATAAGTATATGGAAAACTCCCCGACCCCCATTTTCTGAAATATGTTTTCAGTGGAACCAAAAAGAAAGGCACCAGGAGACATCTTGATATGATGGTCTGGCCATCAGAAAGGATTCAAGGAACTGGGCAACTCCTTAAAATCAGATGCAGGTATGTGCGCCAAATCCTTTGTTTAAAACCATAGATTTTAAACAAAGAAATAATCCAAATATGTCTGTATAAAATAACAAAACAAGCCAACTGTGCAAATAATTGAGAAAAAAAATAGCGGTTAAGACATAAACATCAAATTAGAAAAATGCATGTTGACAATTACATTTTTATAAACATTTAGTTGCAGAAGTGGGGGGGGGGAAGAGTCTTTGGAGTGCTTCCAATTAGGATTAGCAGTCTGCTGTCTCATTCACTGAATTTGATCGAGGGGAAATCTCACCATTCTCATTTAATTCTTCTTACATCCTCATCTCATCTTTTTCTTACCATGGAAAATGTATTAAGGTTGGAATGGCTGCCTGTTACCAATAGCACTTAGACTTATATACCACTCCATAGTGCTTTACACCTTCTGAGCAGTTTGCAATGTCAGTATATTGCCCCCAACAACCTGGAGCCTCATTTTACTGACCTCGGAAGAATGGAAGGCTGAGTTAACCTTGAGCCGGTCATCATTGAACGCCTGGCAGTGGGCAAAGTTAGCCTGCAATACTGCATCCTTTTTTAAAAATGATTTTTATTACACATATTTCAATGCAATATTGCATTCTAACCGCTGCGCCATCACAACTCTTTTGACTTTTGACTCCATCCTTCATCCACTGCCTCTGTTGCACAACATGCTTAATTACTGGATTGGACCTACTATATGAATGTCCAGATAGGGTCAGTCAACCCAGCCAAAGGATCTGGAGAGACCTGTTCCCAAACTCAGACTTTTAGTGATAATGGAAATCTCCCCTCTCCCCCCAGTGTGGTGTAAATTACTTACCTCAAAGTTAACTGTTTGGTTTGATACCTATAACCATAAAAAGATCTGCAGAGGATACAAACCTTGAATATTCCCTAAAAAAATACTTTGTTAGGTGGAGATTTTGGTTTTATATATCTCTAGTAGTGGTTGCAGTATCTGTCCTGGGAGAAATAAAAAACAAAAAAAAATTAATAGTAGAAATAATAACTGCCTCGCCTCCTTCAGAGAGACGGAGAGGACTAAAATACGACTACCAGCTAAGAGAACCAGTTATGCCTGTTGATGTTCTCTTTCTGTAGTACTAGACTAGAGCCATATTTGCCAGCTGTGTTCCTTCAAAGATGGTCTAGGGGCTTCCACAGCACACAGCTGATTTGGTACAGATTCTTCTCTTCTCTCCACTACTGAAACGTGCTTCTGCATGGATTTTACTAAGAGATTTCAGAATATTGTGGAGTGTTGTTTGATTGTTTGGTCTGAGAAGAAGAACAAATCTGGTCACCCTTTGTCCAGCCCATCAAATGATCTTTCCTCTCTCTTAGATAGAGCACAGACATGAGCTACGGCAACCTAGCATGCATTCACAAATTATAGCCATGTTAGAATTGGGTAGCAGTGTGATCTATCCTCAATTTTAACAAGATTCAGTGTTCAGTTATAAGTAATCCCCAATATGTTGTGAAGCCCTATGAAGCTTTGAAAAGTACTCTTGTCATGACACACAAGCTGTAATGGACTGAAAAGAATGGGTCCCATTTATACATATGGTAATAGACAACCAAACACTTGCCTCTGTTACTTGTCTTTCAAGGACAAGCAGCTATCTTACTAACCTACTGACTAAAAATAGATTTTAATGAATGGGTAGCAGGGATGTGCAAAACATAGAGTTCTATTCTCAACTTGGAGTCCACAGATCCTTATTTTCCAGGAATAACACTTCTGAAACATCACAAACTACTTCCAGAGGATTTACTTCTTACGATCAACCATCCCAAGAATATTAGAATCAATGCATTTGGAAGAAAAACCAAAAAACACAGTTGGTTTTACATACAATTATGAGGTAGAAAACAGTTGTACATTAATGATTTCTTCACACAGTATTTGCCTGGTGCATGAAAGGCTTTTTATAATTCCTGAATAGGGTATCTCTATATTTTTTTATTTTCTCTGTGCAATTATCTCTTGCTTTATCTTATGTCTATCCCAATGGAGCTGGGGGAGGGATGATGCCACGAGAACCGTTTTCTTCGGTTCTCATGGCATCATCCCTCCCCCAGCTCCATTGTCTCCTCTTCGTGTTTTTAGTTTAATCAATTAATTAATTTTATTGTCCTGATGCTGTGTGGGTGTACACACATTTATACACAATATGTACACACACTCACACAGATACATAAAAACACACAGCAGCTATGAGAAATCTCCAGGTGTTGTTTCAGATACAGTTGACAATCATTGGCTGATAAGATTGAGAAACTGAATATTCCACTGGATTTTTCTTTGTGTGTCTAATACTCATATTTTCTCTGTTTTGGAGGGCAGGAATCATAATCAATTCATCACTCTCTTCCTTTCATGTACCATTGGCATTCATATGTTTGCACCAAGTTAGACAAGGATACTGTATAATAAATAAATGGGAAATCATATTACGTATTTATTATTTATGCCCGGTGGATGAGTGGTCCCCGACATTTGCAGCTTGATTGACCAGGGGGGGGGGGGGAGAGGCGATGGTGTGAGCGGCAGGCTCATGCGTTCACATACACAGTTCCAGTTGCCTAAGCAACAAATGGAGCTTCATAGAGTGTGTGCCTACTGCATATGCAAGTGAAGCTGCATGTTGAAGACCCCTGTGCTGGATAATAGAGAAAGCCAAAGAATGCCACAAAGCAGTCAGTAAGTGATCACTGATTATAGAAAGGCCTTTTGTTGTATTAACCATATTAAGCTACGGACTGTGCTGAGGAAAATTGGAATCCCTGAACATCGTCCTCATGTGAAACCTATACACAGGTCGGGAAGTCACAGTATGGACAGTATGTAATGAAACAGAACAGCTCTAGGTTTGTGCAGCCTAGAGAAGCAGGAGGGAGATAAGGCTGCATCCCTTTATTTATTTAACCTGTATGCAGGATATAGAGGGAGGGAAGCTGGATCAGAAGATGAGTGTGATTTTAAAATTGGTCAAAAAAACATCAATAACCTATTCTATGCTGATGACAAATTGAAAATGCAAGCTCCAGGAAAGAAAGTCAAAGAATACAGTGAAAAAAATCAGATTAAAATTTAACATAAAGAAGACCAAACCAATGACAACAGGTAGAACAACCAAGTCTTAGAACTGACAGTGAAGATAACTTCTGCTTTTAGGTTAACAATCAGCAGTGAAGGAAGCAGCATTTGAGAAATATGCCACAGACTAGCCCTTGGCAGAATAGTAACAAAGGCCTGTGAAAAGATGTTCAGGTGCTGTGAAATTACGTCTATACTTACAGAGATCATAATCACGCAGACTATGACTTCCTCTGCTACATACAATGGAAGCAGAAGCCAATTTTGAAGAAGCAGGATAGAAGGAATATTGAATATTGGAGAAGACTCCCGAGAACAGCATGGGTACCCAAGAAAACAAACAAAAGGATCTTCAAACAAATCCACTCAGAGTTCTCATTGTAGGCATAATAATCAAGCTCAAATTACTTGGCATATTATGGGAAGACTAAATCTGTTTCTTACAGACATAATGCTAAGAAAAGAGAAGAGGATGGCTAGATGTGTGGTCACTAGGAGTCAACACCAACTTGATGGCACATAATATTTATGTATTTAATAAATTCCAATTTTCATTTCTCTCCTCAAACTCTCAGTCTTTCACAACCACCTTATCTCTGGTTTATTTAAGAAATCCCACTTCTCCCAACTGTTAGGATATTTCCTGTATGTTTTTGTTGTTGTTGTTTCCATGATCATTGCAGCAAAGGAAGTTAGGTCTGAAACTCCAAAACTGGGAGAAATGATATTTCGCATAGTATATTGTCTCTAAAATGAAGTTCAAAACCAAACTCTTAATCAGCTGAATGAAACATTTAAATACATATAACATTGACAGTCCTATAAAGCCATTTCTTAAATTTTCTTACAATGTCTGAGGTATACTTAGCCATAATCTAAAGTCAAGATTTGAGATAGTTAGGAACTACAAACAAAATTGATGTGGTTATGTATAATGCTAAATGACCCACAAATAGCACTTTCTGATGGTTTAGAGAAGCTGAACCAGAGTGGTCAAGCAGCAGGCACATGCACATTGTCAGCAAATGCTGACCAGGAGGGAATGGTTAATACTTGGTAACAGCAAAAATGGCTCTGCTAAATCACATAATCACAGCAATAAAATGAAGCCAGCCTCGGCCTGTTACTAATTTCCTATTTACATAAATCATTGCAGGAATATAAAGGAGGCCAGAATAATGCACTCAGGGAGCAAAGATGAAAAGAGACATGGAAGCGGAAGAGACCAGCAAGACAGTTCTTGTATTGTTTCACTCTAATTATGATCTACCTCTAGGAATTAGCTTTGAATGCTCATTATGCACAGGCAAATAGGTTTACCATTGAACTGTCAAATCCGTCTTGTTTATCTGTCAGCCTGATTCACCATTGATCTGTCAGTGAGCAAACTAAGAGGGTACAGTTGGTTGGCAGTGTAGTGGAAGCGTATGGGTGCCAACTGGCCTGCAGCTTTGCAATCCTCTCAGGGATATGGAGGTAGTCCTTCAGTTCTTAAGAAAATATGAGCAGACTAAGGGGGTCAGTGTTATGTTGGAAGCCCCACCAGCTCCTGCTGTAACTTTCATGTAACTTCTGCACATCTTAAAGTTGTTGAGATTGAGAAACATGGCCATAGGCAAACAAATCTCAAAAGGTCTCCTCCTCCTCTCTGGCCACAAACATCTCTCCCTTCTAATTTACTCAAATTCCACTTCCTGCAGTAGTCGCTTCATTCTGCCTAGTGGCAGGAAGAGCCCTGCATGAGACCCCTAAGTACATAGAGGGAGGCAAAAAGAGGGAGAAAAGCGTATGTATTTTTGGCCTTTTTACCAAGCAGTACTGCTAGTACAGCTGTGGACTCTTTCTCAAATAGAAACAGAGTACATTCACTTGTATTTTTGTATTGTCTCATGGAATGGAAGAAAAGCATATTAAAGTAGTTTTCTGGGTGTACCCTGAGAGAGAGAAGGCAAGCTGAGGTTTATCACATCTGGGCTGCAAAAACCCAGTTGACCACTAGGTAGAAGCAAAGTGGTAAAGAGGCACACACAAGCAGTGTGAAAGTTTCTAGCTGCCATTTACTAGAATTAGGGTTGCAACTGAAGGAGTGGTCAAATTGCATCTGGAGAATTGCTTGCTTCCTCAGGATGTTCTTTTGCCCTTGCTGATATTTTTGTATGCATATTTACAGAAAGCAAACACAACAAAGGCTTATAACAATGAAAGCTTTTTTCTACCATCTGAATTAAGAATATGTGATACTTCCCCTAAAACCTTATCATGATTGAGCAGATGTGAGGTGCACAACATTGACAAGAAGTGAGCTGGAGATTTTAGGATGGACCTGTATACTGATGATGCTGTTTGAACACAGTCCATTTGGCTGCAGTGCCTGCAGTGACTGGATCTGCCACCTTAAGCAGAAGTGGCTGCATGTCTTTAGGTAAGTCAGTTAAGATTCAGCACAGGACACTGGAATGCGCTTGTGGAATATAAATCAAGCAGCAGGGAAAGTTTGGAAACACGACAAATCTTTTGGCTGGAGAATCTCCTAGTTTTAAAGACCCAGGGAAGTAAAGGCCAGGTTTGGGAAAGGGGGTGGTGGGGGAAGGAAACTAAGCAGGCTTTGAAAGGAAAAAGGCAGATGGAATTTAATGTTCTTGGAAGCTAGCCCTGGATCAGGGACTCCCCAGTGTGGGCATTGCTCCCCTGCCTTGAAAGAGCATTGAGAAAAATACTGGAATCAGTTGAGCACGTTGTTCAACCATTTTGTGGACTATTCCAAGCAGAAATTCAACCACAAAACAAAACAAACCATACAGTATTTTTCTTCTTGGCTTGGAGCAAGAGGATCAAGGGTGATTTCATGCTCGACTGTAGCCTCAGTGGATATAACGTTAGCCCAACAAGGGAATGGGGGCTTGGAAATGGTTCTAGCTTTGGTGAGGCTTCAGACTCTTTGGTCTTATGGCAGGGGTGTCCAAACTTGGGAACTTTAAGGCTTGTGGACTTCAACTCCCAGAATTCCCCAGCCAGCATGGCTGGAGAATTCTGGCTGGCTGGGGAATTCTGGGAGTTGAAGTCCACAAGCCTTAAAGTTCCCAAGTTTGGACACCCCTGTCTTATGGGAACCATGTAACAAAAGACCACAAAGGTTACTAACTTGCTACAGGGAGAGTAGCATTTGTGTATCTGTGTTTACTTTATGAAAAGAGAGGACTTCTCCTCTATGGCCAGGAGGGAAATGAAAACAGTTTTGGCTGTTAGTAGAACTGTTAACTAACGCCTTCATACTGGAACAGGCTGGTACGTTAACATTAATACTCCATAGCCTACAGACTTAAAAGATTGTCTCCATCAATCACACAAGAATGGACATGTTGGCAGGAAGAGAAAATTGATGCTACAAATTCTTTATACTGGAGGTGGGCATCCTTTTGGGGGCTAAAGGTCACATTAATGGCTTCAGGAAATCTGAGGAGAAACCTGTTATATGGGAAACTATGTGGGGGAAAATCTGTTAAGGTTATTTTAGGCTTATCATATAATTTTTATACGCTACCCTCTTCAAAATGTCAGAGTCCACATAGATTGGGGACTGAACATTTGTCACTCTTGAAGATTCTCAGTCATCCAGGTCACAGTTGTCCCAAAGGTGCTTTTTCAAGAGGCAACTGGACTTTCTGGTTTTTCTCTGAAGACATTTTGCTTCTCATCTGAGAACCTGTCACTCTTGTTGCATTAAAAAGCACCATTATGTCAAACTCATGATGACACATCATCATGTGATGTATCACTTCCGCCTCCCCCCCCTTCACTAAACCAGGGATGGATCTGGCCAGCGCATGACACATCCGGGTCACGGGCTGCAAGTTTGACACCCCTGGTCTAGATCAACTAATGGACAACTGTAGATAAATTTCAATAACCATATAAGACTTGAACTACTTGATGTAAAACTATAACTGGGGGGGGGGGGATTCCACATCCCCTTGATCTATTATGATCTGAATGGACTTGATCCCATCTAGTTTAATGCACTTAATGAGTAACATTTGAAAAACTGCATTGCTTTCTTTTCTCACAAATGGATCTCTCTGCTGTGTTCATATATCAAGTGTCCTTTTAAATTAAATCAGGAGGATTAAAATTGACAAGTGATATTATTGTTAAAGCAAAGTTATTTTCATAAAAAATAAGGCATGACAGCTGAGGAGATTCAGACATTAAAAAAAAATCAGCTGGCACTATTGAAGAGAATTTTGGGATTAGTTCAAGAGATCATCATGCTTCTGAATAAGCCTCCCACTAAATTCAACCCAAAGAGTCTCCAGAATTAGTTCCAGCCTGATTTTAAATTGCTGAGCTCCAGGACTTTAATGATTAGCTATTGGCAAACAATAGAGTTTATTGAAGGTGAGTTTGTAAAATAACAATTAAATCTAGGGTGCACATTTTTTGTCTTTTTATCCTTTAGTGAAGTGAGTAAGCTGACCTTCCTCGTTTATCAGCTGAAAGACTCAAATTCAGGAAGCCCCATTGGCACTTGCATAACATCTGCCCGAGAACTTTGACATTGATTTCCTATGGATAGCTAAATGGATTGCTGCAGACATACATAGGAAGATGTATAAGTGACCTCACAAAAAAGGTGCCAGGCTTTGAATTATCACACCAGCAATGGACAATCCTGAACCTCCCCTAAGTGTGAATATGAGGTCCCACATCATTGTGATCAGCTGTAAGCTAAAGGCATACACCGGTTCAATATCTTATTTTTTTTCTTCATATAAATCATGCTGTGCTTCAATGGTGAGATGGTATTTGAACATAGACCTTTCTAACATTTATATTTTACTGTGTGTTTATTAATCTATAGGGATGTGGTGACTCAGTGGCTAAGACATTGAGCTTGTCAATCAGAAAGGTCGGCAGTTCAGCGGTTCAAATCCCTAGTGCCATGTAACGGAGTGAGCTCCCGTTACTTCTCCCAGCTTCTGCCAACCTAGCAGTTCGAAAGCATGTAACAATGCAAGTAGAAAAATAGGGACCACCTTTGGTGGGAAGGTAACAGCGTTCTGTGCACCTTTAGTAATGCCAGCCAAATTACCATGGAGACGTCTGGCTCTTCGCATTGAAACGGAGATGAGCACCACCCCCTAGAGTCAGGTTGGCGTACACCGTGTGGCTGAAAGGGGGTGGGTGGCGGCAGCAGGAAGCTAGCATATGCCAGCCCACAGCCCACATATTTTATTTATTGTGAATATAATTTTTTAAAATTGTTTTATTTAAAAGTATTGAGTATAGATTTTTTAAATGGTTTATTTTAATTTATTGTTGATAGAATCTTCTTTTTAAATTGTCTTAGACTATTTAAAAAAAGATTCTATCAACAATAAATTAGAATAAACCATTTAAATTTTTTTATTCTCAATACTTTTAAATGTATTGTGTATAGAATTTCTTAAAATTGTTTTATTTAAAAGTATTGAGTGTAGAATTTTTAAAATGGTTTATTTTAATTTATTGTATGTAGAATACTTTTAACTGGTTTTCTTTTAAATTATTGTGTGGAATACTTTAAAATGGTTTTATTTTAAATTATTTTTGGTAGAATCTTTTTTAAAATTGTCTTAGATTATTTAAAAAATATTCTATCAACAATAAATAAAAGTAAACCATTTAAAAATATTCTATTCTCAATACTTTTAAATAAAATGATTTAAAAATATTCTATCCACAATACATTTAAAAGTATTGTGGATAGAATATTTTTAAATGGTTTATTTTAATTTATTGTGAATAGAATATTTTTAAATGGTTTTATTTTAATTTATTGTGTATAGAATATTTTAATGTTTTTATTTTAATTTATTGTGTATAGAATATTTTTAAATGGTTTTTAAGGATTTTTTAAAATTATTTATAGAATATCTTTTTAAAAATTATTTTTAGGGAATTTTTATTTATTTATTGTTTATAGAATATGTTTATTACAAGAAATGTTATTCCTTTTTGCAAATGTTTTATTTGTGATGAAATATGTTGCTTTTAAGTGTACAGGTTGGTGCATGGTTTATGTGTCTCAAGGTGGCTGCTTTTCTATGAGCAGGCCAGGTTGGTGCAAGGCAGCTTTGCTAGATTTTGTGTGTTTCTGTGTGATACCTGGTTGTTTAGGTAATTGTGGTTTCTGGTTCTGTGAGCTTCCTGGCACTGTCCTTTATAATTTCCCACAATGACTTGATGGTTTTTATTCCAGTGGCTTTGTCTTTCCTGTCCTTAAGGGTTAGGGGAAAAAAAAACTGGTTTCATCTGCAGTCTTTTGGGGGGAAATTGTTATTTTTTGGTGTTTTCCTGGCATTCTCAGTTTGTGTGTATGTGTGTGTGTGTGTGTGTGTGTAATATCCCACAGTTATCTACACATTAATAATGATCAAGTACTAATAATATTTCCTTATACATTTTAGTGACTTTTCCTTACATAATTGGTGTTTTCTTTCATACTTTTAGATTTCTAATTTCTGTTTCTGTTAGTTAGCAATTGATAAAACAAATCTCGTGAAAAAATATTCAAAGCCTTCTTGATTTTAATTGTCAATTTATTCATTCCTGCACATTCTAATATTTATTCATTTTCATATCTTTGTTTTTCCACTGTTGTGCAAACACCATTCCAGCAGCTGTTAACATGTGTAAAATTAAATATTTATTGTATTCCCTTTGAAATGCCCAACCAAATATTACTGGTTTTAAATCCATATCTTGCTTTACCATTGCTTCTAACCATGACACCACTAACTCTTGAATAGCTACCTGGTCTGTCCTAAGTACTGAACCTAATTCATATATTCCTGTTTTTTGAACTGAGGAATAAATTTCAGAAAAAGAAATCTGTATTGCTCTGTGAATCTACCTATGACATTCATTTTTGATCTAACTTCTTAGATGAAAAACTATATATTTCCTGTTTGTTGGGGGACATCCTTCCTGAAAAGACTGTATATTGTTGGGTGAAAACAGAGGTCCATTCTCTTACCTGTAGTGTAGTCCTCAGCTTACAACCACAATTGAGTCCAATGTTGTTTTATTTCTTCTGCAGTTAGTATTATTTAACAGGATGAAGAGGCAACAGAGTATGACCGCTAGGACAGTCATCTTTCCTACGTCCTAAAACAGTAAGTAGCTGTTTTATTGCTTTGTGTGCTTGTTTCATCCTTAATATAGTAGTGCAAGCAATTAAAGCCTTCCTTTCTGTATCTCTTTATGCAGACCATTCATTGGAGCAAGGTGGTCAGTGGATGACTTCAACACACAAAAGGACAGTAATCTTCCTTTTCTATTATTTTGTGTGCTGGTTTCATCCTAATGCAGTGCATGCAATGAGAGAGTTCATTTCTGTGTCTCTTCTTTGTGCAGGTCATTCATTGGAGTCAGTGATATTGAAGACTGGCAAGTCATCTTCCTTCTGTAAGTAACTCTTTTATTGTTTTGTGTCCTTATTTTAATCTTATTTAAGTAGTAAGTACACAAAACAATCAATTTCCTTTTTTATATCTTTTTGTAGATCATCCATTGGGGCAAAGAATTCAGTGACATTGTCTTGGCCACTCCCATCCGGTCACATGACTGCCAAGCCATTCCCACCTGGTCACATGACTGCAAAGCCATTCCCATCTGGTCACATGACTGCCAAGCCACTCCCACCCAGTCACATGGCCGACAAGCCACTCCCACCCAGTCACATGGCTGGCAAGCCACTCCCACAAAGCAGGCCACACCTACAGAAGAGGTTCCAAAATTTTTTGAAACCCACCACTGGTATGTATGTATGTATGCATGTATGCATGTATGTATGTATGTATGTATGTATGTATGTATTTATCTTATTCTTGGTTAAAGTATTGGACTGTTCCAAAAGCTGTTGTAAAATGTTGGACTGGAAAGATAAGAGAGTTGATGGGTGTAATATAGGAAACAAAGCCAATTTTAATACCATCTTCAACTTTCCTAATAGTTATTCTTTGACAATTAGTTGAATGCAGATACTATAATCTAATGGACATTCACATACACTTATAACCTGCATTTATTATTTTTGTAAATAACAAAAGTATCAAACTTTCCTAATGCTTCCTCCTCCTTTTCTTATTGTCCCCACAACGATAACTACACTGTGAGGTGAGTTGGCTAAGAGAGAGTGACTGTCCCAAAGTCTCCCAGCTGGCTTATGTGCTTAAGGAGGGCCGAGAACTCACGGTATCCCAATTTCTAGCCTAGGGCTTTAACCACTAGATCCAACTGGCTCTGAACTGATACTGATGCTAAACTGGAGGCCAGCAAATTGTCGGGTTATGACTATCCTTATGCATCTTTGGCAGATGAAAAAATAACAGCACAAGCAGCTTGATTTAAGCGAAGCATTGTTTAGGAAATGTTTACTGACTACCATGGCAGCGAACTTGCTTTAATAGGTACCAGACTTCCATGGCTCATCCAGTAATTAATGCAGTTCTTCTTCACAAAGTGTTATGTTAATCCCCAACCCAGGAGCTAAAACTTCAGTTATGAATATTAATCTTTCTCAGGCTGCGTGGCATCCAAAAGGTACATTGACTGAGCCAAGCATCACTACTTTAATTTAAGCCACTACTTTTAATGGCATGTCACCGATTGGCAGTGTAATTAGATGACTAAGTCTTTGGAAACGGCGCAGTGTTTTGTTTTAATCAGTAGCTCATGTGTTCTCTTGGCCAAACTACTGTTCCTTTTGCCTTTGCTCTGTCATATGTAATATGTGGATAATGCAATAAACAAACAATGCTAGCCAGTCTTGTCAGACCGCATTCATTCTGCTGCCTGACAAATACATCTCCCCCCACTTATGAAATATTTCAGGGCATGCTACCCTGCCTAGATGGAAGGTCAAATGACTTAATCTACTAACAGCTCTTCCTTCCTTGTGTCAGTTATCAGCTCATTAAACACTTTTATTTTCTATGAAAATAGTCTGCAGAAGGGATACTGTGAAATGGAATGATGGTGATCTGTGAGATGTTTTTAATCAGTACTATTCTAATAAGATGTTTACACTGCTTTTCATCAAGAGCCATTAAATAGCTCCCTCCTCCCCCCCCCAAAAAAAAAGCTTGAAAAAGACACACTGCTCAATTTCAGGAAAGTTCTATAGGTAAGTAGGATTTTCAAAGAAGTCACAATAAGTTATTTATACTGGAAAGAGGATAGAAGGTTGCTCTTCATTCCCCCAACGCATTGGCTTGGGATCATTAGTGAATTCATTGACAGAAATGTCTATGGAGATTCCCAGTCATCCAGATCATGGTTGTCCCAAAGGTAGTTTTCAAGAAGCAATTGGACTGTCTGGGTTTTTTTGGAAGATGTTTCGCTTCTCATCCAAGAAGCACAACGTCTTCAAAGAAAAACAAGAAAGTCCAGTTGCCTCTTGAAAAACCACCTTTGGGACATTGACATAAATATAGTAAAGACAGAAATACTTTAAAAAATATTTCTTTATTGAAATTTGGCATGAAATTATAATAAATAGTAGATGCGAATATAAATATGACATATGATTCATCCTTGAAACTTCCATTTGGATGGATGGACGGAGGGAGGGAGGGAGAGGGAGGGGGGGGGAGTGTTTTCAATCTCTGTGGACAAAATTAGGCAATGGCAGTGGTTAAGCAAATTATCCTTAATATAAAATTATAATCAGAATAGCACAAGCATGAGAGAAAATTCTCACTTATGGCCGTAGCAATGCAGATTTCAAGGCAACATTGTTCAGCTTAACAAATAATAAATTTTGGTGAGCAATTATATAATTATGGTTCAATATTATACTATCAGCACAGCTGAATGGAAAATTTTGTAAAATTCTGTATGTAGAAAAATAGTAATACTAAAAACGACCTTATAATCTCTTGTAAATAACTATTAATATCTCTTCTGACCTCATTTCCAGGATGAGAATTTTATATTCAATTTTTCTTGGACATAAGGATGTCAAGATAATTCACCGTTGCAGAGTTTGTTTTTGCAGCTTGTAAAACTTGCACATTGTTGATAGCAAAAGAGTGAAAGCATGAACGTATATGGGTTTATGTGTATCTGTGCTTAGGCTATTCTGTAGGTTTTATTTAGTGAGTCTAATTTTGTTTGTTTCACTGACCTGTAATGAAAAATTTGATTTGTATAGTAAATAAAAACCAGCCACTAGTAGTGAGATTCTTTGAGATGAAACCAATAGGCCATTTAATATTTGAATCAGGCAAAATTTCAAAAGTGCTTAGAACCCACAGGCCTGGTTGCTCTGTCTAAAAGCTGGCAGTGTCTGATTAAGACAAATGGGAGTGTGAAAGTGTATGCACTCATTTAGATACCATCATACACAACTTTTTAGTCCCTGCCTAGCATATTGTCAGTCTTAATAAGCCCCTTTGTGAAATTCCAGCCTTGATCTCTGGCATAAGTCACTAGAGCAGGAAAGATGACGTCATAATTTTGGTTGTCAAAACAGCTATGTGACAAACCATAGTCAGTTCTTGTTTAGCAAATTGTGCTGTTTCTGCTTGAAGAACCCAGACTATCTGATGCTATCCATGTCACACACAATGTAGGGATTGGGATACTTTCCCCAACAATAGCTGTGCAGTTGACATTATGGATATATTGTAAAAATATAGTAATAATCGCTATTTAGTAAAAATCAGCATTGCTCTTCTCTCACTGTATAAACTTCCACCCAGTGAGAGGCTGATGGCATAGTAGCTGTTTTAGTCCATTATCTTCCATAAGACTGGCAGCATGAGTTTTAGGACTGGAGAAGCTGTAATATCTTGCACCCACTGGCAAAATAGTCATTCTACAGTTATTGAACTTCATTGTCAAGAGAATGGTAGAAGAGGACATGCCATTTACTTGTTAGCTCTTAGAAGTTGTCCAGGTCATGATAGATTCCATTGAAGACTAGAACAAAGCTTTACAGAGATGAGGTATTTTGACAGAAATTTAGCAAGTCTGATAGTGTTTTTCCTTCCTTTCTTCTGATAACTCAGTGAGTCAGGAAGGTGCTAGCTTGAGGCTTTTTCGAATACTATCTCCTTTCCAGGGCTTAAGGAATGCTACTGCATGTTTTGTTTTTTTAAAGCTTCTTCAAGATTATCTCCATGGTTATCTACAAAATTATAGGAACATAGACCTTTAGAAGAAAATCTATGTGCTTTGTCTCCTACCTGAGCACATAGACACAGAAGATGAGTAGATGACAACTCCTTGCCTTTGTATACACTGGCTTGTACCTTCTGTAGCTGAATCTCCCCTCACAGTGAAATGGGTGACAAACAAATGAAAAAAGAAAGAAAGAAAGAAAGAAAGAAAGAAAGAAAGAAAGAAAGAAAGAAAGAAAGAAAGAAAGAAAGAGACAGACAGACAAAATAACAACAGCAAAACTCTGATAACACTCTGAATATGCAGGTCTCATGTTTGATTGAGATGACAGTGATATTAGTATAAGGGACCATAGCATGCTAGGGTAGAATTTAGATATAAGATCTGCTTAAGAAGGTTGTCCTGAAAGGTGGGAAATGAAAATGACACCTCTGAAATGTGTAGGTTATTCTGATATACGACAGTTAAATAGAGGAAAATGAGGTGGAGTGGAAGGCCAGTTTGTGCAGTGATCTGAACTGTGATAAGATTGTTAACATAAGGTCAATGGCTATTTCTGGAAGAAAAATTAAGGCTGGTCAGAAGATATGGAACTGAGAACTATTGAGAGGTAATTCTCAAATCTATTGTGACCCTGAGAATAAGTTATATTCTCAGCAATCTCATGGTGGGAGAAAATCTTTGTTCCAGCCATCTAGAGTAAATAGCCTAGAAGGAGACTTTAAAGAAGATATATCATGACTTTTTCCTTCCACAATCAAATCCTGAACTGATTGTACAGTTAAGATCTCTACAAATAGCAGAAGGGACAGCAGTGAAGATGAAAAAATGAAATTGCTGTTTCAAGTTTAGGAAACCACAGAGCTATCCCCCCCACTAATCATCTGAGCAAGCATGTTAAATGTCTTTGAGTGTACTTTATTTTCCCTAGTAGTGTGGCAGTGGTCTGCGGATTTCTTGAGTGAGTAAAAGAAAGGTGAGAGGTTTGGAACATGCTAAGAGCTTTGGAAGAAAATAAAGAAGGTACAGTACATAATTTCAGAATCTACCAGTTTAAAAATCTTCTTCCTGAGTGCTTCATAAATTTGGCAATATTTTGTGATCAATGTGTTCAATATATGCTGCAAAGTGTTTACAAGACACTATCTTACAAAAGGCAGAAAAGGAGAGATTTTCTCTTTGAGGGGAGAAGTTTGCTTCTGCAATGCTGGCCGAAAATAGGGTCTTAAAGGTTATAATCCAAAGCCAGATTTGCAAACGTGGACAAAAAGGTTCCATCCAACAATTGTTTAGTGGAGGAAAAAGCAGAGTGGAAAAATAATCGTAAGAAAATTGAAAAGTATTCTAGATGCTTGTGCTACTAGAGAATGAATATGCTGTCACAGTAATGAATGATTATTTATTTACTGTGTGAATAGAGGACAGGGATAGCAGAAATATCACAATCTCTACAATGTAGAATACATAAACCATGTGCATTTGCAAAATCTGGGCAAACATTTTGTTTGATTTATTCATAAATGAAACAGCATGTTTTTTGTGTATTGTGAATATTCCTGAGTTACACTAGTATTTACCATTTCTATTATCTTACATGCAGGTAGCCCTTGACTTACAACAATTTGTTTAATGATTGTTCAAAGCTATAATGGAACTGAAAAAAATGACTTATGACCTTTTTCACACTTATGTTGTAGCATTCCCATACACATAATCGTGTGATCGAAATTCGGATGCTTCACAACTGTTTCATATTTAGGGCAGTTGCAGTGTCCCAGGGTCACGTGATCACCTTTTGCAACCTTCTGAATCAGTGAGGAAGCCAGATTCACTTAACAAACATGTTATTAACTTAACAACTGCAGTGATTCATTTAACAACTGTGCCAACAGGTCATTAAATGGGGCAAAACTCAATAACTGTCTTGCTTAGCAACAGAAATTTGGGGCTCAATTGGGGCTGTAAATCGAGGACTACCAGTATATGAAGCTCTTCCAATTGCTTTATAGGTATTTTTTTCTCCATTTCCTCCTTGTCCTTCAGCTTTAACTTATTTGTAGGCAGCATGTTTTTTCCCATTTACTTCCCTTCCTTCAATGGACCAGGATCATTTATTGGTTTTGATCCTAATGTTCAATATCTTATAGGTAGGAATAACTGCGTAAATATTTTATTTTAAATTTGTGCTAATTCACAGATGAAAAGTTCACTATATAAAACGTTCCCCGGAATCTGAACAGAATGGTAATTTTTCCATGTCTTCCACATACTCTATGCTCTCATAATTTATAGCAAACATGGTCCTTCAAATTCTACCTCTGTAATTACACACAAGGTTGTAATGCACCTCAGAGCATTGTCACAGTTGATAGTCTTGTTCTGCACCAACAGTGCAAACAATCAGGGATGGTATACACTTACCTTCCCTACCAGTTCGCAAATGTGACCACACATGATCCTTCCGTGCATGTGCTCTTGGCAAAAAAAAAAAAAAAAAAGACCTAAATGGGATGCCATATAGTTGGGCGCAGGTGGGCAGAGCCACCCACGATTTCCGCTACCGGTTCAGGCGATCCGGTCTCAACTGGTAGAATACCACCTCTGCAAACAATGTGTAAAATGTGAACACACCAGCGGCTCAGAAACCAAAGACTTTACTTAATAAATCATCTACCTTGACAATTAAAAACATGAATTCCATCAACCCTTTAGTAATAGCACCTGTAGCACTTGATAATAGCACCTGTAGCACCTGATAATAGCAACCCTGTAGCACCTGATAATAGCAACCCTGTAGCACCTGAGGGTAGAACAAGAAGCAATGGGTGGAAACTAATCAAGGAGAGAAGCAACTTAGAACTAAGGAGAAATTTCCTGACAGTTAGAACAATTAATCAGTGGAACAGCTTGCCTCCAGAAGTTGTGAATGCCCCAACACTGGAAGTCTTTAAGAAGATGTTGGATAGCTATTTGTCTGAAACGGTATAGGGTTTCCTGCCTAGGCAGGGGGTTGGACTAGAAGACCTCCAAGGTCCCTTCCAACTCTACTATTGTATTATTATTGTATTATTGTATTATAATAAGAGTTGTGTTAGTCAACTGGGGAGTGGATTTCTGCAAGGCACTCTACATGGGTCTGCCTTTGAAGATCATCTGGAAGCTGTAGTTGTGGTAGAATGTGGCAGTGCAGGTAGTTACGGGTGCACCTAGGTACTCCCATGTTACTTACTCAGGGAGCTGTACAGGCTTCTAGATGGAATTCAAGATGCTGGTCCTTACCTAGAAAGCCTTCCATGGCACAGGGCCAAATTATTTACAAACTGCCTCTCCCTGGCTGTTTCTACATGTCCCACTAGGTCCAACAAAAGATACATGCTGTGAGTCCTTTCAATTGAAAATGTCAGCTTATGGGATTTTGGAAGTATGCCTTTTCTCTTGCAGTACCCGCCCCCTGGAACACTGGCTCTGACCCTGCTGGCCTTCTGTAAAGCACTAAATACCAGGGTTGGGGGTTTAGATGGCCTATTGGTTGATGTCTATATATTGTCTTGCTGAGTTTATCCTTGGGATCACTGTTATTTTTAAATTTTTGCTAATGTTTTTATTGTTTTAGTGTGCTATTATCTGCCCAGACTCACATTTTTGAGATTAACTATCACATAAATTGTTTAAATATATTATTAAATAGCTAGTAGAGGAGGGGCCCTTGGTGTTTTCTGAATTAAAGATGTTTCATTACCCAAACTAAGTAACATCATCAGTGCTGATATTATTAATTTGGGTAATGAAAACCACCAAACTCAATGAGCATCAAGAATTCCTCATTTCAACCCTGTGCTACAAATATTCTCCCTTATTGGTAGCTAGTAGATCTTCAACAACCTATTTCACAAGTTCCAAAAAATCTGTGACCAACAAACTCTTTGAAACACCATTGAAACCTGTAGTCGTTACTCTGTTATAACTCATAGAAACATACATGTTTTCTCAAGATGTGGTGTTTATGAAAGAAAATGTTACTTGGCAATGGTATAAACCGATAATTGGATCCAGGGCACGAACACATACATCCCCCTCCCTCCATTTAGAATAGTATAATGGTAATTTCTTGGGGCTGTTCTTGATGACTATTTGGAACTAAAAGAATACGTCTTTTGTTCTGTAGCAAGAGTTCTTAGGGGATAACCATATTATATTAAGATTCTATTTAGAGTACTTTTAAATACAATCTTTTTTTAAAAAAAATTCCTTTTGTTGGTGGACTCCTTTCTGTTGCAGTCCTTTCAAACTGGGTACACAGAGTATAAACGTGCTGAATAAATACAGTCTGGGATTAATACAGTGGGTTGCTATGATCACTGAAACCCCTTCTCGGAAGAATGCTTTGTTAAAAGACTCTTGTAGCTTCTCTGAACTCTATCCTTTTGGAAACACTACTCTGCCATTGTTCAAATATCCCAAAATCACGCTCTTAAAATGTTGCTTCCAGGTCTTCAGATTTTATGCTTGCAATACTTTCAGTAGGATTTTATAGACTTTTTCAACCACACTACTATACATGCCAAATTTTAAAGTGCACTGTTATAAATAATACTTTCTTTTTCCAACAATTGGCAATATTATATTTTCATATTACTTTCCACTGCGCTGAAAACTACCACATGAAATTGATCAGATATGTCATGCCATTTGAGGAAATATGGCTCCATCTTTAAGATCTGCTGCAACACACAGTATGATTATGCAAAAGACAATGCACAGAAGCCAAATTTTAAGTAATTTATTTCAGTAGGAAAAAATCCATTTTAAGTTCATACATTAAGCTATCTTGAAACAGCTTATGCAAACACACAGTTCAAACATACACACGTGGTAAAATATTTTAAAAAACTAAGAAAAAAGGACAAGGAACAGCTAAACTGCACATCACTCATAGAGGTCATAGTGCATTTACCCCCATCAAAATAGTGCTTGAGGTCAAATGGAGGAAAATATACTAAAATGGCTTGTGTGTAGCATAATGTAGACTTTGCATGTTTTTACATATGTGAAGTTCTTAAGGATGTGAATAACTATAAATTATGTTGTTATTAGGGGATACAAAAAAGACAAGATTTCACTAAAATCCCCCTTTTCCACTTATCTTCTAATACGTTTATGGCAAAATAAGCCCCTTAATTAGTAATAAAAATAAATATTTTTTTCAAGGAAAGATGGTGCCGATTTGTCCACTGCAAAGAAGAGGCTTTGGACACATTTCATTTTAGATTTTCAATGACACCCGAACTCAAGAAACATGTTGATATGTCTGCAGCTTTGTTTCAGAAAGTTGTGAAAAACCTTAGACTGTAATATACTTTCACACTCTTCACTATAGTCTGTGCATGGTCCAGTATCTTTGCAAAAGACTTAACTCTTGCTATTTAAGTTGCATTCAATTATAAATCCTGTTGTTCAGTTCTCCTCTATCATATATGTGGAAAAATTAACTTAGAGAGCTAATAGTCATGGCCATCAGAATTTAAGTTTTCTTATTCTTGCTGAAAATTTATTTCTCAAAATTCAGATATTATACAGTTTAGAAAGAAATATATTAACTCCTCATGTGTAACTGATTCTTAAAAAAATTGGTTTCTATTTTGCAGTTTCAAAATGGATTTATACAAAATGAATTAAATGATTCAGTGAAACTTGCATTTCTAGGGCAAGATCCTGCATTGGTGATGATGGTGAGAGAGATATATTTTGTGCAATATATATATATATATATATATATATATATATATATATATATATATATATATATATATATATGAACTGAAACTTATTTAAATTAAGAGGTTTTTTTTACTGGGTCTACTAAACATGAAGATTGACTTTCAAAACAGAAATAAGCTAAGAAAAATTAAGCTGTTCTACTGGATGAACAATTCCAGTTATTCAATTGGAGTTTCTGCAAAGCCCAATTTATATGAGTAGTGGAATGCATAGAAATAATACTTGGTGGATTGCCACCTTGGTCTTTCAAACTGGTAAGTAAGGCACTGGCAAAAATCTTATACAGATATAAAATGCTCATTTCATGATGAGCAGGAAATGTTACACTCCTCTGAATGAATATTCTGTTTCTGTCTTATTTTTAAATGTAAATTTTAAGGTTGGATACATGCCATTTTTAAATGGGAAAAGAGAGTGACTCAAAACTCCCCAAACCTAGGCAGATAGACTTTTCAGAGAAAGTAAAAAATGATCTTTACTTCAAATTTTAGTGTCTTCAAGTTTTCATAAAACATAAGATTCCAAATTAGAAAATTAAGATTTAAGAATGCCAACAACTGAAAAAAGCAATACACACAAAAATATGAGGAAGAAAGATGCAACTTGAGCCACTTGATGCTTGCATTACAAGAACACCTAATTTGTAACACATTTGATTGATCTAACACAAAGGTACAGCAATATGCCACAAAAGAAATCCAAAAATCTCATTTAACGTTATTTGAAAATAGTATGTCTAAAACAATATCTAGAGTAAATGTTCCACGATTCAAATATAATCTAGATAAATAGCTGAAACAAAGTTTTTCATTTCATCTAATGTGTTCTGAAAAGCAGCTTCATCCATGTCTTTAGTGTATATAGAAAAGTATGTGTGGATCATTTGTGCGTGAAGCAGTGCAAGTTACAATTTCATTACAAGGAAAATCTTCTCGGCTGAGATTTGACAAAGTAGTCTGACAGTATTATTCAACCAGCTTCATGTGGGCTAACTGAAATCTGGGAAACTGCTATCAACTTTTCAGAATAATGAGTACTGAGATACTCAGAACCCATGACCCCTGCATTTTATAAAAATGAGAGGAAATTAGAAAGTTGATTAACTGAGGCTCAGTTGGGCATATGTAATATGGGTTCTTCATTTACAGTATGCAAGATGAAGAAGCATTCTGTGTGTGCGTGTGTGTGCGTGTGTGTGCGTGTATGAAATGAAGACATATAAGGCATTCTACATTTGTACCGACCAGATTAGTGTTTCTTGTAACAGATCTTACCTTTTAGAATTAAACATTTCTTGCAACTTGATTTGTTTTTAGATGAAATATTAAAATATATTTTAGTGAAATATGTCTTTTTATACCAAAAATCCAGTGTTTTCTGTTATAGTAAAAATGGAATTCATTCTATTTTCTATTAATTATTATAAAAACAACCCCTGATAGTATTCGCATCTATGTATTTAGCTCATTTATTTAGAAGCAACTTGTACTACCAAGCAAAATGCTTCATTCATACTCAAACAGCATTTAGATTTTCTGATACATATTTTTAATTATTATTAAAGCAAATTATTAATAGTATTAACTGTAAAATTTTACATTACTGAGATTTAACTGATGAATGAAGCAAATTGTTAGAAATTAAATAGATCTTTTTACAAGTGCAACCTTTAAAACTACCATAAAATCTGGAATGGTTCAAGGTTTGAAAGATTTTTTCAAATAGATTAAATCAGAACAAATGAATACAAAAATTGCAAAATGTTTATGAGAAAGCCAAAAGCTGTAAATGTATAATATTCCTATTTGCTATTTATAGGAAATATACTAAGTAAAGTTTTTGAACAGATGTATTTATATTTAAGTTGAAATTTTTACTACTCTTTGCTGTTTTGGGTAGTCTCTTGGGCAAAAACAAGTTTCCAACCTGGTTTTGAGTGGATATGTGTGCTCCCTTTTGTGTGTGCTCCCTTTCCAAACCATCCATTTCCTTTTGAGAAACATTTTGACATAATGAAATAGTTGTGAAAATGTTACATAAGCTTCAAAAAAGAGGCATCTCAGAAAATAAGTATGATGTTCTATGATCTGAATCAAATATTGTAAATGTTCAAAAGTACTCATTGAACATGCCAAAACTAACTATATCAAACATCATGAGAAAAACTGGCATGAGTCAACCTTTTATCTTTCAAAACTTTGTACCTAATTAAGCTGTAGTTTGCAGTTGCATCTTTCTACTCATAAGAATGGTGATCAATTGGATAAGTCTATCTACACAATTCTTTTTCTTCCGCACTTTTTTATAACAAACAAATTCCACAGGATTCCATTCCCCAACATTAAAAAATGGGATGCTTTTTTTTAAACTCTGAAAAGTGGAAATTAAATTGTGCAAACTCTATATAGTAATACTGCTGGCTATAAAGATGTTCCCATGAAACATCCTGTGTCATTTATTGGCAGATGTGTAAACTAAGCAAGTCAAGAACATGCAGGTCTCCTTTTATAACAAATACCACCAGAAGGTCAGAACTGAGTATTAATTCCCAAAGAATCCAAAATTTAAGTATATTGTGAACTTTATGGCAGGAACAACAGAAACACATTTTAAAAGTGGATAATTTTAATGTCCCCATTTTTTTTTCATTGTACTTTGCATGAAAGTTTTATGTCAACCTTATTATTTCCTTCTGTGGACAGCTGCCATGTCTGCCTATACTATAAGCAGTAAAAAGCCTTTTAGAAAACATATCCTTTAAATACATGAACCAATGTCATTCTACACACACATGAATTTGAGTTACTCTTTATAAACTCAGTATATATATATATATATATATATATATATATATATATATATATATATATATATATATATTCTTATTAACTGGACTATAGCACTGATTGAGTTGATTTCAACTGACCTTGTTTTCTTGTGATCAAAATTATTACCATGTGAAGGCTATGAAATTTTCTAGTTCAAAGTATCATGCTATCATAGTTACACAGACAAATTTTCAGAGCATGAGTTCCTTTACAAATTATCTCACGTATGGGTAGGCTGTTTTTTAAAGGAAATATGTGAAATGGCAACCTATCTTTTCTTACACTAAACCTACTTGTAATTAATCCCACCAGTGGCTGATCTTTTTACTTGCACATTTTTCTGATTATGTAGTTGATTTTTGCAAATTATACACAAATAAATTTATGCTTCAGAGACATGGTTTCCAGATCTGACATAAAAGAAATAGAGAAACTTCTAATCCCAATCATGTGCTTCTTCTACAAAAAGGAAAATATAAGGTTTTCATCTGTAAAACAATATTTAGTAGGCAGTAATAAAGATTTTCAGGGGTAAATGTGCTTGTGGAAAAGCATACAATGTTTAAGTAAAAAATACATGTAAAGGAGAAATGAGGATGTTTTGTCTGAAAATATGTTGAGATTAAATTCTCAGTTCTGACCTCCTGATGTTTCCCAGAGCTTCCTTGAAACTGACAACCAAGATCTTTCTCTCTCTCAAAAAAAAAGAATGAATATATTGGTTGTTGTGTCACTTGCAGAAAGGAAAAACCTCATGTAGTATCAAATTCTGCAAAGTCAGTGCTTTATAAAAAGAAGATAAATTTGCATATATTACAGTTGTTACATTCTAAGCTAAACTAATTATACCGTGTCCCCAATTAGCTGAGCACAAGAGCTAATACAGAGGGACACAGATATAAGCTGCATATTTTTCAAGAAAACACAGGCTATCCCCTTGCACAAACAACCCTTGAAACACCCTTAAGTTTCAGATGTACTCCTTCTTACAACAAGAAAAGCTGCAAAAGCAGGGTTTTAAAATTAAAATGTAACAAAGTAAACACAAATACAAACTAACTACAACCTACTTAACCTAAGCACAGCACCGTCAGAGGTTTTACACACATATACGTACACACACACACACACACACACAAACACACACACAAATTTGGTGTTTCATGTTGGATAACCTTTCATTCTTTAAGGCAGTGGTTTCCACAAGTCAGTTCAGAGAATATTGAGTAGCAGCAAGCCTCATGGTAGTTCATGTCACATTCCATTCCCTGAAATCTTAGTGCTTTTATTCACAACTTCCATTTACTTCCTAGTCAGAAGCATAGCTGGCATGCCTTCAGCAGGACTTCTCAAACCATGAAATAGCATTCAAAAGTGGATGGATCAAATTCTTGGATCAAATTCTGCAGTAGCTGGTCACTCAAAAGTCATTAAATTAGCAGGAACCTATTAACAGAAGAAATAATTTTGTAAAGAAAATTAGAGATATAACTTAGGTTCAAGTTTAGAAATCAAGTCCTAGTTTCCTGTTATGCAATCAAATAGAGACAAGGTTGAGATTTATAAGCTGCTTCCAAATGCACTAAACTTATAGAAATACACTTTTTTAAAAGAATAACTTGAGAATTAGGCAAGTTCAATAACTAACCTTTGGTTCTTGCTTATTTTTAAACTGCTCTTTTAAAAACAAATTATAGTTCTCCTAGTTAAAACCAAAAACAGATGCTTCCAAACTCTTTCCATTAGTATACAAACGAGGGGAGATGAATGAGAGAACCTTTGAATGAAGACCTAATAGTTTTTATTTTGTTTGTCATAAAACTATACTCAAATTGCTCTTCAAAGGTTCCTCAGCCAGGCTATGGAAGAAATCAAGCCACAGAATTCAATCCTGGACTTGATATTCAGGAACATTTTTTAATTTTGATTTGGAAGATCATTAAGCTGGAAGGAATATTTCAGGTGTAAGTTTGGGAGACTAAGGAGTCAAACTGAAAACAATAGATGGAAATGTAACATTTCTTTCAAAAATAAAATGTACATATATGTATAGGAAAGAGAATAATTGGCAAAGTATGATGCAAAAAGGGAATTTTGTGAATTAAGTAGATCACAAGTTGAATGGTAGGAAATGATGTGGTTGCAAAAAAGGAAATGTAATCTTAGGCTGGCTGCATCAATATAGTAAAGTGATTTCCAAATAGTAGTATATTATAGTTCTACTCTATTCCATTTTAATCAGACCATTATACCCAATGTTTAGTTATGGACTCTCTGTTTAAATAAGGAAAGCTTCCAGAGAAAGGCAGCAAAGATCACTACACTGGAAACTACGTTGAGGAGAGACTGAGATAACTTGATAGTTTTACTGTTAAGAGAACATTAGCGGGATATGATAAACAGGTATTTTAGGATATTTCACATAGAATAAAGCCATAGCCTGTTATCCATCATCCCATTATTCAGGTCACAAGACAGCTATTTTAAATTACAGGAAGGTAGATTCTAGTTGAACATTAGGAAAATATTCCTGATAATAACGGCAATTCAAAAGTGGAAACAATTATCCATGGAGGTAATGATTACTCTTTACTGGATGTATTTAGGCAAAAGCTGGCTATTTCTGTTGGGAAATATTTTGTTTGGAGCCCTACAACTATGCTTCTTTTAATTAAGACAGTGAAAGTGGCAATCAGATCAATATGATTTCAGAAACTGCTCCAGCTGCATCATCCTATCCATCCTGCATATAACCATTATTACCAAATACTCTGTGGAAGAGATCTCCAAAAAGAGAGTCCAAAGCTTGTTCCATTTGGACTACTCTATTCCCCACAGAGCCAGTTGTCATAATGGAAATTATTCTTATTTATTTATTAGGTATTTGAATCTTCTTACACTTTAGGTGGCTTACAACAATTAAAAATTAAAACACTGATAATGGAATATAAATAATATATTCACCTCACACAAACATTCACCTCACTAGATACAATGAACGTACAAAATAAATGTAAATGGAGATAACCTATTAAACGTCAAACAGAAAGGCTGATTTTAATCAACTTTTGGAAGCCATCAACAAAAATAGTCAATTGGACTAAAAAGCACCTTTGGGACAACCATGATCTGCACCAGGGGTGTCAAACTGGTAGCCTGGATGTATCATGTGCAAGCCACACCTACTCCAGCTCCGCAAAGGCAAAATGTCACGATACATCACATGATGTCATGTGATGAAATTGAGTTTGACACCTGTGATCTGAATGATTGAGAATCTCCATATACAACAAAATAGTCAGTTTCGTTTCCAGGGGAAGGCTGTCATGTCTAAAAAAAAAACGGATTCATTTTGGGGGGAGGAAGAGGAAAGGTTTATCTATCCTCACTTCACTTAAGAGAGGTCCATTTCAAATTGAAGATGGTCCTGAAGGTACCTATGTGCAAGTTTATGAGTTAAAACATACAATTTGAATTGCACTTGGAAACTTATTGTAGCCAACCTAAGGCTTGCAATGTAGATGTAATTTACTGTAGCACTGAGTGCCAACAACTGCAGTTTCTGGGTCCTCTTTAAAGACAGCCCAAATAGAACATTTGCAAAACTCCAAATGAGTGTTTATAAGAGCATGTTATTTATAAGAGCATGTTATTTTAGCTAGATTCGACTGCTTCAGCACACAACCAAAAGTGGGCAATGGCCCACAGCCTCCATCTATAAATCTAGCAGTAGCCAAGAGGAACTCAAAGTCGAGTGTGTCTCCTTCTAGAGGCAACTCTAGAGCAAAAAGAGAAATGCAATGAACAAACTTTGTCTTGCATGGATTCAACTATAATCTGTTTCCATCCAATTCCAAACATGTTCCAGGAGTTAGATGAAGACATTAGTGGGATTCCTAGATAAGACCACGGTAGTAATATAAATATCAGCATCATCAGCATACAGATGTTACTGTACCACAAACTAATGAATAATCTCTTCCAGGAGTTTCATATAGATGTTGAAGGGGAGAGCCCAATGAACTTTGCGATATTGCATGAGAGCAATCACTGGACTGACCTTTTTTCCTCCCCAATCATTGATTAGAATATCAGTGCAGGAAAGATAAGAATCTGAAACAATGCCTCCAATCCCACCCCACCCCGCCTACAAGTTGTCTAGAATACTATAGGTTGATGGTATCAAAGCCTGCTAAGAGACTAAAGGACCAAGAGGTGAGTGGTCATTCATCTAGTTCCCAACAAAGGTAATACATTGGAATGATTAATGTTATCTTGAGCCCATGCCTGGGTTTAAACTGAAACTGAAAGAGACCCTAGAAGCCACTTCTAAGGCATTTGGCAGCTGAATTCCCACCATTCAACAATCCTCCCTCAACAGGAAGGATGGAGACAGGATGGTAGCTGTCAAACAGCTGAATCCAAACAGGGATTCTTAAGGAAGCAGTGGGCAACCGTTTCCTAATCCAAAAGAACCCTCCACCCAACCCCACTGAGTTGGGACAGACCAATACAAAAATACACAAGTTTTTTGTACCTTGTGAGGAACCACTTATATTCAGATCTTAATGGCAACTAAAGCATCACTTCATAATTCTTGCTCTCTCACCTGTTGTCTGTTGCTTTGGCAGGCAGCACTTAGATGCTTGAACCACAGCATTGCATTCATTCTATTACCAGCTTGAAACTTGTATGAATTCCCTGAATGACAAAATGAGGAATTTTCCATTAAAAACTAAAACCATCTTGTACTTAAACATTTTTTAAAAACTAGTGGGTGGAATTAAATCATATGCTTCCCCTGACTGAATTTATTGGTTATTTCCACTTGAATACTGTCAAAATCCCCTTGGCAGAATCCCCTAACTTTCTGGAGCAAATCTTGTAGCCATTTCTTTGACCTATCATACAAATATATAGATTTAGCAATGAACACTACCAGTATTTTTAATATATGATAAAATATGTACTCATACAGCCAATCAAGAATTTTCTCTGAGAGAAAAGCATAGAATTTTAAACAAAGGTCCAATGTTTCTTTCATGGAATGAGCCTAGAAGACTTATTTTATTTGTACAATTTTATTTGCAATATAAAGTCATCTCCATCACAAATTATTCACTTATACGGTAACTTCTCACTTATCTGCTAAGAAGGCAAAATCCACCTTAGACTCATCTTCTTGGCATATAAAGTTTCCGAGCTGCTATAATAATATTCCAGGCCAGAAGCTCCAGCATTTTTCCATTTTGACCATTTAGGTCAGATGACTTATTAAACTAAAAACTAACCTCACATTGCTTGCATTCTGAATTCCTTTCACCACTCTTTTCTATGGGGGACTTAAGATAAATTTTTGTTTTCAAAGAAGGTAATTTGATTAAAACATTGAAATGACTTTCCAGCAAGAGATGAATAAATATCTATTAATGGTTAATGTAATTCTTTTTAGTCCTGTCTTATTCATTAATTAGAGCCCCATTCACAGCTCACTACTACAATTAAACCCTGAAGGGTTTTGTATTACACTAATATAACTACAGGAATCCTTGATTTCCGATAAAAAATGGGACTGAAATTTCCATTGTAATTCATGACAGTTGTAATGGAATGCTTTTATGACAATTTTATGATAGACATTAAGCAAATGAATCACATGGGCATATTTTGCTGAAAAATGGCAACAAAGGACACAAATAATGATCATGTATTTGCACGATGTTGCAACTGGTCGTACACGTGAGCAGAATGTTAGCTGGATGCCAAGTGTCTGAATTGCAATCATGTGACAGTGGGGATATTGCGACAGTTATAAGTGCAAATACATGTTATAAGTCATTTTTTTCATAAGCTGTGATAACTTTGAACTATCTTAAAATGAAAATTGAAGACTATAATTGATTTAACAATTAATCGCAGGGAGGCGGTATATTTTGAATGTAACATGACTGTTAAATTTAATTTTCTTTTAACAGTTAATAACAACCACTGATGTCCAATAACAGGGAAGAGGTATACTTTAAATGCCAAATGATTGTTCAAGCTACAAATGAAAAGTCCAGACAATATTCACTGTTCCTCTTCAAAATGGAATTTAGTATTATTAGTAAAATGGGTTAATATTGAATTTCAATTTGGAGAAGAGCATTGAATACTTTCTGGACTGATTTGCTGAACAGACTTTGACCATTTGGGGGGCAAAATCTGCTAATGTCCAATTTGGACAAAGGTGAATATTGCAGTTTTTGTTATTTCTAAAGACGATTAAATCTAGAATTTACTACTAGTAACTAATGTTACTGACCTTTTTCAGAATCTGTGAGTAGGAAAAGATCCGGATGATCGGGATCATCAGCCATCATAACCATCCAACCCACTACTGACACATTCTTACTTGGTGTAGATTTGAACTAAGAGTAGGAATGAGGGGAACATCAATGAAAGGGAAATAAGAATAAAAAGGGTACAGCAATATTTGCATTAAAAATAATGGCTGCAACAAAAAGAACAGAATTGACCTTCTGGCTTTTGTAATGCAACAGAGATAAAAGTAAAATCCCAGAGTTAATGTGGGACTGGACCTTGATCCACAAACAGGGGTGTCACATAAGCAAGTTTTATGTCAATTATAGAAAACCTTTTTCTCTTTGAATTTCCTTGTGTGGACTGAAAGTTGCTATTTTTCCATGCACAGAAAAACTAAACTGAATTTATAAAACTCCTTCTAGATTCTAGATATGGACCTTTCTGCAACAATTACAGCAGGAGTTTGGAATTAGTTTGAAAAAATTGCTACAACTTGCTTACAGCAGAGCTCAAGGTTAAAACAGAAGAAGCAAATAAACATTATTTTGAAAATATGAAGTTTATAGAATGATGGTAGGTCAGTGCTGCAGAAAAGGCAACATTCACATGGAAAGGCTGAAAAAAAAAACCTTCTGCCAAAAACTATCCCTTTCAGCTAAAAGCAAGAATACAGTACACACATGTTTTCTCTCTGTAGCCTTCAAAGACTTTGCAGCATAGTAGAAAAGCTGTGTTCCAGATAGAGCCACCCAGTATTTGGTCCAAGAAGCTACCTATATGATTAGAAAATCACAAGGTTGATCAATTCAAAATGTATCTTCCATTGCATCTTAATTTTGTATATATTTCACTCCTATTCATTTTACACATTAACTAAGCAGAATGAGACTTTTAGGATATTGTTAGTTGTAATCCACATTATATACTATAATATAACATGTTATGCTGTGATGATGTGGAAGGTCCCCAAACAAATGTAAATCTAACATCCAAGACCCCAAAATTAAAAGATGTTTCCTGGACATGAACTACTGTCAGTCTCAGGTATTTTTCAACACCATCCACAGGAAGTACATTGGAGGGGTAGCTGCACAGATTATTTGAGTAAGTCACGAGATATTTTGCCACAATTTGTATTTTATATGCTGTATATCCTGTTTTCCTATCAACTGACTTCTAAATACTTTACAACCTACTGAGATGTACGTAATTCAAAGAGTTGAGCAATCATTGGTGATCTAATTAAAATGAATAATTTAAAATATTTTTGAAACAGGAAAAGCCAATTTTGAAATTTTTTAAAATGATTTATTTAATAACTTACTGTTGGTTTCTTCCCTTCTTTCAACAAAGTTTTTCTTCTAAGAACCCCTTGAATAGTAACAGCTCCTGGATATAAATGAACAGCTAAATCTTCAGACTCTGCAGAACTAAAAAAAAAAAGCAAGTGTAAAGTAAGGGAAGGTACTGTATTTCAACAGAAATTCTTGAAGCATCACTAATATTAGCTGTGGTTTCTGAAACAAAATACTAACACATTACTTATTTTACTTTAATTATGGAAAGATATCAACCTTTGGAAAGATTATGTATTTTACTTGCACAGCACTAATTAACATGCTAAGAAAAACTTTCACTTTAACAATTAATTTATGAATAACTATAACTTTCACTATTATATATTATGACAAAGAGCTACAAATAATTTTAATTAGCAAAGAAACTAGTATTGGCTCCACTTTAAAAATTCATTTCCTTTAATTTTTAAATGATTCTTTCCAGACTTTTCCAGATCTGCTAAAAATATTGGTTTTATAGTAGTCACTTGAGTTAATGAAAACAAAGTTTAAAAAGAAAACAAAGAAAAACAGCAAGAGCTTAATACATGCACAATACCATACCAAGATATTTGAAAGCAATAACAGAAGCAGCAGGAAAGCAGAAATGCTGGCCCAGAGCTGTTAAATAAAGCTGTTGTAAGATAGGTTGTGTTCTAACAAGTGAGTAGCTGACCAACTTTTAATGACAGGAAATATTTGACTGCACAAGTGTTTGTGTAACTGCATACTAAGCAACTTATGTGGCATAGCCATCACTCTCTAGAGACAGACTAAGAAAGTAAAAGATTTCTGAAACATCTTGGAGAATTTCTTCCATACATCTTTTAACTATTTAGCCTATAAACTAAGAAAGATGACAAACTGAGCTTTCTAGGCTTTCAAAAGTTAACAAATGCTTGTCCACATTACACCAGATTGTAAGAGTTATTTGAAGCTAAATTGTGGATAGGTGCTGAAGAATGTAAAAAGGCCTTGATGTGAATGTAAATGCTTTTCATAAAATGCTATTCAAAGAAACTTTAAGGCAAGGAATTTCTATTCTTGCACAGCATTGCTAAGAAACCAAAATGAAGGAAACCCCTTTTTATTTTATGATATTATAAAACAGCCTTTTTTTTTTGTTGCTGAAAGGCACTTTGGCACAGAGACTCATCTTCAGTGACATAGTTCTTGTCTTCTAATAAAAACTGCCAAAGATATTTTGGAGAGGTGTGAGAATAAGCAAGGATGGGGAATGAGAACTGATATTGGGGCACCTGGCCATACCGGTTACCCCACTTCTTTCTGCCTCTCTGGAAATAATGGGCATCTGATTTACAATTTATATGGCTCAGGATAAAAAGAAAAAGCAACTTCTTAACTCTCACTCAATCTTCAAAGTTCCAATATTACTCTTGCCATCCAATTACTTTCAGTACCATCCAGTATCATAAATGATGCTTTAGAGCAGTGTTTCTCAAACTTGGCGACTTTAAGTCCTGTGGACTTCAACTCCCAGAATCCCCCAGCCAGCATAGCTGGCTGGGGAATTCTGGGAGTTGAAGTCCACAGGACTTAAAGTCGCCAAGTTTGAGAAACACTGCTTTAGAGGGTTTTTTTTTAAAGTAGAGAGTCAAGTAAAACATTTTGGGATTTTTTAAAAATAACATTACAAAATTAGATATGCAGATTAGAATGAGCAGTCATAGACTGTGAAGATATGATTAAATTTTAAGATAGAAATCCTGTTTTGATAGAGAATGTTCATTGATGTGATACGTCAAGAGAGCATCAAGATAGTTAGAAAGAACAGGAGTGTCAGATTAGATCCACTTCACAAATCAGCCACCAACACCAGAGGAAAGTGTCTGGCCCTTGAACACAAGGGATTGGTACCTGCTGCCCTTCATGTGGCTCCAATAGCCATTTCGTGCTATTCTTGTCACCGGACCAAGAGAATGGTATAATCTGTTCCTGTTGGATTCCATTATAAATGGTATGGGTTACATTTTTCAAATTCATAGTCATCATTTGTTAGAACACTATAATAAGCTTTCCTTTCTGCTACATTGCTACGTCTTGTTCATGCATTTCATGTTTTCAAAAGATCTCTTATTTGAACACCACATGTCCTTGGTGTGAACATATGTAACAATAGAATATTCTTCCTGGCATCCTAATGAATGATTAGACAATCAACACCAGCAGTTAAAACAAGACATTTCTAAAATCCAAATGATCAGGAGCAATGCAATCACCTTAGAATATGAGAACATTCCCTCTTATAGTGGTTTAGCAGTGTATCTTGGCTTTTTCTTCTGAATAAATGTAGGGATTATATGGTGCATACAGGGATGTGTGAATCGCTGATGTGGCATGAGTGCAGAAGGGCTGGATGTGAGAATGGGTGGGTAGGGGACTTATTCCAGTGACTTACAACATTCTCTGCTGACTTCCCCATTAACTTTCTGGGGAAGTCAGCAGGAAAGGCTGTAAATGGTAATTATATATGACAGTGGGATGCTTGGCTATTGTAAGTGCAAATGAGTTGCCATGCACCCAGATTGTGATGATGTGACCACAGGAGTTCTGGGACACCCAGAACTACGAGGATCGATTGTAACTCCATTCATTCAGAACCATCATAACTTGGATTTGTCACTGACCAAATGATTGTAAGTCAACAACTACCTCTATTTATGTGCTTTTCTGGTGAGACTAGTCTATCAGGGCAACCTGGTCTACCCAAATATGGGACGGAGCATATTCTTCCTGGCATCCTAATGAATGATTAGACAGCTTTCGCCTTTCAGTCCCAATCCAGGAACTTTCGCAGGCAGTCTATTTTGTGTTAAATTTAAATTTACCTTTATTTGTTTGTCGGTAAATTGATACCTCTATTTATATTGATGGAACCATTGTTCCATGCATATTACTGAGCAAAATGCATTAAGTTAGTGGCCTGAAAACAGATAATCTAAGACAGGGAAGAAAAAGAACATGCAGTTCATCCTGCAGAAAAAAAAACCTTTAGTTTTATAAAACCAACTATGATTTTACTAGTTTGTTATGTCTACTAGTACTTCGTTTGTACTGAACTGGGAACTGCATAAACACCTCAGATCATTAGTGGTGCTTTATAAAATGATCAATGCATTTCACCTGAAAGCTGCTGCAATGATATACTGTACAAAATAAAAGTAATTTTACAAAAACAGTAGTAAATTTATAACATGTTTTTATATGTCAAATATATACGTTCACGAAGTCAGAAAAATCAATGGTCTACTGATCTAAATAGGTCAGCCTTGCTGTTCTAGGAGTAGCTCAGGACAACTGTTACTTGGGTTTTATTCCAAGCCTATACTGTAAGGAGCTTTAGCTTTGGGAAGCTTATTTCAACATTCTCCGAACTAACTGTAAGTCAATGATGAACTACTTATATAAGGTGTTCCCTCTGAGCAAATTTGTTTGAGCAAATAGGATTCTGGGACCACTGCTAAAATATTAGTGATAATCACTCTCCAGAAAACTTGCATGACTGAACTATTTTAGCAATTACTTTTTCTTACATTTATAATCCATGTGTAGGAAAAGCAGAGCCTTGATTAAAAAGCACTATACCAGGAATATTTAGCACGCTTTCCTATGTAGAAATGTAAAACTGTCATATGTTAAATACATATTTGAACAAATATAAAATATATTGACTTCTCTTACCTTTCAAATGCTGGCCAAGAAGTTTCTTCACTAAGCTCTGAACCATCACTGCTACCTAAAATTGGAATAAGTGAATCAATTTAAAAACACTGTAATTCTATGATTTGCCAGGCCTATTGAAAAATGTTTCAAAAAACTTGTATAAATTACCCATAATAAAACTGACTCAATTGTAATGACATTGGTTTAAAAAGAAAACACCTTATTTTGGGGAGTTTTGTTTATGAGATTATTTTAACTATATATACTAGTTTTTATGTTCAATTTCTCTTTCCCCACTTAACTGTTAGAACTTGCTTAAATTTGAATAGTTTAATTGCAGAATATAATTTAATTGCATTATATTAAATGAGTACATATATAGCACTTGTTCTTTGTTTAATACATTTGCGCCTCTTCTTTCATTATGTTTCTGTGTCTGTATGTATAAAAGAAATGAAGTAGAACAATAACAATTTAGCACCATCTTCTGGAATTAGCCAACCAAACACAGGAAAATCCTCTAAAAAAACTGTGCCACCACCTCCCTTTTCTGAGCAGATGGCCCAGAAGGATAGCATGAAATTCCTCACAGTGGAATGAGTGAGATGATATTGGTGAACATCCTGTTCTGAAAGGGAGCAGGTTGTCTTAAAAAATGCTGCTGGGTTGCATTCAGCATGTAGATAAGGGAGACAAAAGACTTCAACTTGGCCACCTGAATCACCATTGTGTGAATTAACTTAGGTTTGTAGTAGGATTCAGCCACTCAATATTGTTCTTTCTCCAGCTGTGTCTTTTCTACTGGTTCATCACCCTAAGTTCTTCAGTGTTTTAAAAAGCAGCACCAAATCTGCATTTAAGGGCAGACAGCTATGATGCAATTTATCTATGTCATTGAATGTCCTATTAAACAAATGTGTAACCAGTGACTTGGATGAACTGCTTACCAGCTCCCTGTGAAATTTCCTAGGAGCTGCTGAATACCCATAGGTAGATGCCGGGGTAAACCAAGTTAACGAGTCCTTTCTAGCGCAGGAAGAAAATGCTATACATAACTCTGTAGCAATCAAAAAGTAATCTGTCCTTGACAAAAGATGAGTTCAACATCTTCACACTTTCATATCACATTGAATTTGTGTTGAAACAAAAACTAGATCTAATGTGTGTCCTTTCATATCCTTGAAAATGTTGCTTTGTTCACGTTTGTAATAAAGATTGCTACAAGTATCTGAAAGACCCTAGCCAAATGAAAATTAGCAGCCTAGCTAAGCCATGCTGTCAATTTGTAAGTAAGTCAATGGATTGATATTTATGCCAAGTTATGATCAGTGAATCTGTCAGTTGATGGCCATATTTTAGTTAACTTTCACTGCAAAGGATGCTGGGAATTCCTTTCTCACTTGCTTTTTATTTTATTTTTATTCCCTCTCCATGCTCTTATGTGGGTGTGGAAAATATAGACCTAACCCAGAGGCTGTTTTTGCATGAGACTTTTATAAAACTTTATACTAGACATTGAAAAGGTAGTAAATCTTGAGTAATTTTACAACATGGGAGATTTTAATTCCAAAATCAGCAGGTCACTCAGTTTGTAATGTGCACATCTGTGGATAAGGCCTATGCAAATAATAATTAAATAATATAGAGGAGAGGTTGCATATAAATATAATGAAAAAAATACAAGTTTGAATTTCAAGACACTTTTTTTACTGACTGAAATAAAATCTCACCTATTGAAATTCCGCTGGAAAGGGTGGAGCTCTCTGCCTGTCCCCGTAATGGAGCATGTGGTTCCATGACACTATCATCTAAAAGATGCCTTGGTCCTGCATTTGGGAATGTTGCACTTTTAAATTCTGCTGTGTTCATTTTATGAATGAAACTAGAAAAATAGTGAAATACATAATAAGATTGATCACATGTTTAAAGCATTAAATATAACATAGTACCAAGAGTATATTTAATAATAGATCAGACTTCAATAATCAAATCCAAAAGAAAAGACAAAATAAATAAAGGCAAAAAGAGTTTAAAATGTTAAATGTTAACAAGAATATGTAATTTTATAATAGATATGAAAAATAGGCATAGATGAGATACATTTAATATTTTTGTACTAAAATTCTGCAATGCCTACTGATTTTGTCTTTCTGTGTATATGTAAATTATACTTTTATAAAGAATGGGCAAATATTTATGAACATGGACAATTAAAGAATGGATTCCAATATTACACTTAGAAGTGGACATGGAAGAATGAAAATGTTATTAGGAAATTATGTATGCTACCAATGTTTAAGTATTGATTTTTCTTTACCACAAGCAGTCTAAATAGAGATTGCCAACCACATTCACAATCATAAAATGATTTGCAAGCAAGAAGCTTTGTACTTTTCAATTTAATTCCTAAATTTTTGGAACTAATGATTAAATATGAGGATTAACTGCATTTCTCCCCCCCCCCTTTTTTTTTTTTCTTTCTCTTTTGCACAAGGCAAGAGGATGATCAGTAGTAAGGTGAAGGGACTTAGTGACTGGTGCACCATTGGAAGACCTGAAGGACCAAATTAGAGAGAGATCGTTTTGGAGAAAATCTATCCCTGTGTTTGCTAACAGACATTGACTTGATGGGCCATAATCAATCAATGTATGAACAACCGGGTTCAGTATATAAATCAATCGGAAACCATGGCTTGTCAGTTCAATGATTATAACTATGTTTTAACAAAACATTATGAACAGAAATGAGCATTTTGTTGCCTTATACCTAATTTGTTTTGTTTCCTAAAAACAGAAAGGAGCCGTTTAGATCATTGAGTTAACATGCTAATCCAAATTTCCTATTCAAAGTTCTAACAATATACAGAAGTATAAAGCAAAGGAAATTAAAACAAAATAGAAAAATATTCTAACCAAATAAGTAATATTACTTTATGATGGTAGCAATTATGTATAGCTCAAGTTGGCATATTGCATTGTTAGACTTTTCTCTGCTCTTGTCGGTTTCTCTGTTGGGGTTCCAACAATGCCATGATTGCATTGCCTCTCTGCAAATTTGAGTTTGGCTTGTTTAATAAATTATTTAATAATTTTGAATTATCATGATGTACAAATTCAGCCACTACTTTATCTATAAGATATATATCTTTACTTATATTTATCTTGTATTTACCTATTAAAAAAGGTACACATATAGTAAGCTAGATACAACCTAATACATGCAATGCATGAAAAGTCAATTGTTTAAAGAAGATACTTAGTTCATATACATGGATTTTCAAATAACAATAATTCAGAGTATCATGGATTTAAATAACAGAAGAAACTGAATCTCAAATGAAATGCTAACTTGTATCCCAAACTGTGACATTTTCTATGCCCATGAGGCATCAGGTTTCTAGGCGATGGAGGAGTTGGTGGTAGCAATGCTCCTTCAGCAGTAGCATTCTTTCGCACTGTTTGGGGAGAAACACCCACTTCAGGGCCTGGAAAAAATAAATAAAAAGAGTAGAGCAAAGAACAAATTCATTATTATAATTCTTCAAAATAATTTTGGAAGTGCATATACAGATTTTACCTATTTCCCTCTCTTTTTAGTTTATTTAAAAGTTTGCTTAAATTAGGTTTTCTATTTAACAGATTTTAACAGGTTATTAGAAGTTCAGAAAATAGAAATACTGGGGAGTAGAATCAGAATATTTTATTGTTGAATACTTACCAACTAAATCTTCACGAGATGCAGTGGCACGTGGAGTACTGGTCCCAGGTTCTATTTTTAATGAAAGTCTGTGTTAAGGGGAAAAAAAGATTTTGCTAATAGCAAATCCAGACTTCTACAACTTACTTTCATTTTCTAGGAGTTTCTACTAGGAATCCATCAATAAATCAATACAATAATACAATACAATAGTAGAGTTGGAAGGGACCTTGGAGGTCTTCTAGTCCAACCCCTTGCCTAGGCAGGAAACCCTATACCGTTCCAGACAAATGGCTATCCAAATCATTTGAACCAGATTGGTTGTGGCTAACGTGTTGACTAAAAACAAGGATGACCTTGGGCAGTCACTCTATCTCAGCCCCATACATATCATAGGGTTGTTGTTGTGGGGAAAGTAGAGGGCAGGAGTGTTAGGCATGTTATCCACCTTGAGTTACACACATACACGCAAGAAAAGGTGAGATAAAAATATAATAATTAGCTTCTCAGGCTGGCATCAAACCATGAGTTAGGTGGAGTATAAATTTAAAAAAAAAGTAACCATTATAATTTGATAAGATTTAAATTTTAAAAACTCATTTTTAAAAAATAGGTAAGATACAAAATACCTATTTTTCATTTTAAAAATACATGTGAAGTGCCATTTAAAAACACTGTGATTTCCTGGAAACTTTCTCTCACTCTGAATAATAATTTAAAGAAAATAACAAAACAATTGCACATATAACTGCCGCATGACAATTAGTCTTAGTTTTTTTTAAAAAAAATCCAGTATGGATTTATATGATGAATACCAAATACCGTAGTTAATAACAGAATAATTGTGAGGGAAGATGATTAAGAATAGGGGTATATAACAAACAATTCATAATAGTTTAAGACTGCCTTAGATCCTGAACAACTATTGATTCTTATTTATCTGTTATATTTAAATCCCACTTTCCTGTAGGAACTCAAAGGACTTACATGGGAATCTCCTCAAAAACCCTGTATTGCAGGTTGGGTGGAGAGAATTACTGCTCACACAGTGAATTTCAATGGATGAGTTTCCTCATTCCTAGTTCAATGACTAAACTACTACAGGGGTTTCTGTTTGTTATTTTTTTTCATTCATTCATTTTTAATTTTAATTTTCAATTCATTTAATATCTACAGCCAAGGGTTATGTTCTAGGAAAGAAAGAGAAAGGAAAAGAAAGGAAAAAAAGAAAGAGAAAGAAAGTATTCATGAAAAGTGAAAGCCTATAAATAGAAATGCACTATACTGTGAAACATTTATAAAAAAAGACTACAAGTACTTTTTTGTTTTTTATGAAACATTGCTCTAAAACCAAAAATTTAATAATGAATACATTCCAATTGACCAGTTTTTATGCTTACTTATAATTATCATCTTCCACAAACTTCTGAAGTTCCTCTATATACTGAACAGAATTCAGGTACTTTTGAACATGAGGCAACACAGGAATATCTAAATAGTAATTAATATACATGGAGAGCAGTTATTTTATTGACAACCACTAAGATCTATGTATTTTTATATGGCATGATTTCATATCAATGTTAACTATTATTATATATTATATACCATCTTTTTCGGATTATAAGACACACTTCGCACACACCCCTCAGAGGGTGAAAATTTGGGTGCTTCTTATACATCGAATGAAGCCCCGCCCACCCACTGGCACACAACCTTTGGCTTCTGCCTCCCAGCAATTTGCCTTCTTGTTTTTCTCCCCAAAAGCTAGGTGCGTCTTATACTTTGGAGCGTCTTATACTACGAAAAATACGGTATGTTACCTTCCTCCCCCCAATCAGGCATTTAGATGATAAATTAATAAAAAGGAAGGTTCTTATTGAGAGACTACTTTATTTGAAATAGGCGTAGTCAAAATTAAGGGAGTGGCTTCCAAGATCTTTTTGAATAATAGAAAACTTACTGTATCAAAGACTGTTAATTATTTTTTAAAAGTGAATGCTATGTTGAGAAAAGTTCTTTCTTTGAAAGAATTTAGTAAACAAGTATTACCATTTACATTTGTTGAAAGAGATATGTTTTAAGATATAGTCTTCATATCTTGAATGTTTTTAAAATATCTCACCACCACCTCAATTCATATTCAAGCAATTTCATTCACTGCTTGCACATAATGCTATAATATAAATACATGGTGTGACTTACCATATTCACAAGATTGCTGTAAGTCTGAAATTATTCTAAGAATATTATTCATTAAATTTGATCTCTGCTCATTTTCCAGAATACTTCCTGTTGATGGATATGCCGAGTCAATATATGTCAAGTCTGAGAGATAAATACCTGAAGATGAATTAAATATTTTTTATCATATAGATCATTGAAATAGTTGCAGGTATATATTTCTTACTGACTGCCTCATTTAGCGACTGTTACACTTGTGAAGGAAACCCCCAGCTTTGTGATCAATCGTCTCATTTATGATTATTGCAGTATTTTGCAATCATGTGATTACCATCTGGGAGTTTAGCAAATGGCATAGAGTTATGACTGTTGCAGTGTCCCAAGCAGTGACGTGCGGTGAGGTTTATGGCTGGTGAGGCTGGTGACGTCATCAGGAAGGTGGGGAATGGGACCACGTGTGCAGGAGGCTGAGGCTGAGGCTAGAGGAGCCTCCTGTGCCTCCCTCCTGCACACGTGGTCCCATTCCCCGCCTTCCTGAGTCAACATGAAGGGGACCGCAAGCTGCGGTCCGCTTCATGTTGACTCAGGAAAGCGGGGAATGGGACCACGTGTGCAGGAGGGAGGCTGAGGCTAGAGGAGCCTCCTGCACCTCCCTCCTGCACATGTGGTCCCATTCCCCAAGGCTCTTCAGCACTTTTTCCCTTTCCTTTTTTTTTTTTCTTTTCATGATGAGAGCGGTGAGGCTCTGCCTCCCCTGCCTCCCCTGACTGCATGTCCCTGGTCCCAAGGTCATGCCATTTGTGTGTTTTGCAACTGGCTTGTGTCAAAGCAGAGATAATTGAGAATATGGAATGTTTTACTTAACAGCTGTGATGATTTGCTTAACAACTGAAGCAGAATTGAGGCTGTTAAGTCCTTGCAGTCACATGATTTTTTATTTAGCAATCATGGCACTTAGTAATGGTGTTGCTGATCCCAACTGGGGTTCTAAGAGAGAACTACCTGTAGTTCAAATCAAATAACATGACAGCCTTCAGGTCCTGCTTCAGATAATATTTGGACTTTGAAGACATGTCATGCAGTGGTGGTATTCAGCAGGTTCTGATTAGTTCTAGAGAACCGGTAGCGGAAATTTTGAGTAGTTTGGAGAACTAATAAATACCACCTCTGACTGGCCCCACCTCCATCTATTCTCTGCCTCCTGAGTCCCAGTTGATCTGGAGGAAATGGGGATTTTGCAGTAACCTTCCCCTGGAGTGGGGAGGGAATGGAGATTTTACAATATATTTCCCCTGCCATGCCCACCAATCCATGCCATGGCCATCAAGCCTTGCCCACAGAAACAGCAGTACATTTTTTGAATCCCACCACTAATGTCATGAATCTGAAACATTCAACTCTGGCTGTCCATATAAAAGTTTTATATTTCAATCTGTATCTAAACTATATTTGCAATTCAAGAAGGTATTTCATTAATGCACCAATTCCACTTTAAAATTCAACTGCTATATGTCTAAATAATTATCATTTGTTCTTTGTATTCAATTATATAAACTTTATATTTGTAATAATAGTATGCAAGATTGAAATAGTAATTGGTTCTCTTAAAATATTCTTAGCAAAGGTTTAACTAGCTGTGTTCCCACATTGTTGATAAGATATGCTACCAGATCAATCCCAGGTGTTGTCTGAGACAAAAAGCTAACTGGCAGAACATTAAATTGTTTGAAGTTGTGAGTAAGAAATAATTAGTTATTATTTATTCTCTCTGTCCCTTAAGAAAAGTATAAAAATAAGACAAAAGCCCCAGTCACCAAGCATCAAGTTGATCTAAAGTCCTAAGAATAAAAAGTGGCATGAAATGGGCAACTTTAGTGGGTCTGTTTACTGTCATTCCTGGAGATTCTGGTCAGTCTAAGATAAATGCGTTGGTGCTGTTCTTTCTCTGTAACTCTCTTAGTATTTATTCAATAAACCTTTTTTTTAATTTCAGCCTGGTTTGAGCTAACTAAATCTTAAATAATCTATTGGCTTCTAGATGGCCACTGAATGACAACAGAATATATAATCAGGAAACTACTGGCTAGTATTTGTGTTTGGCTGATTGTTGATAACTGGTGTTATTGAACTGGGATGGGAATAATAAAATAAAATGGCCAATTTCTCATTCTACTATTAAAAGCATCTGGGTTTCTGACTAAATAAATATTTAAGAAACAGTTAGAAATCCATTAATACATTATTCACCTACATAAAAAATGATTTGATTATTTTTTTCTTGAACCAATCACAAAGTCTTTTCTCCTCTTCTCATTTATTATGTAACTTAAGAGTTAATAGCTTTAATGTCTTATTTTGTCAATGTTTTTTTAAACATGATTGCTATAACAACTGCTTCTCATTAAATAAACTTAAAAAAGAATCCAATAGGACATTCTGGTTTACATTCTTCAGAATAATAATTGAACACACATATATCCACAAATCTCCTGTTCCTTTCCTTCGTGGAAACAGAAAATTGGATATATCAGTCTGAAAGAATTTCTCTTCTAAAGTAAACTCACTATGGTAACAGTTAAAGGCAACTTTGAGCAACCAAGTAACAATGCTTTGCAATTACAGTACAGCGCCTAAACTCTATAGTTTCCCCATCTGCTGTTTGCTTTCCATTCAACTAGCAAACAGTATCTCCTTGTTCATACTGTGATTTCAACTCTTTTTGCTCTCCCAATTTCAATTCTACTCCAAAGGGCTTGCATAGGAAGTCCTTTGGTTTCCCTCTCTCTTTCTTCCCTCCTCCCTTTCTCCAATTACCTCATACATGGGCTGGCAGTTTCTACTAGGCATGCATTTGTTTAAGAAACACACCCAAGTGTAGTGTGCTCTGCTGTATATGGAAGCGAGTTCAGCTGTTGCTGGTTAGTGCAGTTCAGTTCAGAATGCAAATGAAAGGAAAAGGGGCAGCAGCTAGAAGACCATCTTTTCTGTTGCAGAAGGAAATTATTTAGATAGATAGATAGGTCTCTTGTTAAGCTAAAAGTGAGGGTTATGTATTTGGATGTAAATATAAGAAAACAAAATAACACAGAACTGTTCTAGACAACTGTATTGGCACCAGGAGGAGGAAATATACAGAAAAAGTCTCTGACGTTTTACTCTTTCAGAAAAGACTCATCAGAAGGTTAGTATCTTTGCTGTCAATATGCATGCATTTCCCCCCATACTGGATAAGGATGAGTTTGCTATCACTATATACACATAGTTTAGAATTTATTGTACTGCATTGATTTTTACGATACTCCATTATAGAAAGTCATCAAAATACTAATAGTTGCATGCTGAGGGAAGGTGTGGGTTTAGGATCTTCTCTTACACATTCACTCCCCAAACATAATTAGGAAAAAAATTCCATTGTTATAAGCTTCCATGGTAAAACTATTTTTAATGTTTTTGTATTAGTTTAATGTTTTAAGTTTTTTCTTAATTAAAAAAAACTAGCAAGTAAGTAACTCTCAGACTACTTCAGGCATATCGATTATTAGCAGGAAAATCTGTAATTTAAATCTTTATTTAATTTTATTCTATTCATGTACTAATATTGAGCCCCAAATTTTTGATCAAAATCATTCTATTTATACTTGGAATAAACATGTATCCACTGTGCATAATAGCTTTAGATAAATGTAAGTTTCAGTTATCTCTTTGCTGCTATAGGAACTCAAAAATTGCTAAATTAACTTCCAAAAGAAAGTTAACCCAATATAATGTATTAATTATCTTGGCTCAAAGTTAGAGCCCATGATTATTGAATACAATAATTTCTGTTGTATCTATTAAAGAGCAATACAAATATTGGAGTTTTCTTCAGCACAAAAGCATTACATTCTATGTTCCACTGAGATATATTGCTTATTCGTGTTTAGTTCTAAAAGCATTTTTGCTCTTTTAGAAAGTACCATGTGATATTAGACTAATATATGCACTGAACAGTTATTCCCAAGTTCTAATTAAAATTGTTTGTTAAGCAAAAAGCAACAAAGTTCAGGATCTTACTACAATACCTAGCTGTGGAATCTAAGTTGTTGGAATCTATGGCATTATTCTGCAACCTGGTGCGCTCTGGATTTTTTAAACTGCATCTTTTGTCAGACCCAGCCAAGATAGAAAACAACCCAATTAGAAGGTGGCAAAATATCCAGAGGAGATCATTTGAAGCAGCTGGTGTAGAATCACTGATATTCATGTATTGTAGTTACCAGTATAGGTAAGAACCAAGGCAATAGTATTTCATTTTAGCAAAGAATGTATCAAAATAATTTCAGAGCTTTAAGCAGAGCTTTAATTTTATCAGTTTTTACTGCTTAAATAGTTAATACTGCCCTTTTCAAACTATTTGTATTTAGTTGTAATAGATATTTACCTACTCATTATGCTTCAAAAACTGTTTCTATTAATCTGATAAGACAATGTAAGAATTGTGCACTTCAAAATGGAAAATAGAAGACTTATGTTTGCATGTGTGATCTTACTGCTGAATAGCTGCCATTAAGTAGAAAATAATTCCATGTATTTCAGTAGATTGTAGAACTCAATGGCAAAAATTATAATTTAAGTATTCTGGATTTTCCCTGGATTTTCTCAAAAGTATGATTCTGCAAATCAAGATGTCTATGGAGTTAGGATCAAAGTACTCTAGAATATTGATCCAATAAATGCTATTTTGCCTGAATCCGCTTAAAAACCTGCAAATAAAGTGTACCTGTAAAAGATAACTGAACGCCACAACAAATTCTTAATGCTGCAAGAATGGTATTCAGTTAAAATTATAGTAATCAAGAGAAAGTATTTGTAGTAGTAAGCTATCTTTAGCTTTATTGTAACACTATTTCCTTTTCTGACTGATTTTCAGAAAGTGTGTGACATTAATATCACTGAATACTACTATCAATTCATAGAAATTCTATAGTTACAGTACAAATGTTACTTATTCAGTTCTGTATTCTATGTGATTGTTTTCAAGACAATCAAGAGATGCATCATTTTTATATAAAATAATGAGAAATGTACATATGAAATCAAATTGAGTGTTGTTCATCCTTTTGTTTAACATCTTATCCACACCTAAGGTTCTTGTTTTCCCAAAGAAAATCAAATAATGCATAGCTTTTTGTGCTGAAGTTAGAATATGTTAATATGTCTTTCATATTTTTTCATTACCTTGCCAACCTATTTTTCTTAGGATCAATTTAAACAGAACAAACACCACCTCTGGCTAGTCCCAGAGTGGGGTGGGAATGGAGATTTTGCAGTACGCCCATTCCCTGCTACGCCCACCAAGTGACGCCTACAGAACTGGTAGTATAAAAAAAATTGAATTTCACCACTGGTTGAAGCCAATGCTGATTTATGCTAATTAAAAGGAATCAAAAGATCACACAAACATACATTATTCTGGGTACGAATGAGAGCACAGCTTAAATCTGTGGCATCTATGGTAGCTGAATCTCAGAAATTAATTCAATCTTCAAAATATTTGTTATCTAAAAACAAAACTATAAGCATACATTATTTTGTATAACTTGACTGGAAGCTGGAAATGAATTTAAAATGTTTCATGCTCAGAGGTAGATTCGATTTTTAATTTCTCATAGATAAAAATACTCAAACTAAGCTTGGAAATTAAAAAAAAACCATTCTTAAATGATTTTTTTGTTTTTTGTTTATTGATTGCTGATTACTAATCTTCAGTCACATGTATAGAGTAACTACATTCATTTCAAAGATTTCACCTTGCCACCACTTTAAAAAATAAGGAAGACACAATAGACTCCAGTAAGATATAGAAACAAATAGATTGCCAATAATGTGGAACATTATGTTAAAGTTCTCTTGCAAAGTTAGAAATGTGTATCACTCCTTTCCATATCGAATTATTTTAATCATACAAAATCTGAAGGCTAAAACAGACTATACAGATTAACTTACTGCTTTTAATAGCTGACCTTTTTAATGTACAGAACAACGTTTGCATATTATGCATATGAATTCAAAATTTTGAAAAGCAGACTATTCAATATGAACATTTCCTCTGCATTTGCAGAAAAATGTAATTTTATTGCTTTTAGTACATTGTTCCATGCAAAACTAAACTGTCACTCACAAATAATATTCAGCTGTAATAATATATGTTTCCTATTTAGCCATTTATCCCTCTCTCCCAACAATGCAGCCCAGATGTTTAAATCAGGCTGTTCTAACCAGAATTAATAATTACAATAAGGAGGAGATAAAGCAGATATTTCTGGGAAGAAAGTTCAAAAATCATTTTATTGGCAACAAGAATTTTTTAAAAAAATTAGGGTCACATGAAATGAGGTTTCACATGAACCTGAAACAATTATTTCTGAAACAAATAGCTTTTTAAAAAATAAAAGCCAACAAACAATAGCCATAGGATTTGAATTAGTCAGTACAGTTGTTTCAGTTGTATAATCTCGTATCTGGTTCCAGGAAGCTGTACTATTATTTGATATGAATAAAATTTCTATTTTCACATGAAGTGCATTACAATACCGTAATTCATATGTAATGAAACTATGGCACAAATCATTCAGCCAAAGTCTGCTAGAAAAAGAAATACACAAAGCTTAGGTGAGCAGAGTCTTAATGGATACTAAAGACAAGAGTACAATCATTGACATTAGTGGGCTATTATCATGGTTCACAATAACGGAAGGAGAAAGCAGCAGCCAAGGACAGTCACAGAGAATTATCAAATTTAAATGAACTTAATGCTCCAGGGTAGGTGAGTTACATTCCAAGGTCACCCCCTGCAAAAGTAATTGCAGAATTGCTAACTGCAAAACAGATAGTCTTGACTTATGACTGGTAGTTTAATGACCACAGCCACGATATAGGCATAAAACAACACACTGTCCTCCCCCTAGTGTGGTGCATTTTGGGTACTTGGCAATCTGTTCATATTTATGACTGATTGCCAATTACCCTGTGATTATATGATTGCCATTTGCAAACCTCTGCTGGTTTTCCCAGAAAGTCAATGGGGAAGCTAACAGAGAAAGTTACAAATATGGGTAGAAGATTTGAAGAGTATTCTCACAACATGCTGAAGGATTTCCCCTTCCATCTGTAAAAATCTGGAGCTCAAAAACACTAGCAAAATCAGCATTCTGAAAGGCCCTTATGCTCAGTATTTCCAAAGTGGAGGAGAAAATGCTAACAAATACCATCTCACAATGGTTTGGAAGACCCTTCTCCATACAATTTGAATAATGTGTTTTCTGAACCATAACAAGAATGGGGCCCATATGCAGAATAGAGTAAGTTGACTGTAAGGTAAGTAGATCCAAGTATATTGGGGTTGGGAAAAGGTCTGTGTGCTGGTGGGCTTAGCTAGCTTACACCTCCTAAGCCATGGCAACTTAATGTGCCAGTGGGCTCTGGACCTCCTAGGACAAGGATGTCAAACTCAAGGCCTTCGGGCCGGATCTAGTCTGCAATGAGGTCGGATCCGTTCTGCGTGGCCATCCTAGAAACTGTAAGGGGCTGGCCCGTGTCACTTTGGCCTGGCCCCATGCCATCCTGGTGTGCAGGCACACAGGAGGAGGAGACCACACAGGCCCAGTTCTCCACTGCCATGTGCAGGGCAACAAAACTGTTCTGTGGGACTATGGAAAAATATAGTTTAGACCTTCCAACTTCGCAATATTTTTTTTTCCATAAGAAGTTGGAAGATCTGAAATATTTTTTTTACTGTAGTCCAATAGACTACTTTTGAACGGAGCTGTAAAGCAGGTTAGTGAAGGGATGTAGCTACCCTGAGTGAGGGGGGTTGATGGTTTGGCATGGGTGGCCTGAAGGGCCCTTAGGTAAGCCGGTGTGGGGTGGGTGGGTGGGCAGCTCTCCACCCCCTACCTAGCTTCATCCTCCACCACCACACCGCCTCGCTTTGTTCTTCGCCACTTCTTCTCCTTGTTTGCTGCCATAACACAGCAGGAGGCTGAGCAATGAACTGGTGCGGCGACCACAAAGCGAGCTGGTGGGGGATGGAGGATAAAGCAAGGCAGAGGGTGCTCAACTGTCCCCCATGCCTTGCATCTGCTTACCTGAGTGCCCTGCAGCCAGGCCATGAACATCAATACCTCATCTTGTGGCAGCTCCAGGAGCCCTGTCCAGGATCCCATGTGCATTGCTCAGCCCCTTGCTGTTTCAGCGGTGAACAATGAGAAGTGGCAACAAATGAAGAAAGGCGGGGGTGGTGGAGGACGAAGCAGTGCAGGCCACCATGGAGAGCATGGCTGGTGCTGCCATGAGGTGGATGAGAGAACAATCTGAACCATCCTCTGCCTTTGGGTGAAAGAGAGACCGCTCGGTTTCCCATCCCAGCCCCACGAGGCTGGTCTGGTGGGGGGAGATTGCCTTCAGCTTTCTCCGCTGCACTGCAAATAGGGATTGACCATTTCCCAAGCCCCACCACTAAAGGCAAGCCCCCTCCATTAGACCAGACCAGCTTGGGGTGGGAAACCGAGTTGCGCCAAAAGTAGCTGAAGCACACCAGCTGTAGCTGCCCTGCACCCCACCCACTGGAGACCCCTGGATTCCCTCTCCAACCCCACCCGGCCCCCCAGGCACCACCCACATGAGCAACGTCAAGCTGGCCATGCCCCAGGCCACCCCCAATTGCCCATGCCCACCCCACCCATGCCCCTCCCCCCAAAGGACAATGCTGATCTGGCCCTCAATGAAAGTGTTTGACACCCCTGATCTATGTGATTTAGTTGCAGTACAACTCCAGTGAACTGAATATAGATACCTGCCTTTTACACATTTTCTTTGCTGTGGTTAGCATTACTGATAATATCAGTACAAGAAAATATACTATGATTGTGCATGTTCTCTTTCCTTCTCCAATACTGTTAAAGCTTGGGACGCCTAAAGGTATGCATATATTGGGTAAATATGCATAATGCAGCTGCTGTATAAGGCCTGATTCTGTCTTGGACTAAAATAACAAGGGCAACAATAAATGCTAATATGCAACTCTCTTGTCTTTTTTCATATAAGAGTAATAGGTAAGATCTCTGGCGCGGAAAAAAGACTAACACTATCTATAGCAAAAAGGAAGGATGAAATGGCATAAGAGAAAGGATTTAATTATGGCAAAATTGTTTTTTTCCTTGCTAAAATACTAGTTTTATGCATCAGTATAGGATAATGCTAGGAGTAGGGTGATGAGTATACTCTTACACCGAGTAAACAGTTAAAATACAACTGAATACTAGGAAGAATTGTACTTACGCTGATAGAGATGGAACATTTCACTTAATGTTGTTTGAAGGCTATTTCAAAGAACAGCACTTTCACTGGAAAGCAAATATCCAGTATATCTTAGAAGGGAGCTAAATTATATCTTGGGTTCAAATGCAAACAAGCGATTTTCGTTTGGCATTACTTTTTGTATATAGAAAAAAAAACTTTCAAGAACATAGTCTATTTGCAGTGAAATGTTACCATTTAAAATGTTCATCTGAAGTAGGCAAAATAATGTTTAATACTGTTTGAAACTATTTTTACAGTTAAAAAAATACACAATCATTGCCAGATAAAAATAAATTAAGGAACTTCAGCAATTTATACACTACATGACAGAATCTAATCTAATTGCAATATCTGAGGTTAATAATTTTAACAATGATATAAATATAACACAATTTTTACAAGATATTTTGGCATTCATTTTTTTAAATGCACTGCCCTTTAAATACATAATGTAAACTATAAAAGATCAATTCTTTGAATTCAAATAGCTATCTAGATGAAAATAATTTTAAAAAACTTACTATACAAATACCTGTCCATCTCCATATTCCTAAGCTCTTCAAATATGCAGCCTGTAGTACAATAACCATTTATTTGGTAATAACCTATTATGCACAGCAGTAGTAAAGTTCCTGTACCAAATTAGGCAGGAATAAGCGAAATGTTTTTCCACTGACTTACCTATTGTGTTTGCTCATGTCACTCAAGAGTTTTCATACTATAATATAGGATCACCTCATGCTAATGAGAGACAAGTAGGAGAATGAATGGAGGAAGGAGCTTATTTATAACCTGAAAATATTCATGCTGGGTCTTTAATATGGAAACTAAACTTATTGTTTACAAGGTTACATTTTGTCATTCAAGATGAGTATTGCAAAATGTAAGATGATAAATCAACAGAGTTGTTACTATGGTACTCAACCTATCCAACTGTTGTGACTTTGATTTCTAATACTAAGATATAAAATGTTTCTGCTTTCCGTACTCCTGTTAATAATTATAACAGAATATATAATGAATAGGAGAGAATAAAAGCCTGACGGACTGACAAACCCTTAATCTTTCTATCATTTTTGATATGGATTATTTTTATACTGATGCAGTCTTGGCAAGAACCTAAAATTGCCCCATTATATCAGCCCATTCTATCTGGACAGGTAGGGAAGGCATGTCCTGGACCTTGTCAGTTAAAGAATTATGACTCTGACTGGCAAGATCCTGGATTCAGCATTTTCTTTTTGCTATTGCTCCCGCCCTTTGGAACATTCTCCTCTGAGAGGAGAGACAGACTCCCACTGTCCAGGCCTTTCAAAAATATCTAAAGACCTGATTCTGCTGTCTTGCATGGGGCTCACAAAGGACCAGGCAGCTGTGGGGCTAATTAATACTCTGAATGTCTTCTCTTTGCCATTTAATTAATTTTTAATGCTGAATTTTAATTATCCTTGCTTATTTAATTTTTACACACAGTTTTTGTTTTTAGTATTTTATTTCTATACCACTCAGAGTCCCTCTGCAAGACAGATGGGCAGTTTCCAAATTTGATAAATAAAATATATTTTTCTCCATTTAGTTCACTTGAAAATGAGGACAGTCCCATGGATTTGGAGTTTCTTAATAATGCTATTATCAAATGGATATTATACAGTAGAGAGTACACTTAAAAAATCCTTTCCTAAACGAAATCCACGTTCTACAGAAGAAGGTGAGGAAGGGAAAAAGTGTGGCTACACATTTATTGTTCCCGAACAAAAAATAACTGGACCAATTTGTGTCAACACTAAAGGCCCAAGTCCAGGAAACAAAAAAGATGAAATTACTAGGATGGATATTGAGAATTTGAAAGAAGTATTATTCAAGCAAAAGCGAGAGATTGATCTCTTGCAATTAGTAGTGGATGTGGATGGAAATATAGTAAATGAAGTAAAATTGTTGAGAAAAGAGAGTCGTAACATGAATTCACGTGTTACTCAGCTGTATATGCAGCTCTTGCATGAGATAATTCGCAAACGAGACAATTCACTGGAACTTTCCCAGCTGGAAAACAAAATCCTCAATGTTACAACTGAAATGTTGAAGATGGCATCAAGGTATAGAGAGCTTGAAATAAAATATGCAGCGCTAACTGATCTTGTAAATAATCAATCAGTCATCATCACACTTTTGGAAGAACAATGTCTGCGAATATTCTCACGGCAGGATGCACATGGTTCACCGCCATTAGTTCCAGTGGTGCCTCATCACATTCCTAATAATCCACATTATAACCCTACGCTGCTTGGAAGTAATGAAATTCAGAGAGATCCAGGTTATCCTAGAGAGAGAGATGTAAGGCCTCCCCCTGATCCAGCTACTTCTCCTACAAAAAGTCCTTTCAAGATTCCACCATTAACTTTAATAAATGAAGGTAAGCCTTTTCTTTTTAATTTGAACATTTCTAACAGATAAATGTTTTAAACCTTTGTGATTTTTAGCTAATATATCAAAACTTTTAAAAGCACCATCTGCATTAAAACTATATAAGTAGCATTCTGAGCAATGAATCTAACGTTTTAATAATGTTAAGGGAGACTAAGGAAAGCTCTCATCTCCTTTATTTCCTTAACCTTGTCTAGCAATTTCAAGCAGTTACTTTGTTGCTGCTCTTAGGTAATATTATTAATAAAGCTGTAAAGATCTGACAATTAGATTGTAGCAAGTTTATATATATCATTTTATTGTCATCTAATGGTTCTCTGGATTTTTATTAAACAGCCCTATCCCAGTCTAGTATTTAAGCATTTCCACAAAAATAGAAGGGCTGTGTTTGATATAGTTATGTGTGCAGGGAGTGCCCTCTTGTGGCTACAAGTTTTTATAACAATTAAGTCTTCATTTTGGTATCAGGCTGACATAAAGTAATAATATAGAAACTTGTGAAAACAATTACAACATAAAACATATATCTAATACCTGTAAGGACAATAATTATAAAGCTAAAAGATGTATTGGTTAAAGCTATTAGACTTGTACAAATCAAACTCTTAGCCTTCTAGAAAGTCAAAATAGATTTTACTTCATAAGTTAAAGAACAAAACTTAGAATGGGTTTTGAGAAATAGATAAATACAGAAGTATATACTGTATCTGAAATTTAAAATGTTCAGAATCCCTCTTATCTGTTTGAAACAGATTCAAAATCCTAACATAAAGAAGTTATTTTGAGCTAGCCAAGGTAATAAATAATGATTTAATCTTGGATATATTTTCTTATCATTTAAAATAATCAATGCAGTAGAATGAGTCGTAGAGTACAGATATAATTACATTAATTTACTAAGCTTGAAATACTGCATATAAATTGATAGTTAAATTTTAAAACACATTTAAGATTATATTTAATTAACATAATTAGTTATTTCACTTCTAAATTCTTCTGAATGAATATATATATAGTAATAGCAATCATGTCAATATTAGTAATTAAGAAGTTTGAAAATGCTAATTATATAAGTTGTCAAGGAAGAGTATGAAAAAAAGAAACAATGTCAGTTACTAAAGAAAACATAATGGTATTTAATGTCTCTTTTATACATATCAGTATACTAGTGAAAAACAATGGATATTTTTAAAATGCTAAATTATTTTCAAAAGGCCCATTCAAAGACTGTCATCAAGCCAAACAAACCGGCTATTCCAGCAGTGGGATTTATATGATCAAGACTGAAAACAGTCATGGACCAGTGCAGTTATGGTGTGAGAACAGCCTTGATCCTGGGGGCTGGACAGTTATTCAAAAAAGAACAGATGGTTCTGTGAACTTCTTCACAAACTGGGACAATTATAAGGTAATCATTAAAAAAAATATCCAGAAGGCAATTTACAATGCACTGTTACTATAGGTAGTCCTTGATTTACAACCACAATTGAGCACAACATTTCTGTTGTTAAGTGAGACATTTGTTAAATGAGTTTTGCCCCATTTTAGGACCTTTCTTACCATAGTTAAATGAATCACTGCAGTTGATTAGTAATGGCTTCCCCATTGACTTTCTTGTTAGAAGGTTGCAAAAGGTGATCACATGACCTTGGGACTCAGCAAAGGTCATAAATATGAACCAGTTGCCAAGCATCTGAATTTTGATCACATGATCATGGGAATGCTTCAAAAGTTGTCACTTTTTTCAGTGTTGTTGTAACTTTAAATGGTCACTAAATGAACTGTTTAAGTCAAGGACTACCTGTATAAACTTTTCTCATTTTGTTACTCTCTCAATTTGCTGGATTACAACTTTCCTGTTAATGACCACAATTTGTGAGATTCCAATATATCTGCAAAGCACCTGGAACCTGTCAGCTAGCATATATGTAAGAAAAATAAAATCTATGTCGAATTATTTAAAGATTTGCCCACATAGGATCTAGCACGGCCATCCTTGCAACTGTAAGGGGCTGGCCCACATCACTTCAGCCAGGCCCATGCCACCCCTTTGTGCGCACAGGCCCAGTTCTCCGCTACCAGGTGCAGGACAACAAAAGTAGTCTGTGGGCCTCTGCACATAAATATTTCAATAGACACTACATCAGACAGTCCCTGTTATTAATATGGAACAAAATTAAACACGACCACTATACCGAAACACCCATTTTGCTATCTACGATGGAAGCATACATACACCCAAATTTAATTAATATGGAAAATATTGTTACATATAAAGAGTTATTGAACAGACAGGGGGAGATTAAAACTAGATTAGAATTGGCATCACAAGGGGTACAAGTAGAATGGTGGTCCTATTTACAGATACAATCAAGGTTTGCACAGGATAGGAAGAAGGAAGGTATTGCCAAAGATTACACAATATTAGATAAATGTTTGATACAGACAGAAAACAGGTTGATCAAAGTGTTCTATAGATTTTTGTTGGAACATAAGCTAGAGGAAGAACATGTCAAAGAAACTATGGTCGCCTGGGCGAAAAATTTAGGTTATAATGTGGAATTGGCTAAGTGGGAAAAACTTTGGATACTTAATCAGAAACTAACATCTTTATAAGATGTTCTACAAATGGCATCTCCCCCCAGCACGGCTTTCCAAAATGTTCAAAAATCTGGCCCCAAACTGTTGGAAGTGTAAAAAAACACCAGGCACTTTCTATCATATGTGGTGGACGGGCAATGAGGCAAAAAAATATTGGAAAATGATTAAATCGTGGTTAGAACAAATGGTGGGAGACCAAATTTTGTTTAAACCAGAAATTTTTCTCCTAGGCATAATACCGGAGGGGTTTAAGAAAGATACACTTTATCTAATTATACATGTACTAACTGCAGCGCACATAACTTATGCGCAGTATTGGAAAAAAGAAAATACACCATTAGAGCTAGATATAATCAGAAAAGTGTTGGCCTGTGCAGAAGTAGATAAGACCACTCTTGAACTTAAAAATAAAGGGGAATCAGAATATTTTGAAGTCTGGAACAGATTTTATGATTGGTATAAGACAAGGTGACAAGACTGGAACAAACTGTATATATTGTGATTGGACAGAAGGATAGACAATGTACTAAGTGGTTGAGACTAGTTGTATATAATGTGAATGTATGATCACTTCGACTTCGCGGTACTGCATTGTTTTAAATGTAAAAATAATAAAAATATATTTTTAAAAAAGTAGTCTGTGGGACTACAGTAAAAAAATTCAGTTCAGACCTTCCAACTTCACGAGATCTTTTTTTTCGTGAGAAGTTGGAAGACAGAGGCAGGGTTTGGGGAATGGTAAATCCCCATTCATGCCACAGTGGAGAAGGTGGAAGGCAATCCCCCTCACCAGACCAGCCTGGGGGAGGTGGGGTTGGAAATTGAGCAGCACCGAAAGCAGCTGAAGTCACACCAGTTGTAGCTGCCTGCCCCATCTCGCCTCACCTCATCCCACGGAATGAGCCTCCCACCCCACTCACCAGACATCTCTGGATTCCCTCCCCGGCCCCCACAAGCACCACCAACATGAGTGACATCAAACTGGCTACTCCCCAGGCCATACCCACCCCAGCCACACTCCACCCCCCCTGGCCCCTAGAGGACAACCACAATGCTAATCCAGCCCTCAATGAAATCAAGTTTGACACCCCTGGTCTACATCTAATTGTTTAAATGACATTGTGAAAACGTTGCAAGCATCTTAATGAGGCGTTGCCTCTTCTCCCTAGAATGAAAAAAATATTCTTCTAAGAAGGACTTTGTAGTTTGCTATCAAAAGGTAATGTACAAAATGTTGATAGCATATACACGTTAGCCATGGGAGAACAAAGGGTAAATTGTGAAGATACTACAAAAGATAATCAATTTATTTGGAACATAGTGTGCTAAGAAATGCTTCCAAGAAATGGATTGGTTTGCAAGAAAAAGAAAGTAAAAATACTGGCTGGATCATCTTTCATATTCAAATTTATCTTCATTAATTAATAATTTATCACTATTTCCCATTCATAAATCAAACACAGTGAATTATCTTCATGCATAACTTCCCAATGCTTAATTACAAAAATCATATATACTATTTAATATAATTTCCCATCCATTTACTGGATTTTAATATATTTTTTATTAAAAATGATTATAATCAAATCAGTTTTTCACGACTGATATAATACAAATATTTTTACTAGTACTAATTCTAACAATATTAACAATACTAAGAATTCTCCCTCAACCAGTATATAGGACAGGCTATAGTTTCTCACTATCAGTGGTTACTGAGTGGGTCGATAACACTTAATTAGCTTGAGGTACCTGTTAGTAAATTGGGAGCAAACTGCTTCATTGTTAGAATCCAGTGGCAAACAAAATTCTAGAAACCTCACTTAAGTCTCATACTTGCATCATGCTTCATGCCCTCTCTATCTTCATGCCCTCTCTATCAAAGAGATGGAGAGAATGGCTTCCGGTGGCACCGTAGGTGTTGAAGGACGTTCCTTTGGGAACGCCAGCTTCGTGATTGTGTCTAAGCTGCTAGAACAGCGTAAATCAGCTGTTAAGCAGCTTGAAAACTCTCCCCTCGGGAAAAGAGGGGGAGGAGAGCATCGGGCAAGGGGTAGAGCTCCCCATAGACCCCCAGGAGCAATTCTGAGGCTCGAAGGGTGAGAGCCCCCCGGCAGCCCGACAAGGCTCCGCATCGCGAGATGCTTCTGCTGCAGCAGAAACAAAATGCCACGACCACCCCTGCAATCAATGTTTTAATCTACAATGGAATAAGAAGCAGGCAGAGCAAAGGCAGGAGCGATTATAATTGCAAGTATAAAACTTTAACTCTGATGCATATCACTTCCTTCTGTGAAGATTGAGGAGTACAAAGGGTAATAAAGATGGCGTCTGCAAGTCAAAGGGTGTGATCAAAGCGAAACTTAAAAGGAAAGTATTTGTTAATTGTTAATGTCGTTAAAAGACTCAAGAGCTCAAGATTAAAGAAAACAGTTTTGGTTTACTAATGAGCTATAAGTTTTAACAAGTTTGGGGACTAAGTGGACTTTTTGAATTCAATAATTTGGCTGTTGGAAAGTGTGATCTGAATATTCAGAAATGCCTTCAAACCAAATTAAAATAAATGCCTCTAGTGCTGGAAGTCACCGGGCCCAGCCACCTAAATTGCAGTCTTTATTATCTTCAGCGGATACGCAAACAGTGACATTTGAAGCTCTCCAAGATGCCTTAAAGGCACAAACCTTGCTTCTGCAAGAAAAAATTACATTTGCCCTTAAAGATGTGTTTGATGAAATGTCTGGAATTAAGGACATAATTCAAACCCGCAATCAACAAATTAGAGACGACACAGTGGATGCCCTTAAGGGTATGTTTGCTTTTGTAACATCATTGGACGATAGGGTGGAAGAAATTACTCAGTCTAATGTGAATTTGGAGAATAAAGTTGATGAGATTCAAATCAAGATTGAAAAATCAGAGGCAGAGATTACAATGATACAATACAGAGCGATGGAATTTGCTTTGAGAATAAGAGGATTGAAAGAAGTTAACCATGAGAATTTGAAAGAATTCTTTGCAGAAGCTTTCCCTCAGTTAACTGGTGAACCAAAAGCAGAATATGATTGGCAGATTGAAAAAAATTATCGTGTTAATTCATGGATCGCCAGACAGAGACAACTACCAAGAGATATTGTAATCTACTTTGTCACCAGGAAAACAAGGAATGGAATATTACAAGCGGTTTACGGAAGCAAACTACAGGTGGCAGGACAGGAGGTGGCAGTACTGAAGGAAATTCCTTTTAAAATATTGAGATCCAGAAAAGATTATGCATTCCTAGTTGATGAACTTAAAAATCGCCAGATACAGTATAAATGGGAGGTCCCAGCCGGATTGGTGGTGAATTACCTAGAAGAAAGATATTGTCTCAACTCAGTTTGGAAAGCAAAAGATTTTTATAGTAATGTACTAAAGGCTGGATTCCCACCATCTCCAGGATAAATCCAAAAGAAGAATCAGAAAAATAACAGGATGTGAGATAGTAAAAAAGGTTATCCACTTAGGACTCTATATTACAATTTTAAATGGGAGATTACATAAGTATAATTATGACTATTATGGCACAAAATATAGAGATGGATAAATGGGAGAACTTACAATAGTTTTTGTTGGGAAGGATAATAGTAGTAAAATGAAAGTCTTGTTTGAGTTTTTATTTTTTTCTTTAAATGATACCAAGATTTTAAAATATGGGAAAAGATTTGGGTAAGAAATGGAAAACTTACGCAAGATTAAAACTTGATAGAGAGTTTTTATAAGATGTTTTATAGATGGTTTTTAGATCTTAAAAAGTTAGCTTGTGTGTATCCCAATTTATAATTTAAATGTTGGAAATGTGACTGTGTTGATGCTATGTATTATTAAGTATGGTGGATTTGCAAAGAAGCTAAAGCATTTTGGATAAAAATATGGTGGATTACTTAAAATATTCTTAAAAAGAGGATAAAGACCACTCCAGTTGTTTTTGCTAGGTATAATTACAGATTGTACAATTAGAGAGACTAATTTGATTCTGAATTTGATAATGGCAAAAGTCTGCTGGAAGAAGGAAGAATTGTTTATTATTCAAGATTGGATGTTAAAAGTAGTTAATTTAGTAGAGATGGCTAAAATTTCAGCATATTGGAAAGACTATTCAGAGGAGAAATACAAGTTGGAATGGAGAAGATGGATTGACTATATTCAAAATAAACATTGGACTAGGGTATTTCAATTTGTTTATGTATGAATAAGGAATGTCATAGTTTATCCAAACTTAGATTAATATAAGGGGGGGTTAAAGTACAAGAGGGAGGTAAGATGTTATAGTTGGTTAGCTTATGTTAGTGTATGATTGTTAAATGTTTATACCCTGTATTTTGCTCTTGGGAAGCTGCGGGGAGGGAGGGTTGGAGGGAGGGTAGGGGAAGGGGAAATACCTGTAAATTCTATTAAAACTTTTCAATTTAAAAAAAAAGAGATGGAGAGAAGATGATAATCAATGTGTCTATCTGTGAACTTTCCACAAATCAGTATTTATGGTTAAAGGTGAATTAATTATTGGATTTATCCAATACTTTTAGAGCATCAATGATATAATCATCATATATGGATTATATATTAAAACCTTCTATGTGACAAATGGAAGGCAATTTAATCAACTTTCTGCTTTGTTTACAGAAAGGGTTTGGAAATGTTGCTGGGGAATACTGGCTAGGACTGGAAAATATTTACTTGCTCTCCAATCAGGATAATTACAGACTTCTGATTGAATTAGAAGATTGGAGTAATAAGAAAGTCTATGCAGAATACAGCAGTTTTCGATTGGAGCCAGAGAGTGAATATTATCGACTACGTTTAGGCACATATCAAGGGAATGCTGGTGATTCCATGATATGGCACAATGGAAAACAATTTACAACACTGGACAGAGACAGAGATATGCACACAGGTAAGAATTAGTACTATTTAGATCTACATGCTTCTTATTTTTGCTAAACTGAGGAAATAATTTGATGAAACACTGGGAAAATAGAAGACTTTGCAAAATAGTACTCTGTTTAACATAAAAATATCTTCAATTAGAATGATTCATAGACATGTACAAGTAACTTGCATCTTACTTTTGGTAATGACAAAACCATATGCTTAGAGTTAGGATTTACACTGAAGAAGGTAAATACTGAGTGGAAAAGCTTTTTTCTCATGGGAAAGTATCTGTTCCGACTATGTGAAAAAGGCAAAAGATTCATATGATCTGTAAAGAAACCAGAGTATTGGATCTCAAAAAAAATTCTACTAAATATTTCTACTTCTACTTAATGTTATTTCTTTCAGAAAGAGATTCAAAAATATATTCCAAGTCTCCCAGTTCCATGTTTTGTGCTACTAATTGTACAATGCACATTAAGTTTGGAACTTCTTATAACATTTTTATTTATTTTTATTACATCTATCCTTGATTTTTTAGATCTTATTTTATTTACTATTTTTCTGTTTTATATGTATGCGTAAGCAACAATTCTGCCATTGCTTATTTTATTGAATCTAGCTGTAGTAAACTGATTGACTTTGTGAAAATATATCACACTCAACACAATATATAAACCTATACAGAAAATAAGCTTTGTGGTGACCATCTGATTTTCCCGAAGATTTGGTCTAATTCTTTGAACTTATAAAGAACTGCAGATGCTTATACAGAAATGTGCCTTGTAATATTGAGTTTAATTCAATTATCAAAAGTAACTTTGGAACTGTTAATAGCCAAAGAATATATTATATGGCTTTAATTTTACCTAAATGCTGAATATATTTTATGGATCATTTAGTTGATCATAAAACTTGCTTTACTTTTAAAAAATTATGAAAAAATAATTCTATTATTTTCTATCTTTATCTAATACTTGTCCTCTATAAGTAGGCAAAATAACTTATAGAGGCCGGTAGAACAAATATACATGTATTTGTTAGGAGCATTCCTTTCTTTTCTCAAAATATAATTACCAGATATAATAAATTCCTCCCTATTTGAAAATGACAATAAATGGAACATAGGAATTATTATCCCCTAGTACCTACAATGCATTGGAGAATTCTATTCCAGCACATTCACTAGCTGTTAAGTTCTATTCCATTTCTTGTTTGTGATACCTCACTAAACTATTTTACTTAATTGACACAACTGATTTTTTTCTCTTGCTACTTCTTTTCATTTTAATGGCTCATTCTCCTTTCCTCTATGCTAAATACTATGAGAATGATGGAGACAAATATTTGAAGAGGAAATTACTTGAAGGTTTGTTGTAATTGTTTTCCTCATTAAGATAGAAATTACTTCATCTGAACCAATGGGTATTCATTATAAGAAGGATTTTATAAGTACAGTTGGATGATTCAGTAACACCATCCTTCTCTAAAATGGTAACAATAGTGTCCATGGCCAAACACTAGAGATAAATTTGTTAACAAGCTGACTTTTGTACTAAGTAAATTTCAAAGAATAGGTTTTGTGATATGATGTGAAATGTATCTTAATGTTTTGCTTCTCTCTGCAGGAAATTGTGCCCACTTTCATAAAGGAGGTTGGTGGTACAATGCTTGTGCTCATTCTAATCTCAATGGAGTATGGTATAGAGGAGGACACTACAGAAGCAAACATCAAGATGGGATTTTCTGGGCCGAATACAGAGGAGGTTCATATTCACTGAAAGCAGTTCAGATGATGATTAGACCTATTGATTAAGACTACCAAAAAAATTTTTTAAAAAATAATCCTTGAGTTTGGTGCAGATGTCATTTTTCTTTGGAGAACTCTACCAAGTATATTTTTCAATCTTCACTATATTATATATCAGTGATGGCAAACCTTTTTTGGCTCGCGTGCCACAAGTGGGGGGAGCGCAGGGGGGTCGAGTGCAGGCGTGCCGCACCCATAATGCAACGCGCGACCACCCCAGTGTGCATGCACGCAAAACGCGCGACCCCCCCATTTTTAAATGTTTTTTTGCCCTCCCCAGGCTCCAGGGGCTTTATAGGAGCCTGGGGAGGGCGAAAAGAGCCTCCCCCGACCCCCTGGAGGCCCTCCGGAGGCTTCAGGGACTGTCCAGAGGCTTCCCTGAAGCCTTTGGAGCGCTTAAAACCACCCTCCGAGCAAACCAGAAGTGACTTCCGGGTTGCTCGGACGGTCGTTTTAAGCGCTCCGAAGGCATCAGGGAAGCCTCGGACGGTCCCTGAAGCCTTCGGAGCGCTTAAAACCACCCTCCGACCAAACCGGAAGTGACTTCCGGGTTGCTCGGAGGGTCGTTTTAAGCGCTCCGAAGGCATCAGGGAAGCCTCGGACGGTTCCTGAAGCCTTCGGAGCGCTTAAAACCACCCTCCGAGCAAACCGGAAGTGACTTCCGGGTTGCTCGGAGGGTGGTTTTAAGCGCTTGGAAGGCATCAGGGAAGCCTCGGACGGTCCCTGAAGCCTTCGGAACGCTTAAAACGACCCTCCGAGCAACCCGGAAGTCACTTCTGGTTTGCTCGGAGGGTGGTTTTAAGTGTTCCGAAGGCTTCAGGGATGGTCCCTGAAGCCTCCAGGGGGGCAGGGGAGGCTCTTTTCGCCCTCCCCAGTCTCCTATAAAGCCTCTGGAGCCTGGGGAAGGCGAAAAATAGCTTTTAAAAAGGTGACAAATGGCTCTGCGTGCCACTTGTGGCACGCGTGCCCTAGGTTCGCCATCACGGTTATATATGTTACTGTAATTATATACATTTCAATTACAGAGCAAAATTGAATGCTGCACTTAAAATAATTCTGTATTCATATAAGATATGAATATTAAATGCAGCTATTACCAGTTTACCAGATCTTGAAAAACTTACCAGTTTTGCAAGATCAGGAAGAGAAATTAATAGATGTAAAATGACTACATTTTAAAGCTCAAGTATGAAACATTTTTGTTATGTGTTAAATAGCCAAATCAATTCATTCTCATAAGATTAAAACTATTTCAGTTTTTATTTCAGAGACCTGAATGTTAGGAAAAAAACCCTGCTTTAGAGATCCTTATAGGCAACGAGACAAAAGAATTGGAGTGAAACTCTAGTTTTGCAAGTGTATTTTGCATCAAATAAAGTACTATCATTTCATTATGGCAATTATTACTAGATAGACCTCGAGTTACAATGGCAATTGGTTCAGGAATTTCCATCACTAGGTGATGTGATAATGAAATATAATGTCATATGATGGCAGTTTCCACTGCCATCATTAAGTGAGGATCATAGGTCCTTAAGTGACCAGCTCCTTGTAACTTCCTGCTGGCTTACAACAACCAAAGTCAGTGAGAAGTGCTATTAGCCACAATTCAGAGTATGACTCCAACCATGAATCTGATAATATTGCTCCAGCTGGCCTGTGCTTCAGAACTGTCAGACTCAGGAACCTTAAGCCAAGATTCAATTATGGCTGTTCAGTCACAGGTATCTCCTGTTCCCAAGTCCCAGATCTAGGCTCATACAGTGAGCAAAGCAACAATCCTCTATGAGGCTTCTAATGAAACAAAGGGCAAAGCATGAGTAATTGCAGTCAGCCGGTTGCAGACAGATTTGATTAGTTGCTGAGCTTGCAGATTCTTGTTGGAAACCACCATTTGACTATCCAGCTTTTGAATCATGTTTCTGCTTCTTGGCCTTTGGACTGGCTGATTGCCCAATTTGGCATCCTGGATCTTTTGGAACATCTCTGGACTATGCTGATATTTCTTTGACTGTATTTGGCTCCCTTCAGACAAGCATTATTTACTGGGCATTTGAATTTCATTCCTGTCTTCTACTATCTGCCTAAACTGCAGTAAATATTCCTGCTTCTACAGTACCTTGTTTTTGTCTGTGTGTCAGCAACAGAAAACTGACTAGAGGTTGCAAGTTCCAGGCAGCCTGCAAGCAGACAGGCAGGTAAGTGGCTGCTGCTGGATGGAAGGAGGTGTGTGCATAGTGCATAGGAGTAAGGGAGGCATAGTGAACATGTGGCGGGGCTTGGGATGGCTGCTGCTGGAAGAGGTTGCATGAATGGTAAGGGAGCCACAACCAGGATGGGGAAGGGCTTGGGGTGGCTTCTGCTGCTTGGGAGAAGGGTGCACAAGTGGCAGGGACACACCGTATGAGGGCTGAGAGTCCCAGGGAGGGTGTGTCAGAGTGTGCAGGTCGCTGGTGAGGTGCAAGTACAGAGAGGCTGGTGAGGCATACCCAAGCAAGTTGTGACCTTCTCTGCCAAGTTCTCTTTGTTGCTTGATATTGCTTATGGGAAGCAGGCAGGGAAGGTCATATATAAATATCATGTGACCTCAGGGTGCTGCAACTTAACCTTGTTAAGAGCCAACTGGATCCCCTAAATCATGATCCCATGATCAGGAGGATGCTGGGATGGCCAGACATTCAAGGACTAGTTGTAACCATCAGTTGTTAAGTGCTATCATAACTTTGAATAATCGCTAAACAAATGGTCATCATTAATTGTGGACTACCTGTATTTTACAGCACAGTTTTCTTAAGACATGGGAATCCTACTTCCTCCAGATAAGAAACTCTACATTATTTTGAAAGTCAAATCCAAAATTGGTAGCATTGCTACAACACTGTACATTAGACCAATGTTATTAATCCTATGTTACAAATTGGAATTAAGATTTAATAAACAAAGTTGTGTACTCATTAAAGAATGAACTGTTTCAGGAGTTACAAACTATTTAATTTATGTTTTTAATAAAGTTCAGTGTACTAGACATGTTCTATGAAATTGATTTCAGTAGTATTTAATGACTGAATAATGTGTTAAAATATGTTATAGTTAGAATTAAGGTATAATCAAGTGGTTGTAAATTGAGACACCATGTGACGGGACTACCAACTGTTTTTATGATAGTTGTAAAGAATATATCATCTATTGGTATAAAAATATTCAAAATATTCCAGTACTATGTTCCACGCGATGGGGGAATACCTCCAAAATAGTATTTCCAATCATTTAAAAGCTATTTAATTCAGAAAATCACATAGCCAAATACAGTTTTTGTAAAACAAAAATGGACTCAACCCTCTTAAATATTAAATACCATTTGTAATGGTAAAATGTATTACATTAGATGTGTTTTATATTTATTTTAGTGTATAGGTACCATATTTTTCGGAGTATAATATGCACCAGAGTATAAGACACAGCAAGGTTTTGAAGAGGCAAATTTTAAAAAAAGTTTTTGCACTCTGCAAACCTCTCAAAAACAGCCCATTTTTCGCGAAAATGGGCCTTCCCCCCCAAAAGGGCATGAATAGCCCTTAGGAGGCTTGTAGAGTGTTCCGGGAGGGGGGGCAAAAACGAGAAAAAAACGGCCCGTTTTTCATCAAAAAAAAAAAAAGGTCATTAGGAAGCTTATCGAGTGCTCCTGGGGGCTGGGGCAAAATTGAACAAAAAACAGAATGTTGTTTGCTCATTTCTGCCCTCCCCAGCCCCTAGGAGCTCTCTAAAAGCCTCCTACAAGCTATGAATGGCCATTTTGGTGAAGGGGGCGGTGTTTCAGGAGGCAAAAAATGCTGCATTCGTGTATAAGACGCACCCACATTTTCAGCCTCTTTTTTTGAGCTAAAAAGGTGCATCTTATACTCTGAAAAATACGGTAATTCTTTTACAACCACAACTGGTACCAGAATTTTAATCATAAGTTGTTGCGGTTGTAAATTAAGACACAATGTGACCGGACTCAATTTTATGACTGTTTTTATAGTATGGTGGGGTTAGAGACCCCACATACCCACTTTATGGTCTGTTTCTGTTGCTCCCCTCTGGAAGGAGATTTCCAAGTATTTATAGCAGAACTACCAGATTCAGTAACAGCTTTGTTCCTTTTGCCATCTGCCTTGTGAATTCGCAGGATTCTTTTTTTCGCCATGTCTATGTATACATTCACACTAGACGGTGATGTTTCTCTGTGTCATATATATGGGTGTGTAGGTGAGTATATGCCTAATGGTTATCTTTGGAGAGCTGAACGCAATGAAATTTCATGTTAATGTATTCTAATTAGTGTACATTTAAAGTGACAATAAAGAGTCTATCCCATTCCTCTCCACTCTATTCCTCTCCTTAATCTGGGTCCCATCCATGAAGGAAAATTATCTTGCCTGGCAGGACCCAAGAGGAAACACTTTTCAGCCCTGGCACCTACCCTTTGGAACATCATTTTCCTTGAGGTCAGGCTGGCCTCAATCGGCTGGTCTTCCAAAAGGGCCTGAAAACATGCTTTTGCCTTCTGGCCTGGGAATTCAGTAATGTGAATATGGAGCCTGCAAAGTCATTCTGATTGTGTAATGGTATGCTACTTAGGAAACATTCAGATAAGACAGCATAGTCCACAGCTGAATGTGGGCAGAACAAGAAGCTCAGAAGAGACCCTCTCCAAGTTCTCAGGTCATAAAAGTAACAGTGGGAGATTTTTACTTTTAGAGCAGCTATATAAATAAATACTCTCACTCACTAATACTCTATGATCGCTTTCCTTCCTTCTGTCCTCTATCTTTTCTAGTTCATGGCCAACAAATTCTATTTTTTTCTAGAAATTCCCATTGAATTTGCTTTAGAAATCATGTTAAAATGTTACTTGTTTAGGGATTTTGTGTGGATATCTTTCATTGTACAGTCATCTCTCTGGCAGTCTGCAGACTACATGGCTTACCAAGTTTCATTTAAATCTTAAAGAAAGGCGTAAATGAGGGTGTTAGTAGCAATCTTACTATTATTGCTAAGGGCATATCTTTCATTTGAGAATTATTGGAAAATGTCTTAGTAAGAAATTCAGAAGACTTCATCCAATTTTTATATACACAATTTGATAATGTATTTCTGAATGCCGTTTAAACTTATCTCTAATTTTTTTTTGCTGTCCTTTTTTGGTATCTATTGAAAAGTTTTCCAGATCATATTTAGAGTGAACTATCCCTAGATTGAATAAAGCACTGTATTTACTTGAATGAAGTAACTGAGGCCAATATGTGATTGAATGGTCTTTACACAATACTATAATAAATCTATAGATTAATTATTCCATTATATTCAACTACCTAAAATACACAATAGTAATATAGTAATACTTTTCTATCTTTATTTTCATGTTTGGCAAATCCATTTACTTGTTCATCAATAGTGTAAATATAAGCTCAGCACTGAAGAAAAACATTGCTATTGGAGGCAAGAAGTGCGACTTCAATGGGAATCCACACTGTTTCAAGTTCAAGATATTTTGAATTTGAAACACTGTGTACATCCCAAATATGCGACTTCAATGGGAATCCACACTGTTTCAAGTTCAAGATATTTTGAATTTGAAACACTGTGTACATCCCAAATATGTTTTGCATTTTCCATATTTACTGAAAGATTTTTCAAGATGTGCCAATGTATTCCTTGACTTGTAGTGCCCTGCTAAAGTCCAACTGTAGCAAAACACACCTTTCAAGGGCAGAGATCAATAAATTTCATGGATATTGGCTATTACTCCACTTAATTTGTGGCTATCTTGTTGCTAGGAAGGAAGAACTATTCAAAAATGTAACTCCATATGCCCAGACTTTTGCATGGAGGACAAAAACGATATTTTTGTACAGTTGTTGGATAGAAACTGTGAAAACAAGGACTGGATTTTTTATTTATTTTGAGTGTGCTGTTGCTTAGCGCTCTCTTGCTCTCTCTCTCTCTCCCTCCCTCTCTCTCATATGGAAGCAACATGAAATTACTAAAATGAAGTAATAAACAAAGCTGGGCTCTTTTAAAATAATCAATGATTCTCAGAATAATAGCAGGAATGATCATGACAACAAGAGGGATGAGGTGATTTTTTTTTCTTTTTCAAGTGCTGAAATTCAATAAAAATTCAAATATTACTCCTGAATTCTTAGCATGCCCATTGTAATGTCCAATTCTTCAAAATAAAAAGTATTTTGCACATAATTTATATTTTAAAAAAGACTTTAAAAGATGATATATGCAAATTTGATAGTTATGAAATCTAGATGTTATTTGCAATCACAACTGTGATTGCACTGTGTTTGAGAACACAGATTCTGTAAATAACCAAGAAAACCTCAGCTGGCAAGGCTGCCTTAGCCTTCAAGCAGATAGCAGAGTCTGATCATCATCAGCCTCTGTAGGCTGGTCAAGGGTCAAATGTCTGACTAAAGTAGCTTTGCAACACAAGCTTTATTATGTTACCTTATATTGGAAAGAGAATGATTTAAATTTAAACTTAAGTCACAAGATACTCTCCTCAAACAGAAACAGCTGTTAAGTTCACAGACTGCAGCCAATATCAGTATTTTAACAGATTAACTAAAAAAATTAAAGTATTTATCTTACCAAAATAAGGAATACAAGGAGTCATCTTCAAGCTACTAATATAGTCTCGAAGTCTTTTATAATTGTCTTCTTTGCTCATTATGTATTCCAGCTTGTCAAAAGAAGCTTTGTCTTTTCGGCTCAGTAACTTTTTGGGAAAATAAAGAACAGAAAACTATTACTGTAAAAGCTATCCTTTTATATTTACGTATTTAATAGTTATTTTATATGACAAAATGAGATGCTGAAAAGCCTTCAATTGACCAACAAGAAAACATTTAAAACAGACATTGAAGCTATTAAAAAATAAAACATCAAGGCCAAATTACCCTTCATATTAAATCCCTAGTATTTTGATGGGGATTTTAAAAATAAGTTTAAAAAGTAGCAATAGATATAAAATTTGTCCATGTTTTTTTTTTTAAAAAATGTTTTTCCATTCTCTCTGAACAAGGTAGTCAAAATACAGTGCATACTTCAAAGTCAAAAATCATAAACTGCCATTAGATAATGTGTCAAAGACCCCAAGCATCAAAGTTCAGGGGGGGAAAATTACTGCCCTAGATGCTGAATATATCAGAACCTAATGAAGACTCCTAACTGAAGAAAAGGTAGAAGAAAGCCATGTGAATTATCTAATAAACAATTATCTAACAATTATGTCTTCTTTTTATAGGCCTCTGTACTTTTCATATATTTCAGAAAATCTTCCAATCTTTCAAAACATATTTTCAGAAGGATAGCCTTGTCTTCTCCAGATAGAAATAGCAATAGTACTTAGACTTAACATACTGCTTCATAATTCTTTACAGCACTCGCTAAGTGGATTTATGGAGTCTCTATAGTGCCCCCAACAATCTGGGTCCTCATTTTATCAACCTCGGCTGAATCAACCTTCAGCCGAACAGGATTGAACTGCTGGCAGTCAGCAGAGTTAACCTGCAGTACTGCAATCTAACAACTGCACCACCATTGTTATTGGTATCATCTAGTGCTAGAGGTCTTTGAAAGAATGGAATATTTATTTGAGGCTGAAATCATGCCTCAGATAAGCAGCTGAACCATTCACTAAGCACCACTACCTTTCAAGCCTTTAGTTCCTGACCATCTCAGGAAACAAGTACCACTTGTAATTTTCCTGTAGGATTTCTGGGGAAGAAATGGTGGCTTCAAGATGACTCTGTGAAGAATGGAACCAAGCACCTTAGTTGTATGAAAAACCAGCAAGTAGACTGGTTCTTAGGTAGCTTATCTCTGGACAAGGAAAGGACTTAAGAACACCTATAAGTGCTCCAGACAGTTGCTCCTCTCAAGCAAACTGCAAGCCAGCAGTTTCTGGCAAGTTTAGAGCTCAGCGAGACAAGAGAATAGCCATCTTGCTCAAACCACTGTTGGTGCCTTTCAAAGAATCTTGAATTTACATACTTCTTTTTCTAATCATTTTTGCAAACTGCTTGGTAACTCTGTTCAGATATTAGAAACCTTTGGATCAACAGGTTTTCCAATACCTGATGAGTTTCTTCAGTCCTCAGCAAAAACACTTTTAAATACAAGCTTAAGGACTTTAAAATTTATTATTATGTTTAATATAAGGTTATTAGAGTTTTGACTTTAGAAAGTTACAAATGTATTAAGGGTCCAGATTAAACTGAAATAATTTATAAAGAACTTTTTCCATGGAAAAATATTTTTGCTTTGAATCCTAAAAAAATGTATACGGTAATTTAAGAATTGGACACTACGGATAACTAAAAATTTCAACTGAAGGAGAACACTCAAACTGGATTTGGGATAAAGCAAAATATTCTAATATACTGAAGGTTATTTTTGAACACTAAACCTAGTTAACTTTTAAAGTGTTTGCCTCTATAGAATGACTATCTATAAGATGTTATGGAAGAGGAATAAGTTTTACCTGATAAAATGAAGACTGATTTGAAATTGGAATTAAAAATAACAGGCTACAAGAATAATATGAAAAAAGATGCCACAGTGGATATACAAAAGAAATTGGTTAATGTCGCAATAATTAAAAGGGTTAAACAAATAGCAAATCAAGAAAGTGACCTGGATAATTTTCTTATATTCAATAAACAAAAGAGGCTTGTTAAAGCTTTGAAGAATTTTATAAGAACGGACAATGTTTCTTTATACCAAAGATGCCTGTAGAATTCATTGGCTAGGTCTGCTTCTTGTATAATTAATGTTTTGTTATTTATTAATAAAAAAGCAATTATTTAATGTAATTTACTCACCGCCCATGTTTTAGTCAACCTGAAGATGGGGGCACTTTGCAATCCAGAAATCACAGCCATAAGAGCATGTAAATTATTTAGTTCATAAAGTTTCTGAAGACAAGAATAGAAATGGAAGCTCAATATCAGGTAATTATTTACTAGTATTAAATCATAAACCTCTGAACCATTTTCTAAGAATGCAGCGCGATAAATAATGGATACAACCAAATGATAACTGATAATTCAGCCAAAATAAACAGCCAAAGAATTATAAAACTGAAGTGAATTATAAAGCTTCACAACTATACAACCTAGATTAGGTTGGATCCAAACAGAAACTTTCAAATGCTTTCTCTCTTTGCCTGACCTTAGGTTCTATAAATAATATTCTTTTGAGGATTGAGAGAATCTGCTGATATATTTTTCTGATAGATGGGAGAAAGAAGTACAAAGGAAACATTGAGAATGGAACAGAAAGCAACTCTATTAATTATTCAACAATCACTTCCTCTCCCCTCATCCTTTTGCCGCAACCCATTCTATCACAAGGATTCCCAAAACATTTGAGGGTCTTGGCTCTGGAGAAGTCTAGATTCTGTTTATGCCCGTCTAGCTAACTAAATCTGATTTTTGTATGTAACCTGGCTTGGCCTGGGGAAAAACGAACAGCTACCACTTCTTTAACTAGGTTAAATGATCAGCAGCACACTTTTATACTCCTTAAGTATAAAATTGAGGTTAGTAGAACAGAGAAACTGGGGGGGGGGGGAATTAACACAGAAATATAGTATAGAGCAGAAGCATGTGCCTGCCATAGTCCATCTATTGACTTATCTATGGTTCAGAGTTTAACATCTCCACCAAATTGTGGCTATTGATAAAATATACATATCACTAGAATTAAAATTACATATTTCTATTAGAACTGATAAAAATATCTAAATCTGAAACTATTGTAAATAGAAAATAATTTTAAAATTCCAGCAAATGAAAGTATAAAACCAAGTAAAATAAAATATTATTTTGGTGACTGATATGAGCAAATGTTAATTTGTTCATGACTTTATCAATAATATGCTACAACTATGTGCTCAAGAGAAACAGGCAACCAGTAAATCAAAACGTACCCTTTTCCCTCAAAAATGAGGCTGATAATCTGGGTGCATCTGAATACAGCATTTTTTTGCTTCCCGAAACCCTGCTCCCTTTCACCAAAATGGCCGTGCATAGCCTTTAGGAGGCTTTCAGAGTGCTCCTGGGGGATGGGGGGGGGGCCAGAAATGAGCGAAAAACGTGCCGTTTTTGTGAGGTCTGCAGAGTGCAAAAACTTTTTTTAAATTTGCCTCTTCAAAATCTTGGTGCGTCTTATACTCCGAAAAATATTTATTATTTATTTATTTATTTTATTTTTCAAAATTTATAGACCGCCCCCTCTCCCCGAAGGGACTCAGGGCGGTGCACAGGCATCTCATTAAAAACAGGTACAAAAGATAAATACCCTTAAATATATTCCCTTAAAAGCGAATTAAACCTAAATTCAACTGTACAGAATAATAAAAGTTAAAATCACTAAAACACATACCCCTAAAAAATTTAAAAATACAGACTTGAGGGACTAAAATTGGTATTAGGCCAGGCCAGCTAAATTGAACAGGTGGGTTTTAAGCTTCTTACGGAAGGAGTGGAGGTCGGTGGTAGTTCTGATATCCGGGGGGAGGTCATTCCAGAGGGTCGGACCCATCACAGAGAAGGCCCTACTCCTGGGCGTCGCCCGCTGGCATTGCCTAGTGGACGGCACCCGGAGGAGTCCCTCCCTGTGAGAGCGAATCGGCCGAAGGGATGTGTGGGGCAGGATACGATCCCGCAAATAGCTAGGTCCTGTGCCATGGAGCGCTTTAAAGATGATAACCAACACCTTGAAACGCACCCGGAAAGCCACGCACCCGGAAACGCACCCGGAAAGCCAAATACAGCACATGCTGCCAGTTTCAGAAGAACAATTTCACTAGCAATATCATAATCTACTTCTGCAACTTTCAAACATTAATGAAGAATAATTTCCATATGTTGTAATTTCTATAACTGATTAACAATAATAAATTTCTCACATAATAAGTAAATGGAACCAAAATTGTAATAGGTTTTTGAAGTGGAGTTTTAAAGTTAAAACTGTTTTCAAAAACATTTTCTTACCTTAGCAGTTTTGATATAGTGGCTTAGGACTTCAGCTCTTATTTTCAACGTCTGTGCATGAAGAATCTCTCTAACTACCCAAAAGCTTACCTGAAAACAAAAGGTCTACATTAAAATATACACAAAAAGGAAGTGTGAATACTGAAATAATCAATCAAAAATTTTCACATTATAAAATCACTTAGATACTTTAAAAGATGCAAATTACTTCATTAGAGTGAATACTTCACGTGTTTGAATTCAATTAGCATAGATTCATTCCATTTATTCAGATAGATGGAGATGTTCACTCTTACTTTTGCTATCCAACCTCATTGAGGGTTGGGGCAGAGGTGAGAAGTTAAGATTTTAAGAAAAAAAAAAGAACATACGATTTTATTAATTATGCCATTTAATTATGGTGTATACAGTTAGTCTCAAAACTTACATGGTTGAATCTTCTTGTAAAAGCAACGGCGTTTGGTGCTGAACTATATTTTTCCTTTTTATTCCAACCACAGCTTGACAGTTCCTAGATGAACAATGAAAGATAATTTAACATCAGTGTTCAGACTGCAAAACAAAACAAGATTTTTCCTTTTATTTATAAAAATTCTATTTATATTTCTCCTTATACAAATCCTGGTAAGGTTGATGTGCTTGGTATAAATATTAATTCTGAGAATGGTTTTATAAAAGTACTATGAATTCTAACATAATTTGAACAATGCATGTCTTGAGCAATGTGTGAATCTCTGAATCTTTAGAAGCATTTCATTTGCAATTTCTGTTGAATAGTATTCTAAACTGAGATAAGGATATAAATGAAAGAATGAAATCTGAACTATCTTGTATATCCTTTTTAATGTTTTAATTTGTTTAATTGTATATATTTCCATTCAAGTTACAAAACCAGAAATAAGTGCTATTCTCTAATATATTCAGGCAAACTATGTTAGTAAATATGCAATACTATTAGCTTGATTCCTTTATAACAAGCCACAAATTGCTGCATTCTGTATGAACCTTGTCTTCTCATTCTCATGACTTTGATTTTTTTTAAAAAGGAGTTTTCAGTAACATTCTGATTGTGTAAAGATAGCCCCATTCAGACATTATGTAAACTGGAGTATTTACCTGTAGGGACTCCATTGCAGAATCATCCCTTATCAATGTCATTGAAATGATGTTGGCTTTCCTGCAGCATTCATGAATTTAGCACAGATTATTGCACAGAACGGTCGGTACCCTAGCTCATGTGAAACATAATGAAAATGCTCTCCTTTGTGCTGAACACATGAATAACTTCAAAGGACTTCAAACATCACTGGAGCAACACTGAGTTGGGAGTTATCCAGTGTGCTCACCTGATCAGTGCTCCAGATTCATAATGCCTGAATGATTTAGAGTTTGTCTGCAATCCAGAACTGGAAACACTCTTCAAATTAGGAAGGACAAGATAAAATAAGGAGAGAATGGAGGGGAAATCTTGAAGAACTGCAAGAAGAGAGTAAGATCACTGAAAGAAGACAGAAGCTTGTTGAAGAACTGTTTATCTGCCAATATTTAAATACTGAAGTATATTACAGGTAGTCTTCAACTTATAACCATTTGTTTAGTTTGTTTGAAGTAATGAAACTGAAAAAAATGAATTTTGACCATTTTTCACACTTATGACCACTGCAACATCCCCACTGTCATGTGATCAAAATTCAGATGCTTGACAACTGACATTTATGATGGTTGCAATATCCCAAGGTCCTGTGGTTACCTGTTGCACCTTTCTGACAAGTAAAGTCAATGGAGAAGCTCACTTAACAACCATATTGCTAATAACTTCAATGATTCACTGAACAACTGTGGTAACAAGGGTTGTAAAATGGGATAAAACTCACCTTAACAATTGTCTTGGTTAGCAATGGAAATTTTGGGCTCAATTGCGATCACAAGTTGAAGATTACCTGTATTCTTTTAAGTAACCTATATTTTTATTATCTCCTGAAGGGCAGAGCATGTAACAAGACTTATCTTATGTGAGAAAGTTATCAGATCAGATGTATCCATGAAAAGTTTGAATATCAAATTAGAATTGTCCTGGCATAGCATCTAAAAGTTACAATTCCATTACACAAAATAATCTGCTTCTATTCTGGTAAAAGGCAATTGTGTACAGTACTAGATTTGAGAATCGAAGACTGGATCCCAAAATCAGCAAGAATTTAAAATATGGTAACATTTTTATGTTTTAGCAAAAACTTTTTTAAATATTTGTCTTATGTCAAGAAATTTTGATATCTGATTTTATAATAACTTTAAGTATCTGCAAATCTGAAAGATTCTGTTCTTTCTGCTCTCAAATAATTGATAGTGAGTTTCTATAGGCGAGATTTTATATTAGATGTACAGCAAGGATAAATTCAGTTTTTTAACATACTAATCTCAAGATGAATAGCTGTATAAATCAATTGAATAAACAAGCAAACATTCTAAAGAAATAATTTTAATTATTTGCATTGTTTATCAGTAGCTTTCAATGGGGAATACATTATTTGCTTATAGTCTGAATTAATTTTGGAAAATGGGTCAATTCAATTCCTTGAACTTCTTAAAAATCAGGAGAATTGCAGAAAGCAAGTTACAAAGTTATGTTCATGCATATCGGATAATGGCATTACAAATGACATTATTTAAAACTCCCAATACAAATATTTTGGAACAATAATCTTCACTTCACATTCTTTGAATGAAGAAAAGAAGCAGGGAAAGTAAGAATTAATTTGTGTTCTCTCTTCAACTGACCAATAGGAAATAGCAAAAAAGACATTCAATGGGATTCATAGACAAGCTGGTCCTACTGCAAGAACAAACGCCTTCATCGCCATCATTCCCAATCCACTTTTCTAGAATATTCTATATCAATTCGTCCAGAGTTTCTAAAAATTGTAAGCAATTGATATAAACGGACGGCAATTTTCCAAACCACCATTGCTTGGTTGGTTTAAAAATACTAATGTTAATTGTGATTGCGAAAAGACAGCATGCCAGCTATTTTATAATCACTTTTTCCAGTAGCTAAAACCACTATTACATATTGCTATAATTGTTTAAGTGGAGGACATGGCAAAATGTCATGTTGGGTACCAGGAATAGGAGGCTGAAAACTGTCTCACTCTGTGTTAGAGAGATAGTCCTGGAGCAGTAAAAAATTACCTAATCCTCCAACACCACAGAAAAAGAAAAGAAGCTCCCCCCAATGCCCAGTTTTCACCTGGGTTGCGACAAGAAACATGTCAGAAACATGTCAAAAATAAGAACAGCCCAGATCAACTCTGGGTGTCTTGAAAAGTGATCAGCATCATTAAGGTGGTATATATTTTCTTGCCATATGCAGAAAGCAAAATAAGTGATTGCTATGAAGAAGGTCCTTTGAAGTTGTAAGTCACCTTGTAATTTAAATAGCTATGGATAAAATGCCACATTGGTAAACAAATTCTCATCTTTTGTTTTTATATTAAGACACTCAGTGTTTCTCACCTTACATTAAAAAAATAAACTACTTCTCAATGTTAACTTTTCTAGTTTGACTTATTTCTCCCAAAAATATAAAGATAAACATGCTAGACTGCAAACTTTGTTGCAGATAAATCCTAAAAGAATTATGTTCTTTAGTTTACATCACATCATTTTATATGAAATGATTCTGAAAGATTGGATTAAAATGTATTTTTTTGGATAAATTATGGGATTTGCCTTCTTCATAAAATCCACTTTCAGTCTAAAATCACTCTCTAAGATCTCTTAGGAAAACTGGCATAAAAGTCTTATCAGTGATCTTGCATTTTTTTTTTTACATTACTAGAGAAATGGGATTAATAAAACATAGGAAATAATGTGATTTTAGTGACAAATGTTTCTGCATGAATCAAGGAATGGGTGTTATCAAGCTATGGAAAGTTATGATGAGTGGTATTGATTTAAATTAAGTCTAGATTCTCCTTTTCTTTCTGTTGTATAATTTCTTTTTCTAACTGTATCTTATTCTTTTGGAGTTCTGCATGCTTTTTATGCTGCAAAAGAACATCATTATGTACATGCATGTATTTATATTGTAAAGAATAGCAAATGTTGTTTACTTGAAAAATTATTTACTTTACCCACAATTATTTGTCAACTTCTTTTATATTGCCTGACCTTCAGCAACTTTGGGCAGTTCACAAAACAAAAAAACAATACTATGAGAAACTGCCCATCTTGTACCAAACTCTGGGAGGCTCACAACCATAAAAGAAAACATATGTGTCCAATAAACAAACAAAAAATCAAAAGACCTAACACCATAGTTAAACTAACGACATGGCATGCTAGATGTCATTGAAGGAATGAGGAATGGCATTACAGCTGAAATTGGTAGTAGTAGAACAGCTTTTTAAATATTAAGACCCTTGAGAATAACACGTTTGATGGCATTCTCTGGCTAAGTTTCCTTCTATACTTCAAGTATGACTGAGGATTTTGCAGCGTTGGGAATAAATGGCAAAAGGGCGATTAGGCTAGATATAGATGTTATTTCTTATAACATTTAGTGGACTTTTGCTAATCAGAAGTGAATGATGACGTTTTAAGAATTTGTCTATAGATAAGTGATGGGATATGGGATAAACAATTGTTGTATTTTAAGAGAAAGTGATCAGTTATTTAAATTTATAGTTACTGAGTCCAAGGAGATTATTACGTTTTTATACATATAGTCCTCAACTTACAATAGTTCATTTAGTGACCGCTTGAAGTTACAACACTGAAAAAAGTGATTTATGACCATTTTTCAGACTTACGACTGTTGCAGCATCCTCATGGTCATGTGTTTTACATTTGGATGCTTGACAACTGACTTACGTTTATGGCTGTTGCAGGGTCCATGGGTCATGTGATCCCTATTTGCAACATTCTGAAAAGCAAAGTCAATGGGGAAACCAGATTCACTTAACAATCGGGTTACTAATTTAACAACTGCACTGATTCACTTAACAAATGGGAGAAGAAAAGTAATAAAATGTGGCAAAACTCACCAAACCTCTCATTTAGCAACATAAATATTGGACTCAATTGTGGTTGTAAGTTGAGGACTATCTCTATTTCTTTTTTCTTTTTTATATCCTTATTTTCTTTCTTTATTCTTTTTTTAATTATTGCTATAATCAGTGCATATTTAAAATTAATTTCTGGAGTATGTCATACTAGTTTTTTGTATACTATATTGCCTCCAACCTAATGGAATCTATAAAAATATTTAAGCAGCAAAAATACATTTAGTTATTACATTATATGTTTTACTTATCTAGCCATTCAGATGACAATCATTAAAGCTATTAAAGCAAAAGGAAAGTACATTCTATATGTATCTACTATATATTAAAAGTAAATGAAATATGGAAATTATCATAATAAAACTGGAACTTGTTTTCTATCAAATTATTTTAAGTTTTCTATGAAAAACTCACCTCTGGTTGAATAGCTTTAAATACAGGAATGTCCATGAGTGTAATCTGGCCCTTAAATCAAAGTTATAAGAAAATTAAAATTATGTTCCTTATTTTACAACTCGGTTCATTTGATTATTTAATGCCAGAACAATTCCTAGCAAAATGACGTTTCCTTAACTATATCAGTGATAACAATTATTCTAGGGCAGTGATGGCGAACCTTTTTCGCCTTGTGTGTTATTGCGTGCGCTTGTGTGCCCACCCCATAACAAAGCCCCCCACACATGCCCCCCACGCATGTGCACGTGACGGCTTTCTGGGAACCTGGGTGTGTGTGTGAAAACAGCCTCCCCCACCACACCAGAGGCCGGAAATGGCCCATTTTCTGACTTCCGGTTTGTGTGTTGGCCCATTTTTCACCCTCCGGAGGCTTCAGGGAAGGCTCCTGAAGCCTGCAGAGGGCAAAAAATGGCCCAACATGCAAACTGGAAGTTCGGGAACAAAAATTAAGGCAGAAATCAGCATGTCCTGAAGCTGACAGGGCAATGCCTCACATGCCCTAAGAAATGGCTCCGTGTGCCACCTGTGGCACGCATGCCATAGGTTCGCCATCACGGTTCTAGAGTATGGAAGAAATGAGAGAAGTACTGAAAAGAAATTTCAGGAAAGCGTTCCTTAATAGAAGCAGCTTAGATGCTGACAATTCAAAAGAGAAGGTATAACTTAATTTTACAATATCCAGAGTGATCAACCAGAATTATTATTAGTAGTTAATATTAGAATTACTAAGAATTCTAGCTGATTGGGAACACATTTTATTGTGGATTGCATTCATTTCCACTCAATTGCTACTACCTGTAATGACTATAAAGAAATGTAACATATTATAGTCAGGAATGTTTGCTTGTAAATTAGAAACACTTAGAGGATTTTGTTCTTATCTTAGAAGTCTTGGCATCTTAATTATTACTACATTAAACCAACTCCACATTAATATATTAATATATTTCAAAACAATATTTGCATTTTCCTTTTCAATTTTACAGGACAATCCCTTTCCATCTGTCTGGAACTTCATGAGGAATTAGTTTTGCCAAATAATCACTCTGGGAATGGAATTGTGATGGGCTTCACCCCAAGTAAATGAATCTGATCACGAATAGTTCCTTTTGGTACATATTCTTTTATTTGTAGGTAACTACCATAAAAGGTCAAGCTAAGCTCTTGTTTATGACACTTATCTTGTGATCTGAATGCTTTAGACATTGCTCAGTAATAAATCACTATGTTCATAAATAAATGGAAGCAATTATGAATGTATTCACTATTTTGAAGTCAGTGACGTGCGGTGAGGTTTATGGCTGGTGAGGCAGCCATTTTTTTAGACTTGTGGACTTCAACTCTCAGAATTCCACAGCCTCGAAAAGATGCCTGCCTGAGGAAAAAGCCTTTCACATCTCTGAAAGCCAGCCCGGGGTAGGATCCCTCCAGGATGGGCGCAAGTTCGGCTTCCAGAGCGGGCGGTGCAGGCTCCGGTGGGCTCCTCCGGGCTCCCGCCTTCCCAAAGCGCGTCCCTGTTTTTGCGGAAAGCAAAAGAATGAAGAAGAAACAGGGAAGCTTCGGGTGTGAAATGAGGCCACGTTCACCAGCAAAGGGCAAAACTCTCTTCCACGGCCTAATTTCATACCCGAAGCTTCGTTTCTTCTCCATTCTTTTGCTTTCCGCAAAAACAGGGATGCGATTTGGGAAGGCGGGAGCCCGGAGGAGCCCACCGGTGCCCGCACCACCTGCTCTGGAAGCCAAAATGCCGGCCAGGACTCCCCAGCTCAGCTGCTTCCCAGGCCGGCGGCGCCTGCCAGACGCAAGCTGTGAGGGAGCGCCGTGCTTGGTGGAAGGGCTCCCGGGGCTCTGAGCATCCACCTGCCGCTACCCACCTTTCGCTCCGCAGAGAAGAGCCAAGCGGCACCGGCCTGGCTCCCCCGACCGCACCCTCGGCACCCGAGCCCTCCGGTCGGGGTCAACCAAGGCTGGTCCAGCTCGGGGGACGCCAGCCACCTCGTGAAGAGTCCGGCCCGGCCTCCCTGCCACCCTCTGCCACGCCGGCCAAAGGCGCGCTGTCCTACGTCAGGAATTTTTAGGCTTGCTTAACTTAAGGGTTAAAAGCCTAAAAATTCCTGACGTAGGAGCGGCACGCAGTTTTCCTGCCTCTTAGTAGAGGGCGTTTTTTAGAGGCTTTTTAAAACAGTTAAGCAGTCATCCATGGTGAGGCAGGCTCAGGCAGCAAGTAGCTCAGTCTGACCTCAGCTCTCGCCTTTTTCCCTTTACATTTTTTTTCTTTTCATGATGACAGTGGTGAGGCTGTGCCTCCCCAGCCTCCCCTGACTGCACATCACTGTTTGAAGTATATCTGATTTCAGCCACAAAATTCTGTGCTGAAGGAATTAAATTCTCACATGCATAAGAGAGAATTCTTACAGTCATTTTTGTGCAATATTTAAAATTTTAAGAGCCCTTAAAAATAAGGATTCTCTGTGGTAAAAGACTAAAAAAGGAAGCTTGACTTGTAGTTCAAAAAACAAACTCTAAAGGCCACAAATTCTTTATTTTTCTTTTCACCGAGGTAAAAATATAACATTATTTAAATACAATGCTACATATAATGCACAAGACCAATTAAAATGGTAGAGATTGAGAATTAGGAATATATTTTTACCCAATTCTCAAAACAGCAAAATCTGTACAAACATTGCTAGCACCCAGGCTAATGTAAAAGGATTTCCATTCTTTCCATTCCATTCAGAATGCTCTTTGAATCTCAAAAATACTTTTGGAGAAGAATGGGGAACATTCTGTGTATGTAATCTGGATACAAGTCATTTTCTTAAAAAAAGGGAGGGGCACATAATAATGTTGATGTCCTTAAAGTAGTTAGTAAAAATAGTTTTAGTTTGAAAGTCTATATTAATTTTAATTCTAGCTAATAAGTCAATTGTGAGAGAGGACAGCACTGATAAAGAGAGAAAATGTTCTTCCCATATAAAGTATTTCTAACAGTATCTCTTAATGCAGTGTATAGGAGACCTTTGTATGACTCTTCAGTTCTCTGAAATATCTGAAACTTTTAAACCCTCTTTTAACTCTTGAAAAAAACAATATGTTACAATTTGCTAAAAGTAGGGCAAAGGGATTATTAGATTAGGAACATTAGTTAATTACTTACTGCATATTCCTCAGGTGTAACTTTCAGAACATCAAAAACTACTGCATCAAAACTTTTCTTTATTTCAGTAGAACCTTTGTCACTCAATGATTCTGAGCTGCTACTCTTCTGTCAAGAAGAAATAAGTTATTTCAGTACAAAAATGTTTTTAAAGGAGTTCCTAAGTGGTTTTTAAGAAAGATTACTTGCATATTATTGTATCTATTCAGTGGCAAATTAAAAATTGTCTAGCAATTTGTTAACTTTTGTCCCTGAAAGAAATATTAAGAACCAGTACATGAATAGACTAAAGTGCTAGGCAGAGACCTAGATTCAAGTTCACATTAAGCTAGATAAGCCAACTTTCGGTCAGTCACTAGTTTTCAAACCATTCTATTTCACACCATTTTTGATATGAACGTAACACTGGAAAAATAAATGATACCCAATTAAATCTTTGATCTCAGCCCAGCCATCTGAGATTGTCACGGTTTGGTCCCAAGTGCATGGAAGCTATGTAAGTTTGGATGGGGAGGAAGAGCTCCTGCTTAAAGAACATGCAGAAATCAGCTGTGGTCATGAAGGACTCCAAACAATTCAATCTGGTGCACCAACTGTGCACTAAATCCAGGGATCCTTCAGATAGTCACTCATGCCCCTGTTATGTTATGGCTTGACTATGTGATGTATTATATAATACAATATATTATATTATATAATACAACTATGTGATGTATTATATAAGGGAGAAATCCTTGAAGACCACCTGGAAGATTTAACTAGTCCAAAATGTGGCAATATTAGTGATAGGCATGCCTTGGTATGCTCGTATAACATCTCTGTTTCATGAGCTGCATTGGTTGCCAGTTTCTTTCAAGTTGTGATTCAAGATGTTGGTCATCACCTATAAACTCCTACATGACATAGAACCTAGTTACAGGTAATTCCCAAGAAACGATATACCATTTAAGTAGGCATTCAAAGTTACGCACCCTGAAACTACATATGACCTGTTCAAAGTTATGACAGCTGCAGTCCCCCTGCAGTCATTCATGACAAGCCACTTGCTGCAAAACATCACTTCACTTCCCCCATCCCACCCTGAAGGGACTCATAGTGCTCAGGGCTGCTTCCCATGCCTCCTGGAAGCAGCTGTCATTTTCAGAACCTTGAGGATTCGAAATGGCAGCTTCTTTTAGAGTTTTCTGCACCAATCAGCTGACCATTGGGAAGCTGAAAAGCTCTCCTGCCTCTTGTTAGGCTTTGGGAAGCCAGTCCCTGAATAAAAAGGGGAAGCTTTAGGAAGAGCTTCCCCAAATATTTCTCTTACTTAAACCCCTCCCTCCCCAGAAAGCCACATTTTTTTCAATAAACAAAACAAAACAAGCTGGGAGGGACAGATTATCTTCCCTTCCCATTTAGGTGCTAAAAATAAGGTCTCTGCCTCTGCTTTCCAATCTATAACCCTTTAAAAAAATTGACTTTGACTCCAACTGAAGAGTAGAGGAACAAAGCAAACAAGGAAATAATTCAAGCTTTTTCTCTTGAACTGGATAAAAAAAATCATCTCCAAAAGTAAGCTAACTAACGCAACAAAATAGAGAATATTGGGTCTTTGTAAACTTTAGCTTTCTGTCTAATTGCCTCTAGAGCAGAGGTTCCCAACCTGGGGCCCCACGCTCCACAGGGGACCAATATGATTTTAATGGGGGCAATTTGAACCTTGTTTAAACCAAGTTAATGGCCTTTTAGGCTTCCTCCCCGTGAGTAGAGTTCACTTTTTGAGTAAAATAAGAATTATATGGGGGGCGGGGAATCAGGATTTTAGAGACACTTAGGTGGGCCATGGCCAAAAAAAGGTGGGGAACCACTGCTCTAGAGGCAATCTACAGTCTAGCCTTTAAGTCCTCTCAGGATCTCCCCATCCCTGAGCTCCACTTAATGATCTGTGCATTCATTTAACAAATCCACTGGAGAGAGCAGGGATGGCTGGCTGTTACGGTACTTGAGGCAGTTCATTTAATGCTGTCCCAACTTCCAACCTGAATGGGCAGACTCCATTATGCTTGTAACTTGAGGACTACCTATACTTGAGGAATTGCCCATCACCCATATCAGCTCAGCTGATTTGATCTTGTAGAATTTATATGTTCTGGGTTTGTTTGAATTATCTATTGGGACTCTGGAAGTGCATCATCTCTATAGAAGCACCTGTATTATTCTAGAATAAGGTTCCCCCCAAAGTTTGGATGGTCCCTACTCTGCTGTTGTTTAGAAGAGCTGTGAAGACCTCGCTCTCCACCCAGGCCATAGGCAAAGGAGAGTGAGACTTCTTGCTTTATTCTATCTGGTTTGTCATTTTTGCCATCTTTTACCTTTTATTGGAATTATAATTTGTGTGAGCCTCCCAGAATAATTAAGAGTTGGGCAGCATATAAATGTAATAGATTATTAAATTAAAGAAATGCTATAGATGCCATCTTGAAGGTAGAACTGAATTCCACCTAATGTACAGAAATATAAAATGCATTACTAAAAACCAAGTCAGTGGAATTAAGTGAAAACCATTTGAAATCTCTAATTCTTGTGTCAAGCTAATCAAAACATATTATACAAGTCTTATAAAACAGCAGTCCCAACCTTTCCAGCTTTGCGGAGTGGCGGGGTGGGGATGGGGAAAAGAGGATGGTTCTGCACAAGTGGTGGATAAGTGAGTGTGTGCAGCTCTATCCATTTGTGCGAGTGGCAGGCACGCATGCCTATCACTTGTGCAAATGGAGCTGTGGGCATGCTTTCCTGCATGTTCGCCTAGGCCAGTGATGGCGAACCTATGGCACGGGTGCCACAAGTGGCACGCGGAGCCATTTGTTAGGGCACGCGAGGCGCTGCCCTGTCAACTGGCCAGCGTGCATGCGGGCGCTGGCCAGCTGAGTTCACCTTTTTAAAAGCTATTTTTCGCCTTCCCCAGGCTCCAGAGGCTTTATAGGAGCCTGGGGAGGGTGAAAAGAGCCTCCCCCCCGGAGGCTTCAGGGACCATCCGGAGGCTTCCCTGAAGCCTTCGGAATGCTTAAAACCACCCTCCGAGCAAACCGGAAGTGACTTCCGGGTTGCTTGGAGGGTCGTTTTAAGCGTTCCGAAGGCTTCAGGGACAGTCCGGAGGCTTCCCTGATGCCTTCGGAGCGCTTAAAAAGACCCTCTGAGCAAACCAGAAGTCACTTCCGGTTTGCTCGGAGGGTAGTTTTAAGCGCTCCGAAGGCTTCAGGGAAGCCTCCGGACGGTCCCTGAAGCCTCCGGAGGGCTTCCGGGGGGCGGGGAGGCTCTTTTCACCCTCCCCAGGCTTCTATAAAGCCTCTCGAGCCTGGGGAGGGCAAAAAAAGCATGTAAAAATGGGGGGCGTGTGTTGTGCGCGCATGCACACTGGGGGATCATGCGTTGCATTATGGGTGCGGCACGCCCGCACACGACCCCCCGCGCGCTCCCCCCACTTGTGGCACGCGAGCCAAAAAAGGTTTGCCATCGCTGGCCTAGGCCATGGTCTGGTGGTAAGCTGTTGCTGGGGGCTGGAGATCTCCGTTATAGAAGAGCCATGTTCTTCTTTGCTCTCTTTCCCCTCACATAAATGGCAAATTCAACTTGCATAAATCAATAACAATACTCTTTTTTGGTAAAATCCATTAATATGCAGACATATTATTGATACAATCACTGTCTCTTGATTGTTTAGATAGTTTTCCTATTAGTGACTATTGTGTTACATTTTTACTACTTTTCATTATCAATGGGCAAATTATTCACCTAAATTGTCAAATACTAACTGACAACTTCTAATAGGTAACTCTGAATATTTCAAATTAAAATAATGCTTCAAATGGGATCAAACTATATTTTCAATTATATAATTTTCATTTTATTATATATACATGCCCAAATCTAATCAGTGAAATAACAAGAGGTACAGTCAGAAGTCATAACTCTCCTAGTTGCAAAGAACAGTACTGTATAATCACTTTAAAAACAAAACAAAGATGTCCATATAGGTAATCCTTGGTTAACAACTGGATGCCTAGCAACTATTTCAAGTTACAATGGATCTGTCAAAATGTACTTATGATGTGGTTCTGGAGTCCTGGCCACTGTACTCCTCCTATGGTCACATGAATGCATTTTTGGCGCTTGGCAAAACCAGTTCACATTTGTGGCTGTTTGCAGCGCCCCATGTCATTTGTCCATGATTTTTGGCATTTTTTGCCACTTTATGGTGTTTATTTCCAGTTACTGACCAAAAAACACCCATTGGATAAAATTGATTGAACAACTACAGATTTCACTTAATGACCACTGCAAAAAAGGTATAAAACTGGGTATAGTCACATGGCTTAACTGTTGAACCACTGTCACAACCATAATTTTAAGTTCAATTGCGGTCATATTCAAAGACTACCTGGATTGTTTTTTGCTTACATATTTTATACTGTAAATATGCCTTATAGTTTTATAGCACAGAGGAATTATCTGCATATCATAATATTTAAACTTACCCTCCCTTCTGTACTGTATTATATATGATTATTATGGACTTATTCTGTTATTATTTAAGTTGACTGCATAAGACATTCTTTATTTCTTCCTTACCTCTGAAGCAGTAGCTACAATATTAATATTACTGGTCTGTCCGTTCATTAGGGCCATACTGTTTGCACCATTGACCTTCTGCCCTACATTTGCAGAAGTGGCTTTATTCATTCACGTTCACGCAAGTTATCATTCCTTAAAAAAGAAAAGTAATGTTAAGGATAAATATGCCTCATAATACAGCTCAACATACTTTTGCTAATAGCAAAATTATCAAAAAAAATCTAATTTAATGCAAAATACAGTGGAATAAAATTTTTAATCAGAATAGCAGCAAATTCAAACTAACAGTACATTAATGACCATCTGAGTCCAGTAAACAAGAAAAATATTAGATATCTAGTTTGTGCTATCATTACAAATGCTAATATATTTTATTTATCTATTTGATGTTTATACTGTTTAAAGAGACTTATATATCTACAGCATTGGTGCTTCTGAGTATGTAATCAATTTATTTTAAAATAGTTCTTCAGCACTATGTTATTCAAACACATTCTTTGTCTTGTCTTGAACATTTTCTCCATCTTTTCTACAGTGGAATTTCTAACAGCAAGTGGCTATCAAGGAGGATAAATACGGAAAATGCTTCTCTGTACTACAAAGTTTATTAGCATTTTTTATTATTTTGGACACAGTAGATTTGATCAGGTTAAAATTCACTTTAGAGCTGAGGATTTTCCACAGTTTTGGAGCAAGTACAGTATGTCCAACTGTTTCTAGTTTAGATAGATCTAGTTTATTTCCATTTTGGATAAGATATTGATGGATATCTTGACTCTACAGGAGCGTAGTAGGCATTGAAAATATGGAAGTAAATAGAAGACAGGACATGATACTAGAAGTATACAATATGAGAGTAAATGCAGTGGTCCTTAAAAGTTCGTAAACTGATTTTTCAATATTTCTACACGCAGTTAGTCATCTACTTACAACTATAATGGAACCTATCAATCATAGTCATAAGTCATGACAGTCAAAAGTTGGATCACCCATGTAACCTGATTTTTTGCAGTGATCATTAAATGAATGTCATGGTTATTAAGTGAATCAATGGTCCACAGTGTAGGTTTTGCTGAAAGCCAGAATGCATGCTGCTTTTTGAAAAAAATCCTGTTGTAAAACACTGCCATGTAACTGCGGGACTATCCTAACTGCTGTAAATGCAGGTCGGGGGAGGGAGCTGACAGAACTTTGGGACTATGCCTTAAGTACCCCTAGAGAGGTCTGTGGTAACTTTGAACAGTCGTTAAGCAACTAGCCATAAGTCAGGGACTACCTGTAAATGTGATTTGTTCTTCACACAAGACTTAAAATTAGATAAAGAGAGCCCATTCAAACAAATCAATAAAAAAAAACATTATTCATTTATTTATTGACAAAAATAAACCAAACAACATACTTAAAACAATGTAATATAATGAGAAACTTACAATTTAAAATAACTTAATATAAACATAAATTTAAAATTCAATAAATGTTGGTGCAGAAATAACTTTGTGCCAAAGCAACGGCTTAAGCAATGAAGCTCATTAAAAAAGTTTGGGAGGTGCAGGGTGGACATTTGCCATTTTTTCCCTCTAGAGCAGTTTTTCCGTTACATAGTAGCTGCAAGGGAAGGCAACTACGGGTCATCAGAATTGTTAGCTTCCAGATGTATGAAGTTTAAAGACTATTAAGGATATAAAGGAATGAAAGTTAAAGATCTGTTTTGCCCTCTCTTGATTTTACAGTATTGTACAGGTAGTCCTCAACTTACAACCATTTGTTTAGTGACTGTTCAAAGATACAACAGCACTAAAACAGTGACATGACCAATTTTCACATTTGTAATCATTGCAGCATCTCCATGGTCACATGATCAAAATTTGGGTGCTTGGCAACCAGCATATAGTTAAAGCATCCGGGTGTCATGTGATCAACATTTGCAGCTTTCCCAGTTTCCCAGTTTCTGACAAGCAAAGTTAATGGGGGGAAAACAAATTTGCTTAGCCACAAGATTCACTTAACAACTGCAGTGATTTGCTTAACAATCCTGCCATGATTCATTTAACAACTGCTTTGTTTAGCAATGAATATGTTGGGCTCAATTGTGGTTGTAAGTCGAGGACTATGTGTATTGTTATCAACTTTCAAAAATGTTTTTACACACACACACATACACAGCACACTAATCTCTATTCTGAAGGAAAAATAATTCCAAAATATTCAACATAAATATACTATTAAACTAAAAGCAAATAACATTTAAGACTGGGAAAGTCTGACTACATGCAAAGTTCAAAATAAAAATATCTCCCATTAATGATGTCTACTGAATCTTGAACTCTTGACAGTTCAGGGAGCTTAATTTAGCAGATTTTTCTTAAGTTTTTAAAAAATCTGTAATGTTTGATACAGTGGAGGAAGCTATGTTTCCAACACCTCCAGAGGTGTTGAAAGTTACAAGGTATGTGTTTGGTGAAAGAATGACGCTAGTGAGGATAAGATAAAAATTTATTTTTGCTTTCTGAGACATAGTTCTAAGGCACAAAATAGTTTTTCAATTGTCTATTGAAAAAAGATAAAAGAAATTGGCATGAACATTGATAACTTGCTAACAATGTAGCCTGAGCATTATGGGTTGCCCACTCTTGCATCTTGAAATGTTGCAAACAAACACGAAACAAACAAACATGAAGCTAATTTTAATAAGGGAAAAAATATGGAGCATATCTAAATAATATGTAAATCCTATATCCAAGCTCTCCGGTTCAAGAATAAAAGAATTTAATCAATCAGCACTAATAAAAGAAGATTAAATTAATATACAAAATGTTAAGTTATACAGATAATCCTTGGTTAACTACAGTAACTGGGACTGGTTTTCCCATTACTGAGCTATGCTTGTAATGTGTATAAAGCATGCAGTTGTAAATCACCCCAAGAAGGTGGCACAAAAGGTCCCAGCTGGTACACTATGGGCATGTAGGTGGTGGGGGCAGCTAGCATCAGCAGGTAATGGGCAGCCAAATGGTGAAATATTGGGGAAAGATAGGCAGAGGATGGGATTCAACAAAAGGCACTCTTTTATTTTACCGTGGCTTGGGACTGGGAGGTACCAAGCTAGGATTTACTTGAATTGGGATGGGTTCTTACCTAATGGCCAGTAAGACTTGGTTAGTGACAGCAATGGGGACTGCTGAGATTACCATCACTAAGTGATGGGGAATAAGAATCTGTTAATACAGCCTTAAAATAAAATAGAATTAGTTCATCTGGTAGTGTTTCCTATCTGGTTAATCTGGGAGGGCTGATGTCAGCATTGCAAGTCTGAAAGTACAAACTTCCTGCAGCTACTTTTAATTATTTGATCCACTAAGTCAGGTTACCTTCTTAGTTTCTTTCTCTGGGGGCTCCTACCTCTTTTGTTTGTTTCATGGGCAGCCTTTCTTCCCCTTGTTTGTCAACGTCATCACACATTCCATTACATCTTGTATGTGAACAGTGGTCCTGAGAGGGATTTAAGAGAAGCTCTGGCTGCACTGGTGCAAAAGAAGACCTTGGGTGGGACACAAATGGAGGGTCTGGGTGGGGTGTGAGAGAAATGTGATGGCAGCAGGCAGGGCTAGGTGGTAAAGGCAGCTGGCGGCATCAGATGCGGCCAAAAGGTGGTTGCAAATAGAGGTGGGCCCAAATGTTGTTCATGTGACTGTGGGGGCATTGCATTCAGTGACATCATAACTTTGAATGGTCAATGAACATATGAAAATTAAGTGAGAATTACTCAAAAGGTTTTATTCTTTACAATCAGCATAAAGCACATTCTTGTGATTTACATATCAAAGTATTAATTCAACATGTTTTTTTTGTAAATAATTACAGAAAAAAAATAAAAAAGGCTGCTTTGTATCTAACTGGTACAGAAGCCATCTATTTCCAAATTATGAATTTATGCTGAAGCAAGATTATTTCAAAATTGTATTAAAGGACCAATCACTCTTAAATGTAAAACTCACTAATATAACTCAAGGTTCATAATTCAAAAATAAGGTAACACTGTGTATCTAAAATGAAATTAAGTGTTCTATGACCTTTGGAATGCATTTGAATATTATGGCCTTGAAAACCAAACTTGAAATTAATTAATCCTTTTAAAATGAGGTCAACACAACAACAAAAAGGGTAATCTAGATAAGGTTTAACGGCATTCATGGGCAATTGGATTTAGCTCTTCTGGCTGTGTAGGGAATAATCCCTCCTTTAACTCCACCCTGCTTGCCTCTGTCCTACAAATTGGGACTGGAATCTTGGTCACCGATGAAGCAATTGTTAAGAACAAATCCCCACATGACTTCTTCACTCAACAACTGCAATCCTAACACTCTTGATTTTAGACATTAAGTGATCTCACACATTGTTAACTGAAGAGAGTCCACAGAAGGATATTTCAGGGAAGGTGGGGGAGACTCTGGTAGGCTCCACTCAGGAGCTGAAAATCCTCCATGCCAAAATACCAGCAGGAATTTTGGCATGGAGGAGCAATTCAGATTCTGAGCAGAGAGACATTTGCACGTGGCATGTTCTGGGCCTCTCCTAATCCCCTGAGGCACCCTGCACTTCTACTTGAAAGAGCTACTTGTTAAAGTGGAATTCCTCTGACGAGATGCAGAAATAGAGTTCAAATCTTCAAGATTTCAGCTGTTTTTGCACCCTGCCAAAGAAGTTCATCTACCCTCCATGTGCAAAAAGACTCTTTCAGTGGAATGCAGAAACAGTGCTCAAATCTTCAGTATTTGAGCCAGTGGTGAAATTCAAAAAAATTCCCTACCAGTTCTGTGGATGTGGCTTTGGGGTGGGTGGATGGGTCCTGTGACTGAGTGGATATGGCCAACTCAATGTCACTCACGGCTATGCTCCATCACATGACCTCTCACCACCGAGCCCACAGAACCCAGTAGGAAAAAAAAATGAATTTCTATTCTGCCTATTTTTTGCCCAGGCCTGGCCTAATCTGTCAAAGGCCTCCTGCTCTCCCTTCGCCACACAACACGCCCTTACCTTCCTCCCACGGCTGGCTGCCAGGGAAGGCAAGCCAGGGCTGAGCCGTCACCGCTGGGCTCCCCGCCAGCCCACATCTTGCCCCCCTTGTCACGAATGCCTGCAGCCACAGCCTCTTTTTTTCGGTGTATCTGGAGGCACTTCTTGTGCTGAAAGATACGCTAGCTGCAGGCTCCTTGCAGCGAAAATTACCGGAGTTGCTCTACTTCTTGAATACGCTGCTGCTGCCACCCTGTTCCATGCACCAGCCACACATGCGCACACTGTTGGCTGGTGCACTGCTCCGCTTGGCCTTGCCTGGGCAACAGCCGGAAGGGCTGGGTAGCGACAGCCGGAAGGGGCAAGCGAGCGGCTGGGTGGGTGTGGGCGGGGCCAACCTGAGATGATATTTACCGGTTCGGCGAACCAATTCAAATTGTCCCTATTGGTTCACCCGAACTGGTCAGAACCCGTTGAATTTCACCCGTGATTTGAGCCCCATTTCAGTACCCACTAAAGGAATTCAGATCCCCTTAGCAGGTAGCTCTTTCAATCAGCTACCAGATATGAGGGAGACTCCTTAAACCAGTGATTCCCAAACTTTTTCAGTCCACCGCCCCCTTGGTGCTACAAACTGATCCTCAGTGCCCCCCACCCAGTGGTGGAATTCAATTTTTTTTACGACTGGTTCTGTGGGCGTGGCTTGATGGGCATGGCTGGGGGAGTCATGTGACTGGGTGGTTTGCATGAAGGAATAAAGATAGTAACAGTAAAATTCAAACATTTTTTTTGTATTGTAATTTTGTATAATTCTGTAACAATTAATTGCACATTTATTCAAAATCCAATTTAAAAACCTTTGTAGTTAGTTAATTCAACAAAATTGTTGAACATGATCCAGTGATACCAGGTTTTCAAAGTCTGATAATCATTTATCAAGAACCTTAGTAACTAGTAACTTAGTAAACTTAGCAAAATTTAGTAACTACTTCACTGTTCAGTAAATTCTTAATGTGATGGATGGGCTTGATGAAGTGATACCAGTTTCCCAATGTCTGGTTTTAAGTCACTTAGCAGGAGTCTTAAATCACCACATTCAGTAATCTGGAGTCATTTTCTTTGCTTGGAGACCACACTGAAGCCATGTTCCACCAAATATGATGTTGGAAATGCAACAAGGAGCTTCTTAACCACTGTCCATAGTGCAGGATAGAGATCAGAAATTTCTTTCTGTAACTAAAACTCTTGGTACAATTTCTTGAACTTTGGCTTCAGCTCAATGTCACCAACATTTGCTTGAATTATTTGATGAGATTGACATATATATCACTAATGCAGTTTCCTATCTCTTCCATTGACATAATTAACACCTTATGTATTGAATACAAGTATATCAAGTATAGGTTAAACATGAATTGAAAAACATCTAATTCAAATGTATAAGCTGTAAATTTATTATATAATCACAGGCAAACATTGCACTTATGCCTAAGTCCTCTACCCACGCACATTATAAGATAGATAAAACTATCTTAGCTGGCTGTTGTAAATATTACTCTGCTAATTCAACAAGAAATACTACTGCATGAATTCTTAATGCAGAACACAACTAAAAGTGATTTTAGCAATTTTCTTTCCAAGTTAATTCAAAATGTATATCCAAATGTTCCTCTTATTTTTTCCCCAAGCACTAGGGAGGATTATATTCAAAACCAGACACTTTTGCTGTGTGTGTGTGTGTGTGTGTTTGCTTGCTTCTGGTCTCCAGAGTCAGAAGGGCCGGTTGGGACCCCCAGAGGTCATGTAGTCCCACCCCAGACAGCACCTCCCCGCCCCACATTCCCCAGCCCCACCTCCTCTGGGAAGGCTCCGGTGGGGGGGTGGGGAATGCAGAGCCCCTGCAGAGAGCCCCTGCTGCTCTCCCTCACCCATCACTTACTCCCTCCCTCTCTTCGCAGGCCGAGCGGCCGCAGCGTTACTTGGATGGTGATCATGGATGTGCTGTCGCCCTGGGGAGGGGAGGTCTGGCCGCCAGCAAAGGGCTTCTGCATAGGCACCCCATGCAGGCAAAATAGCGAGCGAGCGAAGGAGGATCAGGCAGGGCACTGAGGCCCCTTCTCCTCCCACTTTGTCTTGATGAGGTCGCTGCAACTTCCGGGCGCGGACGGACGGAGGTAGCCAGAGGAAGCCCGGGCAGGCGAGCGGGCGAGCAATGGAGGATCAGGCAGCTCGCTCGCTCGCTCGCCTGCCCCCCCGGGCTTCCTTCAGGCTACCTCCATCCGTCCGCGCCCGCAGCTGCAGCGACCTCATCAAGACAAAGTGGGAGCGAAGGGAGGCGAAATGGCCTCCCTTTGATCACTTGCTCCCCCCGCCTGTCTGCACTATGCTAGCCCTGCTCTCACTGATTGGCTGGCTCACCAATCGTCCCGCCCACCTCTAAGAGCCCTATCTATAGAAAGCCAAGCAGAAAAAAAGTTAACTGGGTTTAGATAGGGCTCTTAGAGGCAGTCGGGGCGATTGGTGAGCCAGCCAATCAGTGAGTGGACAGGGATAGCATAGTGCAGATGGGCGGGGGGAGCGAGCGATCGAGCAGCTTCTGGATGGGCGGGGGTGAGTGAGCGAACTTGTTCTGAATAGCTCGCTAGAGGAGGCCACCTCCAGCAATCCTTTGCCGCCCCCCTGGCCTCTTACCGCCCCCCTGCCGCCCCCCTGGCCTCTTACTGCCCCCCTAAGCCATCTCACCGCCCCTCAGGGGGCAGGGGCGCCCACTTTGGGAACCACTGCCTTAAACCTTCGCTGCTGGCTTCCCCATTGACTTTCTTGGAAAGCCAGCAGCAAAGATTGCAAATAGCAATCACATGGTTGCAGGGCATTTGGCAACTGGTCATAAGCCCGAACAGGTTGCCAGACAAATAGATCGCAATCACATGACAGCAGGAGTGGTAGTACAACATTTTATAACAACCAAACAAATGATCGTTGAGTCCTGCAGGTAGTTCTTGACTTACAACAGTTCATTCAGTGACTGTTCAAAGTTACATCGGCACTGAAAAATGTGACTTATGGCCATTTTTCAGTTACAACTTTTGCAGCATTCCCATGATCATGTGATCAAAATTCAGATGATTGGCCACTGGTTCATATTTATGACCATTGCTGTGTCCTAATGCCATGTGGTCACCTGCCTAAGAAAAGACAAAAGGAAGATAACACAGCAAGATGGGTGGCAAACCAATTTAATGAATAAAAAATAAAAAATAAAATAATGGGAATAAATACAGTGAAAGACTCTGCTGCTCTTATGGACATGGTTATTCCAGGGTCTACAAACTTTCCTTCTATTTACTCCAAGAGTGCATTAAGGGTAGGATATAAAGGAACAAAAGCATGCAGTAAGAAAAAAAAATAGAAAAAGAATGCAGAGCAGAGTTTGGTAATTCATTGCAATTATTTTACTTGCAGTGGTCATAGAAAATGACTTTTCTTTCTGTCTAGCAAGGCAACATTTTGGACCAGTGTTTTCTGTTCTCCCCTCATTTTACAGACTGCATTCTCTAGATCACAAAATCAGGTGAAAGGAGAGAGGGGAGTTTAGAATTAGCAAGTTTAGAATAAGCATTCAGCAATTGTTTGAACTGCCCAGCTGCCTTTCCATAAGGATACAATGAGGGATTCCTATATAAATGGACTATGTAACAGCACATGAAGGATTGGTTCAATTAAACCCTCGCAAGGAAAGTTTCCCTTAGCAATAGGGATCTTTATTAAATTTCCAATACAATAATGCAGAGGGCAAACTATTGAATCTGGCCCTAAAAAATAGCCTTAACTTTGAAGGAGAAATCAATAAATTGATGTAATTTGCTGATATCTGGGAAGATTAAACCATGTTGAGAGATTTAGGAATAAAATCTGATTCTGATGATCAATGTCAGGATCTGTTTTTAATGGCTTCCTTAGCCCGAGAGAATTCAAGAACTAAAAGAAAGGCCACAAGAAGAACGTTTTTTAAATTTTATTTATATGTATTTATATCCCACCTTTATTATTTTTTATAAATAACTCAAGATAACAAACATACCTAATAACTCTTTCCTCCTTCTAGTTTTCCCAGAACAACTCTGTAAAATGAGTTGGACTGAGAGAGGGTAACTGGCCCCAAATCATCCATCTGGCTTTCATTGCTAAGGCGGGATTAGAACTCATGAGTTCCTGCCTTCTAGCTTGGTTCCTTAATCACTAGATCAAACTGGCCCTCCATTAAGATTATTTGGGACCACAAACATTGAAATTTATCTGACAAAATGGGTAAAATTTATCCTAATAGAAAATAGTGGAATTCTTACCCATTGGTCAAATTCTTAACTTGAACTTCTTTTGGCTAAACTCAAGCCATAAAATCATATTGGATACAATTCTTGGGCATATACAGTGCTCTGATAAATTTACTTTGCATCACTTCCATTGTCCTATAGGTAGGGACCTAACCAGGAATCATAAAGTAGCTGAGATGGAGATTTAGCTGTGAATACTTTGAAAATTGCAGGGATATATTCTCCATCTTTAACATGAAAAGAAAAAAAACTATTTGAGCTTTTACCAAAGAATCACTTCCTGACAGTGGTGGGTTTCAAAAATTTTTAGAACCTATTCTGTAGGTATGGCCTGTTTTGTGGGAGTGGCTCAGCGGTCATGTGACCAGGTAGGCGTGGCCAACTTGGAAAATGTGGTGAAACTCACTTAACAATGTTTTTGCTTAGCAACCAAAATTTTGTACTCAATTGTGGTCATACGTTCTCTTTCTCTTTCTTTTTCTTTCTTTCTTTCTTTCTTTCTTTCTTTCTTCTTTCTTTTTTTCTTTCTTTCTCTCTCCTTCCTTCCTTTTGTCTCTCTCCCTTTATCTATCTATCTTTCTTTCATCTCTCTCTTCCACTTTCTTGTTTTTCTCTTTCTCTTCCTCTTTTTCTCTTTCTCTCTCTCTCTCTCTCTCTCTCTGTCTATCTGTCTGTCTCTCACTCTCTGTCTCTTTGTCTCTATCTCCCACCCTGCCTCTGTCTCTCTCTCTGTCATTCTCTCTCTGTGTCTGTGTGTGTGTCTGTCTCTCTCTCTGTATCTCCTCCCTCCGTGTGTGTGTCTGTCTGTTTCTCACTCTGTGTGTGTGTGTGTGTCTCTCTGTCTGTCTCTGTCTCTCTCCCTCTCTCTTTCTGTCTGTAAGCCGCTTTCGTGCCTGTCATCCTGGATCAGGCTGAGCTGCCTATCCTTCTTCAACACCTCCCGGGGGTGCACGTCCATCGTAAAATCGATCGGGTTGTCCAAAGTAGCGGGGCTCAGCATGACCTTGGCTGAGTGCATGCAAACGCTCAAGTCCGCTGCTCGCCACTCAACTAGTTGCAAAGTTCTCTCCGGAGATTCTGGCGGGCGGAGGCAGCACTCGCCTACGGAGCTTTGGCGAAGGGGATTTTTTCTGCGGGATGGCGCCTGGGCGGCTGGGAATTTCCCAGCCAAAGTAGAAGGTGAGGCTTTCAAACTAGTCTGGTCCTGCTTGAAAAGGCTGCTTTGGCGGAGCAAAGGGTGTCCTGGCTGAGGAATTCCCTCCTTCAGTCAGTCTCTGGAATTTTTTTTTTTTACAGAAGGGAAAGTTTTTTTGACTGTACAGCTCAACGTGATTAAGGCTGTTCTAATACTCCATAGAGCCTTTGCGCTTCTTGCCCATAAGCACACACTGCTCTCTTCTCTCTGATAGCCGCCTGGCTAAAAAGGAGGAGCCAGCTCTGCTGGTCCGGAGCCCATCCGGGAAGATGAGGAACGCAAGGGGGATCCCTCCCCCCGTGGATGGGCTCCAGACCAGTGGAGCCTCTTCCTCCTTTTTAACCAGGGGATCTTTTTTAACCAGGGGATCTTTTTAACCAGGGGATCTTTTTAACCAGGTGATCTTTGGCTGCTGCACAAGTCCACTGGCACACACTGCCCTCTTTTCTCTGATAGTCACCTGGTTAAAAAGGAGGAGGCTCCCTGGTCAGGAGTCCATCCAGGAAGACGAGGAACGCAAGGGGATCCATCCCCCCGCAGATGGGCTCCAGACCAGCGGAGCCTCCTCCTCCTTTTTAACCAGGTGATCTTTTTAACCAGGCAATCTTTTTAACTGGGTGATCTTTTTAGCCCGGTGATCTTCAGCTGCTGCACAAGCCCATGGGCACGCACTGCCCTCTTCTCTTTGATAGCCGCCTGGTTAAAAAGGAGGAGGCGGCTCCACTGGTCCAGAGCCCATCCGGGAAGATGAGGAACGCGAGAGGGATCCCTCCACCCGCAGATGAGTTCCAGACTTGGTTTAGCCTCCCTGGATGTCACAGCAGCCCCAAGCACGCCGATCTTGGTGTTTTTCGCATTGGAGTGTGCTGCAAGAGGGAGTGAGTGAAGACCTTTTCCAGCCAGCGCAAAGGACTTCCCCGGACTTGCTTTGTTGACCATGGGGCGACGGGCTAGCACCTCCACCACCAGAAATCTGTAAAAGGTCTTCACTCCCTCCCTCTTGCAGCACGCTGCGATGCGAAAAACACCAAGATCGGTGTGCTTGGGGCTGCTGCTGCGATGTCCAGGGAGACTAAACCAAGCCATGCGCCTCTCCCAGCCACTTTTGCGGCTTCCCGGAGCACCAAGAACCTTCACGCTCTTTTCCGCGCTCTCCTCTGCTCCTTGCAACTGCAATAGACATCCAGAAGCGGTAGGGGCTATTGGGTTGGAAACCAAGCCCTATTAGCCCCAAAAGCCGCTACGCCAGCAAAGAGTTTACTTACCTCCTCGGCAGGCAGCAATAGAGAGCCAAGGGCTCTCTATAGGGCTCTTAGAGGAGTGGTGCGGATGGGCGGAGGGAGCGAGCGGATGAGCAGTGACCGGATGGGCGAGGCCTGGGGGTGAGTGAGCGAGAGGGCGTTCCACCAGTGGAACTGGTTCTACACAGCATGCTAGATTTGTGGAACCACTTCTAGCAAACTGGTTAGAACCGGCAGGAACCCACCCCTGCTTCCTGACCTCATTACATCTAGATGATAAAAAATGGATAGGCCCATATTAAAACCATGTTCGTTAGATCACTAAGCTTTAGATAAAACCATTAAGCAAAGTATCTGTTCTTGTCTCATTCATTTTTGGGGTATAACAGCGGAATGTAATTAATTCGTAACACATAAATTCAGGGACTAAATATAGAAGGTTCACAAAACATCAATGTTTTGATACTGCACATCAAGTTGTTCCCTTCATTCTACTTCACTTTAAATATCCTGCTTTGTACTTTAGTTTTATAATGTTTTAACATTATTAGTTTTATAATGTTTAACATGCATTCCCTTCATTCTACTTCACTTTAAATATCCTGCTTTGTACTTTAGTTTTATAATGTTTTAACATAACAATCTATTTTTTATTCTAAGTTGTGAGAAAAATATGACTATATTCACTTAGTGAAAGGAGAATGACTTGGCTCAAAAAACGCATCTCAAATGCATTTTGAAAAAGGTTGAGCTAAATAATCTTGCTGTATTGGAGGCATCAAACTTTGGAGAAAAAAAGCATGTACTTAAGTATTCCTAAAACGAAGATGTAAAAGTTTGCTTTTGGCATTCATATAAACTGTGACAGGGAAAAAATGTACTGCAAATATTAAGCCTGATCAATATGGCAATGATACTTTAAATTTAAGTTATGTGTAGAAGGACTGGACCCCTAAAGGCTTCAAAAAGTACATTAATCCACTGTTAATTCTTCTTTTCATATTTACATCTAATACATAAAGAAGAAAATCTATTAAGCCCTTTTCAGTTAAGATTCTTCTTTACGTTATTTTTATCTCACCAGAAATGTTGATCAGTTCTTTGAATTTAACTACTTAAATGCAAAAAGAATACTGCTTTCCAAAGGCTTTTGGGTATTTTTTAAAGGATTTCACTTAGAGCTTCTATGTATAGGATATTGGGCAATTTGTACAAGTTCAGTTGAGTTTTTGTTTTATGCTATAATTTTATCTCACTTATTTTGCAATTACAAGTTTTTATTAAAATGTTTTGCACTCATGCTTTGAAATGTCATTTAGTTATTAATTTTGAAGATATCAACTGTGCTTTCAAGAGTAGGAAACAAGTTTCAGTATTAAATAAAAACACTAAATCTAGTGTGAAGTAATGTAGAGCTAATTTTGAGAATGCAGAAGAATGAGTGGGACTTTGTGAAAAGTATCCTGAGAAGAGTGTGAGAATAAACTAATATAACCCTGTGGATTGGCAATATGGAAAATCATTGTATTCTGAGGATTATAGAGACATATTTTGCTTTCTCCTTCATAGTAAGAAAATTCTAGAAGTTTAGACCTCATTCTCAGCTAACCTGTTTTCTTTTCTCTCTTGCTTGCTGAATAAGGAGAAAGTGGGAGCGGGAATGTTCACAGCTGCAAAGCTTTCCTTATCTGGAAAGTTCTCAGATTTTTGTTCCCATCCCAGATTAGTCAAGGTCAGATCCTGCAGCCTTATGATCACAGAAGGAGCGCCTTCTGGAGTTTTTCTAATATAAACCCTGAAATTGTCTTTCAACTTCTGCACAGGCTCAAGTGTTCATTGCTATGTACCCAGGGCCTTTGGAATGTCAAAAAAAGATTCCGAGCAGCTGAAGGGAGATCATCCTGCCTGAAGTGTTAGGCTTTTATATTTCTGATAATATCTACCTGCTAAAGTTATTAATAAAGTTTAAAATCTCCTTACTTTTGTTCATTATCTCTGGATCCTCAAAGAACGAATTGTCTGGCCACTGCCTAACACTTGGCAAAACACCCTACTTAGATTTTGGTTAGATTCTGTTACCTCTGCTGTATCTCTGTCTTGATCTTGCTTACCTCAAATAGCTAACACCTTCTAGTAAATGCTATACCCTTTATATACTCATTCTTCAGGTAAATAGTATCCAACTTTCATCAACATTTAATGGCAGTATTCAATGGAAACAGTCTATTTCATAATGTAACCTCTCTCACACTTACATGGTGATTTGCAACCAGCAAATTCAAGTAACAAGTTGAAGCGTATGCACCCAGAGCTACATTTTAAAAAGTATTGTTAGACAACAATTACTATTAAAATACATTAATGGAAAGGAGATCATATCAGCAATAATATGCACTGCTGTACAGGTGGCCCTTACCTAACAACTTATTCAGGGACTGTTCTAACTAATGACAGCATTGAATGAGTAATACTTGTGACCATTCTGCAAAGGTTCCAGCTATTGCAGCACACTTGCAGTCACATAATTGTGATCTGGCACTCGGGCAACTGATAGTTGCAGTATCCTGCAATCACTGATTGAGATTTGTGACCTTCCCTGCCGTTTTCCCAAAACAAAGTTAATGGGGAAATTGGCAGGAAGTCAGAAGTCCCAGTAATGTAAGGTCCTCACTTAATGACCAATGGTAATTTGCTTAACAATGGTAAACTGCTATTGAAACTGCTGTGGTTAAGCAGTATGGACACATATAATCACATTTTACACCTGTATTGCTTAGCTACAGAAATTCTGATCCGTATTACCATGTTATGCGAGGGCGAAAACAATTTAGATATGCTCAATATATAAATCTATTTCATGGAAGTTTTTTTTAACAAAAAAACTAGATTTGGGCTCTTTTCTATTTGAAGCTTATAATGTCTAATAGTAGAATTGAGATAAAATGGGAAACCCCTGTTTCACTTCATATACATATACATACACATCACTCATTCTGGCTATAGATTAGCAAGATTAAACAATACATTGTAATTTATTATTTTATTTCCTTCCCTCCCCTTCCTTTTTCTTCTGTCTTTCTGTCTTTCTGTCTTTCTTTCTTTCTTTCTTTCTTTCTTTCTTTCTTTCTTTCTTTCTTTCTTTCTTTCTTTCTTTCCTCTTTCCTTTCTTTCTTTGTCACCATTTCTTACTAAAGACCTGCCTTTTTAAATAAACAATATTATCTCCATGAAATCTGAGGAAATAAACCTCTCTGAGAAGATGAAGGTCTAATAAAACTAAGGTTACAGAGGAATAGACATTTGGAAATTATACTGACTGGGCCAATGTGATAACTAAGATAGAACCAGAGGAAAAGAAAGCTATTTAAGAAGAAAAAAACTAGACCATTAGAGTTCTATTAGATTTCAAGCAAGCCTAAGCACTAAGATCTATTGCATCTTACTTTCAACTAGCAATGAATGTAGTGACTTATCAAAATTCATGATTTGCTTGTTATACTAAGGATTGAAAGTTATAAACTTTGATAAAAATGTTATGTTTCAAAATAGATCACCATTTTTGCAATGAGTATCACGTGCATCATGTTAATATTGAAGGCTTAATACAATATTCTTTCCAAGTCTATGAAATGATGGCATTATAAAGCACATTATTTTGTCATCTGCTCCTATCATAAGCGTTTTATGAAATCAGTAAGCAGAGGAAGCAATGGAGAAATCAAAAGAAGCACAAAACAACGTAAACTTGTTTATTACATAAGTTGTCATAATATTGCCACAGAATAGGAAAAATCAATAAAATCTGAATGCTTAGTAATCCTGACAGACAGTCTCAGGAGATATATATTAAGAACTAGTTCGGGCTTGTGAAAATAATAAATTTGCTGAATCAAAACCAGGACCAATTAAACATTTCAGAAATACTAATGATTATCATAACAAATTTGATATATCAAAATGATTATCTAATTTTGAATTTCATTATCTTTACCTCTAACCAGTATTAAAAGTGGATAATAAAGAATATTTTTCCATTTTACAGTAACCTAAAGCAGCAAATCAATTATTTTAGCCTGCCTTGATATATGACTAAAAGCCAGCTAGATAGCTATCCTACTCTTTAGGTTTATTTTGCCACACTTATATACTGGCTAACCAAACTCTAGTGTCTAGACAATGTATAACAATACAAATCTATTCATATTGTGAGAAGTTCCTTGTTAAAATATTAATACTACTGGTATATCAAAAACAGGGCTCAAAATAAAATGGTTAAGCAATGAAGAACAACCTTGGACTTACATAATAATTAGACTGCTCAAAAAATTTGATGGAAAAGCTATGCTTTTACTCTTTCTAAATATTATTAATAAATGGGCCATCATATCACAATAAGAAGCTTGTTCCTGATAACCTGACCTGTGATGATCTTATTCTAGGCTCCCATCGCCACTGACTTAAGGTGAAAGCAGCAAAATTGTAAACTACGGTATTTAAACAGGATTGCCAGATTCCATTTCCTGAGCTCAAATCCTGTAAGATTTTATATCAATCTCAATTCTTTGAATTATACTCAGAAGCATACAGACAACTATTGCTATGGCCATAAGGTAAATTCATATATTTTTTTAAATAAAACTGGTTAGGTACAACCAGACTCTATTTTTTTTACCACTAGACTAATTTAGTTCTTCTTACATAATTCAATATACTTTATTTTAAATAAGATTACAAAACAAAACAAAACAATCACTTCCCAAGTTACCTAGGACCTTAAAGATCAAAGACTGCAAATAAGAAAATGCTACAGAAATGCTAATATAAAGCTAGTGAGAAAATTTTTCTATTCGGTCATGGTTTGTACATAGCATTACATTTCAAAAAGATTCTGAGCAATTTACAGTATAATCAATAAGATCAATGAAAGTGGTACAGAACACTAAAAACCATTTTTTCTCTATGAGAAAAAGATGCCTATAAATGCCTATAGAAAAAATGTTACAAAAACAAGAAAAAATACTGCACATGTATTTAAAGTAAAATATAGCTTCTATGAATGTAACCAAAGAATGCAAGAAATAATTAAACTTCAAAGAGGCAGAAGAAATGTGATTTTGATGAAAAGTAAAAAAAAAAAGGTAATGAGTTACTAAGTAAGGAGCCTACAATAGAATGGAACAGATGTGATGAAAAGATCTGGAATGAAAGTGAATGGATGGAATGCTGAAAGAAATTTCAGAGCTTTCTATTTTATCAATTATCTGTTTAATACTAGTTTCAAAGAAAAAAATGAAAAGACCTAAATGCTGTGAAAATGTTTGTTAAATTATCAAAGACCAAAGAACAGCAAAACTGCAATATAAACCAGGAAAAATTAACACATTAGGAAAATAGAATTGACAAACAATAAACACTAGTAACATTATATATAGTAAAAATGTTAAAAATGAAACAGTGACAAATGTAGATAGTAAAACTGGAGATATGCTAATATGTGAACAGGATTTGCTTGGTGATTGTTTAATATGTGCATGAAGACTGCATGCAATTCTTTTTGAAATCTGAAAAATGTTACTTTTCTCCTACACTAAGGGAAAGTTAGTAAAAATGAAAGTAAAAAAAAAAACTATAGGGAAATTAAAATGTGCCTGAAAAATATTAGGCAGAAATTTGAAAGAGAATAGAAAATAATGAGCAAAAATTGAGAACACAATTAGTATGTTATATCCAAGATAGGTTGCTTTCCAAACAAGTACTTTATAATTTTGATAATCCCTTTTTGCTGACTCGTTTGGGTTGAATTTACAAAAAAATACAATTACAATGTCTAGAAAAGTCAGGTGTTAGTTATCCAATAAGTACAACTGTTCAAGGAAGGAATACAAATTAAAGAAAAAAACTGAATTCTAGTGAAGGGGAGCTCACCATTATTTTGCATTAATATAAATGTGAAATTCTTGGTGCTCTCCAAGTTTGGTTGTTTGCTTGTAGATGTTTTCATTATCTACTGGTAACATCATCTATGTAAGCAAAGAATCAAGCTTAGAGAGTATAAAGAACTTTATAGGCCAATCATGGAATGGAATGTATATAAAATGCGTAATAAATTGCTTCTTTAAGGATGAGTATTCTTTCTCTTTGGTGATAAAATGCTGATATTTTATTGAAAGAGTATTTTGTGGACAAATAGCATTACATCCATTCAGGGCAACTGATATCAAGTATCAATAAAGGAGAATATTTGTATCTCAGGGTTGAAATAGGGATCCTTGGTGCTCTGACCTCTAACATCAAATATGTCATAACTTTCCTTCCCAAATCCTATTGCACAGTGGTGGGTTTCAATTAGTAGTTTCAACTACTGGATCGTTCATGCATGCGCTCGTGCGCCACTTCTGCGCATGCACAGAAGCGTCTGAGCTGTGGGCAGAGCCTCTTGCCTCCGCTACTACTGGTTCACCCGATCTGCGGTGAACCAGGAGAAATCCACCTCTGCTATTGCAGGAGATGACCAGGCTGAGTCTGAGGGACTCAGTCCCTGCGCTCCTGCCAGAAATCTAAGCCTACCTACCTTGAATGCTTTTTTTAATCTTCTGCTTTTAATCTTCGGCCCTTGACCATTAGTTGGTCAGATTTTTGTAGAGAGTTTAAGCTTGCAATAAATCTTTGTACTCATTTGAACTGCCTGAATTTCCTGATTTCCCTGGCATTTGACACCTACCTGATTTATTCACCAAATTGCAGAAATTAACAGAATCACTTCACCCCCTTTAAGGAAAACTCTGGCAAATTACAACAGATTAATTCTTCTTCAGGTTCCTTTCTGCACACTAAAATAAAACAAGATCAGGGGAAGGTTTAAATTTTTCTATTGTTTTGTTTCTCATCTTTATTATTTTTCTAAATAATTCAGACAACAAACATACCTAATACTCTTTGCTTCTATTTTCCCTACAACAACCCTCTATACAAATTACTATATACAATGCCCTGGAATTATACCCGCATTTTTCGGAGTATAAAATGCACTGGAGTATAAGACGCACTAAGGTTTTGAAGAGCAAATTTAAAAAAAAGTAGGTAGGTAGATGGATAGAGAGGGAGATAGAGAAATACAGTAGGTAGGTAGGGAGAGAGAGAGTGGGTAGGTAGGTAGGTAGGTACATAGAGGGAGAGAGAGGGAGAGAGAGTAGGTAGGTAGGTAGGGATAGAGCGTGAGTGTGTAGGTAGGTAGGTAGATGAGATAGAGAGAGAGAAATACAGTAGGAAGGTAGGGAAAGAGAGAGAGAGAGTAGGTGGGTAGGTAGATGTTTCCAGGTGTATTTATCCATGTGCTGGAGAAGGAAATCGCTGACAATCTGCAGCACCTAAGACTTTGTTTCTGCTGGCACAGCATTTGATCAATGTAATTCTCATCAATCAGTTAAAGAGCTTTCCAAAAGGGGAAAAAAAGGTTTTTGCATTCTGCAAACCTCCCCAAAACGGCCTGTTTTTCGTGAAAACAGGCCTGTTTTTTTTTTAAAAAGGCATGAATAGCCTTGGAGGGGCTTGCAGAGTGCTCCTGGGGGAGGGGCAAAAACGAGCAAAAAGCAGGCCATTTTTTGCTAATTTCTGCCCTCCCCAGCCCCCAGGAGCTCTCTAAAAGCCTTCATAAGGCTATGCACGGCCATTTTGGTGAAGGGGCAGGGCTTCGGGAGGCAAAAAATGCTGTACTCGATGTATAAGACGCACCCACAGTTTCAGCCCCTTTTTTGAGGAAAAAAGGTGCGTCTTATCCTCCGAAAAATAGGGTAGTAAAAAGCAACTCAAAAATAACACTAAAGGAATCTAGGCACACTAAACATTCTCTTGTTTCATATAACTCTTTGGGATCATCAAGTTTGTTAAAAAAGATAAATCACAATTCCTAGTAATATTATGGCCTATGCACTGCCTTCTTCCATAATGTTTTTTGACTTCCCAATCTTGCCACAATATTCTCTGGAAGTCTGCCTCTTGCATCTGCTAGGGTATCAATGAATTACAACTGACTATAAAACATCAGCAACTACCAACATTTACAATACACTATGTCTTTGGAGTGGGAGAACATTTGGCTCTCATTTAAAAGGCAAAAGAAGCACTTAGAAATACTGGCAGTTTCCATGACCTTAGACTTTGGTTAAAATATTTTTAAAAAAAACATAAAACTAACCATGATTTGATCTAAACATTTTAATAACATTAACTACTAGGTAGCACAATAAATACTTTACAATTCTGGTATGAATAAACACAATAGTTACTCTATAATTGGGTTCTCATAGCATACTAGGCCAAGTTAAGTCTCTAGCTATACTCAGACTGCTACACCACTGTGTTTCCCCAAAAGCCTTCCTCTAAATATGTACCTCTCCTCTGCCTACTGCTTCACTTTTCCCTTGGTTTTCAGAGTATTTTCCTTCAGGAATCCTAATTTCCCCTCCCATCTGCAGCTCTATTTTTTTCATTGCCTACCTAGTACTTTGATGTTTCTTGCGGAATTTTCCACTCTTGTATCTTTTGTGTATTTCTTCCCTTTTCCTGACTTTCCATATTTTTTATTCTCGGATTTTTCAGTTGGTTCCTACTTTTTCATTATATCCAAAATGATATTTTCTCTCCTTCCTATCCATTCTGGATTTCTTCTCACTATAGATTCAAATTGCTTTACCTCTCCCCATTTTCTTGTTTTAAACCATTCCACATATTTTCTCCTATTACAAGAGTTATCCTTGTCCCCCTTTTCCCAATCTTTTTTCTGTTGTCTCTTTTCTCAGCATTGAGGAACTCTTGCTTCCTCAATGTATAATCTCAATCTCAGGTCACCATCTACTGGAGGCCAAACAAACTACAGTATTTTATTTTTTTACTTTGCAAAAGGGTTGAAGATGGAGAGAGGTCTAAGAGGATGTGTGGAAAACAAAACAATTATATACAGCACATTAAAAAAATGATAAAAGTCTCTTCTCACTTTGGAAGCGCAACTCTCAATAAGTCATGAAGCATTTAATGTGCTATTTGAACCAAGACAAATTGCATACTCTAAGTAGGACAAATTGGGGTTAGTTTGTTCTGTTTATTGCATTAAGGCAACAAGGGTGGCTTGTTTATGGAACAAGAAGTTGTGTATATTTATGAAATTAGAATATCTCAATAATACCCAATGAAGATTAAATACACAATAGTCTGTGGGACAAAACCAACCTCTGATTGGAAGATTGGAGATTGGAAGTAAAATTAGAAGCTTCCCTTCTCTGGACATAATAGATGAGGTTTCTAGCCCTAATAGAAATTTTGGCTCATAATATGATGAGGAGGGTGGAAAATAAAAACATCAGCAGAACCGCCTGAAATATCAGGTGATGTAAGACCCATACTAATTAAAAGGTTGCAAGTTATCTCAAGCTTACAAAACCAAGATCCTATGTTAACCCTTCAAGACATGTACTATGTAAAGGATTGTGAATTAATATATTTACATTTTTACATGTAAATAGCAGACTACTCCACTTCTGTGGCAACATCTAATGGGGCAGTTCTAGTAGTAGCAGTAAAGAGGGAGAAAAACAAGCCGGTGAAGTATGTGGACAGGCTGTGTCCGAGAAAATCACGAAGCAGAAATTGTGCTTTAAACACAACACACGTCCCAAACAGTCACAGGTGCAAGAGACAGAAATAGGTGTGTCACACAGGAGAGAGCATACATTAGGAATGCACTGTATCGCTGGTAACCTTAAGTGAAAATATATCAGAGAAGCGTCTGGCTTTTTTTAAACACTATCAGCATAAAGAAAGGCTTGTTGCATGCCTCAGGATAAAATCGAGGCTTTCCGTTGCGGTCTGGACCCGAGGTCTCATCTTCTACAACTCAACAGAGTTCACGTCAAGCTTGAAAACTCAACGGCCCTAAAAGCGTTTCTGAAGATTAAACCCCCCCCCGCTCCACGGTATGAAAGCTGGCACTCCTTGGTCTGGAAGGCGTCAAACGGAGGAGCCGCGTCTGGGCTGCCGGGAACGGCGTCGGGGGCGGCTGAGAGAGGCGCCCTCTTTCCTACCGACCCCCCGCCTAGCCCGGCAGACGAGCCGAAACATGCCGGCTGGAGAAGTGTAAAGCCCGGGCCGGGCGGGGAAGAAAGAGGAGCACCGAGCGGCGCCTCAGCCTTCCTCGGGCAGCGCCGAGGGGCCTTGCGGAGCTTCTCGCCCAGCCGGCAAAAGCAGACTATCGACCACCCACCAAAGCCCCCACCTCTTGCCCGCAGTTCCTTCGCTCACCTGTCGAGGAGGGAAGGGCGAGCGGGTGCCGGAGAAGAGGCAGCAAAAGGCAGCAACGGCTGGGCCAATCGCCGCCCGGCTCCCGACTTTCCTCCGCCGCTTCGGCTGCTCTCATTCAGCACCGGGAGCCGCTTAGCGGAGGGAGGAGAGGAATCTCTCCCTCCACACACGCTCGCCGCTCAGGACGGCAGGGGAGGGAAGGCAAGAAGGGCGCATGCGCTCACCATTCCCCTCTCCTGGAATTCGGCTTGCTGGGAAAAAAAAAAGAGCGCAGGCGCCGACCGCTGAGCGCCAATGTGAGTCTAGATAGGCCTAATATCGGAGGAGAGAGCAAGTGAGAACCTTTGACCGCATTGCGGGGGGAGGGCTGGATTGGCCGTCCTTGAGACCTCCGTCTTCCCTCCGCGTTGCTTCCCACCCCCGCCCTTAATTCCCCCCCCCGGATGGTCTGAACGTGGGTAACGGCAAAGTCAGGCGGTTCTGCTAGAGTCGGTCCCGATCGAAGGGAAAATGCCCCCCCCCCCCTTGGCAGGGGGAATAGCCGCGTGAAAGCGGCCGTTGTTTCCCCCAACACGGTCTGACTGGCTGCCTAGCGTTATCTTCAAATGACAGAGAACGGCTTCCCCCCACCCCCCGGTCCCAGTACCATTTTGTCTGTCTTCGAGGAATTCCGTTGGAATCGGCTCCCCTCGCTTCTTGCCATTTAGTCTCCTCGGGTGGCGCCGGGGGCGAGGAGGTGGCAAACGGATGCGCACGTGCTGTGTGAAAGTCTCCAAAGGCGCCGTGGCCAATGCAAAAGCCAGGTCCCTTTCACAGAAGGGGCATTTCCCAGATAATGTACTGCGGGGAGGCACACTTTTAAGCCAAAAAGCCTTCGCTTCGCGGACCTTCGCCGTATGTAAAACGTACTTTAAATGGAGAGGAAGGTTAAAAAAACGTCCCACTGCGTCGAATGTCGGAGTATTTTGCGCTGTATTTTATTCAAGTACACGGAGTTTCTGAACGCTGAAAGCCAGGGGCTGAAGTGCTTGACTTGCTTATCCAGTACCACAACGCTACAAAGTCCCGCGTTGTGTGGCCTTCCTTCACCTGGCCCTGAAGAACCTGGGACACCCACCCCCTCCCAAATCCACTCTGTCCCTTGGAAGCTAAACTGGGCGTCTTTGAGACTATATTCTTTCTCAGCCTTAAGTACCTTGCAGGGCAGTTGTTAGGGGATGAGAAAGCAATAAAATGCATTCCTAAACGAAAGGTGGGATATAAACCTCTCAAAGTACATCGCTGTCTAAAATTCTTGATTTACGGTATTAATTTTTTTTCTAGAAATATGGGACATGCAAATTGTTGCTATCTTGCAGAAGAAAATAGCTGTTGCCAGATATGTTGGAAAAATATATTAGACTTAACTTTTAAATAATGGCTATAGTTAAAGAGAAAATAGTACTGCATATAATAATTTATTATGTAATTATAAAGCCATAAGCCCTTGCCAATTGCACTGGATCACCATTCAAATAGAGTAATTATTCTGCCTACTCCCTAAATTCTAGAGGTTTATCTAAGTTCCTGATACAAATACATCTGTCCTCTTGTTTAAATCCTTACCATATGTTTTCCTATGCACTTTAATCCTTGATAGTAATTAATCAGCTACTGTGGAAAACACCTGTTCTTTTTCATTTCCTTCTAACTATGGTTGGTTGTTAAAAGTCCTGCTTTAGTAAGTTCAAAAACGCCCCCAAAATTAATCAATAAATCTTATATAACCTAACTCATGAATGTTTATTCTGCAATAACCATATAAATATTAATTTTAGATGGCTTTAAGCCTTATGCAAAGGACAGAATTAGAAGTATATTTATTGGATAGCTGAAGGACATAATTAGAACCAAAGAGTATGTTTATCCTCAGCTTTTGAGTATTTTGTGTCTTTCTTCTATATATTGTTCTGTGCTGTTCTTTAATCTGTTTTCTTTCAACTTTCTTTTGTTTTTAATCTCTCCGCCCAGCAGCTGAATTAATTCAACTTTAACATAAAATTCAGATATAATGTATAGCTATGTTTGATACCACTTGACTTTGACTTAGCTTTCAGGGTTTGCAAAATACTGAATGTAAACTCACGTAAAGAACATGAACTATAGTTGCTTGGTTTGTAATTCTCATGTCATTTATATTGGATTTGATCACAATTAAATTTGTAAAATACAATGAATAGCAGAAAACACCAGTAGGAAAATACATTTTAGATTTTATATGTCTTTAAGAGGATGGATACAGTATTTATCATTTTTCAGAGAACGGAAAATCTTCCTTGATATAAAGTTATAAATGATTGAATTATTTTAAGCAATAAGCTCTTACAGCCAATGTGATTGATCAGGCTAACCTTACTGATTGAGTTAATTTACATGCATATTAAAATACATAATGCTGAAGAAAATGTTTCATTCACTGATCCCATAAACAACCAAGCTTTACCTTTAAACAACATCCCTATGATTCTGTAGCTAAACTGATACGTAAAAACCTTGAATTCCCAGAGCTAGTGTGAACAGCTCCGAGATGCTTATTGTTAATCCTCTGTAGCTACTGTAGTTTCCACGCTTACAGTTAATACTTATCTTCTTAGCACCTTATTGGAATGACTGAAGATTCCAGACATCTCACAGCTTGTAGTTGAGTTTGCAGTGAGGCTTATTTAAAAACAAAAACAGGAATTAGGATCTAAAATTGAAACCTTAAAAATTTTCCTACAATTTCCCTCTCTGAACATAAAATAATCGTATTATTATTGAAAATTATTATTGAAAGTTCTACAGTGATTTTAAATAGTTTTAATTCTTTTATTGCCTAATATAGTTCCTTCCTCATACTATTAATTGTTAGCTATTAATTGTTTTAGGAATTTGTTGCAATGTAAAAAAAATATTGTGCTAGTTTTTAATTGTATTGGATCTTGGACTATAATTTTTTCATTTGAAGGTTATATAAAACCCCCAAAAAAACCTTTGGTTAAAAGGGGTAAACAAAAATTATGACTCATTTTCCCCAAGGACCTACTGTAATCTTCTTTTATGTTAACCATGAAAAACTTTAAAACACAGCTTTTGTGGTGTTAGAGGTTACATGAAAAAACATTACATTTTTAAAAACGTGGCCGTTTTGTTCAGTTTGCCATCTTTATAATCACGGAAACAACATGCTGCAATTAAGATATTCATTTTGGGCTATGGTTAATAAATGTTTTCTCTTTGCTTGTGAAATAGTCTTTTGGTAGGTAAATTGTTTTCATCGTGCAGAATTTTAAATCTAAGGTGTTGGTTTTAAAAAATCCCAACTTTGTCATGTAAAATCATGTAAAATCTTTTCAATTTCTGCAATTCCCAGGGTGGGGATTAAGAGTCTTTAAAAATTATAGAAACCCAATTTTCTGATTACTAAAACAGAAAACCTTCCAGAAATAGTTTTCCAAGTCCTACAGGTGGAAAGTTTCCAGATTCAATCTGCAATTACAATCTATAGGAAGGTACAGAGGCTTCCATTTATATGAAAGACTAACTGTCCAGGACTTATCCAATACGTTCTAGATCCATATCCAATAGAAGAGAATATATGGAGCTCAGAGTTGAGCTGTCGATTCCTTGATGCTATCTGAGGTTGGTTGTTAGCTTGCAGATTCTTTGTTACCAGACTAGGTAAGATCTTCAGTGCTAGGCAAAAAGATCTTAACAAAGATCTTGGCATTGGGAAGGATATCAGTTATGAAGAAGGGGAAACTTGATATAGCTGAATCATTAAATTGAAACCAAAATGGATAACAGCAATCACATTAAATGTAAATGTACCCAATCTGCCTAATGAAAGATTTTAACAACTCCAAATACATAAATCTGATGCTTTCTTACAACAAATGTATGTAAAGCAATACTATGTTGATGTGTTAAATGGGGGGTGGGGGGAGGTAAGGAATATATGGCATCAGGAAAAGCAAAGAAAAATAGAATAGTAGTTATTACCTGGAAAGTAATGGAACAATTAAACAATAAAGAAGAGTTTTATTACTGATACTAAGAAATAAAGGTAAAGTTTTAACATTGGCATCCTGTTATTCTCCAAATAAAGATGATGATAAAGCCATTTTGAAGATTCAAAGAAATTGGGAAAACTTTTGGTGCATTAAATCTGAAAAGAACAGAAAAGAGAACAAGAAAAGGATGATAAGATTGATAAATCAAATAAATTGTTATATAGAAGATGGAAATAATAGAAAAATAGATTTTCCCCAAGAATTCTAAGCATAAAATGAACAAGAAAAAAATTGAAAGCATGCATTAAAGAGTTAAAAGAATTCACTAGAAAACACTTCAATTCAAGCAATTAAACAAGTGATAAAGAGACTTAAAACAGAAAGGTGCCAGATGCAGATGGACTTACAGCCAAATGTCAGAAAAATTTAGAAAATGCATACGTAACTTTATGCTTTAAAAAAGGGAATGAACTGAAGAAATCTCAATCATATAGATCGTTTCTTTGTTGAAATTTGATTATAAGATATTTGTTGTAGCTTAGTATACATGTAATAAAATACATTCCCAAATTATACCTAGAGAGCAGATAGATTATATTCAAAAAATAAAGATGCTGGATAATGGCATCTAATACATTTAATGTTAGCAATAGCATTTAGACTTCTATACCGCTTTGCAGTCCTTTATCTTGGTCCTTAACACCAATAAGATCAAGGAGCTTACAGTGGACTACAGAAGGAATAGATCAGACATCCAGTCCTTGCTTGTCAATGGAGACTGAGTGGAGCAAGTGGCCAGTTTTAGGTTTCTGGGTGTTATCATAAAAGAGAACCTGACCTGGGGCACTTGCATTGGCGCACTGGTCAAAAGGGCCCAGCAGAGATACTTCTCAGGAAACAACAATTGAATGAAAAACTGCTGGTGACCTATCACTGCACTCTACTCTACTCTATCACTCTACTCTATAGAGAGTATTTTAACTTACTGCATTTGTGTATGGTTTGCCAATTGCACAGGGGCAGATAGGACAGCACTCCAGAGGGTCAACATCATTGCCCAGAGGCTCATTGGTTGCCCTCTCCCCTCTTTGGAAGAGCTTTAGATCTCACACTGCCTTAAGAAAGTTCAAAACATTCTTAAAGATCCATCTTATCCTGAGCACCCTTTTTTTGAACTATTACCATCTGGTAGATGGTACAGGATAATAAAAACAAGGACAAATAAGCTGAAAAACAGCTGCTATCCCAGGGCAGTAACCATATTGAATTCTATGATATAGTGCAATATCGGGTTTTCAATTTCAATTATATAGAAAGTAAAGGAAGTATGTGTTTTTATTTTTATAGTTATAATGTACACGGAAGATGGCATTTAATTTCGTTATACCATGTGCAATGACAATAAACTAAACTAAATTAAACTTTACAGCCCTCTCTAAGCAGTTTACAGAGTCAGCATATTGCCCCCAACAATCTGTCCTCATATTACTGACTTCAGGAGGATGAAAGGCTGAGTCAACCCTGAGCCTAGTGAGATTTGAACTGCCAAATTGCAGGCAGCTGACAGTCAGCAGACGTAGCCTGCAGTACTGCATTCTAACCACTGTGCCACTATGACTCTATTAGAATATATTAATGAGAAAATAAATAGGACATTTTCAAAAGCTGCCTACAATTCAGAACCGAATATAAGAACTTATAACTGCAGCTTGCATATGACACATTAGCTCAAAGCCAACAATGCAGATTTAAAACTAGTATACTAATCGGCAAAGTGAGAACTCCAGTGTTATGATAGCACAAATGAAAATCTATAGCAATAAAGCCTGGAGAATAGTTTCTGAGAAAGATCTTATTCAGTCTTAATCCATGGGCAATGACTCATAAAACAGGTGCATCTAAGTTATTTACAGCTTTAAAAATCAATGCCAATGCTTAAACTTCCTGTATTACTTTTGAATAATTGAGCTCCACCCTTGGAGTTGCAATTGTAATCCTTAGAGCAGGGGTGGCGAACAAGTTCGACAAAAAGAGCCAAAATTTTAAACTGTGAGAGTCAGAGAGCCACACCACGCAGTGACCTGCCAAAACAGACAAACACTCACACAAAAGCATATAATTTTAACAATAATATATTAAACACATAATATAACATGCTCAGTCAGGTGTTTTTTGTTATAAATTTTTATAAACCCATTAGAGCTGCTGTATAACTTTTAAATCCATAAATAAGTGGAATCTCTGTCCACCTAACAACCTACAAGATTACTTGATGACCACAACCAGGAATGCCACACTTGCAGTCATTAAACAAAGCAGTCACATATCTCGCTTAATGACTGCTTTGCTCAGTGACGAGATTGTGATTGTAAATCGAGTACAACCTATACATGGGTAAATCCTGGTCCTAATATTATCTTCCTTTAACCTAATATATGTATTATAATATATATATGAGTTTGGATTATCTTTGATATCTATTACAATTACAGGCTGTGAGAAAAACACTCGTAGAATTTTGGGAAATATACTAACCATGGAAATTCAATTAAATGTTTTCTCCTATTTAAAACTCTGCTGCTCCTGAACCCAGAGCTTCAATATGCAACCATTATTATTAATTTGAGCAATCATTAGAACCTCACCGGAATCCTGCAGCAACTGTGCTAGACTTTGAAGCATTATTTTTTTGGTTTATCTCAACAGCAGAGGGCGCTGTTGAGATAAACCTGGAAGTACGGTCGACGCAACGACCAGCTCAGAGCTGGTGGAGTGCAGGCAAGCGTCGACCGTACTTCCGGGTTTAGCGCGCGATCCGAGCCACAGTATACTAAATAATGGTAAGAGGCAAAGAGCCTCATTTATTTTGGCTGCGAGCCGCATGCGGCTCGCGAGCCGCGTGTTCGCCACCCCTGCCTTAGAGCATCTTTTAATTATGCTTGGAAATGGACCAGAAACCAACGTAGCTTTTTAAAGAAACTAATGTAATCTTACCATTGCAATTTCAGCTAAACTCACTGTTTCCCATTCTTGGAAACTTTAAGAAGTATGAATTAGAAATTGAAGTCCACACATCTTAAAATTGCTGGGGTAACAAAGACAGTGCTAACTGAAGTTCCACATGGTGTTCAGAAAAGCCATTAGAATAATTTCCCCAGCAGCTCTCAAAGTATTGTTATCCTGTCCCAGGATTTTCAGTTCTGGAGGAAATAGAGCTGGTATACCACTAATAACTTGTTTCATGCCATAGGAACCACCTAAAAGTTCAAGGATATTTGTGGAATTTCAAGGAAATGTGCAAATCTCAAAGTTCATACAGACTATGAAAGTGAACTTTTACGGAGAATGCATCCATTCCCAGAGTAAGTAAACTCTTTTAGCCAATACCAACTTTTTTGGAGTGAATATTTTGTTTTACTTCTTCCACTACCATTCCGTGGCATTATCTGGGTTGAGCTTCATGTATAGTTCTTGGGAAAGTTTTGCATGCAAACTAGGTAGTTCTACCCTCATCCTTACAACAGGTAGTCCTCAACGTACAACCAAAATTGAGTTCAAAATTTCTGTTCACTAAATGTTTAAGTGAAACATTAGTTAAGTGAATTTTGCCCAATTTATGACCTTTCTTGCCACAGTTGTTAAGTGAATCACTACAATTGTTATGTTAGTAATACAGTTGTTAAGTGAATCTGGCTTCCCCATTGACTTTGCTCTTCAGAAGGTCACAAAAGGTTATTATAGGACTCCAGGACACTACAACTGTCATAAATATGAGTCAGTTGGCAAGCATCTGAATTTTGATCACATGACCAGGGAGATGCTGGAAGTCATAAGTGTAAAAATGATTATAAGTCACTTTTTTCAATGCTGTTGTAACTTTGAACAGTCACTAAATGAAGTGTTGTAAATCGAGAATTATAAAGCACTGCTGTGTAATGTGTGGTCCATGGAATATTTCAAGGAAAACAAGTTTTCTTCTCTTAACCATTTTACTGCTTGGGATTTATTTTGCTGCTCTCACAATTGTACTATCTTGAAGTTATTACTGGCTTCATTGTTACAGAAGACATGTTCAGGCATGACTGTTATTTATTCAGATAAAAAAAAATCTAAAATGACCAGAGTTGAAAAGTTGAATGTCTTTCTATTTGATTTATCAGTCCCACAGCAGTAAAACAGCAGGCAAATCTTATCTGATTAAAAATGATGTATTTTTTGTTATTCAAGGATTAGAAATATTGCTTCAATATGGTCTAGGCCAGCATTCCCCAACTTTTTCTGCTGGTGGATTGGGGGAGGGGATAGTTCTGTGCGAGCGGTGGGTGCGTGCAGCTCTATTTGCACAAATGTAGCTTCGTGCATACTCACCCGTTGCTAGCACAAGTGTCAGCATTCCAAATAACATCCAAAATTAAATCAGAGTCCAAAGCAAAGTATTGCTCAAAGTTCCAATTTATTAAGAGAGTCATGTTGGCACACCTGTGAAAACCCGAATCGGAAAGCTTCCCGGGTTTTCCCACCCAGTTGGAAGTTCATGATCTTGGCCCCACACCCACAAGTCCATCACATGGTCCAATCTTCCACTGCCATGCTGGCAGTTCCACTCATCCAGTTCCAGTCAGGTGCAGAGGTGGAAAGACAAAGGATGACCTTGGCTTCTGGAAAGGAATTTTATTTTGACAACATCACATTCTACTCCTTACTATTCCCCCTCCCAATTCCCCACTAATAAAACAGCATAGTAAAATAAGAGAGACTGTGGCAGATCAAAGATCCAGAAAGGAATATGACTGCAAGTCTGACAACAAATGCAGCTGTGTAAGCATGTGTACACCAACCTCTTCCACAGCCCAGTTCAGAACAGGCCAAGGTCCAGTACTGGGCTGCGTCCTGGGGATTGACAAACCTTGGTCTAGGCTATGAGTTTCCCAATGGCCATTTCATTCCAATTGCTTTGGTGGTCCCTCCCTCCATACTATTATAACATTTTCATCAATAGATCTATAATGATTAGTTTTATGTTGCAGTCAGCAAGATATCATTGCAAGGGAGGAGGAATCCCGTTTAAAATTTTGCATTGTGGCCCAAGATTTTAACAATAGATTTTATTGATTTATTTATATTTTCCCCATTTCTTAATTGGTCGTCTCCCTTAGAGGGGGACATTTACCCACATCTTCTATAATATCAGTAAGTGTAAAAAACGTTTTCATCTCATCACCTTGTTGATTCTCAAACTGTTTTTGGAGCAAATACTATTTACTTAGTGTAGTTAAGTGTTTTGGGATTTTTTTTATAATTGATATATGAAAAAGAATTATATCTATATCCATATCTGTTCTGACCCCCCTTCTTCCCTCGCCAACACAGAATACACTCCAGACCAAAACTATTTCAACAGGATTTATTACACCGACAGACAGACAGATCCTTGGCAGCAATCCACCACGACAAGACTCCCCAGCACAGAGAACGATAGCAGCTATCCAGCATGCCAAACTCACAAGGCAGAACTTTCCCAATAGTTCCTACGTTGACTTCTGCAAAGGACTTCTGCACAATCAATCCTTTTATAGACTGAAGAGGAGTCTACTTATCAGCAGCTGAGAGCAATTACCGCCGGTAACTGCCCCCTTGCTCCTTGCGCCTGTGGGCGTGGCGGTAACGAGCATCTAAGAACTCCCTGCTGATGTCTGAGTCACTTTCCCGTGACTCCTCCCCACTGCTCCAAGGCATGGCATCAGGAGCCCCCCTCCTTTGGCTCTCACCGCTGCTCCATGCCTCTGGCGCCTCCTGGTGGCTCACCAGACTCTCCGATCCCTGCCCAGAGTCAGAACCCTGCCCCGGGTCCTCCACATCCTCCAGAGCCAACTCATAGGGACCCTTGCTGTCAGAGTCTGGTGGCAGCTCCAACGGCTCCTGCTGGGCCACAACACATATCTATCTATGGTTAAAAGAAAGATATGAGCCCCTGTTTGGTTGGTGCTCATTTTGGGCCTTTGAACAGTTAAGAGCATCTGGCAATTTCTGTCCTACGTGTTGACACTAGAGGCTTCTGGAGGATTGGCAGAGAAGAAGAGCTGAGCTATGACTGCTGGAACACCAATCAAGTCTTTGGTAGCTGGCGGTACAGTGCAGTAGCAGTTATGGACTTAGCAGTGTTGGAGATGCTTGATAGCCAATCTTTGTGAAAGATGCAGCGGTGGCAATAATGGTGGATCCTTGGAGGTGAGACATTTGGATGTAGTAGAATGGTTATTCTTTTAAAAAGTGAGTGGACCACACAAGGGTGCTTGGTGGGCCACATGTGGTCCATGATCTGTACGTTGTGTAGGTTGTGTTGCACATGCATTTGTATGTAATCCTTTTTGTGCCTGCCTTGTACACTTGAAAAGTGTAATGTCTGAATTCAGTCTCATTTCCCTCTCAGTTTCCTCCTCCTCAGCATGGAACAAAGCATTATCTGTCAGGCCCATCTTATAAAATACAACCCTCTTAGCTTTGTTATTTTAAGAGCTGCAACTCTTGCCCTTTTGAGTAAGACAACATCTCGAAAAAAGCATTGCAGGAGCAGCAGGCTGGGATTGTTTTGTTGAATAAATCTCCAGTGATGTCACTGGCGTTATCCCCAAATGCTCATAATTCTGAGAATCATGCTCCATTTTCTCCCCACTCCACACTAGTACAATGGACCTATTTACCTACAGGGTACCTGATAGTTTTCCTGCCCCATAATTTGTCTGAATGCTGGGGAAATGAACATCTCTACACCAAAAACACTCAGCTATAAAACGTTTTCTGGATTCACTAAAAAGCAATGAATAAATAGCACAATTAATTTGAAAAAAAAAGAAGAGAAAAAAAAATCAGGTTTACCACAATAGGTAGTATTGTAGGAAGTAGGAAATGCTCTAGGTCCCTCTAGTGGAAGGAGAAAAAAAATGAGTTTCAGCTTTTTGCAGAATGATGCCTGAAGAGGAAAAAAAAGCTTTCCTTCTAAAGGACAAATGAATTTAAGTGAAGCTTATTGTAAATGTCAAGGCACTAAGACAGGCCACCCATTCATAGGCAACCTGTGGGCCCATCAGTGAGAATCTCTTGATTTCTAGGAATCCTGAGCTAATATTTTCAAGCAGCAGGCTTTGAAGGGTACTGCTTGTTCTTCTGAAAATGTCAGCCGTGAATTATCATGATTTTGCAGTGCTTCCACTCATGAACTATAATACCATCCTAGCTTTCATCTCCCAAACAGCTATTCCTGGGAGCAGAGAAAGTTGATTGAACACTGAGTAATGAGTATGGGAGCACCTCACAGGACTTGAAAGTGCCCACATACACATGAAACAACTCAGTACTGTAAAATGCATCTATTTTTGCTATCTCTGGTGTGCCAGGCATTCATTTCTTTTCTGAGTACGCAATCTCTTTAAAATTACTTTCCCTTTATCTTTTTAGTACATTGATGACAGCTTAATAGAGTGCTTAGAATTCTCTTTCCTATTCCCTCCCAAAGTAATCATCATATTGCTTGTGTCTCAGAAAAAGTATGAGTTGTTGTTAACACATATAACCCGCCTTTCCTCTGTGAGTCAAGATTGTGCATTGGGAGTGGGGGGGAGTGGGGTAGGAGACCTTCCACCATGTTATCTTTACAATAACTCTGAAAATTAGATTGGGCTGAAAGACAGTCATTGGACCTATGCAAACCAGGCATTTCTAGCACTATTATTACCCCAGAACTATTCCTATAATGTCTCACAATTATCTTGATCTGAGCTCTGAGGGAACAGCAAGAAGAGACTCCTTTCATCTAACTCCGAGATCTACTCTTGACCAGAGCTCCCCTGCCTTCATTTTTGCCTCCCTTTGTTTTCTTACAATAAAGGGGTAGAAGATCCAAAGTAGTTTGTCTCACTGGGAAGAGCAGCCTCAGAGTTTGGAGATTGGAAATGACAGAATTTTAGACTTAATAAACTTGCTCACATGGTTCATTATTCAATATACATAGTATGGCATTTTAGTCAGTTTCTTGTTGTTCATCATTTGGAGCTAATGATGCCAGCCATTGTCTCCCAGGGGAAAGAAAAACACGCGTTGAAAGCTGTCATATGAACGGCGGAAGTCTGAAATTATTTGCAAAGCACCCTCTCATCTTTCAGTATAATGTTCCAGGATCTTGCTTCAGAGTCATTGTTGTTTGATATAATGAACAAACTTCAATATTAGTCAGTGTTTACTTACCGTATTTTTTGGACTATAAGATACACTGGAATATAAGACACACCAAGATTTTGAAGAGATAAATTTTAAAAAAAGTTTTTGCACTCTGCAGGCCTCCCAAACCCTCTGCATGCCTCTTTTTTCTTTGTGAAAAATGGGGCATGCAGAGAGTTTGAGAGGCCTGCAAAGTGCTCCTGGGGGGCAAAAACGATAAAAAACCAGCCCGTTTTTCACGAAAACGGGCCTTTTTTTTTTTTTAAAAAAAGGGAGGGCATGCATATGCTTTGGGAGGCTTGTAGAGTGCTCCTGGGGGTTGGGGGGGGGGGAGAAACAGGAAACAAACGACCCATTTTTCACTCATTTCTGCCCTCCGTAGCCGCCAGGAGCACTTTGCAGACCTCCCAAAGCCTATGCACGTCTATTTTTGCAAACGGGGCGGGGTTTTGGGAGGCCAAAAATGCTGTGTTCAGTGTATAAGATGCACCCAGATTTTCACCCTCTTTTGGGGGGGGAAGGTGCGTCTTATACTCCAAAAATACAGTATCTAAACAAAGAAACAGAATGACCAGGGACAGGCAAAAAAGCAGTGGGAGAGGGAGCAACTTCCAACTTCCTGCTGGCTTCCCCATTGACTTTGCTTGTGGGAAACATATCATGAGTTGAGGGGTTGGATCCAGACTTAATCCACCATTCTACACGTTGAGAAAATCCCCTGTGTTTTGTTCCTAGTAAATGATACAAAATCCTAACCTTAGCTACAATACATTTTTTCTTGATGGGAAAGAAACAGATGCCAACCTAATTTTAGTCTAGATCTAAAACAAGGGGAAGGAATAGCAAGAGCAAAAAAATATCAGGAGAGGAATGGAAAATACAGTCACTGATGACAGTTGTCAGAACAGTTGTTGAGCATGACTCCATAAGTCAAATGAGACTCCAAGTATTTATCATGGAGTGCTGTCTCCTTGTTTCCTCTCGTCTCCTTATGGCTCATGCAGATAAAAGACTATTGTGATGCTGTGTAGGGAACTGCCGACTATTTCTCTAAGTCTAGCCAAATATAACAGAGCAGAGTTTTGTAGGAAATATAATTTGTGAATTGGAATGGCCAGAGTTCGAGTTTCACTTTATGTTGGCTAATGCTGGGAAAGTAAGGAATGGGAAGTATGGCTTTTGGGGGAAGGACTGAAGTCCCTGCATTTTGGTTTGGACATGCCCTCCTGGTAAAATTTGGTATTTAGTGCAATGGATTTATAATATCTTCTCCAATCATATCAGTTTCACAGTATTTAAGCACAACCATATTTTGTTCAGCTAGATCCTATAAACAATGGTAATCAAGACCAATGTGCTTGGTTTTGACATTTATCTTTTCACTGTTTGTTGTATACATCCTTGATTGTCCTCATGTAAAATGGTTCACTGTGATTTTGGTGCTCCAAGATCTTCTTGACTCAACTAAATTGCTTCTTGGCTTGCATGATATGTATTCTGTTTCTGTAGAAAGCAATCTCCAAAAGCTTTGCTTTTTGCTAGATCAGGAAACTGGGATGTTTCCTAATTGAAACAAGTAGTCGTAGATTTACAAGTACTGGGGTCATCAACCCAATCCATGTATCTTGTGAACACCAGATGGCCACTTTTGAATATTTTAAGCTCATGTCTATTGTTTGAGGTATTGCATGTCTCTTAACTGCATTCGAGTCTCTTTGACAAGGTTTACTTATATAGATATAGGCAGCACCTATATCTGGACATGAAGGGAACTAGCAGCGTACTCCCTTCCCCACAGCCCTGCCATGCTTGCCTGCCTTCCACACGGCCTTCCTGGCGGTCCCTCATGCCCACTTGCCTTCCGAGGTTGGCATCCAGCCTGCTGCTCTGGGGCTGAGAGGGGCAGCAGCAGTGATGGTGGTGTTCCGGGAGAGCAGGCAGCAGGCAGATGTCCCGGGGCTGCTGCACATGTGCATCGCCTGCCCTCCCAGATCACTGTTGCCTCCAGATGCAGAGAGGAGAGCTCCAGCTCTCCTGAACTGTGCAAGGCTCTCCTGCACTGTGCAAGGCTTTCCTGCACTGTGCAAGGCTCTCCTTGCACAGGGCTCTCCTATGCAGGAGAGCTGAACTCTTCTCTCTTCATCCAGTGGCAGTGGCTGCTGCTGCTCCCCATTCCCATCCTTCCTGAGGCAACACAAAGGGGACCGCAGTGCTGAGGAGTCTCTTGCGCAGCAGGGCTCTCTCGTGATGAGGAGTCTCCTGTGTTTATTGTTACCCCAAACCCTCTTATGGACATTTTGTGTAAAAATGTAAAAGAGGAAATAATGAACATACGATTTGTGGTTTTGATGATTAGACAGGATAGATCAGGGTGTCAAACTCAATTTCATTGAGGGCCACATCAGAGTTGTATTTGACCTCGGGGGCCAGGATGAGTGTGGCCAGGGTGGGTGTGACCCACTCGATGCCACTCATGTCGAGGCACCTGTGGTGGCCTGAGCACTCTGCCAGCGAAAATGGGCTCCTAAGCTCCGTTTTCAGCTGTGACAGTCTCCTGCAACCCTCTGCCAGTGAAAACAGCTCAGGAGGACTGGACATGACCTTCCTTGTCAGGGGAAAAAAAACACCCTGGAGAAATCTGAGATCAATGGACCGGGCTGATTCCCTTCAGCATATCTTTTGAGATATTAAGAAAATAAAATAAAAGTCTTTGAAAAATATATTCTAATTAATAAACAAACTTTAATAATAAAATAAAACAGAAAGTTAACTAATGGTTACATTTTGATAATAAAAGCTCCGGTTGCCAGCTCCCTGGCAATCGGACAAAGAACAAAGGAATGTATTCTGGAATGTGTGAAGCATGCGCAATAAATCACTTTCAGATAAGAACTTATATGACCTGCGCAATAACTCTTTCTTAGTTTAACTCTTGAATGTCAGTTCATGCCTAGCAAACTTTTTAATATCGTGACATTCCTTAGCTCTGTTTTCACTGGCAGAGGCACCACAGGCTGGTCCTTCGCTGTTTCCAGGGTGGCCCCACGGGCCAGGTCTAAGCATCCTGCAGGCTGGATTCGGCCCGTGGGCCTTGTGTTTGACACTTTTGGGATAGATTATAGAAAGAAGAGAATTACTTTGTAACTAGAGTAAAAAGTAAATTTATAATTACATTTATAATTGTAAGGAAGATTGGAAGGTACTTTATATCTTTTTTCTTTTCTATTTTCATTATACTTTTTCCCTTTCTTGATTTTTAGTTTGCTTTTTTCTTTTTTCTTTTTCTTTTCTTACTTTACATTAGTTTGTATTAGTTTTATGTTCCTTTTAAAAAAATTATATAAGCTATCACCAAAATTTTATTTTTTTCTCCTATGTTTTGATAATTTTTTATTACTTTGGTACAAGTTATATCAGATAGCAGATTTTGTGTGTCAGATAAATGTGGCAGCTTATATACAAAGTACTAGTAGGGTAGGGAAAATCCAGAGCAAGAATTTAGTTCCTCCATCTGTCTCCACCCCCTTGCCAGCCTGGTTCAATATCAGATACACAACTTTCTGGAATGAAGCGTTCGTTCATCCATTGTGATTTTCTGACATTGGCCACAGCCTTGAAGCTGACAGAAGGACTTCTACCAGTGATGTTCTGCAATCTTCCAGATTTTAGTCTAGATGTGGGTATAATTCTCAGATCTTTTATTCTGTACTTGCCCTTCCTTAGCGTCAACATTCTGTGATTGGGTTTGGAATTTTTTTAGTTATCTACCAGAACAAATGTCAAAGAACTGTGACATATGCAGGTAGACCTCCAATTACAACTGAGCCCAAAATTTATGTTGCTAAGTGAAACAGTTGTTAAATGAGTTTGTCCATTTTACAACTTTTCTTGTCACAGTTGTTAAGGGAATCTTTGCATAGGTTAAGTTAGTAATATTATTAAGTGAATCTGGATTCCCCATTGACTTTGCTTGTCAGGTCGCAAAAGCTGATCACATGACCTCAGAACACAGCAACCGTCATAAATATGCCAACCATTAGAAGTTTGATCATGTGACCAAGGGGATACTGCAAAGGTCGCAACTCTGAAAAATGATCATAAGTCACTTTTTTCAGTTCATTGTAACTTTGAACGGTCACTAAATGAACTGTTGTAAGGCAAGGACTACCTGCATTTTTCCAATAGAAGACAGTTTCTGTGGAAAACTGATGATGCAGATTAATTATCTGATAGTAATGAACAAGTCTGAAACTGGTCAAGTGTAAACAATGAAGAGATGACAGAAGCAGAGATATTGTTGCTCTAACTCAAGAAAAAATCCAAGAAAAAAAGCAGAATGAAACTGTATTGAATTCTTCCCATTCTGTGGTGGACTGGGATTTATAAAGCCAAACAGAAATGGAGACATGCGTGCCTTTTGCAGTTTATTTGTAATATGCCCACAATATGAAATCCACATGGCTTAATTTCTGAGACAAGTATATTCTACTGACAGATTTAACCACAGATTCAATTTTTATTAATAGTTAGCCAGTGGCTTTTGGAACTAGACTTGTGGTGAAAATTGCAGGAAATATGTCTGTAAAACTTTGAACCTTTAGGAAAATTGTTAATTATAAACCTTAAGTGCAGAAATAAATAAGATAGTTGAACAATGTTGGAAAAGATCTTCTCATCTTTTATTAGCTTTCTGACCCATGCATCAGAGGACGGGTTTGATTTGGCCATGCCATTGGGTAGGGCAGCCTGCAAATACAATCAATACTGTTTTCCTATTGACCCCAGGGATACAGGACATAGAACTCTTTTAAGATTGGCCAATCTTTGACTTTTGTTGTGTTTTTTAGAAGAAATCTTTGGAATTCTGCCTGCCAGGTTCCTGGAGCAGAATTTTTGTAAACAAGGATGTAAAAAACATGAGCATGCGTTTACTTCATCTTAGTTGTCACAAGATGTCACCCTACCTTTGTACAATGTAAAATTGTAAAATTATTGTACAATGGAAAACTAGTATGCTTTGTAGATTATTGTGGATATCTTATTTGAAATTATCAGAAATGAGTGAACATGGCACATAATAGAGCCCGGGTTTTGTGTGTGTGTGTGTGTGTGTGTGGATTTAAACCAATCTTGCTGATGTTTCTCCCAATAACTATTTGAGGTAACAGGAAAGCTGGTGCACATATGTTTATTTGGCAGGATGAAGAGGTGACTACGCAAAGCAAGAAACTGTTTTTTGAAAAAAAGAGTCATCTCTAATCTATTAACAGTAGCAAACAACTGGTAGTTGTGAGAAATAGAGATGTTGACAGACAAACACAAGTGTCACACCCTTTGGGATATTTACCTTGAATGTTGCAAGTAGGCTATGCCAACTGAAGATACACCAAAGCTGTGCATTTTGCTTGAAATTGATTGTACAATTACCTACTTGGAAAATAGCGTTTTGTCCCTTTTGTTTTCACTATTCATTTCTGCTAACGAATATCAAATATAAATTCATATACACTATGTTCCTAATTTTCACTATTTTAATATTTCTTTTAATTGAATGGTCATTTCATCTATCGTAACATCAATGAATGCAATGCAAATTTTGTCATATATGGGCTCATATGCTGCCTCATCTGAGAATGTGTATATCTTTTTCTCTGAGAAACTTTCACATGAGGAGAGTCCACAAATGTCTTGGGAATGCTTTCAGCAGCTTGAAAATTAAAAAAATCCTGATCTCTACATTCACTCACATCTTCTTCCAAGATTCCGTTTTTCAGTAATTCCAGTGCAATATTCAATTTCCTATCTACCTTCCTTCCTCCCTGACAGCATGTCACACTAGACAGTGCTAAGAAACCACATGGATGGGTGAAGCTCAGCCACAAGAGTGTGAGCCCTGTTACAACTTCATTGTTAAGGTTCTGTAGCAGCTCAAACTTTAATTAGTGCAGAGAAAGACAAAGTCAAAACTGTTTTAAAGTTAAACTTTATTTTGTAATTCTTTATAGGAATATCATTAAAAGACCTCAAATGTATCTCTATCTGTACATATACAAGAACCTGTTCAAAAATATTCACAGAACAAAAATAAATCTTCTTTAGAACAAACCCAGACAATGAAATGCAGAAGTAGATCCTGGGGACCTGAGGAATCCACCACTATGAGCAGAAAAAATACAGGATTGTGATTTGGAGGATGGGTGGGTTGTGGAGTCATAAAATAAAGATCGAGATAGAAATAAATTATTGAAAACTAACACTGAAAACAAATGTCTGGTAAGATAATTTTCATTAAGGCCCTGAAGAAAGTATATTGTTGTACTTACAAAATTCATAAAAGCTCTCACCAGCATACCCCTCTCGCCCCATCTCTTAGACTATGGGGATAGTCTAATCAAAGGCCATAGATATTATTTTACCAACACCAAACTAAATTTGAGAAGAAGGTGTTACAGTCACAACCCAGATTATTACAAAGCTGCCTACAAGCTTGCATTTCTGAAATGGCACCATTGCATGACTAAAGAGACAGCCAAGTGGAACTCATTTCCCTAACCCAACTCTTTCTCATTTCAACGGCAGGTTGATACAAATACCTAGACCAAACCATCAGTTGTTCCAGAATGATTCTACTTCTTTCAGAGGACTATAAAAATTCAGCCATCCTGGGACTTGGTGTCTCTTTCAGCCTGCTACCCCCATGCACTTGAACAGACCTACTTGGGCTTCCTTGACAAATACAGCTGATTTCCCACACAAAGAGCAGAATGTTGATCTCAGGCTGTTCTCAGAGACATCCCAGTTTAAGAAATGTATCTGAGGCTATTTAGGAATGTGATATTGAAATTATTGCCAGCATTTGTCTTTTCCATCTTTTTTTTTAAAAAAACATGAATATAGAACTATAAGAGGAGCAATTAAGGATTTCATTAAATCTTTAGCAAATTGCTTTATCTGGGGGAAAAAGGTTCTAGTGCAACAAAAAGCACTATGGAAAGGCTGACAGCCTCAAATTCTAGCATGTAGTATCATGATGCCATGTAGTTTTGACTCAGCTTTATGCACATCTGGAGTAGAAAAATTCATCTTAGCTGAAATACAAATCTCTTAAAGGAACCATCCAAACCAATTCCTCTTTCAAGTTGAATTTTAATGTTTTTTTAACCACTTTAAAATTAAAAATTGATAACTCTAAAGGAGTTTGTTTCCTCACTGCATAAATTTTAATCCATCACAAGCATTTTCTTTACTTAGAAAATGATTTGATTTTTGTGAGTGGAAAAATGCTACTTTGATAAATGTGTTGATTTTTATAATGGTAATAAGAGACACAAAATGCATTGTGGCCAAAGGAGTTGTTTGGAGAAAGTAGGGATTGGTACAGGGTTAAGGAAGTACCAATTACTTCTCTGTTCAAAACTGGCAGTTCACTCCCCATATTTAGACTGTAAACAATTGTAATGGTAATGCTGCCTAGGGAATGCTGAGATAAGAGAGGGCACAGCCTGCAGCTGCATAATGGGTGAAAAGATATAGAAGGAACTATCTCTAGCTTCTAAAGAAGATGGCTGGAGATTTGTACTTTCAAACTTGCAGTGTAGCTTTACGATAAGGTAGAATTAACTCATTTGGCTGTGTTTCCTATCTGGTCTACCTGGGAAAGGCTGACAGCTATTCCCATTTTAAAAAACAATCACAATTCCAGAATCTAAAGGAATCTATGTCAGCCTCTGGTTATAAGAAGGCAAAATTGTAATGGAAAAAAACTAAAAACAGTTTATGAAAAAATGGCAATCTTTCTTAAAATGCAAGCTTTCTGCAAAAACAGAAGCAAGAATAAAGAAAACTTTGATGAATATATTTCTGGAAAACTGACAGGTATTCATGGATGTTTTTTTTAAAAAATAAAACAAATCTGAGGAAATTATATAATAATAAATACTGTTTTCTTCTTGGTCAGGAGCTGGCAAATCATGATTGAGGGCCAGGTGTAAGCATCCTGGGCAAGGGCAGCCTATCAGTAGCCTCCACAGAGACAGAGGAGGGGATGAGATCAGAAAAGGTTTTGCCAGTGTATTTGACAAACGTGTAAGAGAAGGTTTGTTATCATTTCAATTAATATTAAATATATATTTACAAGAATGAATAAAGGACAATAAATAAAGAAAATGTCTTTAAATAAAGAATGCCTTGTAGTGGTAAAAGAGAATGCCTCTTAAGGTCAAAATATGGCAGGATAAAGTGCTTATGGTGGACCCTTGCTAAATATGATTTCAGAATTTTACTGGAAAATTTGGGGATTGTCTTTTTTCAACCTTTGGCTAGGTAGCTGAAACAGTTAAGAAAGAAGTTGAAAAACACAAAGACAGAAAAAAGCAAGGGGAAATAAGTTCCAGCCCAGACACAATCGCCTACAGAGGTGCAGTTTGCTTGGAGCTTTATGGAGGAGTAAGCAAATACAGTCAGTGATGGGCAGGGTATGAGCAAAAGCTCACACTTAGTACAAAATAACTCTCAAACTCTTGGTGAGCTTGCTTGCAATAACTTTCCAGCAGGGATAGCTCAAATGAGTTGATAGAAGATTAGTTAGATCATGTTCCAAAAGTCTAGCCATTGTGGATGGGTTGGCCAGTAATTGAATTCAAAGAATTAGTGTTTTGGGATGCCAGGGGATTATGAGTTTAACTGCATGGCCTTTAAGGGAATTTGTTGGTTTCTTCTAACAACAGAAATCAAGCTAACAAAGCCAGTCAAGGTCAAGGTGATATGATGACTCCCCTGGATGCTTCCCCATAAACCTCTCCAGATGTCAGTTTGGAGGAGGATGAACCAGTTCCAGGCACATCTGGAGGGGAGTTGACCAATGGCTCCAAGCAGCCATCTGAGAGGGATTTGATGTAAGCACAGCTGCAGCAGGACAGCCCTGAAGTGCGGAAAACATGTAGCTTCAGCCAATCAGTGGTGAGGAAGAGGAACTGCCTTCTACACCTGATCCAAGAACACATAGGGCAGAGAAAAGGCAGGAGCAGAGAAGTTCAGCCATGTTACTCATGAGGAGAAAGTCTCGCCCTTCTTGATGGGCTGCACAGAAGCTGCCTATTTAGCACATCAGACAGATGAAGGCAATGCTGGGAAAAATGTGTTCATTTCCTAGCTGTGTGTTTTCTGGTCATTGTAATTCCTGCCTTGCTTTGGACTGACACTGTGCCTTGACTTGGACTGAGCCTTGGGAACTCTGTAATTTTCTTTCCTCATGTATTGTGGATTTAATTTTGCCTGGTGGTTTTATTTTGATTGGGAAACTTTCAAGTGCCTTGTGGACTCATTGACCATTGCTATGTGGATTACCATTAGTCTTGCTTGTGGCTGGATTTCATTGGGACAGTTTTGGGATTTTGATGGAGTTGCTGAGGAATATTAATAAACCCAATAAACCACAGGTGTGTGTGTGAGAGAGAGAGAGCAAGAGCGGGACAGCACAGGCGAGGAGAAGCCCAGAGCTCCATTGGTCGGTTCATCACCATACATGGAGGATTTACAGACTAAAACAGGTGCACTGGATTCTGTTCCTCATCTTCTGCTGGGAGTGAGGCTACTCCAGATTATTGTGTGCTGGATCAGCCCCAGACCACGATGCTCAGGGTCAAGATCCTCGAGTCAGACTTGGTCATGTGAAGCGGGCCATAGATATAATTCTGGAAGGACTTCCTGTAATATGGCTGGCAACTGATATGCCCAGAGAGAATGTCTCTATCTGGGCTGTCATCTGTTTCAACTCACTAACAGAAGGAACAGGATTTCCTTTCATTTATATGACTCTCCTAGAATCATCACTCAAGATCCTCCCATACAGCAACGGTCTGCAAGTAGTTTCAGAAGCTGAAACTTAGTTGTTGGATAAAACAGCAGTTTTGGAATTTATTTTTTAAATGGACGATAAGGCATGCCTTTTATTTATTAATTTATGAGATTATTAGCTAAAATACACTCTCTTTAGTCATAGCCTGTTACTCCTTTTTGAAGCTCTGTGTCATTTTAAAGACTTCTTTATTGTTAAAGGACAAGGAAAACGGTTGCCGGCCACAAGCTAAAAGAAGGAAGTGTATGAAGTATATTTTAATTTTGATGGAGAAATGTAAGGATATAAAGTTGTGGTTTTATTACACTACTTTTGAAATAATCTGTAGCTGTGGATTGTTTTGTTGTGGGTTGTTGAAAGTCCCCAATTTTTATGAACTCTGGCTAGAAAAAGAAAAAAGCAAATAAAAAAATAAATTTTTTTTTTGAGCACTAGAGGGAGCTTTGAAGATGCTTAAACCTGAGCTGGAGTCTTTTGTTAGGGAAATCTTTCATAAGTCTTTACAGAGAATAACTTACTTTGCAAATCAAATCAGTATTAAATATAAAAAAGCAAGAGGTGCAATTAGGTGTTGAAAATTATCAACCCAATCACTTCCGATGAAAAAATGGCCAACTGAATACATGCCCAGGGAGGGATCCCTGAAGGTTTTTTTTTTTCCTGGCTGGCTGTAGCTCTTCAACTACTAACTGAAGGGACTGGCATTCCTTCAATTTATATGACTCTCCTGGGTTAGGGAAAGTCTAAGAATTACCCCTTAAGATCCTCTGATACAGCTGAGATCTGCAAGTAACTTCAGGAACAGCGTTTCAAAGCAACTGCCTGCTAAAACTTGGGGGTGGAGGGGCTACAGGAAAAGATTTCATTCTATGAAGATAAGCTAGGGGGAGTGACTTAAATTTAATGACTTAATTAGGATGGATTTTTATAAGTTTGATATATGTATTGAAAGCAAGCTTTAAGGTAGTTTTGTATATATAAAAAAAGTTTGTAAATGCATATCTTCTGCCTTTTATGTAATGCTGTACAAAGTTTGTAAAATACTATTGATTGTTTTATGCAAAGAAGAGAATATAGATAACATTTTTTTCTATTTTGAAATTGCTTCTGGATTTTGTGCTTGCAATAAAAAAGTGAAACTTTCCTTTTGTTTCTGCTAATTAGACAGGTTTATTGGTGTAGAAAAGGCTTGTACATACTGTTGTTTAAAAGTAAAAAGTTGCAATTGTAATGTTCTTATCTTCTACTGTGCTAAAAAGAGTCGGAAGTTGGTATCTTTTTCTTTCCTTTTCCCTCTTTATGCCATATATTTTTTCTTTGCCCTCTCCTGTCGTCCTAGTTTTTCCTTACTTTTTTGAATTTTTCTTTGTATTTTATATTTTGATAAACCAATAAAAAAGTTTCAAAAGAAGCTATGATAAATTTTCTATAAGCTGTTTGCAATAACAGTTTGTTAACGGAGGGTTTTGGAATTTTAATCTTGTCTCATTTTCATTATTAATGATAATATTTATTATTTTTATATATTATTCTTATCACTTTTGTTTTTTCTGTTAACTATTTTGTTCTTTTGTTCAGTTTGCCGATTAAATGAGAACACTGAAGTCTAATCCCTTGAATGCCATGCTACTGGGGAAGGTTCTATATACATTTTCCTGCTTGACACTCTCTGGATCACCACAAAATATTCTTTATCTCAGGGCTGTCCTCCTCTCACCACAAGTAAAGAGTTTGTCTTCTGTCTTTATCAAGAGGAAGAGTGAAATACTAGCCATTGAGAGAAAAACAATTGGCTTTAAGGGTAGTTTATGGTTCATTGTGCAAGAAAAGAGTAAGGTAGTTGCAGATAAGGAGAGCGACAGCTGAACAGTGGTGTCAAACCTGACTCTACTGCATAGTTGCCTGCACTTGCTTTCGCTCGCAGTGTGCCGTACAGTGATAGGAGGGTGGTGGTGAATTCCTAAGGAGGGGTGTCTACAGAATGCAAGAGTGCCTTCTGTTGCCAGCAAGAAGTTATCTATCAAGAACAAGTTACGAAGATTATGTGAGCAGCAAAGACAGTCTTTCCCAAAACAAAAGAACTGAATTCAGTTGGTAAACTATGAACTGTGGGTGGCCCAGAGAGGAAAATGTGGTTTTACTACAGGGGTTTTTGTAGGAAAATCCCAGAACTGACTTTGTTTCTGCTATACCTAGATGGAGTTTTCAATAAAGCTACACTCTTGGTAATTATAAAGAGCTGAAAGTTTCTTTTGTTGAATGTGCCAAATGGGACGGTCCGGTGAGATCACAGTAGTGCCTATCTGGATCCCACCAGAAGGCCAAAGTTGTGGACAACAAGCAAAGAATCGGAGAAGAAGAAGAAGCTGGAGGAGCCTCTGGCTCAAGAAGCCCCAGCAACCTTGCAGACCGGGACAGGAGATCAGCTGAAGTCTCTTTAAGTGGCCAAATGGGACGGCTGACAAGTGGCTTGGTGAACGGGCTGTATGCCACACAGGGATTAACGTTTTAAATTTCCTTCTGTTAAGTGAGCTTATTTTTGTTCTGTGAGGACATCATTTCTGTACAGTTACTTTTTCTGTGTTAAAGCAATATCTAGATACCTGTGTGGACTGTTCAGGACAAGCTTACAGTCCTTTTTAAAATCATCACAAAGACTCTTTACAGTGAGAAAGGAAGTAGAACTTCCTATTTTGCTCTGAGGAAGATGAGAAGAATCCTGATTGAAAAAGGAGTAAATTGCCTCTCCATGTAAGAAGGTTAGCTACCATACCAAATAGGCACCCAGGGTAATATGGGAATGGAATGTCAAATCCCCAAGAGGAAAGTGGGCTGTGAGAAGGAATGGACAGGGTTCACTCTCCACTGCACGATGTCAACATGTGCTGACATAATTACAAATGCAGGAGACAAAGAAAACAGCCCTCGATAAGAAATGTGTACACTGTCATTTCTGACAGCTAGGAAATGCCAGGGAGATAATGGATGTGTTGCGTGATGCAGTGGTCTTGCCCCACCGAAGTGAAATGTTTTTGGTAAAGACTCTTGAATAGTATTCCTCTTCTCACCTGCTCCAGTCTCATTGCTGGAATGGAAGGCAGGGGAAGGTAGTGCATTCTAGATAAAACTCCTTGTTCTTGGTCTATGTAAACAGCTGACTAATAACATCTAAATTTAAAAACAATCTAAATGGTCAAAAAAACTGCTTATAGAAGGAATTAGAAAAACAAACCAACCAACAAAAAACCTAAATAGCAGCAAACAGGTCAGCAACATGCCTATCATTCCCCAAAAAAACAAATGTTCAAAATTTGTTTATCTTGTAAAACTTTTCATTAGATTTTTACGCATTTCTTGTTTTTTAAACATTTGATTAAAAAAAATCAATATTTGTTTTTCAATTCATTTTTAAAAAACTTTTTTGACCCTTGACTTGCATTAAACGGTCTTTTCTGTGCTTACCGAGTCAGGAAACTATTGATGCCTGCTCTGCCCTGTATACCATGACATGTTGCTGCCGTGGTTGAGGTTTAGTGTAAAGAGGCAAGTTGAAAAACTAGCAAATTGAAATGTGGAAATGTAATTACCAGCTGCAATGTTGAAAGGAAGCCCAAGTAGGTTGTTAGTGCAGGTCATTATATGGCTGTGGCAGGCAGTCCAGTTTTCCCTGAAATTTTCCGCTTTTAAGCAGGGATTTTGAAGAACACCAGGCTTGGAGTGGGCAAGGGAAATGAAAGATGTCAATTCATTTGGTGGGATAACTTGTAGTTAGCAGCTGCTTTTCCTAAATTCTTCATTCTCTGTGATTGAAAGGATTAACTAGGCTTAGAGTGGGTAAGGGAAATGAAAGATGGCAATTCGTTTGGTGGGACAACTTGAAATTAGCAGCTGCTGTTCCTAAATTCCCCATTCTCTGTGATGGAAAGCCTGGGGGGATTAGTAGGAGAGACGCTGCTCCGGGCCTGCATGCCATAGTGTTCCTTCACTTGAGTTAGGGCACTCATCAATCTTGTATTGGCTGAATCCAGAGAGAGGATCCTTTTCTCCTGCAAGAACAACAGAAAACAAAACAAAACGAGATCACATTTGTCTATGTTCACCACAACCAACAGGACTTCACTGGATTTGAAACAGTGAAGGTAAAATCAAATTCTTATTACTTCTTCTAAGAGTTTTTCCTAGCCCACCAGCCAAATGCAACAGGCTTGCCTCTTTCAAGTGGAAGTTGCCAATTTATACATGTACATATGGATCACACAGAAATACTGAGACAGAACCCAGAAGACAACAGAAGTTTAAAGATTGGCTCTTACTCAAAGGAAAACAGGAAATGGTGGTAGACTGATAAAAGGGCAGATTATTCCAGAGTTTAGGTGTATAAAGATCTGAGATCTCTAAAGATATCAACCTAAAGACAACTTGAGAGAACTAAGTGACAAATATCATGACCATCAGATTCCAACAGTGTGAGAATGCAGATAGAGAAGAATATATGGCCATTATATCTTGGCACAGTTTGAGAATATTCAATAGTACAGGTTTGGGTCTCCCAGAGGACGGTCATAAAAACCAGTGAAGGAGTAAGGTGTTTATTACCCATTTCCCCACAGTGGGCATAGTTGGAAACTGTGAAATGTGGTGGTCAGAAGGGGTTTTGTCACTAACAGCTACACAGGCATTTAGGCATGCATCTGAAAGGCACCAGGGTTTGAAAAGGCTAACATCTCACAGGTATAAATGTGTTTGGGGAATGTGTTTGTGAAAGGGGGCAACTGTATATTCATGACAGCAGAATGATTCTATAATTAAAATTGCCTATAGTCAACTCATTTTTTATGACGTCCAGTGTTTTGTCTGCCTGGATCTCACTCCCCATCTCCCTACAAAACAATCAGTTCCTTCTCAGAAATAATTTTAGCATAATGTCATAAAATAAATTTAGAATGGATTATGAAACTCACCATCAATGAAATTCAGAGAGCAGAGGAAAACTGGAATGCATGACTAGAGTTGGGGAAACATAAGGGCATGGGGGCAAGCCAGGGCAGTACTCAGCTAGAGATCTAATTGGATATACTTGCCCATTTGAATGATCTCTCCCTTTTAACAAGTGTAATTTAACACAGAGATGATGTCAATTGACATTACAAAAGGATGTACATAGCCCAAAGTACAGCTCTGTTAATTAAGTGGGGGGACGGGGGACGGGACACAAGCAGTAGTGATATATAGGCTACCATACCCTCAACAGGCAAAAAAGAAAAAGAAAAAAGTGATGGGGAAAAAAAGATTTGGTGGTGAATGGCTAGAAAGAGGGCATTCTAAGCACAGAGTGAGAAATCAATCTCTATGCAGTTCCTGATTCAAAAAAGCTCCTCTGTAAGATAGAATAGAATGAATGAGCTGGAAGGGACATTGGAGGTCTTCTAGTCCAGCCCCCTGCTTAAGCAGGAGAACCTATACTATTTTAGATAGGCGACTGTCTAATCTCTTCTTAAAAACATCCAGTGATGAAGCACCCATGATTTCTGGAGGCAAGCTGTTCCACTGGTTAACTGTCCTCATTGTTAGGAAGTTTTCCCTTAATTCCAGGTTGCTTCTCTCTGATTAATTTCCAACCATAGTTTCTTGTCCTGCTCTCTGGTGCTTTGGAGAATAATTTGACCCCCTATTCTTTGTGGCAGCCCCTCAAATACTGGGAATTTTGTCTGGGGGTTTTGTTTTTCACTCTCGTGTTGAAATAGTCTATCACAAAGCCTTCAGCCAGATTCTACACTGCTCTGAATGAATCAAACAGCTTGAAGATAACCCACGTGGGCCTAGTTCTCAGCAACCATATGGAACATCATTCATAAATAACTAAGGAACAGAAATGATGCTTCTATCAATTCAGTGAGCTGGGGAAATTTATTTTCAATTTAGCCACTGTTTTTATTCAATCTCCAGCAGTCTATATTGTAAATCCTGTGAAATTATTCCATACTTAAAACCAGCTTTTTAAACAAAATCTTCAGAATTTTTTTCTTCTCTTAATAAAATTGGGCTGAAAGGGAAAAACCTGCTCCTGAATAACTCACCAGGAGAACATTTATATTCATCAATGAACACTAAGCAAACACTTACAAATATGAATTATAACCAAAGTAATATCAGTACATTTTAGCGGATGGAATGCCATGGGGTGAGATAGTTTGGTATAAAAGTTAAGGCACCAGGCTAGAAACTGGGCATCTATGAGTTCTAGTCCTACTTTAGGCACAAAGCTGGGTGACTTGGGAGAGTCCCTCTCTCTCATCCCTACAAAGCAATCAATGGCCAAGAGAAAAGCCATCTTGAACCACCAAGATGCTGCCTCTGAAAACATGACTCAGAGCCTTAATTTCCGAATAAAGGACAACAAAAAGATAAGGAATGGTAAAGGGATAATAATAATACAGATATGAAAAAACATGGTTCCTTACCTGTGCCTCGATTATTTTCTGCTTAGCATCAATGGTTGCTTGCATTTCTGCATGGTCTTTCTTTAGCTCCTCTTCCACAGCCATTAATCTACAAGAAAGGAAAGAAAGAATTTGGAAACTAATCTTTCTAGATATCTGGAGCATCACAAAAGAAAACAAGACAAAACATTGGCTTAGTAAAGATGCTAAAGATGAAAAGATTGCCATCTGCTGTTTTATTCCTTGAGCAAGCATTTCAGTGAATAAGCTCCAAATTGTTTGAGTGGGTGCTACAAGGAAATTGGGATGGCTACACCAGCCCAAATATCATTGTCTACACGAATTGGGATTTCAATTTCCAGAATTCCCAGTTTATATGTCTAAAATAACTTGGCCTAAATTGTATTGCAGTGAAATGGAATATAAACTACACAGACTTTGAACTCAGGTTGCCTATTCATGTGATGCATTCTAACAATATCAAATAACAGTATGAATATGGACTTAAGAGCAATTTACTATTGGAAATAGAGAGGATTTTCTTTCTATCTTCAGCCCCTCCCTCCCTAACCTGCTGATGATGCTCTTCATCTGGCTATCCTTCTCCTCCTGCTGCTTTCGCAGCCGTTCCTTGCTGTCTTCCATCATTGATCTGTGCTCTAAAATGAGTTTCTGCATTTGTTGTTCCTGCACGAGGAGACGCTGCTCATACTCCTCCAACCGGCGACTTGATGCCTTCAGGCGATCCTTGAGCTTGACAATCTCTTGCTGATACTGAAGACGGGAGGAAGGGAGATAATTTTTTCATTATTTATTCATTCATGAGCCAGTTTCCAGGGCTCAAGGCAGAATAACAGAACTAATATAAAGTCATTACTAGAAGCTTTGAATTCTTTCATTTACTTCTAAATAAGCATCAACAAAAACAAACAATTGAAGCCAGTACCACGAGAAAGAAACAATTGAAAGCCCTAAATGAATTATTTAAAAATAATTTCATTTCAGAAACATGTAACTTTTTTCATATATGGAACTGGTATTTCAAACAGGTCCTACACTGATATAGGAATATTACCAGCTTCCCCTAAGCATGTTGGACTCAAGTTGTGAAGGACTTTATTAACATGTGAAAACACTGAAATGAATCTAGAAACATACAGGCAAACATGGCCAGTATGAAGAAATGAGTTCAGACAGCTTCACTCATTGTCACTTGACTATGCAGCCCCTTTTCTTAGCTGGAGCTTCTGAGTTGACTTCCAAGAACAATACAGGAGGAAATCTTGAAGGATGTGACAGCATGGATTAGTTTTTTAGTAGCCTGAGTATCCAAGAACGGGTCCAGCAAGAAAAGCAAGAGAAGCAGCCACAAAGTATACCGCTTTTACAAGAGCTTGAATTAAAAATAACTCTTTTACAAACATTTTTTAAAAGAAACTGAATCCCAAAGAATAGGAAAATTAGTTCAATGGTTTTGAAAGTAGCCATCTTAAAGCTTCCTGATTTACCTGGACACAACTTCTAGACCCCAATTATCTGACCTAGCTTCCAAGCCCTGACAAAAAGAGAACAGCAACATCCAGATATTTGATAACTGAAAAAGAGAGCTGTGCAACTTTATACCTTTATATCTTTTTCAGTGACTTCTTATAGATGTGACTAGAACCTAGAACCTAGAAAACTGTTACCTTTTCTGTATGATTGGCTTCATCTGGGTTTTGCTCTGCCTCTTCCTCCACTTGCTCATACTGTCCATTGTTTAAGACCCAAGCAGCAGTCCTTTCCACAGGTGACATAGTGGCAGAATCTACAGGCGACTGCATCTGCAGATAGAATGATATGGATCTCAAATGCATTTAAATTCCAGAATTGGTTTTTTATTATCTTTATGTTTGTTTCAGGTATTGTCAATTTTCAAAATGATTCTGACTGAGGCATTTTTTTTTGTTTCTCAGTTGCCACACAGATGTGGGGAGGATAGGAGGTTTGGAATGCTATTCTATGGGATGCTAGACATAACACAGGAAGAGGCTGGTAGACCCAAGGTCATCTCAACAAGTGCTGAGCAAGAAAGAGGGGAGTGCTGAAGAGACTGCCATTTACCCAGTTGGATTATGTGATTTGGGACACTTGGGGGGGGGGGGGGAAGAGAACTATTTACTCTTTTAATTATACTGAACCATGGGAAATATTTAGAGTTGACTTCACATTTATATGTGCCAATATGATGTACCCAATAGAGAATCTTTGAGGAGAGTTCCAGTTTCAGAGTACTGACTTGGTTGGGATCATTGCTCGGAACCATGACATCAAGTCAACTCTACTAAACCAGCCCTCCGTGTCCTGAGCCCCAGCCGCCTACCCGGGAAGATGGATAAGACTCAGGGAAGATGGTGGAGAGGGTGAAGGACAGATGCCAGCTGGAGCCATTGGTGGAGACTATGACCCATGCGATCCAACCATCCCTCATCTGTTGGAGCCCGAGTTTACTTGCATTACCCCGACTGGTTAGTCTGCCTTCTCAGCTGGCTGAAGTGGAAAGATTGGAGGGGTGGCCATGGCAAACCCTGGGGGTCTTGGACTGTACCAATGGGCTTACCCCCCAGCTCTGGTTGCTACTCTGGCTATTGGGCGCCTCTATCTCCGCTGGTGGACCCCCCTCCAATTGGAGTCAGACAAGCTGGCCTCCTTCCTGAACTAGATACTGGCTCACTTAGATTGCTATGTCTTAGCCTACCTAACTGGGAGGGTGATGGTGAATGCTGTAGCTGCTAACCTGGACATGTAGGCTGCGGAGTGGGTGGAAAGCCTCTATGATGAGGACTCTCCAGAGTTGGGGAATGTCGGAGTTTTCCTGGAGGAACTATGGGCCAGATTTGAAGATGAGACACGAGCCCAGCAGGCAGAGGGGAGATACAAGCTTGAAGCAGAGGGGCTGGTCGGTGAAGGAGTATGTTCGGGAGTTCCAGAGTGTTGCTGGGTACTGGCCTAAACAACTGCTTGTCTACCACTTCAAAAAGGGCCTTGACAAGGAACTGCACCGGGCATGTATCTACCGGAGCTCCCTGATCAGATCAACAAATGGTACCGGACCGCTACAGTGCTAGACACTGAACTGAGGACTTGCAAACTGAGAAGCAACACTGATGCAAGACCGAGAAGGAGCCAGGAGAACTGGCCAGTTGGGAGGTGGATAACCTCAACTGCTCCCACTGATCTGCTGCTGGGACCAACCCAGGCCCTCATTCAGTGGCCAGCAGGTACATTGAGCTACCAACTGCCTGGTGCCTGCCCCAAAACTGAAGGGATTGTTGCCGGCAGTGATGAAGCTGAGGAAGCCAACTTAGAAGGCATCAGGGAGTCCCCTCTGGCTTGACTGAGGAGAATGGAACTCCAACTGAAGGGGAGTCATCATCTGCACTCTATGACAGTGACAATGAGGTAGAAATCCGCACCTTCACTATACCCATTAGAATTGTGGTGCCCAAGTTGGAAGTTCAGGGGAGGTTCAATGCCCTAATGGAGTCAGGGTGCACTTGGTGTTTAATGAGCCTGCCGTCTGTTGAAACTGGGAATCTAAGCAAAGTGGCTATTCAGAGCCTCGAGATTCGAGCAGATAAATGGCTCGCTAATGGGGGGGGACCCCTGTTACCCACTTGACCAAATCAGTGCAGCTAGAAATGGGCCAGCACTGGGAGATGAATCAGTTTGTAATAGTCCCAAAAATGACTGAAGCCGTGATCCTGGGACTGGCCTGGTTGGACAAGTGGGGCCCAAAGATATGGTGGGAAGGGGGAAACAGGAAGATAGGCTAGGGAGAGGCCTTTTTTCTCCTCTGCATGACATGCCATCCTTGCAGCAAAATGCAGGTGATAGCTTGAATACTCAAATGCAACATCGGAGCAATCACCAGATCATCTCCAGAGAGTACCAGGATCTGGTGGAGGTATTCAGGGAGAAGGAATGTGATGAACTTCCTCCACACTGCCCTACAGACTGCGCAATCAAAATCATACCAGAGGCAAAATTACCTAAGCCCAAAATGTACTCCATGACCCCTAGGAAGTTGAGGGAGTATATCGACAAGAACCTAGCCAGAGGCTTCATCCAACCAGCAAAATCCTGAGTGGACTTTAGAGGGATTAATAGAGTATGTGTGGAAAACACGTAACCCTCCCTCTAATGAAAGACATTCTGTCACACCTGGCTAAGGGAAAGATATTCACCAAACTAGACTTGAGAGAGGCATATTATTGTGTCAGTATAAAAGGGGAATGAGTGGAAAACGGCATTCAACTGCCCACTTGGAAGCTTCCAGTTCAAAGTGATGCTGTTTCGGCTACAGGGAGCTCCTGCAATGTTTATGCAGCTGATTAATGAAGTGCTACACAAGCACCTATATAAGGGGGTTCTAGTTTACTTGGCTGACAGCCTGATCGTCACTGAGACAATGGAAGAACACACCAAGCTAGTCTGCCAGGTCCTTAAGAAACTACTGGCAGTGAACCTATATGCTAAATTGTCCAAGTGCAAGTTCCACCAGACCCACCTGGACTACCTGGTTCACTGAGTATCAAGTGAAGGGGTGGAAATGGACCCCACAAAGTGAAAGCCATCTTGAGGTGGCAACCCACTTGTACCCACAAGCAGCTACAGAGCTTTCTGGGGTTCACAAATTTCTATCGGCAGTTCATCCCTTCATTCGCAAAAGTAGCCCTGCTGATCACAGACCTATTGAAGACAGGAAGTACAACAAGCCAGCCCTTCCAGTGGACTATGGAATGCCAGGAGGCATTCCAAACACTAAAGAGATTGTTCGTAAAAGAGTCAGTCCTAAAGCACCCTGACACGGAGGAGCCTTTCATTATCCAAGCCAATGCCAGTGATGTGGCCATAGGGGTCATCCTTCTTAAGAAGAATGAGGGGGGCGAGACTTACAGCTGTGTGCCTACACGGTAACTCATTGTTACTGAGAGTGGTGGGCCATAAGGGAAAAGGAGACTTTTGCCATTCGATGGGCGCTGCTGATCAGGCAACATTTCCTAGAGGGCAGCAAAGTGGCTTTTGAAGTATGGACTAATCACAAAAATCTGGAGGCCCTCGCAAGCTCTCACTCAAACAGGTCTGATGGGTACAGTACTTCAACCAGTTCAACTTCACCTTAAAGCATATCTCGGAGAGAAGAAACTTCCTGGGTGATGCTCTTTCATGAATGCTCCAGTACAAGAGCAGCAAGGGGGAAGTGGCCAATGCAATAATCCCCCTCTCTCAGTAAGCAGCCCAAGTGATCATGAGGCGATCAGCCAGAAAACAGTAAGCCGAGCCTAGTAATAAGTTGACTCAGAAGCTCAAAGCTGAGCTACATTCTGACCCCTGGTTCAAAGACCACCAGCAACTCCCAACCACCAGAAACGGGCTAGCATGGAAGGGGACCAAACTGTACATCCCAAGTACTATACAAGTCCAAGTTCTGCAGAGAAGCCATGATGCCAAACTGGACATTTTGGGTTTTTGAAAACTACACCTGGCCAGGAGGCAGTTTTGGTGGCCAAAAATGAAAAAGGAGTTATGTTAAAAGCTTTGTGACTTGCGCAATGATGAAGAAGAGAACAGGTTGCTGCAACAAGTAGCTGAGCCAACCTGACCCTGGGAGGAAATCGTGATGGACTTCATAGTGGAACTCCCTGAGAGTGGTGGAAATATGATTATTTGGGCAGTAATTGATCTATTTTCAAAACAGGCTCACTTTATAGTCTGTCCCAGATTACCCTTAGCTCCCACAAACTTGTGAAGCTGCTTTTGAAGCACATCTACCAGCTGAAGGGTAATAATTTCAGATCAGGGGGCTCAATTTATGGTCAAAATTTGAAGGGAAATTCGTACAGTTGATTGGTTCTATTCAAGGTCTTAGCTTGGATTTTCATCTGAGTACCAATGATGCAGCAGAACGAGCTAACACAATGGTGAAACAATACTTGAGATGTTTAGAAAACTGAAAGTGTTGCGGCGAGACCAGTTGGGAAATAGCGAGCTCTGCCAATCATCACGAAAATCCAGCCGGACAAACCACTGTCGGGAGGTCTTCAGATCAGAACTGTTCTGGAGGGACGGGGAAGAAGAAGAGACGTCTCAGACAACCAAGAGGAACCAGCAGTTCCTCGGTAGGTTGGAGAAAAGCCCTTAAAACTAAATGACTGCTACAAAGCTGGGGCATCCGGACTAAGCTATTTGTGCTGGAGCGATGTTGGAACAGAGAGTTGAAACCGGGTGAGTGATTGGCCAACTCACAGGTAAAAAGAAAATCTGATTTAGATCTTTAAAAAGGTCTTGGAGGGGAATTAGTGCCTAACTGGCTTTTGGGGAATTTTTTTTAAAGAAAAAGGAGGCAGTGGAGGTTAAAACACCAAAGCCTCAGAGGATTTTGTCTTCTGCAGTTTGGAAGTGAAGAAATTAATTAACAGAAAGAAAGAACCCAGGGGGAAGTCCCTTTTCTCTTTATTTTATTTTATTTTTTGTGAATTTAAAGTGCTTTTGACAGCTATTGACAGTCAGTTGTTGGATTGTATTGCGGTTTGGAAAGAGCTATATGCTGGCGAGCAGAAAGTATTACACCAGCTAGTGAAAGAAAGAAAATAAAAGTGGAGCTATGAAGTGTGACCTTGGCTACAGGAAAAGATACTTTGAAACCATGAGAATTGCTATGGAGTATCTGTTTTTGTAACATTGCTTGGCTGCAATTGTTATAGCTGTGGAAGGGAAAAAAAACCTTCAACCTGGACTGGACTAATGCTAACATTGAGCAATAGAATTTGGAATACCCTAAATTTGTAATTAAATGTGGTATAACCCAAAACATTAAAAATGTATTAAAATAGTTAAATTTGCATTAGGAGATTTGGATGTATGAGGAATTTGGGATGCTGAAAAATGCGCATGAAATGTTAATTGGTAAAAAAAGAAAATCTAAGACAGTACATAGAGCAAGAAATAGGAGAAGAGGGGGTAAAAGAGGGCACAAATGAGGAACAGGAAGATAATATGGAAGAAAGAAAAAAATGAAAATAAAATGCAGATAGATGATTTCACTGGGATTTACAGCCACAAAGATAAAGCAGACAAAGGAGGAAATCCCCCCCCCCAAAAGAAACCACAAAACAGTAAGGAAGGAAAAAATTACTAAAATAATAAAATTAAATACTCTAAAGAAAAGATACAAAAACCATAAAAATATGATCACAAGTGTAGACTCAGTCCAATTGGTTACTGGACAGAGCAATCCAGTCTAGCTGCTGTCTCCACAATCATAGGAGAAAGAGGAGAAGAAAAATGATTAAAAGTGGAATTCTTGAGAGCCCAAGAGAAAATGGTTAAAAGAGGGGAAAAGGGAAAAAGAGTTACAATAGTAGTAACATTGTTATTGTTATGTAACTAATTAAGAAATGAAGAAATTATAGCATATTGTCAATTGTGGATAAAAAATTGAAATTTTATTGAAAAATTAGAAAGAAATGTTAAAATTGAATTAAAGGATATATATTGTTTATAGTAAAATAGACCAATGGAGAAAATATGAGATGATAATTTGGTGTAACTTTGAAGGGGCAATTGAAGATATTGTTTATGTATTAAGTAAAAGTAAGTATAAAGATGGAAAATAATGGAAGAGAATAATGTGGCTGAAAGTGAAAACAGAACTATGATGTAAAATGGATTATGTAAATGAGAGGATTTAAAAGAAAAGACCTGGACTATACTTTGTTTAGACAATATGTGTAAGTTTGTAGTAAAAAAATAAAAACCTTAAAATAAAAAAATGCTTGAGATGTTACATTAACAAGCCAATTGGGCAGAGCTCCTGCCGTTTGCTGAAGTTGCGTATAATAATGCGTAGTAGCATGGGACTTACTTCCTTTAAGGTAGTGAATAGAGTGGAATTTGTCCCAATGCCTGAGTACCCTCAGGAACCCCCCTCCTCAGTCAGTCAGTGGGTCGATTAGTTGCAGAATGCTTGGAGAAATGTAAAGCAAGTGGTAACTAAAGCAGCAGTGGTTCAAAAGGAGCAACCAGATAAGAGACGGTCCCCTCAGAGACCGCTTCACATTGGGGAAAAGGTTTACCTCTCCACTAAATACTTAAAATCAAAACTGCCTTACAAAAAACTATGTCTGAAGTTCCTGGGCCCATTCCCAATAGTAAAAGTCATCAACCTGGTCAGGGTGGAGCTAAAACTTCCCTGCCTCCTGGGGAAAGAGCATCCTGTCCTCCACAGCAGCTTATTGAAGCTAGTAATAGGTTTGGAGCTAAGACCAGTAGCTCGGGTAGGTCCTGGTCCCATAGTAGTAGAAGGGGAAACTCATTATGAAGTAAAACGAATCCTAGACTCAAGGCTATATAAGGAGAAGCTACAGTATCCAGTTCAATGGAACGGTTACCCCCTGACAGAGCCTATTCATTACCCCAAGGATGTAAAGGCAGAGAGGCTGGTTAGGGAATTTCATGACATGAATCCTCCTGAGGTTAGAGGGAGTTAATGGAGAATTAATGTGTACTTGTGCTTGGTACCTTTCAGGTGCTTTTATTCTGTAAGCGGGGGGTGGGGGTGGGGACTGTCAACTTTCAAAATGACTCTGGCTGAGGCATTTTTTTTCTCGTTTCTCAGTTGCCACACAGATGTGGGGAGGATTGGAGGTTTGGAAGGCTATTCTACAATGTGCTAGACCAGTGGTGGGATTCAAATAATTTAACAACCGGTTCTCTGCCCTAATGATTTCTTCCAACAGCCAGTTCACCAAACTGCTCAGAAAGTTAACAACCGATTCTTCCGAAGTAGTGCGAACTGGCTGAACCCCACCACTGTGCTAGACATAACAAAGGAAGAGGCTGGTAGATCCAAGGTCATCTCAACAAGTGCTGAGCATGAAAGGAGGGAAGTGCTGAAGAGACTGCCATTTACCCAGTTGGACTATGTGATCTGTGACACTTGGGGGAGGGAATTTATTCTTTTAATTATACTGAACCATGGGAAATATTTATAGTTGGCTTCACATTTGAACGTGCCAATATGATGTACCCAATAAAGAGAATCTTTGAGAAGAGTTTCAATCTCAGAGTTCTGCCTTGGTTGGGATCATTATTTGGAACCATGACAGGTTGCTTGCAACTATTTTGATAAATTATAACTCCGAGCACTGACACTCTAGTACAAGCTTAGAATTGTATGGCTGCACCTGTGGAAGATTTTGGCAGGCCCTGCTCCATGTACTGTATTTTTCGGAGTATAAGACACACCTTTTTTCCTCAAAAAAGAGGCTGAAAATCTGGGTGCATTTTATACGACATTTTTGCCTCCCGAAGCCCCACTCTCTTCACCAAAATGGCTGTGCATACCCTTATGGAGGCTTTCAGAGAGCTCCTGGGGACTGGGGAGGGCAGAAATGAGCAAAAAACAGGCAGTCTTTTGCCCACCAGCCCCCAGTAGCACTCTATAAGCCTCCATAAGGCTATGCATGGACTTTTGTTTTGACAAAAAACGGGCCCGTTTTTGCAAAAAAACAGTCTTTGTTTGCTCATTTCCCCCCCCAGGAGTACTCTGCAAGCCCCCCCTAGGTTATTCACACCTTTTTTAAAAAACGGGCCGTTTTTAGGAGGTTTGCAGAGTGTAAAAACCTTTTTTTTTTCCTTTTGGAAAGCTCTTTAACTGATTGATGAGAATTACACTGACTAAGTGCTGTGCCAGCATAAACAAAGTCTTAGGTGCTACAGATTGTCAGCGATTTCCTTCTCCCTACCTACCTACTTTCTCTCTCTCCCTACCTACCTACTGTATTTCTTTCTCTCTTTCTCTCTCTCTCTCTCTCTCTCTCTCTCTCTCTCGGATAAATGCACCTGGAAACATCTCCCTACCTACCTACCCTCTCTCTCCCCCTACCTATCTACTATATTTCTCTCTTTCTCTCTCTCTATCCCTCTACCTGCCTACCAACCTACCTACTCTCTCTCTCCCTACCTAACTACTGTATTTCTCTCTTTCTCTCTCTCTCCCTCTACCTTGCAACCTACCTACTCTCTCTCTCCCTACCTATCTACTGTATTTATCTATCTCTTTCTATTTCTCTCTCTCTATCCCTCTACCTACCTACACACACACACACACACTCTCCCTACCTCCCTACCTCCTGTATTTCTCTATCTCTCTTTATTTCTCTCTCTCTCTCTCTCTCTCTCTCTATCCCTTTATCTATCTATCTATCTATCTATCTATCTATCTATCTATCTATCTATCTATCTATCTATCTATCTATCTATCTATCTATCTACCTACCTACCTACCTACCTACTCTCTTTCTCTCTCTCCCTACCTACCATATTTCTTTCTCTTTCTTTCTTTCTTTCTTTCTTTCTTTCTTTCTTTCTTTCTTTCTTCTTTCTTCCTTCCTTCCTTCTTTCTTTCTTTCTTTCTCTCTCTCTCTCTCTCTCTCCCTCCCTCCCCCTACCTACTTAAAAAAATTGCCTCTTCAAAACCTTGGTGCATCTTATACTTTAAAAAATACGGTATTCAGTCTGTCTTGAACCAATTTCACTAGCTTGGATGTAGCTGCCTCTAAACATATTCTTCTATTGCTGAAATGCACATCTATTTCAATTTATAGCAACTTCAGCATCTTTGAAGAAGAAAGTTTTAGAATATCCAAACATGAAGAGAGAGAAAGTTGTGTAAATATTATTTCCATATCTGGTCATACTTAAGATGCTCATGAGCACATAAAGGATTAAGGAATTGTAGCTTCACTATAGTTGGAATGTTGCTTTAATTTTGACAGTGATAGCCAAGCTATTTTTGGCTGACCAAGTAGGTCTCTCTGTGCTTTAGGCAAGTTCTGGTCCTCTGCAATAGGACCACCATATAGAGGAAGAAGGAAAGAGAGTTATATTTGGCTGAGATGTACATAGAAGAACACAGCTCCTAGACAGCATCACCACTGATGGTATGCTATTAATTGGAATCCTACATAAGTGAGTTTAACTAGCGACTGTATTCTTATCTCCTGCTGAAAGAACAGAAAATATGCAGTATCAGCTTCCTTGCTATCCAGGAAAGAAAACAGCTGATACTGCCGTCTATATGGATCACTTAGGAAGGCCATTTTTTAAATCCTGGAACTATTTCAAGGAATATGAGACTACAGAGGGAACCATTTGCTACACTTTTGCAAATTTGGCTATTTCTATTCACAATATAGGGTTAGGCAATCTTGTTCTGTCTAGATATTGGACTACAGCTCTCATGAATACATTACTATATTCCATGCATGGAAAAATATATATGGATCAATACATTTTGTAGATGTCTGTGAAGCATCAAAACTATTCAGACACAGCTATAGTCAGTTTGAAGGGCATCCTATTTTGCCCCAGAACCACAAAATTGATTTGGGATTCTGCCAAAACTGAAATGTCCTTTTTTTCTTTCCCAAGGTGACTTTCAAAAACAAATTCTAAGGATTCAGTCTGCACTGGGGAAAAATAGACCAATTGGTGTCCATTGTCTATTGTTTATGTATCATTACTTGATTAATTTACTCTTCAATCCCTAGGATAGGTTTGCATATTTATTATTATTATGGTTGGACTCAGAGTCAGCCAGATATTTAGACTGGAATCTGACATTTTTATCCACCTATTGAGTTCTTCCCAAAGACCTGGGATAGGCAGATGTTGTTTGATAATGTTACATGTATATACAGCCAAAGTTCTGATGAATAGAGAATTAACAGAGAAGATTGAAATAAAAAAAGGAGTCAGACAGGGATGCTCCCTCTCTCCTTTGCTGTTTATATTAACTTTGGAAATTTTATTAAATGAAATTCGGAAGGACCAGGGAATAAAAGGTTTAAAACTCAAAAATGAAGAATATAAGGCCCAAGCCTATGCCTATGACTTAGTATTTGTTCTAGAGGACCCATTAGAATCCAGCCTGAAATTAATTCAAAAATTAGAAGAATATGGCGAAGTGGCAGGACTAAAGATCAATAAAAACAAAACAAAAATGATAACCAAGTACAAGACAAAAAAACAAGAAGAGGAACTGGAAGTAACAACCAGAATGCAAATAACTAAGAAAGTGAAATACTTGGGGATCTGGGTGTCGGCAAAATGTTCCACAATTAAAGACGATAATTATAATAAATTAGTGACACAAATAAAAAAAGATTTAGAAAATTGGAAAAATATTCAACTATCACTCATGGGACGTATAGCGACAATTAAAATGAATACTTTACCAAGAATCTTATTCCTGTTGCAAGCCGCACCTATTAATCCGGGTAAAAAATTCTTTCAAGAATTAAACAAAATTACCGCTAGGTTTATTTGGCAGGGACTAAAAGCGAGGATTAAATTAAAGTCAATGCAAGACAGCAAGGAGAGGGGAGGTTTAGCATTACCAAATTGGGATCTATACGCATCAGCAGTAACAATAACATGGGTGAAAGACTGGATAGAGCTAGAGAATAAAATAATGTTGACCTTGGAAGGCAAGCAGGCTAGCATACATTTCTATGGGATGATAAAAATAAAGCGCACAAATACTTTCAAAATCATTCAATTAGAAGTGCGTTATTGCAAAAATGGCTCAAAATTTAAAAAAATCCACTATGTGAAAATTCCGAATTGGCTATCACTGACAGAAAGGATGACTCATCCAAATTTTATAGATTTGAACAAAATGCTAAGATATAGAGACTTAATTGATACACAGGGAAATTTAAAAACAATTGAAGAATTGGCAGAACAGAACATGAAAGTTGATTGGCTAACTTACCTTCAAATCAAAGCAAAATACAATAAAGATACCAAATTATATGACATTGAAACAAAACTACACAAATTGGATAAAATTATTCAAAGCTCAGATAGAAAGATGATAGGGAGAATATATAAATTTCTCCAGAAGTATAAAATGGAAGAGGAAATTGTGAAAGAACAAATGATAAAATGGGAACAGAACTTTGGCTATAATATTGAATTAGATAAATGGGAAAATTTTTTGGGAACAAACTTAACAATGACATTATCAGTTGCATACAAGGAAAACCAGTACAAAATGCTTTATAGATGGCACTTGGCACCAACAAGGTTAGCTAAAATCTCAACAAATACCTCCCCAAAATGTTGGAAATGCGAATCAATACACGGAACATACTACCATTTATGGTGGACCTGTGAGAAGGCTAAAAATGTTTGGAAAAAGATCAAAAATTGGCTGGAAGCAATAACGGTGGTTAAAATAGAATGGAAACCTGAATTTTTAAAATTAGGAATAATGTCTGCGAAATACAAAAAAGAAATCCAGTATTTAATACTACATATAATTATGGCGGCAAGGATTGTTTTTGCCCAGAAATGGAAAAACAAACTAACTCCAAGCAAAGATGAAATAATAAGAAAGGTTATGGACTGTGCTGAAATGGACAAATTAACTAAAGAAATTCAGGAAAAAGAAGAATCAGAATTCTATCAGATATGGGATAAATGGTATATATAGGTGGATGGAGGAAAGAAACAAGAATCAATGAAGGAATATAACAAAACTCAAAAATAATAGTTATGAGTAAAATAAGAGAGTTATGAATGGTGAAATCCAAATGAAATACAATAGAAGGGGAAATAATATAATGTGAGCGGTATTGATTGATAATTGCTACTAGAAAGAACAGGAAGCTCCTGTTTGTATTGCATTATGTAAATGTGTTGTACGTCTAAGTTTTGTGTGTGTGTATTTTACATGTTTGTTAATAAAATTTATTTTTAAAAAATGTTACATGTGTCATTGCAGGATGTAAGCTGTTCCAAGTAAAGCTACCATTTGCATTGACTGATGGTGAGCTTGTCAATGTCAATGTTGTTCAAATGTTTTGGAATTGTTTTGGGTTGCACTATTATTATTGATACAATCTTTGGTTTCTTTTGCCATAGTTATTCTATTGGATAGTCTTTGTATTTTGACGTTTTCCCCAGTTCTTTTTCTGCTATTCTGCTGTCTCCAGGTTCTGCAATGTTCGTCATCCAGATACTTTTGTCTTATTAACAATTGTTACATCTAGCATGTTATGTGACATGTAGTTTTATTATTATTTTTGAGGTTACAAATAGGAACAATGGCAGTACAGATACTGAACATATGCTACTTTCACACACTTCTACAAAGGCACTGTGATCTCTGACCACAGTATTTGGTCACATTTTGCTCATGAATAGACATTTTTTGTGAGACAAGTGTTTTTTAAAAATGAAAAATATTTTAACAACATCCTTCAAAAGGAAAAGGAAATGCAAATGAATAAAGGACAATGTTTAAGCTCAACGGAAAATCATACATTCATATATTCACCTACAGAAATATATTGTTTCCGTCTCTGTAATTCTAATTAGAAATTTTAATTGTAATTTAAAAATGTGTGCCAGTATTCATGGAAATATCCGTTGTGCTTGCAACATACCAAAGAGTTTTTGCAAGAATGGAATGAACAAGTAGATTCAACCCACTGAAGTCAAGGGAGGAAAAATTGGCACCCTCAGAATCCCTAGGCTTTGACCGAGAGAACAATTAAACTGACTCCAGGCAAAGGAGTAGCATCAAGGGATGCCAAAGGATCTAATAACATCACAAACATCACCACAGCTGTTTGAAGCAAGCTACTCCATTTTCAATAAGGAAACAGAAGGCAGCCCATCAACTGAGATGAGTGGTCAAATTGCAAAAGGAGAGCTCCTCTGGATTTACATGGGGCCACACAAAGGCATCAATCACAGCTAGAAGCTATTTTGCTTCTTTCCATCAAGCAACCAAGAACTCAGCTGCACAAGTCTCTACTTTCTTCAAGTAAGATCTTGTTTATTTGCCAGCATTTCCAGGAATATACCCTGAAGGCACAAATACTTCTCCCTGGAGAGTAATCATATGAAAATGCCTTTTTAACCAACAAGGACTATGTAAGCATAGTAGCACACATGCATCTATGCACAGATGTAGTGCATTATACCCGTAGCTGTTTCTAGATTTATGGATTAAAAGAAGAGTGCCTGGATTTCTTTGTATGTTATGCAAAATCCATCAGTGCTGGTTTTCATGGCCAATTTCTTGGCCAAAATCATCCTAAGATACCCAGTGACTTACCAATAACCAATATCTTTTAGTTAGGATTCAGGCCTGATAAGGGACAGAAATAGCACTGGTTGCACTTTTAGATGATTTCTGGACTTAGACTAACTTTATTGTCACTTTGAATGTACACTAATCGGCATACATTAAAATGCATGTTGTGTACAGCTCTCAAAGGGTCTCCACCTCTAATATAAACATGACAGGATAAATAAATAAATAAATAAATAAGTACAAAATTACTTAGGTATCCATATATATTATATGAGATGGAGAAACAACACAGTCTAGTTCGGATGCATATATGTACATGGCGAAAGAAACAAATCTTGCAAGTTTACCAGACAGACGGCATAAGGAACAAAGTGTTACAGAATCTGCTAGAAATACTTTTAAACCTCCTCCCAGAGGGGAGCAACAAACACAGACCATGAAGTGGGTGTGTGGGGTCTCTAACAATGCTTTGAGCTCTAAGCACATAGCTTATAAGCAGTATCCTGAACAACAGAAACGAGCTTCCTATAATCTTCTCGGCTATCTTTACCACTCTCTGAATGGACTTTCTATTTGAGGCACAAAACCAAACAGTGATGCAGTTTGTTAAAACGCTCTCAATTTGTGCTTCTGTTAAAAAGGACAGAAGAAAGATGTGCTCTCCTCATCCGACACAGGAAATGGAGATGCTGGTTTGCAAACTTCACTAAGGATGACGTGTAGAGAGACACGTTCAGATTGTTAGTTATCTACATCCCCAGATAGTTAATACTGTTGACCACCTGTATCCTTGATACTGAGTGGAGTATGACTATGACAGCTCTTTCTAAAATCTAGAATTATCTCCGTTATTTTATTAACATTTAGAACAAGGTTACTTTTCTTGCACCAGTTCACCACCTCCTTCACCTCTTCCCTATTTGCATCTTCACTGTCATCCTAGATAAGACTCACCACTGCCGGGTCATCTGCATACTTCACAATGTGATTCGTAGCAGATTTGGCATAGCAGTCATGGATCATCAAGGTGTAGTGGACTCAAGACAAAGCCCTGTGGGAAACCTGCACTCATGGAGATGGAGTTGGAGACTTTTCTTCCAACTTGTACAAACGAGTCTATCAATAAGGAAATCCAGTATACAATTACATAAAGAAGTATTAAGAAATCTAATAGGTCCAGTTTGTTCACCAAATCCTGAGGAATGATTGTGGAGGGAGTGGAATAGGGGTTTTGCAACCATCCTTGTTCTACTTGACCTCTCAGCAGCCTTCAATAAAATCCACCATGGTATCTTTTTGGGATGGCTCTGGGGAGTGAGGTGGGCAGCACTGTATTGTGCTGGTTCATCTCCTTCTCCAGGATCGATACCAGTCAGCAGGGATGGGGGAGGGTAAGAGATCCCACTCCTGTTTCCTACTATGTGGGCTGGGATGCCCCAGGATTTGGTGCTTTCTCCTCATTGGTTCAACCTCTATCTGAAGCTGCTGGGTGAGCTCATCCACTGCCATGGGCTGAAGTGTCACCAATATGCTAATGATACCAATTATACATCTCTGCCCCTGGTGAATTAAGTGTGATGCCTTGTTGTGGTGCCTGGAGGTTGTGAGGTCAGGATGGGGAACAACAAGGTTCAACTGAACCTTTTGTTAATTTTTCACAAGTCCCTCAGGACTTGGCTATGTCATCAGGCTTCGGCCCCCCAAGGGAATGGTAAGTTGTTGAGGTGGCTCCATTATTGCTAATATCTGTTGTTCTCTTCTTGCTTTTTAAACATTGTAGAAGCAGCCCTTGACTTATGACTGGTCCTCAAAGTAACAACTACTGCACCCTCCCCCTGTGGTCAAGTAATAACATTTCAAGTGCAATTGGTTTACAACTGATTGTAGCATTACAGGGTCACATTATCACATTTTGTGATTTTTTGTTGTTATTTTGTGCCCAGTGGATAAGCTGAATTTGGACTTACAACCAGATGTTTCATTTAATGACCACATGATTTATTTATTTAACTGGCGACTCATTTACAGATGTAAAATCGGGTCTAGTCTCATGACTTATGACCCAACAAGTTACAACTAAAACCTGGGGCTCAAATATGGTTGTAAATAAAGGAGTACCTGTAATAAGTTTTTTTAAACTATTGATTGATTTTTACATTATTAATCTTTTTTAGTAATGTCACCCAGAGTGACACTTTAATATAAAGATTATGAATGAAGCCATTTTAATTGTTGAGAATGACTATTTGATCATTGTATATCTCATAATCAGTAATTATGGTGGTAAATTAGTTTCATATCATATTAAAAAACATTTCTCTATTCATATATGCTATATTTTCTATTTGGTGAAGTTATTTTTTCCTGTCTTATATAAACACATATATGCGTATACACAAGTGTAAATAAAACAGGCACACCAAATATTATATGCCTTCAATCTTTTTTTAAAACGTGCCAAATATCAAGCTCAAGAATGGGATTGTATGATTATTTTGCTTGTTGCTGGAAACACAACTCCATTCACGTGCCACTGAACAGCTGTTGTCCAAGGAACAGAGAGTGTGGAGGCTGAAGAGGCATACCAAACTACCAATGGCCTTTGTTACTTTTTGGGGCACCATTCCAACATTAGTGCCACAAATACCAGGGCTATGAAAAAAGTTCTTTATGATTATGAAAGGCTGCCTGCCATTTCATGCAAGGAATAAAATACAGAAATGAGAAAGATTCTACTGTGGGTAGCAAAACCATGGCTAATGGCACCATGTATGAAGACGTTTGTCTGTCTACATCACAAACTCTTCTTGTTCACGATCCTAAAGGAGCTAGTTGCAGTTTCCTATTTCTCCTATCCAACATACCACAAAATACAAGTAATCCCCGGGTTACGAGCATTCCCTAAGCGAATGTTCGAAGTTACGTGATATGCACCCCCTAGCGTTTACAAACAATTTCCAAAACCATATTTGCAAAAAGCCTTTGCAGCCCAAAACAAAGCTCTACAGCTCCATTTTGGTGTGCGCAGGCCTCATCCAGCACTTTGCAGCCCAAAATGGAGCTTCAGAGGGACTCTGCTGGAGCTCCCTTTTGGGCTGCAAAGTGCCAGATGAGGCCTGCGCATACAAAAATGGAGCTTCGGAGGGGTGGGCCTGCCTCCGCCTTTCCTGAGCTCCGTTTCAGGCTGCAAAGTGCTGGACGAGGCCTGCCCATGCCAAAACAAAGTTTTGGAGGGGCACGCACAGCTGAGAAGCTGGAGACAAAGACAGCTTGCTAGACAGCAAGTGACCTGGCACAGCAGGTTGGAGGTGTGTGTGTGTGGGGGGGGGGACAATTTGGGGAGCATGAGGCATTTAAGGGGCTGGAGAGGCCTTGAGTGGTCTTAAGCAGGTGGCCTATTTCATCACTAGGCCCCACCATGCCCTTCCCCACCCTGAAATACCTCATATGAACTTAAAAAACTGTGCATTCGATTAGCAACTGTGTGGGCGAAAGGAGGGAGTGATCCTGTTCAAGGTATGAAATTCACTCCCACGAATCCTCAGGTTACGAATGGAATGGGCAGGCTCCATTCCATTCGTAGCTTGAGGACTAACTGTACTGCAGATCATATGTCTCACAAAATATGTATCCTAAAAAAAGAAAATGTAGCCTCCTATTTAAATTTGTTTTAAGAAAAACCACAGATGATCCTACCTGCTGTGTTTGCTGCCGCTGAATGGCTCGCACTTTGGGAACTGGGCTCTCTCGGGAGGAGGAAGACTGCTGCCGGGATTGATTTCCCTCCTGAAGAGGCTCCATTGCCATTGTGGCAGATGCTACAGACATGCTGCCTGTGCTTCGAAGAGAAGCACTGTGGGGAAGTGAGTGGGGTGATCTGACCCTTGAGCTGGAACTTGCTTGGTCCGCTTTGTGGATTTGGACCTGCACAGTGTAATTCTGGTGAACTGGCATAGCTCGTTTGTCCAATAGGGTGCCCTGACCAGAAAAATCTTCATTCTGGGTGCTGCGTTTGGCATAATCCTCCATGCTGCTATTGCTGGGTACACTAAGTTTAAGGTCTTCACTATTCTGGCTTCGGGAACTGGTGACACTCAGATTATCCAGGCTTGATTCCATGGACACTTTAGGAATTGGCTGAGGACAATTGTTGAGATGATAAACTGGATTCTGGAAAAAAAGAGCCTGAAGAATGCCTTGCTGGTTTAATGCCGAATGAAGAGGTCTCCTGACTTGGGGGGCAGTCTGTGGTGTTCTGAGCTGCTTGATATTTGCCACCTGGATGACTGAAATCTGACTGCCAGATAAACGTACCGGGGCCTCGTGCATCATGGATCCAGTTTCACACTGTGTGACATTGGGATCCTGGAGATTCATCAGCGATATGCTTCGGACATTGGGCAGATTGGTCTCGTCGCCTTGATCTGAATAAGTCACACTCCGGGATGACGTTTGCTGCATCAAGAGCAATTTGCCTTTGAAATATTCTTCATTTGCTGGAGAAGCTGACTTCAACTTGCGCTCACTGAGAAACAATCAAGACAATCACAGTCTTAACATCATGTCTGCTTATTTGCATGCACACAAACTTATTTCTGCTTAAACAATTTCTCTGGCTCCATATTAATCCCCATATTTGAGTCATCCAAGTGGAATAGCCTAGATGGGCAGGGGTGTTATTTATGAATGGGAATGGAACCAAAAGTCATCTTGGCTCCTGGTTGCTTTAAGTGAGCAACATTGTTCTGAAAAGGAACATTTGGCTCTACTCTGGTAGCTATCTTAAATAATGCAATGCCCAATCTATACATTTGTTTTAGCATTCTAATCTTAATAATTTTAGCCTGCCTCAGTCTATCCACAAGGCTCCAGGTTGCTGCAGGAGAATCACAGAAACTACATTCTACTGCTCTTATTTTGTTTTATATTTCCATTAATGGCTTTACCCATAAGCATTAGTAAAAAGGCCACAATGGGGAGAAATTACTCCTTTCAGATGTATATGGATAAAAAGTATAAAGCACAAAAAAGATAAAACCGTAATTATTCAAAAGAAGATGTCTGCCTAACATGCCCGCCTTACTCATTCATGACATAAAGCCTTTTTTGTCATAGCAATAATTATTCATAACCCGCATTGACAGAAATCTAGAGAAAATGAGGCAGCATCTTTGCTCTGAAATAAGAACTCCAATACAGTAAGCCTAATAGTATGAAGTCCAATCCATGAAAGAAGATATAATCAGCCTACTTTTGTTGTTAAGGTTTACTGTGATGAAGTAGCAAGAATATTCTTATCCATTATACCATGTTAAATACTTTTAATATAAGTAAATAAATTCTTCACTTGTCAGCAGAGCATCGTCTTTGCATACAAGTTAACTGCTCCTAGTTCTCCTCTTATTACATTATCAGTACAGTATCTGATTAAAAAGTGTCAACTGTGACTAAAACTTATTGGCAGGTTGCAGGAACTCTTAAGTTGTGGTAGTAGAATTTTGGATTCTTCCTCTTCAGACTTTAGGTCATTGGTAACATATTTTGGAATATTATTGCACTTTACACACAGAGAGATACACATACACACTCTCTCTTATAGAGATTAAAGGATAGGCTGTAGTTCACATTGATACGAGTACATGCTTGTACATAGAAAAACTCATCCCATTATTGCCAGGTAACAGGTAGCAAATTTGGACAAAGCTTGTGACTTGGAGAAGCACATGTAGAGTTAAAAATACTGGGCTGAACAAAGCAATTATCCACAGTTAGGAGGATAAAGCACTATCGTAACTAAGCTTTTGCTTTCAGCAAAGCCCCCCTCTTGTAATTATGGCATTACTCTGAATTTTAGTTCTTACTTTTCCCATCAAGCTGAACAAAATTATGCATCTCTCTTTCTTCCAAATAATTTCAACACTAGGCAGATAATGCATACCTGTCAGCTGGGTCTTCAAATATTTTTTGTAGCCCAGAAGAGACATTGGGGCTTGAATTATGATCTGGATACCGTCTCAACTGTTGCTGGATTGGCAGAGGGTGGGTTGTATCCTTTGCGATGTCATCGAGAATGCGTGGCAAAGGACCCAATTTTTCTACTGTTGCCTGTAGGAAGGAATTTTCACCCTGATTTGACAATAAGCAACGTGGCATTCATCATTTCGTGTTTTTTTTTTGAAAATTAAAGAATGAATGTGGATGGATGAGTTGTGAGAAAAGATGGGCATTTGTATGCGGGTGTGAAAAACCACAATGCATTGTAATGGAGCAGCAGGCCACAGTGATCCGGTGACCCATGGATGGAAGAGACGAAACAGGGTGCAGCAGACATTGAGGAAAGAAAAGGAAATAGAAATTAAAAATTGAGCCTCCAAAATAAAAAAGTTAATGCTCATAAAACGAATGCATATCACCCCTGCAAAACAAATTGCAATCAAAGTCCAGGGTAGAGGAGACAGGGTGGGGAGGAGTAATACTAAAATCGCTATTAAATTAAAATCTAATCCAGAAAACTAAAAAGGGATTTTTATTGGAAGCAAATGTTTGCCCGTGCGGGGAGAGAGACTGTGGTCAATTGATTGCATTCTCCTATAGTTTGAAAGCAGCAATTCGGCAACAGCACTGAAAGAAACCATAAGGAGCCACAAAAACAAAGGTATTTAAATCATATTTTCTCTTATAACTAATGACAGGAATGAACATTAAGCATATAATTTGTTTATAAACACAAACAGTATTCCATAACTTCCTGCATTGGATCTCAAGTGATCCCTTCAAAGACGATAGTAACTCCTTGCCTGATCACCACTGATGATTCTCAAGAAAGGAAGCATATGGTTGACTCTTGGCAACTGCCTAGACTACCTCCTACAATTTTCTTAGCAAGATTTCAGAAGTGGTTTGCCACGGCCTCCTTCCTAGGATTGAATGAATGTGTTTGGCCCAAGGTCATCCAGTTGGGTTTGTGTGTCTAAGACAGGATTGGATTAGATTAGACTAGACTAGGACTAGAATTCACCATCTCCCAGTTTCAAGCCTGATGCCTTAACCACTACATCAAACTGGCTCTCTCCAAACTATTAGAATATAGCTTTTATTTTAGGAGACGATAATGAATCAAACATAATTTTCTTTCAAACAAAATTGTTCTAAAGCAATATAAATGATGGATATGATGGGAGAAATGAGTTCATTTGCTTTAGAATGTAGTGCAACTTAACCCAAGCCCAAAGCGATGGAAGTTCAATCCAATTAAATTTCACCACCATCTTTCTACTGATTCTCAATGCCTAGTCTACACCAGGGGTGTCCAAACTTGGGAACTTTAAGACTTGTGGACTTCAACTCCCAGAACCCCTTCCTTTTTTTTAAAGTTAAAGTTAACTTTAATCATTACCCAGGAAGCAGCTTGTGGACACTCCTTGGACAAATTTGTGTCCAGCCAGCCCTTCCCAGCCTTCTAACTAATTTACCTTGTCCACCTCCCAGACAACTTCCCACAGCAAAGAATGCAAGACAGCAAACTCCTTTCCCAGATCTATGTATCCTCCAAATCCTGGCTTATTAGAAATGGTGTCCTCGTTAGAAATTTCTGCCAAGAAGCATTTCATATGTGTCCATTCATGCTCTAGAAAGGCATTCATAAAGGTAATATATTCTTCTTTGTTCCCAAATCTGAGTTGGGGAGAGAGAAAAACAGGGAGAGAGGAGAAAGAAGGTCAGCAGTTTGGCAGGAAGTTTCCAAGGGAAACAGTGTGGTCTTACAATGTTGCTCAAGATATTCCAAGACGCAAAACAATATTTCTGTGACCAAATGGCAATTTCTACATGTGATACTTCGTTAAATAATGTTGCATGTAGTCATTATAGAGACACCCCCCCCACTCCACTCCCCACTATTAGAAGTTTTTTTGGCTTAACAAAATTTATTAATTAAGAGGAAAAAAAAGGAAAAGCTGCACCTGAGTCCACCTGTTAATAATAATAGCATTATCTTAATTATCTTCTTTGGCCCCAATCTGTGGCAAATGAAGTTCAAATTACACATAAAGTCTAATTTAAGTATTGAAATTATAAACTTCTTCAGCTGGAGGCAGTAAAGACCATAGACAATAGCAAGGACAAAGGAATGAATTTAGTATACTGTATTGTCTTTTACTACTGCCCTGAGGAAAATATTTTTTTTATAAACCTTTGGAGTAAAAAGATCTTCCCTTAGTACCCATGGGGGCAGTGTTAGTTGCATCCACATGGAAGGTCATACTTATTTTTGCAATATCACTAACACACAATACCAAATAAAAATACATGCGGTCTGCTTCTAATTGGAGAAAGCGATGTAGTAGGATTGGGAATATCACTAGTGAAAACTAGCCAGTATCTGGAGCTAAGGACAGGCTGCTTCCTCTTCTGTAAACACTGGCCCATGATGCAACCCAGCCTGCTCCACTAACCTACATCCTACTATTCAAGTGGGGACTTCTGTTTATAATGTTTTTATGGTTTTTTTTAATCTGAAACAGAGAAATGTAGCTTTCAAATGTACATTTTTGAACGGAATTTCAGCAAATATAGACTTCTCCATACACTATGAACAGAGATAAGGCAAAACAGCTGTATGTTATTCCTAAGAAATAACACACGTCATAATGATAAAATAACAGTAAATCCCTTAATGATCCTTACAAATAATGAAACATCACTTGCCTTGTGAAATTTGCTAAGTTTTGGATAACCTTTGCAATTAGTGTGAGTGCACGAGAGGTACTATCATCTGGGTATTCCTGCATGAGGTTGAAGAGACTTGGAGACATGATGGCTGGGCAAAGGAATCGGAGGAAAAGCGAGGCACTGATCAGGCGTTCACTGATATCCTGCTTTCCCCGTTTGAGGCACTGCTGCTTCCATGACGCAAATACCTCCTTCAACTCCCGAGGAAAGACACTGAAAAGATAACAACATTTGGCACATTCCCATTGGTATATAAACAAGTGAAGTTACTTCTCCTGCTATGAAAGTCCAGTATTTTATTTATCAACACGCTGATAAGGGTATTTCTTGTCTTCATCTGGGGAAAAAAACTATCTAGGGTAGAATTATCAATAAATACTAATAACTACTTTCATAAGCTTGGGAACTAATGCTTCCAGTGTCACGAATTTCATTCCTAGTAAGTTGATATAATATGGATGGGACTGAGTGATCAGGCTAGGTCCAACTCCAGTTCATCAGTATTGTCACAGTCTAATGGTAAATGTTTCATAGTTGTAGCCTAGTTTTGGCTACGCAAACTCTTTATTATTTCTACAGGAGAATGAGAAGCATTAAATACATCTAGATACATCTACTGATTTGCCTTAGATTCTGTATTTTGTTCTAGAAGGAGTCAGCGCAGATAAAATATGAATAGATGTATATTTCTTTGTATGTATAAAATCAATTGCATAGACTCATTTTTTCTTGAGTATACAGCATTGTGTAAAAATGACGCAAGGAACACATGCCACTCCTTGTCTAATTCCTATTAAATGGGTTTGAAGAAGCACAGCTGTTGGCTAACTTTCAGTTTTTACAATTAAAATATTTCATTCCTAGTGAAAGGGAAGATCGAAGGTGGCATCATGAATTTTAACTGCCTTCAGATAGGCAATGTGGTGTCTGGGGATGCCTCCATTGATGCCTTTGAGACTCATTGAACCACCTGACTCATTTTGTTAAATATCGCTTCATACTTAAAACATTCCAAAGCTGAATTGGTTTTTCTAGCATTTGCTTCGGCAGGTAATCCCCGTAAATGACAAGTAATAATGCTTTATCCACTCACCAGTAGGTATTGACAATTTTGCAGAAGGCTAGCTCACAACACATTTTGAGATTTGCCTGGTGATCAGCTAATTCATTAGGTGGACTTTTGCTGGGATCCACTTCACAGTTCTCATCCGACTCATATAATGCCTTGATAAATTCACCTAACAATCAGGTAATAAGAACAAGGCAGAAGAAAAAAATATTAAAAAGATTTCTGGACAATCTTGTTAGAACAAACAATTATATTGCCTACTACCCACAACAACAAATTCTCCTAAATGTGTCAGGGCATTAATATTCCATAAGTCTCCACAAACATTTTTCTTCCCTTCTCTGATTTGAAGTGAAGTCAAGTAACTCTATCTGAATGTAGGATAGCACACCTGTCCCTAGTATTGACAATGTTCAAATAACAGGGGATGGGTCTGCTGCTAGAAGGTCTGGTAATAGCAGAAGATAGAGATCCTCATCTCCGATTTTGCTTCGTTCTTCTCCCTATGTGGGAGAACTGATAAAAGGAGGGAATGGCCTCCTAAGGCATGTAAAGAAATGGTTAGGGAGCACCTAGCTAAACAAATTATGGATATCAATTTGGAGCCTTTGTTTAATTTTGGGGAAATCCGGGAGTACAAGTGTCATATCAGAGAACTGGAGAGGTACAAACATTATTCATAATTACAAATAAATCTTCCTAGAAAAAAAGTAAAAGCTCCTTCTCCCAACAGATTGTCTCCTCTCTTTCACATATTATTTTCCCTCTATTTTAAAAATCTATTATAGGATGACAAAATATGAGGAAAAAAATGGAAATTAAAAAAAAATCAATCAAAAGACATCAATTATATATTCAGCAGTGTGGAATTTTACCCGAACCATTCACATTTCAGTCACTCTAATATAAAATTCCAATTCTTTTAGAAAATGAAATGGTGAACCATTGTTTACCAGTAACAACTGAGGTTCTATTATTTTAATTTTCAACTTGTGAGTTCTTAGCAACTTTCAAATGAAAGGTACTTATGGCCACGAACAATCATAAATTTCTTGCAGCTTTCTATTAGCTGGACCTTCTCCAGCTTTCTAGCTAGGTATTAGCTTTATTTCTTTCAATAACTTAATGTATATGAGAATGGGAAGGAGCACAGTGGCTCACATGGTTTGGGCGCTGGGTTGACAACGTGCAAGCCTGCACTTGTAGCCCGAGTGCTGCTGTGTGGTGAGCTCCCATCATTTGCTCCAACTGCTGCCCACCTACCAGTTCAAAGTGTGCAAACGCAAGTAGATAAACAGATACTACTTCAATGGGCTCATTAATGGAGACATGAAAGGAGCTCCCAAATGGGCATTCCTGGGACAGCCATGATGTCACTGGCTAATCCTTTCACCACAGAAGTATAGTATAGTATTAGAACAGGAAACTAGGTGATTGGAAAGAAGCACAGAAATCTTCAAAATAGGGTCAGTTACTTAATATACCCAATGTACCACTTTTAAGGGAATTTTGATTTATTAAAGTTTCTTCCGCAGATACCAAGAATGGAAAGAAAATGTGTCATCCCAGGGGCTCATCTCTCAAAATGACTTCCAAGAAGAGTTACCGTATTTTTTGGAGTATAAGACGCACCAAGGTTTTGAAGAGGAATTTTTTTTAAAAAATGTAGATAGGTGGATAGAGGGATAGAGAGGGAGAGAAAGAGAGAGAAATACAGTAGGTAGGTAGGGAGAGAGAGTGAGTAGTTAGGTAGGTAGATAGATAAAGGGATAGAGAGAGAAAGAGAGAGAGAGAGAGAGAGAGAGAGAGAGAGAGAGAGTCGGTAGGTTGGTAAAGAGAGAGAGAGAGAAATAGAAAGAGAGAAAGAGAGAGAAATACAGTAAATAGTAGGGAGAGAGAGAGAGTAGTTAGGTAGGTAGGTAAAGGGATATAGAGAGAAATAGAGAGAGAGTGTGAAATATAGTAGGTAGGTAGGGAGAGAGAGAGAGTAGTTAGGTAGGTAGTTAGGTAGATAAAGGGAAAGAGAGAGAGAAAGAGAGAAATATAGTAGGTAAGTAGGGAGAGAGAGTGTAGGTAGGTAGGTAGAGGGATAGAGAGAGAGAAATAGAGAGAAATACAATAGGTAGTAGGGAGAGACAGTGTGTGTAGGTAGGTAGAGGGATAGGGATAGAGAAATAGAGAGAGAGAGAAATACAGTAGATAGGTAGGTGTTTCTGCTGGCACAGCACTTGATCAATGTAATTCTCATCAATCAGTTAAAGAGCTTTCCAAAAGGAAAAAAAAAGTTTTTGCACTCTGCAAAACTCCCCAAAATGGCCCGTTTTTCATGAAAATGCCCCCCCTTTTTTTTCAAAACAAAGGCATGAATAGCCTTGGCGGGGCTTGCAGAGTGCTCCTGCGGCGGCCGGGGGGGCAAAAATGAGCAAAAAATGGCCCGTTTTTCACAAAAACAGACCCGTTTTTTGTCAAACAAATTGCCTGCATAGCCTTATGGAGGCTTATAGAGTGCTGCTTGGGACTGGGGCACAAAAATGGCCCGTTTTTTGCTCATTTCTGTTCTCTACAGCCCCCAGGAGCTCTCTGAAAGCCTCCATAAGGGTATGCACAGCCATTATGCACAGCCATAAGGGGCGGGGCTTCAGAAGGCAAGAAAATGCTGTATTCGGTGTATAAGATGCACCCAGATTTTCAGCCTCTTTTTTGAGGAAAAAAAGTGCGTCTTATACTCCGAAAAATACGGTAACTAGTTTTTGAAAGAATACAATACTATGCAGTTCTGAGGTGTCAAAAACATTTCATTGCCAGCAGCTTAGAGCATTTTGAGCACATGAAATAGAACAACTGCACCCTTATGGGTGATCTGTGTCCTCCTCAATCTTGGGCCCTCTACCAGAGGCCTGGGACTTTGAGGGTTCTGTGTTGGTTCTCAGCTGTTCCTAGCACTGCCCGATTCTGGACAGAGAGCTCTGATGTTGCTCCTGGGATCTTTTGGAGCCACTCTCCCAGCTTAATAATCTACTATTATGTAAACTAGTGATGGAATTCAATTTTTTTTACTACCGGTTCTGTGGGCGTGGCTTGGTGGGCATGGCATGGCTTGTGGGCGTGGCAGGGTAAGGTTACTGCAAAATCCTCATTCCCTCCTGATCAGCTGGGGAGGCAGAGAAAAGATGGGGATGGGGCCAGTCAGAGGTGGTATTTGCCGGTTCTCCAAACTACTCAAAATTTCTACTACTGGTTCTCCAGAACTAGTCAGAACCTGCTGAATACCACCTCTGATGTAAACCCTCCTTGGGTAATTTTAATAAGCTATAGTTCTCCAAAAGTGAGCAGCAGTGCAATATGAGGGTTGAGGAAAATGGATGTATTTGTCCACAATTTTGGACAAAATGGAGAATTATTTATTTAGAAGTGCTATGAGATATCAGGATATAGAAGTTACAGATGAGCATTAAACAGGAGAGCACTAAGAATCAAATTAAGAGAGGGGCAAGGAAAGCATATGATGCTTACATTAATTACCATTAATCTATTCTCTACAGATTAGACTTCACCGAAGTTATTTCCCATGAGTTTAGGTTAAAGGGATCTATTATAGTTTTTGACCGAGCACAGGTACGAGCATATTTGAAGACGTACCTCGTGGCATTAAGAGCGGCCAAACGTCAACATTGTGCCGCTCTTATTGCGTCTGCAGATAACCGCCCTGCCGCCCTGTTTAGGGTGACCCGCTCCCTCTTGTTTGAGAGACCACGGGAAGCCCCATTACAGGGCAGAGCAGAGGAGTTTGGGAAATATCTACAGGACAAAGTCGCTCAAATCCGGACGGGATGGGCCCCTTTCAGTGGTCCAGTAGAGACGCCCGTGGCGAGTCTTGAGGGACCGCTTTGGGAGGAGTTCGACTCGGTTGCCATCGAGGATTTGGACAGGTTGCGTGGACGTCTGCGACCCACCACATGTTTATTGGACCCGTGTCCCTCCTGGCTTGTACTGGCATCCTGGGAGGTTACGCGCGACTGGCTCCTGGGCCTGGTGAACGCCTCGTTGGGTGAGGGGTCCCTACCGGCCGCCTTGAAAGAGGCGGTGGTGAGGCCCCTGCTCAAGAAGCCTTCCCTGGACCCAATGGACCTAGTCAATTATCGTCCAGTCTCCAACCTTCCTTTTTTAGCGAAGGTTGTAGAGAGTGTGGTGGTACAGCAGTTCCCTCGTCACCTGGAGGAAAATGATTATCTAGACCCGCGCCAGTCCGGCTTCCAACCCGGGCACAGCACGGAGACGGCCTTGGTCGCATTGGTTGATGATCTCTGGAGGGCCAGAGATAGGGGTTGTTCCTCTATCCTGGTCCTATTAGATCTCTCGGCGGCGTTCGATACCATCGACCATGGTATCCTGTTGCACCGGCTAGAGGGGCTGGGAGTCAGGGGCACCGTTTTACGGTGGTTTGGCTCCTACCTCTCTGATCGGACGCAACGTGTGTTGGCAGGGGAGCAGAGTTCGACCCGGAGGCCACTCACATGTGGAGTGCCACAGGGATCGGTGCTCTCGCCTCTCCTGTTCAACACATATATGAAACCGCTGGGCGAGATCATCCGTGGTTTTGGGGTGGGATATCATCTGTATGCTGATGATACTCAGCTATACATTTCCACCCCGAACCACCCCAATGAGGCCGTCGAAATGATGTCCCGGTGTCTGGAGGCCGTACGGGTCTGGATGGATGGCAACCGACTAAAACTCAACCCTTCCAAGACGGAGTGGCTGTGGCTTCCGGCCTCCCGGTTCAACCAGGTGCTTCCATCTCTGGCCATTGGGGGCGTCCAACTAGCCCCCATGGAACAGGTGCGCAATTTGGGCGTCCTCCTAGATGCCCGGCTGTCCATGGATGACCATGTAACAGCCGTGGCAAGGGGGGCGTTCCATCAGGTCCGCTTGATGCGCCAATTGCGCCCCTTATTGGACCGGGATGCCCTACGCACAGTCACCCATGCGCTAGTGACGTCTCGCCTGGATTACTGCAATGCTCTCTACATGGGGCTTCCCTTGAGATGCACTCGGAGACTACAGTTGGTCCAGAACGCGGCCGCGCGGGTGATTATGGGGAGGACTAGATACTCCCCTGTAACACCTCTCCTGCGCGAGCTGCACTGGCTTCCTGTGGTCTACCGAGTGCGTTTCAAGGTTTTGATTATGATCTTTAAAGCGCTTCATGGCATAGGGCCTAGTTACATGCAGGATCGCATCCTGCCCCACACATCCCTACGACCAATTCGCTCACACAGAGAGGGACTTCTCCGGGTGCCGTCTGCCAAACAGTGCCGGGGGGCGACACCCAGGAGCAGAGCCTTCTCTGTGATGGGCCCAGCCCTGTGGAATGACCTCCCCCGTGACATCAGGATTACTTCCGATCTCCGCTCCTTCCGTGTACAGCTGAAGACCCACCTCTTTCAATTATCTGGCCTGGCTCAATTGTAATTTCTCTTATTCCTCCTAACTGTTTTTAAATTGTCAACGTTAAATTTTTTAATTGCATATTGGGTTCTTACAATTGGGGTATTTTAATGCTGATTTTTAACTGTCTATATGATGTAATTTGTTACCTCCTCCGTGTCCGTGTCCGTGTATGTGTATGTGTGTTTTGTATGTATGTATGTCTATGTGTTTTTTATACATCTTCTATGTTTTATATGCTCCATTGTACGCCGCCCCGAGTCCTACTTGGAAAGGGAGCGGCTAATAAATTTATATTATTATTATTATTATTAATGGTACTAAAAAGGAATAATAAAGGGTCTTGGAATTAAAATGGTAGAACCGGAAGACACATTAGGAAAAGAATACAGATTAAGGTATTCTTATATACATACATTGAAAGCCACAAATATTGCATGACTGAGTAATGTGAACAATGAATTTTTTTTGCTTTTTAAAGGAATTTAACATTCTCAAGATTGGGCTACTTCAACTACTTTTTCTGACCCAACGATGATTCAGCAACTTGGACTACCTCTTCTCCCTTAATGGCTTCACAATAAACTTTTAAAATAAGAAATACCATATATAATCATAAAGAAATGTTTCTATACCTAGTGCATCTTGCAGATACTTCTGTCCCACCAACTTGAGATATTCCTCAATGGACTTGGTGGCAAGTGTATTTTCTCTGAAGATCAACTCATCATGGTCCCCACAGCGATCCACTTCAGACATCACCAAATCAGTCAAGAAGTCCTGAAATGAAAAAAAAAGGTTAGAAAAAAAGATGATGCATATAATGGCATGGATATTCTATGGACCGAGGTTGGATAGAATATGCCAGATGGATAAAACAACTGACTCAGCAAAAAAGTGAAAATGCTGAAAGAGTGACAGTACCTCCCATTAGGGAAACCAAGGTATTTAGAGACTGTTAGATGCATTCAATCCAACTATTTGCTTCAATTATTCTTTTTTGATAAGATGCAGATATAGTTCAGTAATGTATGAGTTAGACCTCATACATTAAGTCCACTCACTCCAGCTGAGCCACTATTCGTGAAGAACATATCCTTCAATGAAGCCTCCAACTTGGGACCAGCCTGTTGCTGAGGCAGGCTAACACCACATCAAAAAAAAATCCAACAGAAAAAGAGTACTTTCTGGTGAAAAACAGAATAAGGCTAGCGAATATTCTATGAAGAACCTGACGGAGATTGGTGGCCTGCAGGGCTCCAATTAGCCTGCTGTAGGATTGTCCCCTCCCATCCAGCCACAATGCTCTATGCCTTGGCAGGCATTTCTGCTTTGATTGCTAGAGGGGATACAGCCTTGGCCAATAGCCATGACAGATTAAGATCTAACTAAACACCTCTTCCTAGTCCTACTTCTGAGAAGAAGGGCATTCCATGCATAAGTTACACAGCAGACAATAAGCTACAGGATAGAATTTGACTAGAACCTGGTGGGCTTTGCTTGCTATTGGCTGCAATGTATGCAATAATTAAGGTCCTGTAGAGGAAAGGTCATGAGACAAATTTCATTAGAGAACAGAAAAAAAGTTTACTTTTTTTTATTAGTGAGAACATACCAACAACAACAAACTTAAAAGAATTTAAAATAAGGAGATAATGTATCACATAGCAATTAGCAAACTTTGATCCCATGTACCAACTTTCTAAACTTTAATTTAAATAACAGGGAAACAACTGCAAGAGTGCCCCCTGTTATATCTGCATGGAGAAACAACTTTTAAAAACATTGTATTACAACAGAGGATTTGTGCATACTTTTTTCATCTTTGTAAACTCAGAGTGACTCAAATTGGTGCCTCCTGTCTGAATTTGCTATTTGTGTTTTGTGCCTACTTTGCTCTTTAACAGTTTGTTGACAACAACCTCCATAGGAATAGTGAGTAATTAGCAAAGACAGTTTACATCCAGCCTTTTCTATTCTGGAAAAGTAGCCTCCAGGACTGGATGTTGAATAGCAAAATAATCGCTGAATTGTCCATTTGAACTTGATCAACTGACAGCCAGTTTTCTCTGTTTGTTCCTGGAAGAAACAGCAACCTCACTATTCCTACCCACTTCTCACGCCACCCCTATGGCACTCCAGATTTTGCCATAATGGTGTAAAAAAGCCAGTGTACAGAAGTTATAGAATATAATTTTCTGGAGACTATGGACATAGAGAAAGCTGGCACAAAGGAGTGCCTTGGCGAACAAAGGGGAGAAGAACGCAAAATGCTTGAGGAAGTGGGGAGAAGGCAAGACAGAACTCCCTTCCTTGGTCCTCACTCCCACTACAGCAGCAGCAGGATTCAGTAGTGTCAGCAGTTTCTCAAGATTTGAGAGTTGGGTGGCTATATAAAATTTTTAAATCAATAAATAAAATTACTAAGAGTCATCTCGAAGATGGAAGGAAGGCACATTGTGGGGAATGGGAAACAGCCCTTTGTCTAGAATAATCTTTATACACTAATCTTAATAGTTTTCTCTTTTAAAGTTAAAGTTGGTTTCCTTTTCAAATGTGTTGTCTATTTTTCAGCTTTCTCCAAGTGGAATCCCTGAAGATTAAGGTACAATGATACAAAGGCAAACATGTAAGCCTTGAATATATAACTTGTATATAAGCAGAAAACATTAAGCATCAATTCAAGAAACACACGTTTTCCACTATCTTGTTCTTCTCATTTATTTCTCTTTTGCTTCTTGGGCTAAAGATGGCCATATCGATCTATCCTGAAAGCACCAACTGCAATCTAGAAGATGTGTTTGAACAGGGTACTCTTGAGATAGTGTAGCATAATTGAACTGTCTACACTTGAGATAGTTTAGAATAATAGAACATTGGTTTTACACCAAGGAGATTAAAACTAAAACCTCCCTTAGCTTCACCATAAACATTGGGGCATCTTTCTGTCAACTTATCCCTTCTCCCAAAGCTGTTGGGAGAATAAACATTCTATCACAGGCTCTCTGGAAGAAGTAGTATATCTATTCCACTGCAAATTCTCTGGAAGAACATTTTTTTAAGGACTCAAAGGTCAGTGGTATAAAAAGACAAAGTTGGTTTCACATTGTAAATAGTAAAATGTAGTAAAATGTTACTCTGTATATTCTGCTCTTTGAGAATAATTTTTAAGAACTATGTCCTGCTTAAGACTGTCTTTCAGAAGTTTGCACATAGAACCCAAACGTGAGAGTAAATTTGAAACAATGGGCTCTATTTTATCCTCCAGAAGAGGAATAGTCTCTCATTTCCAAATAAAGTGCAGCATCTCTAAAGAAGTAAAAGACACATGCATAATCTAAATTCATAACTGGTCCAAAAAGAGGCTGTGGCACCAGGGGGAAAAAAGGACATTGAGGAGTGGAGCTGGAATCTGAAGAGCACTACATCTCACTGCAAATGGTTAAAAATTATTTCTGCTCAACCCATAATTCAAAATAGGGAACTGAATCAAAATAAATACTAATCTTTTAGCAGGAGTCTGTTCTCCGAGTTTGCTAATCTGAGGGCTATAAATTAATCTATAAGATATGAGAAGACAATTAGAAAAAAGGATAGAAGTACAGGTAGCCCTTGAATGATGACCATAATTGAACCTGTTATTATGGTTCATCAGTTGTTACAGTCATAAGTTGAGGCACCATGTGACTGGACCAGAAAAAAGTGTTATTAAGTGAACACCATGGTAATTAAGCAACTCAATTTTCTCTAATAGATTTTTTTTTGCTCGAAACTGGAAGTAAACAACTGGCAAAACACACACACACCCTCAAATCACAGTCATGTGACCATGGGATGTTGCAAATGGCCATAAAGATGAGCCAGTTGCCAAATGCCCAAATGTGATCATGTGATGACCACAAGGGAGGTGGTGGTGAGACCATTGTAACTTTGATAAACGGTTATAAGTAGTTTTGGGATTGTCTGTTGTGTACACCAACAAAGTAAGCAGTAATTCTGCATATTCCTACCTTTGCTTTGCCAGTGCTCTGAAGAATGTGCACCATAGCACAAGCCATCTCCTCTTTGTTTCTGACACTTATGACTGGTTCCAAAACAGAGCATAATTCAGTATAATTGTTGGTTATAAATTCAGCAAACTCTTTATATTTTTCCATAGGAAGGACGATGATGGTCTGGTACCGTGACTTGATCCGGATGGATGGCACACCAGACTTTCCCTTATTGACTGTGGGAGTACTGATGGTGTACCACTTTTCCACAAACTGTCGACCGGTGACAGTAGCTATGGGAATGCTGACTAGACCAATATAATTATTCTTATAGTTTTTCTTTTTCTTTTCGGTGTCCTTGTAGATGTGGACTGTAATGTGATAAGTGGGCGGAAGGCCGGAAAACTCAAACTGTTCACCCCAGAAAATATTGTCAGCTTTTGATTTACTGGTAGTTCGGGCAACTAATATTTCATCCAGGCATATTTCACAGAAATACTTCTTCTTGGGGGCCAAACCTTTGGCCTCAATGATCCAAAGACGTAACATATTCTCATCTCGACGGCAATTATCCTGGAGACAAGAACAGTTAGTTTATTTATCACAAATAATGTCTATTCTATATAGTTCCTATCTTTCATAGCTACAATTATATTTTTAAGTCCTGACTTTCTATCTATCTTCTTTTTAAGATGGCTTATGAGAGAATAAACACATTTCTGAATTTTTCTTAAGGAAAACTCCAAATTCAACACGTCACTGCATGTCTGATCATGAATAGATTCCTAGCCTCTTGAAAAAGAAATAGCTGAATCCAATAGAGCAGGGGTGTCCAAACTTGGCAACTTTAAGACTTGTGGACTTCAACTCCCAGAATTCCCCAGCCAGCACCCCTGCAATAGAGGATGACAGTCAACTGAATGATTAAAACAACACTAAACCAGGAGTACACATATGTTGTGAACCTTCTTCTCAAAATGAAACACAATTCCATATCCAAAAGAATAGATCCACAGTCTTAATATCATCAGCCTCTATGGCCTAGTAAGATTAAGTTTATTTTTTCAGGCAGTAATTACTCATAAAGGATTATGCTGCTACTGATAAAGAAGAAAAGGAAATAATATAATTGAGAATTTAGAATTCACTTGGGTTGGTGGAGAATATCTTGGAGTCTTGTTGAGAAATTGGAAAGCCATCACTCCTTCTTGGCAACCTGGTGCTCTTCCAGAATGACCTCACCTAGCCCCATGTATATTAGGAGAGTAATCTTCCAGGGTTTTTTAAAAAACTAAAATCTCCTAATGGTCAGAAATGACAGGATGGTAATCAAAATCATTTGGAGAGCTAATGGTTGTTTGACAAATACTTCAGGCAAAATAGAACCGTCCTGAGTGAGACAAAGCAGGGCAAAATAGTACGCTCCCCCCCACCCCATTTATAAAGAAACAAGTTCTGAAGCCTATTATAAATATTCACATTAACAAATACTGGGAAATTCCAGGAAGTCAAACAAGATCACCACTCCTCTGTGTCTCTCCTATTATAAATCAGGCATAAGAGTAATGAAAGTAGAGTGCTCCTAAGTCCACTTGGAAGAAAGTAGATGGTCATGTTTGGTATTAATATATTAAATATTGAAATTGGCAACGATGGCCAGAAATTAAGAAGAGCTTCATAATGTGATAGATTCTAAATTTGTATTGACACCCACCCACACCCACACATCAGTATTCAGCACTGATCCCACTTCTCAATCATTTCCCCAAAGCATTTCAAACAATAAAATTAGTGATTAACAATGTGACATGTTTACAGGTTAAAGATGTAATCTATCAGACATTTTGATCAACGAAGTCTAAGTGGGGTTTATTAAGCAGTTTTCTTTCTGAGGCAGATAATTTGATGCCACAAATCTACTTAGAAGGCTATACTTGTTTGGGGAAGCAACTTGATATCCCCAGCTATTAATCGGGATGCTTTTCTGGGGTTGCATTTTACACTATACCTTGTTAGGCTGGAGAGCCCTCCGTATGTTCTCCATCCAGATGTCTCTTTCAGCAGCAGAAGTGCAACTGAAGCATTTACTACAAGTGGAACAAGATATCTAGAACATATTACAGAAAGTCAAGTTAAGCTTAGATTGTAATTGCATGAAAGGAAACAGCAGAAACACCTTAATACTTTATAACATAGAAGCTTAATGAGGAAACTTAACCAGAATATGAATACGTTTATTATGTTAACCCACTGGGGTATTACAAAGCTCCAAGTGTCAGAAACATTATGATCTAGTTTGAAGTCTATTAATTCTCGCTGAAATGTTCACCAAATCCTCCCAACTTGAACAGTTTTCAAATTGGAAATTTAGCCTATAAGGATGATTAAATTAATAAATTTACCTATACAATAATAAACAGTATTGAGGGATATTTTAAAGAACTGATTTTTCTAGTTTATAGTAACGTTACTCATAAACCAAAAGTTTTCTAAGCAGTAGTTTAACATTATTGCAGAACCATTCTTCATTTTTATTTTCCAATTTGAAGCTATGTCTAACACGGCTGTAAAGTGCTTTAGATTTAAAGAGGAAAAAAGTACTTTGACTCCAGATGAGTCCTCATGTAACAATGATTTCTTAAATCAATTACTATGTGTCTCTCCAGGGATTCTGTAGATATAACAGGAAGAATAGATTGAAGAATTACCGAAAGAGGATAGATGTGTGCCCACTTATGCTCTAAAGCACTTTTTTGTCTTTTGAATCCAAAGTGGTGGAACAGCCTATAAACATTTGCTTATAAAAAGGTTGTGTGCTATTTTGCAGAAAAAAGACATGGTATGGATTTGATACTAAAGGAGATGGAAAGCAATGAAAATAAGAATTATGTACAAGTTTGAAAATAAAATCTACATAACATAGGATTGCATTAAATATTATGCTTAATATTTTACATTAATCGACATTCCCCTTAATAAGGTTTAGGTCTAGGACTAGGCTATTCCTTAGCAAGACTGTGATCTGGTTACTATGGAATTTGAAACATCACAGTGCTGCTAAAATACAACTGTTTAAATTATTAATTAATTATATTGAAATGCTGTTTTGTTCTTTTTGAGAGAGCCACTTCCCATGAAAGATAAATCGAAGGTTGTCATCTAACTCACTGTATTTAAATTAGAAAAATTAAAGCTTTTACGGTATTGTACTGAATGAAATATAAAAGTAAACTGTAATTTTTCTTGCTTCTTCAAAAGGATCACATTTGCTAGGTAGTTTCCATGGCAACCAGGAAAAGGTCTTTGATTTTCCATCAATGTGTACAGGTAGTCCTCAACTTACAACTGTTCGTTTAGTGACCATTCAAAGTTACAACAGCAATGAAAAAAGTGACCATTTTTCACAGCTATGATTGTTGCAGCATCCCCATGATCATGGGATAAAATTTCAGATGCTTGGCAATTGGTTCATCTTTATGACCATTGCTGTGTCCCAAAGACATTTGATCACCTTTTGCAACCTACTGTCAAGCAAAGTCAATGGGGAAGCCAGATTCACTTAACAATCAGGTTACTAACTTACCAACTGCAGTGATTCACTTAACAGCTGTGTAAAGAAAAGTCGTAAAATGGGTCAAAACTCACTTAGCAAATGTCTCACCTAACAACAGAAAGTTTGGACTCAATTGTGATCATAAGTTGAGGACTACCTGTATTTGTGCACATGTATGTGTCAGGCCTGCAGTTATATTCCTTTTTAGGATCTTTGGCCTGCCACACACTCTATTATTCATTATGATGTTTCATTAGTGTAGTAATTGGGAGGGGGAATAGAAAGGAGTAGAATTGTGGAATGTGTTGTTGTCATTCTTTTCTAGAAGCCCAAGGTCATCTTTTGCCTCCGCACCTCTGCACCTGACCGGAACTAGCTGGGTGGAAATGCCAGCGTGGCTGAAGAAGATTGGACCATGTGATGGATTTATGGGTGTGAGGAAAAGATCATGAACTTTCAACTGGGTGGAATCCCAGGAAGTTTTCAGATTTGGGATTCCACAGTATGATGCCAACATGTAATCTTAATGGGAAAGTTATTAATTCAATTTTCCCATTAAGAATACCAAAGGAGAAAAAAACCTTTTGAAAAAATGTATTAAGGAAGTTAGTTGAAAAGTTCTTGAATATATTAAATACCAATGCCAATTATTCCCAATTTGTGGTCCAAAAAACCTGTGATTCTGAAAGATACTGGAAGCAGTCATTGATGCATACATCAAAATAATCATTTTCCCCCACTTTTTTTTTAATGGCAAACATCTCAGGGAATCATTGAATTGCCCAAGATGCCCTTTCAATATTTCAGTTGGAAACATAGTTGCCCATTTAGGAGATGATCTCCTAAAATGTTGGCCATTTATTCTAAATTATTGGATTTTTGAATCTGGGATGGTGATGTTTTATTAAGGAAAGGCATTAAGGAAAGGAAACAAGCATCCAGGCAGAGGACACAAATATTAAGTTGTGCTTCAGCTACCTCCAATAAATTTGGGGGAAGGAAAAGGGACAGTTAATGCACAAGATTAGCTGTTGTATGTTGCAAATGCTGTTGGACAAACACTTGTTAAATTTTGCAAGCATGCACCAATAAAGATTGCAAAAAACAATCATAAATCAAGGCAAGCTAACTAGATGACCCCTAATCATCACTGATATAGGGTAATCAAAACATGCAAATTAATTCCTTATCTGGTGCTGCATTACTAATATGGTCATTAGAGATACAAATGATGCCTAACTGTGGCGCAACTTTCCATCAATTGACAATGGCCCAATAAGAAATTTCCTAGTTCTTTGTTGTTTCTCTTAGTCATTCACTGCCATGTTTTCTTAAGACTGAAAAGAAAGTTCATTTCTGTTCAATAACTGATATCAGTTATCTCATGTACTTGAAGATCATCTGATCATCAAATAATCCACAACCTTCTCATGTTAAATCTAAAGCAACAAAATTTGTTACTGTTACAAAATTGAAAGAATAAAAAGACCCAGAAGATCAAACACTATATATCACTCTTCCACTATATTTTTCTTTCTTGGAATAAAATGAATACCTTTGTTATGTATTTACCTCAAAGCAGAAGTCTCGTCCAATTATACTGCTATGAAGTGGCATGACAAAGACTTTGTCATCAGTCCCAAGATCCAAAGTCTCAATAGGACCTCCTGGACTCAGCAAAGATTCATGGGAAAATGATTGTTTCAGCTTTGACAAGCCAAGGGACCTGTATAAAGACAGTAGAAGATGGAGATCAGACACCAAGAAAGAAGTAGGTGATTTAATAAAATTAAAATTTAAAAGCATCTTTTAAGATTTGCCTCATTCCAAAAATTGGTTGGGAATCCCTACCACATGCCTATCAATATTCAACAAACTCAGAAACATAAAACAATTCTGCTTTTAGAATTTCGTATTCTGAATTATTGGTGAATGGTTTAAATGTTTTTCTATACGTTTCATAGAATCCAAAATCCTACTAGTAACCTTCGAAGGCTGCATATTTTTTATTCACTACAAATGAAAACGTTACATTTATAGAGCTGTGCAGTTTCTCTTCCTTCCCCTTCGTATCCAGTAGATTCCTCTAAAAATAATGCAAAGGGTGCTCTGAAAATGAAGGGGAGGGGAGATTTGTGAGTGTGCTGTTTGTATCAATCTTGCTTATTTTTCAAAGGAGCTTGGAGTAACAGACATATTTTTTTGTATTTCATGTTAGAAACAATCCCCCAAAGCAGGATTGGTGGAAAGATTATGGGGTCAAAATAATGCAATAAGTCAGTCAAAGATCTGAACTAGTTTCCAAGCACAATATTATCCTCCACGCTTACTATTAATATTCCCTTTTCAAAAAATACAAATGGGATACAAACAATGACAGATCTATTACTCTTATACTAAAATGTTTCACAATCTATGAGGGTGGGATTGGTTTTTTTTTTTTTTTAGAAATAGCACAGGAAGATAGATAATCTTACTAATCGTATTCAGGCATTATATTAATTTGGCATGCTCTACTTGGGGGCATTCCTGATCAGTCATCTTCCTACCGAAGGGATTTCAATGACACTGGTTTCCAGAAGACAAGCTGAGAGAAAAATCTTTTTATAGCACTTGAGCTCTGAATTGCATCTAAGAGGACATCCTAAGAAAAAAAACCATAAAAGTTGGGATGACACAAAAACAAAACAGGACCTTATTTCCTTCTTTTCATGTCACATTAAGAATTTAGGAGAGCCAGTGGCAAACCACTTCCAAAATATTGTCAAGGAGACTGCAAGGACTTGTCCATGTAGTTGCAAGGAATCTAGGCTGACTCCAAAGCACCCCCACCACCCCCACAAGCACAAGTTTTGGGATTGTTGGGAGCCATATCCATGGCTTTCCTGACTTTAGGCTATGATCCCTTTTCTTAATATAGTAGTTCATTTGTAGCTTTGATTGCGCTTTACTACGATCAACTAACTGGACGTGAGCCGTGTGATTGGTATTCCTTATGCCCTGTTATTGCTAGAATGCAATTCCTTTTACTGGCATTGGACACAGTAAAGCACCAGCTGCTATTTCAGTAAGGTTAAGTCAAAAGGTTTCCATTTAGCTTGAATTCATTAAAGTTAATCATAATAATAGGAATTTGTAGATTTATGCAGTTTGCTTGTCTTTGCAATGCTTATCCTGATTCTGGGATAATTATCAGGAAGGGAATTAATATTTGTATTTCAAGTCATCATAGAGAAAGGATTACAACAGAATAAGCAGGCACATAATAGGGAATACCCATTGAAAGTAATGTGCTAGCACTGTTTGCCTCATGTCTTTTAGCTCACAGCACTGAGTGTGCTAGGCCAACAACTGGCATAGAACATTCCTTTCAATGTATATTTGCCATTGTGTGCCTTCTTACTCTCTTGCAATCCGTTCCTCTTCAATTTCTCCACTCTATAAGGGAAAAGAAAAATGAATCAGCACAGGACAGGTTGCCTAAAATGATTGATTGTTTACACAATATCTCCGGTTTTTGAGAGAAAAAAATGGGCCAGGCACAGAACAAAATGTACTAACTGATGTCATGATGAGCACGGGATTGAGAGAAAGATGCTGTGAAGGTTGTAAAAGCATGACTTAGTCGCTAAGTTGTTTTTCCAGCAATTTTACACAGTAACTTTCGAATGATTCATTGCACAAGACAGTTGACAAGTGAGGTCTACCTGTTTTGAGAATAGATAATACAAGTAGTCCTTGTACCACCACTGGGAGCAGAATTTATATTGTGACTGTTGTTAAGCCCAATTTTGTTATCTTTTTTTGTCATGGTTAAGTGAATTCAGTGCAGTTGTAAAGTGAATCACATTGTTGTTTAGCAAAATAAACTTCCCACATTGACTTTGCTCAGTGGAAGGCACCTGGGAAAATCACAAATAGCGATCACATGATACTGAAATGCTGCAACCAATGCTGTAAATATATAGCAGTTGCCAAGCGCCCACATTTTGATCATTTGACCACAGGGATGCTGCAAAGGTTGTAAATGTGAGGGGCCGGTGGTAAGTCAGTTTTTTCAGTGCCATTGTAACTTTAAGTGGTTGTTATATGAATGGTTGTAAATTGAAGACTATCTATACTGGATTAGATACACAGTCCTGGTTATAAAGGAAGTAAAGATTTGCACACTGCAAATAGACCATTTCTATGCATTGAAGCAGTTATCTGATTTTTTGGGGGGGGGGCATAAAAAAGGATGTGAATGATTTAATGAACTGATTCCTTAGGTCCAAAATACTTATTCTAAATCATGGGTTTAGTGCTATTATCAAATAGATTCCTATAAAGAAAGTCTTACAAAATACTCCATTTTGAATATCCAAAAGAATATTCAAAAGTCTCAAAGTTCCTAACTGTATATCCCAACTCTTAGTAAACGTTGAAAAGTAGAGGGAAAGCTACTCTCCTCTGTGGAGTAGACCTCACAGTGAGAATCTTATATAACACCGATGAGGTATGGTTGGGTTAATAGAGATAAACTTTTGAGCAGTGGCTGGATCTGCAACTTCAGGCAAGCTCACTAGAAACTGTTTTTAAACAAAAACAAAACAAAAACTTGTAGATGTTTGAAGTAGAATTAAACAGGATATTTTCTACCGAGTGATATTGTTGTTGCAATAGAAAACCAGCGTATTAACTACATTATTACTTAAAAATGGAAACTGCAGATATTAGGTCTCCTTTTTGCATACGCTCCCTTTCTGGCTGTTAATAACCCAACAACTACAAAAGCTTTTTGACACAATTTGATGTCCATTTTTAAAAAACTTAAATGCACTTCATTTAACTTTATGAAAAATGTAGTCAGGCAATCTTCTGACACCATATTTAAAAATAAGTAGTTATTTCTTAATCATTTCCTCTTTATTCTGGAGTTAAAATTCTTCTCAAATTAAATCTCTACAGTTTGGATTAGAAGGAATCTGGTACCCCCTTTTCTGACTAATCAATCTCAGGTTACGAAAGAGAAGAAAGACAGATTGTGTATTGTCAACCTATTTCTCCCTCTCTTCTATCCCAACCACTCCTTACCTCACTCCAATTTAAATCCTACATCAGCCTGGTACCTGCATGAATATAGTGAAGGGAATTACGGCTCATAAAAGCTTGTAATAAAATTGGTTAGACAGAAAGGTGATACCAGACTCCTCCACCATAGTCTAATGCAGCTCTTCTCTTACGATATCTAAAGTTTTGGATTGGTGACATAATTGCTGCAGCTTTTAGTCTGCAATAGCTCTTATGAAAATTACATTTTCTTCTACTGAGGTTCTGTCCATTTCAAATTGTAAATTTAAGTTTTGATTAATTAGTATTTACAGAAAATAAAAGAGAGCAGGAAATATTTTGTAACCAGTCTCTTTCCTTTCCAGAGTTATCAGTTTTGTTTTCTGGTATTATTGTTTGCTTTTAAATGTCAAATAAGGTCATTCCCTGGTTTAATTTTTCAAACTTTTAAAAGACCTATCTATAGGGCCAGTTAAAAAGGGAACATTGTTACCCTCAATTTTTTAATGTTAAATCATTGTCCTCCAATTTAACAAAAAGCCTGTAAGCAACTGGAAGAGATTGTTTTGTTTTTCCCTCAGCTCTACAGTCCTGATTTAAAGCTCCTGAACAGACAAAATGTTTCAACTTACAGGCAAGCATAGAAAAGATAATAACAATGAAACATGTTTGAAAAGAAGTGACTAAAACGGTCCAATGCAGTGTGAAAAACCTGGGCGAGTATTTTCTGTAAAATCTGTTTCATTCAAATTGCTGCTAGTACCACTACAAACCTAACATGTTTGTCTTGCACAGTCACCAATATGAACAAGCAAAGTATATCTTACATGTGTGTGGCAAAAGCCAATCTTTAAAAAAAACTTTTTTTTTGAAGTTCCCATCCAAGCACTGCTATAACAAGCTCTTTTCGAAACCCTCTGGAAGTCCAAAAAATAAAAAAAGTGAAGGCCAGGAAGAGACATCTTTCCCAACATTCTCTTTACACCAAGGGAACATCCAAAGAAAAGGCAAATCATCACAAGCATAACTTTTTAGCACAACTTGCACTGCTAGATCCTTGCAGACAAATAACCAGCACACCTACATGAAACAATTGTTCAGCCACCTGACTGTGCATCCCCAAATCATAGCGGTGCCATGTGTCCTGATACCCACACACCTCTTTGGCTACATTGCAGAAGAGGAATTCCAAAGGCTGCAATGCCCTCATTCAGTGGCAGGTCAATGCTTCTGCTTCAGAGCCTGACAGAGGTACTTCCAAGAGGAGCCAGGACGAACAATTTGCGGGAGCAAAGTCGCGTTCCTTACCCAAGCTCTGTTCCCTTATCGCTCACCCTCTGCCTCCCGTCCCTCAGGTGACAAAAACAAGGTTGCTGGTACGTGCCCAGCTTGCTCAGCCCTGGGTCTGTTGCCATGGTGCTGCATCCATAAGGAGATTAGGGGAGGTAGACAGCAGGGAGAAGCAGCAGTGGCAGAGCTCAGGGAGCACTCTTGGCAAACACCGCAAAGGTGTGACCTTTCAAAGGAGGAGGAGGAGTTACTCCGTTTCCTTCAAGATACAGACACAAGATCTCTGAGCAAGAGAAATGGAGTAGGGGAGATGAAGAGTACAACAAAAACTTTATGCATCTTTCCCACTTAGAGGCCTTTTAGTGCCAAGCAGGCTGTATCCTCTGCTGATCTCTGTTTAGCTTCCTATGGAGATATCCTCTATTAGAAAGGAAATTATTGGAACAACAAGAGGTGTTTAGTGTATCTGCAAAGATAGAAGTTAATCAAAGGAAGCACAATTGTTGTAAACTGGAACATCATGAAGACCAGCAGAGTGGCAGGAAGAAATTTCAGTTTATGTATGAACATATGTTTTTGTTTCTTTCTTAGAGTTTCATTGGCCTCTCAAATACTTACTTCATTTCCACTTAACCTGGATTATTAACTCCCCCCACCCAAATTCTACAACCAAGAACTATTAAAAAAACCCTTTCACATAAGATAAAAAGTGAGACAGATAATAGGTAACTGCAATTTTTCTCTGCAGAGGTTAATGATGAAATAATCATATAATCTCTATTAAATTAAATACTTCTTAAATGAAGATTAAATCACATTTTATTTTGGCCTTGTCCTACTACCATTGTCGAAAATGATTATTAGTTCACCGCTGAAAAGGTTATAAGTGACTCCTAATTTGCAAAGTCATAGACTCCTGCCTTAATTAACAGCATTCGGTCTGTTCTAGTTAACACTCTGTGAACTTCACTGTGAAATGTCTATATTTAGATTCAAAACAGAACATTTTATAGCTTGAATCAGTTCCATAATGGTTGGAGAAATCTGCTTCAACCTCAAAACAACTTTTTCAAATTAAAAAGCAGAGTTTGAGCTTGAAAATTATTCAGAATCAAAATGTTTTATATATCTTTACTTGCCATTGCATATATAACTCACAAATTATACTGCTAATTCTGTAGCTCACTAGTTTCCTCCCAGTAGGTCACGTGTTAAAAAAAGGTCTGGATGCACATAAATAAATAAATAAATAAATAAATAATAAATAAATAAATAAAAATAAATAAATAAATAAATAAATAAATAAATAAATAAATAAATAAATAAATAAATAATAGTGGCCACTGATGTGATTTGTTAAAGTGAACTGCCACTGACTATGTCAAGAACTTTCCTGTCCTTTTTGTTCAACACCAGGATAAAACAGCGCCATGTAACTGCATCCTTACTGGTTGAATGACTGCTCTGATCATGTTGATGCAAGGTGCTATTATAAGCAGAAGCTACCATCCATTAGCAACTAGGCACTTTGCCTTGTGCTGGCTATAGCAACTATTCTATTACTATCCAAGATTAAGAAAGAAACAATCCGTTCCTCTGTTTATTATGTGGCAACCAAGAATTTCACTAACATTTTCAGGTTAGTGGCTTTTCATTCTCATATTGGTTCAGATAACACACAACAGGAATGTGATCATGCCATTCTACCACCCAACCTGACGACTAACAAGTTTTTAAAGAAGAGGGAAGAGAAGAGTTTATTGCTCTTTGCATATGAAGCGTATGTGCTGCTTCTGACCTATTTAAAGTCTGAAATCTAAATTGCAGGTTTCAATTATGATTACTATGAGTCAGTGACAAGGCATTAAAATAATTCCAAAGGATTGCAAATCTTTCAGAAGCAAACTTAAGGCTGGTGCTAACACAATACCAACATCACCCACAATCTAATTCATTTGCCATATGAACAAATCAAGGAAGTTTAATTATAGGTAGCATTCATCCACCAAAATGAGATTAGACTCTTCATAGACTTAATATAGCTGATTTAAAATGCCACATACAGTTCCCTAAATTACCCTTCCTAGTGAAATGCTTGCACTCATAAACCTTACACTACATGACATATTCAAGCAAATAGGAAGTAAGCCATATCTAAGTCCTTATTGCAGTTTGGTTTGTAGACTCACTGAACAGCCTTGGGCAACTTTCTTCCTCAGGTTTACTTGGCAGAATGATAAATTATAAAAACCAATCTTCAAGTCTGAAGTTTAATAACCAGAGACTGCACTACATTTTCTACTTAAAAGTATACATGTGTGTGAGAAAGTTGCCAACATAGAATGTGATGGAAAACCAAAATTACCATTTTTTCACAGGATTCTGGGTCCCTTTCCAATCATTAACTATCTGCTACTGTTTGTCACTTTCAAAAAACTTTAAAAAGACTCTTTCACTGAATGATTCCAGCTAACATGGAATCCTATGGCACTACTTAACGAAGTCTACAATGGGATGAAATAACTGATGGCAAACAAACAAACAAACAAACGTCTCTTGCTACATTACTTTTGACAGGAGGAAATAAGACATCCTCTGACTTCAGGTTGGCAAGCTCCCTACTGGTGTTACACTCAAGGTTTCACTGTTAGTTACTGTGCAGCAGACTTATCAACTCTGATTCATTGAAGCATAACAGAATCGTAGCACCACTCAAGCACACAATATTCACAGAAATATTATATACCGATTATGAAGCAGCAATGAGGCAAAGTGGCTAGCAGATTCTTACTCCTCCAGATCAAACAGAAGCAAATCAATCCACCCCATTATTGGTGCCTTCTATAAATTAGAGTTAGAAACCAGGCAAGAAAGTCATGAAAAATATAAAATGAAAGCCTGCACTATATGACACTGTTAAGCTGATCTGCCAGGATTCTCTGTATTGCAAGAGGACATTTTTTTTAAAAAAAAGACCCACCTAGAATACAAAGAGTACCGTTTCACCAAGAACCCCAAAGCCATGGCTATTGGATATTGTAGAGTCTAGGAGATGCCATTCTCTGGAAGTATGGAGAGGATCCTCTGACAATCTGCAGCTGTCTGATAATACCATAAAATGACTTTTACTAAATCAGGCCGATTCTCACATGGCAATAAATCCCAAGACGATAAAACCTCTCCCAGCTGTCCACTGAGCTTTAACTGCAGCCATTGACATATGCAATCTATCTCAGCCATCATTCTGCCCCCTCCCCCATTATAAGCAAAATTAAAAGGAAGGATTTCCAGGGCCAGTAAGAAAGATCTTCAATCCCTTATATTACCTAACAGGTATAATCAACTGCCTATATACTAAATATAAAAACCTGGTGATTTGTTTTTCTTTTTTAAAACAAAATTTCACAAGTGAAACGCAGGATTAGTTTAATCCTTTCTTAATCACCTGCATAAAGAGCAAAACAAAGCAGCAGACAAGACTCATATGTCCAATTCATTATAATTTCTTGCATTTCCAAAAAAAATCCTTCATGGAGTAGGAGACCAAAATATGCCTGAAGTACAAGCTGAAGCATGTCAGGCAATATCAGAAATGAGATTGTACTGGAAGGATAATTTGCTTCAGACTCAGCTAAGGGAGACCTGCAATGGCAGGGGGATTTCTAAGAAATTGGAAAGTGCGTGTGATACACAAATAGCTGGGAACAGCTGTTCATGGCAAGTCAAAAACAAAAACAAAGCTTACAAAAAGGAGAGAACACTAGTTACATCAAAGGAGAATTATACACATTTAGAGATCTGATTCCTTCTGATCAAGGCATCACAAAGTTTTCTACAATTTCAGTTAAAATGTTTTTTAGTTGGCTTCAGTCTTCTTCTGAATTTCTATAGTATAAATCTGATGAAATACCAATGATATACAGCTATTTTTCATATGAAAATAATCCTATTCTGTCTTTCTCATAATTGAAAGATTCCATGATAGAAATAAGAGACTTGGTTAAGACACACTTTTGCCCCCCCCAAAAAAGAGGGTAAAAATCTAGGTGTGTCTTATACTACAATGCAGCCCTGCTGGCCCTCACCCTTCGGAAATTTTCAGCCTCCGTGCGTCACATTTTTGGCTGTTCCAGGCTGCGCCATGATCCCTGCAGCCTGGAACTGCCTGCTGCCTGAAACACTCTTTTTCCTTCCCAATTGCAACCGCCCTCCGCCTGGGTCATTTGGAGAAGGGGCAGGTAAAGGTGGCTCTACGTGAGAGGTGTAAGGCAAGGCAGCTTGCTGCTCATCCTGCCCCTTCTCCAGACGACCCAGGCAGAGGATGGTCAGCTTCTGCTCCTGTCCCAGGAGACAGATCTGGCCAGAACGAACACATGCCCCGTTTTTGCAATCTGGGAGGAAAAAGTGTGTTTCAGGTGGCAGGCGGTTCCAGGCTGTGGGGATCGCAGATCCGTCTCCTGGGCCAGGAGCAGGAGGCTCCGCCTGGGTCATCTGGAGAAGGGGCAGGCTGAGCAGTGAGCCACCTTGCCTTACTTACACCCCTCACGCAGAGCCCGCTTCATCTGCCCTCTCTCCAGATAGCCCTGACAGAGGGCGGGCGTTTTCTGCTCCTGGCCCAGGAGACAGATCTTCAATCCCCACAGCCTGGAACTGCCCTCCGCCTGAAACACTCTTTTTCCTCCCCAATTGCAAAAATGGGGCATGCATCTCCTGGCCAGATCTGTCTCCTGAGCCAGGAGCAGAAGCCGACTGCCCTCCACCTGGATCATCTGGAGAAGGGGCAGGTGAAGCAGGTGCTGTGGGAGGTGTAAGGCAAGGCGGCTCACTGCTTGGCCTCCCCCTTCTCTAGACGACCCAGGTGGAGGATGGTCGGCTTCTGCCTGGCCTGGGAGACGGATCTGGCCAGGAGGAAAGAGAAGGTGGAGAAGGAGGAGGAGGGCGTGTTCTTTTTCCTCCCTATTCCAAAAATGAAAAAGATCTGTGCTGCTCGTTATCAAAATCCAAGTGGAAGTGAGAATCCCAGCTGCCTGGAACCGTCCAAAAATGTGAGGCACACAGGTAGCGATGGTATGTGGCAATCCCTGCAGTCTGGAACAGCTGATTGGAGGTATTACACCCGCGAAACAGCTGCTCCTGCTAAATCAGGCTACTGAAGCTGACCAGGCCATTCGCTATTTGCTGCAAGGATGCTAGCCAGATTAATACCGATGGATGCTGGTAGGCAGAGGCAGAAATTTCTTTTTCCAGTTTTCCTCCCCAAAAACTAGGGTGAGTCTTAAACCCGTGTCTTATACTCCGAAAAATACAGTATTTTAATTTTCATAATAAAGTGAACATGAAACTGATCAAATTCAGTTAAGTATAGTTTCTCTAACTGGTAAATACAGTAAGTCCATTGGCAGGACAAAAAAAAAAGTAAAAGCAAGTCCATTAATTAATCCAATTTTAGACTATCCATCTCTCTCTCACACATCTACACAAAATTAAACTCTGCAGGTTTTTTAAAAATACAAAGTCTTCTTAAAGGCTAAGGTGGACAGCTGTCCCCATGTTTTATTGTGAAATCAGTTCCACAGATAGGCAATAACCATACAAAAAGCTCAGTCTCAGGTGTAGTTAGGGAACTTTCCCAAGTGTTATATGGTGGCAGTGGGAAACCTATAAGTAAATTCCACAAATAAAAAATATTTCTGTTTGGTAGACACTGCCCAGAAAATAGTTCAACGCAAGTTAAAATTGTATTTTAATGACTGTAGACCAGTAGTGGGTAAACCGGTTAGGTTTACTACTGGTTCGCTTGTGCACCCGTGCCCATATGCGCATGCAACGCTTCTGGGTATAAGCGTCCAGGCAGGGTGGGGTGGGTGGAGCTTCCGCCACTGCCACTATCGGTTCGGCTGAACTGGGCTGAACTGGTAGCAACCCACCTCTGCTGTAGACTGACTGTAAACAAATTTAATCAGAAAATTAATAAAAGGTTTAATGTATTTTAATTGTATGCAATAAAAAATCATTTTAATATTTGTATTCTGTTTTCATTCTTGTTTTTCAGTTAAGACGCATAAAAGAAAATATTATTATTAATACTAGCACACTGGCAATAAGATCATTTTAATCCATGTAATCTATTTAAAGTCAGCAGAGAATGAATATATAATAATTTCTATTTGACAGTATTTATAGACCAGTTCAGTCTCAGTAACTCAGTAACTGCGGGCATTGTACAAAAGCAATCTAAACTATGAATATATACATTAAAATATATCCATATACACATTTTTTTAAAAAACCACAAAACCCAGATGAGTGCCAGAATCACTCTAGAATATGAAGGCACTCTGAAATTTTTAAAAAATGTTTTATGCAATCAGAATAAAGGCTAATCCCAAGGAATTATGTAATAGAGAGGGCTGTTACTTAGAAGGCTGGCTTCCTGGTCCAGTCCCCTTAATCTCCTGGTCCAATCAAAATTTCCCATCAATTTTAACATCAAGGAAGGTCATTCCATTTCCTTTCCCCCCAAACCTGAGATAATTCTATGCCTTGAGTACAACCTGAAAAATGATGACTGTAACAAGTGTTTGTTGCTACATGATTGGCATACTAAATTGATCTTGCCTGGTTCAGAAGGTTAAGATATGAACAATAGTAACTGCAAAGAGAGCTGGTTTGGGCACTTTACATCTTATGTCACAGTTTTCCCAAGATACTTTCCCAAGATCAGGCACAGCAATTTACACCCAGGAAGCAAATGATTATTATCTCTGCAAGAGTTAGGACTCTTGCTCATCTATATCTATTTGCTTCTTTTTGCCAGTTCTTCACAATGAGAGGAAGCACTGAGTTAAATAACATTTTTGAAATTCTGCTCTTGACTTGGGGATGTCCAACCATGTTAATATTTGAGTACAGATTAACTATTAAAATTCAAGAGAAGTAAGCCTCTGAGAAATCATCACAAAGGTATTGCTTTCTTCTAATTAAGACAATATTTTTTAAAAAGATAAAGAGACAGAAATGTTTCAAAAACTGAAGAAATTGCAAGCTATTTTAAACATTAGAATGGAAACTTAAAGACTACCAAAGATAAATGCATTAGTATTATGAACACAATCATTAAGCTAAAACAAGCCATTTGAGGAAGAAGTGGGTGCTCTCTGAACTAATGACTTCCATCAATACTGCCAATGCTATCACATTACTCACATCTACAATCAACCTTCACGTTAGCTGGGGAGAGGGGGGAGCTCAGTTCACTCAACCACCAGCTGTTAAAATGTAATGAAGTAGAATTAGAAGCCAAAATGCCCCTAACAATACAAAACAATTTACATATTTATCCTAGAACTTCTTGAATCAGTCTGGTTTTTCAATTACTGCAACACTTCTCCATTTCTTCTTTTTATCATAATCCTCCCTTTTCAAACATCCATTAATGCAAAACTGAATAATTTTGGAATAATTATTGAAAATTGTCCTGTTTTCAAACTAAAGTAATTATGTTTTTGATACATTCTCTGTCAAGTTGAATTTAACTCCTGGACATGACCATATTGTCTTCTTGTTGATAACACAAAGTGATTTGCCAGTACCTTTTTCTAGGATTTACTAAGTACTAAATTTAGCCTCGTATTTCATAATGAAGTCAAGAATGCCCAAGGACTGCCATTTAGCTAGCTATGCACTGTTACTGAACTGTAGGAGATGATAAGGCTGAGCCCAAAGGAGGGGACAAATGCATCATAAGCCATGAGTTCCTGTACACCCACAAGAGATCTAAGTCCAAAGTACCTTGAATGTCTTATTCCCGCTCATTTCCCTTGACCATTAATAGATCAGATTTTGAACTGCCTGAATCTCCTGACTTCCCTGGCACTTGATAGTTACCCATGAAATAGAAGACTTTTCTACTTTGGAAAAGACCAGGAGAAGTCACAGATTTAGGTTTCTCATAGTTATAAAGACAATTTAAAACGTATTCTTGATGCATACATATATGTATATTAGAAAGATAACACTATTAATTTATTTTTAAAAGAAGCTTTATGTAGTCAGGGTTCCCTGTCAACTAATGTCCAGGAGACAACTAATATATTCTTTAGCATTTTGTAACTCTTTTGTCAAGTGCAACACTTAACTTAATGATACCATTTCCAGTAAAAGCAATTACTATGCCGTGCTAAAGACTTTTGTGAAGTAAAATGCACTTCATCAGGGGAAAGCTTGTACTATGATAAAGAATGCAAACCTTTAAGGTGTCATGAAACTTTTCATTGCATATGAAGTAAAATCCCAGTACAACTACCCTTTGGGAAACTATTCTGGTAAGTTAACCCATTCATCAGTTTGCATCAGGCTTCGGGGGTCAGTGAGTGGGACATGTCATACCACCCAATGGCAAAGGTTTCCTTGAGTTTTAAATTGTAGATTGTAATATAAGGGGAACATTTCTGGTAGAAAAAAAATTGTCAGTTTATTTTAAGTGAAACTTCTTAGTGGTTTTATATGTACTAATGCAGATTAATATACCTCACCAAATTCTTGGAAAACAACTAATTCTTTTGCCCTCCACACAGAGTCTTACCTTTCTTCAATGGTCTGACGACGAAAGCTTGTATTCCTATCTAGCTTAGATTGGCTCTTTGTTCTTTTGATTGAGCCTCTAAGCCGTCTACTAAAGAAGCCCTATAAAAAGACACAAAAAAGGAAGTTATACAAACTACTATTAGTATTTTAAAATAACTTCTCTTAAAAAAAACTGGCTTCAGTAATACTCAGTTTATGCAACTCAAACAAAGATAATGGTAATTGTGATAATATGACTTATATTTGCCCCAGGTAGGGATTCAAAAAAATCAGTAACAGGGGAAGAAATTGTATTATATCTTATAACTCTCTAGGAATAATAGAGAAACAGGTTTATGTCAGCAAAAAATAAATTGAATAACGCTATAGATTTGTTGAAAATTGCCAAACAAGGTCAGGGAGAGAGGAGGGAATACTTATGTGGTATTGACTGGTAAGTCTGTTGGAATGAGAAGCAAGAAGGTGGACCACGTCTGACATTTGCTTTAATTTAATAATTACATTTAAGGGAGTTAATATCTCATCAGATCTTAGCATAGATGATCTGAGATAATGAAGAAAATAATGAAGGTATCCTGTCCCTCACTGTCATTATCTTCAGTCTTTTCTTTCTCAGTCCTTATAACATACCTATCCTTGAATCAAAAGAAAAAAAAATGTTTTTAACTTCTGGGTTAAACCTCTGACCCATTAAAATCTAGGACAAAAAATATTGTTTAGCATTTCCGAGAAAGTTTAATATAGCCATTCTATAGCCTCCGTTTTGCAATATATGTAGGTAAAACAAAAAAACACGTGTCTCTGTGGTGGTTCTACAGGCTATCAGACTAACTTACATGACAGAACGTTCCATTTAAAAAATCAAGACATGGCTATTAGTAACAGAAAATTCTCTTCATTTTTTTCATAAAAATAAAGTACTGCTTGTAATGATCTAGAGCAGGGCTGTCAAACTCCTGGCCCACGGGCCGGATGCATCAGATGCTGGGCACAGCCATGCCCAGTTCAGCAAAGGGGAAAAATGTCCTGATACGTCATGTGACACTGCCATGACAATGTGAGTTTGACACCCATGATCTAGAGCAGGGACGTGCGGTCAGGGGAGGCAGGGGAGGCAGAGCCTCACCGCTCTCATCATGAAAAGAAAAAAAAGGGAAAAGGGAAAAGGCACACGTGGTCCGATTCCCTGCCTTCCTGAGTCAACATGAAGGGGACCGCGGCTCGCGCTCCGCAGTCCCCTTCATGTTGACTCAGGAAGGCGGGGAAAGGGACGTGTGCAGGAGGCTAAGGCTGCCTCAGCCTCCTGCACACGTAGTCCCATTCCCCGCCTTCCTGATGACGTCCCCAGCCTCACCAGCCATAAACCTCACCGCACGTCACTGATATCTTTAGGTGTTAAGTACTGTAGTTCCATTTTGTATTTAATTATTGTATAACTTGAAACATATAATATTGAAGTATTTTTTCAGTATCTTTAAAGTAGAAAACTAAGAAATTAAGAAAAAAGAATTTCAGTTACCATACAAATTTAGCATTTAAAAAGCAATTGTTAAACTGAGCCAGATTCAGATAATTGTAACTCAACTGAGGCAAAGTTTTAATCAACACAATTAAGGACAGAATAAAGAAGTAATGATTGAGGAAACAAAGGGGAGGTAGAGAGGCAACAGTAGCAAGATCTGTAAAAATAAAGGGCCAATGTCATTAAGAAAGCTATCTATACTTGTCCATGGTATTGAAAACAAACCTAATTAAAGGGTTATTTGAAAGAGAAGTTTTGAAATATGCTTTATATAAGAAAGTAATCAATATATGCTTTAGGCTTTCTCTCAGAGTCATAGTAACAACATAAGTATAATAATTTATTGCAGAGATTATTCAGAAAAGCTAGCCTCAAACACAATCCTTAATGGAGTATGATAAAAACTTGCAAGGTACATGTAGTCCTCAACTTACAGCCATTCCTCTAGTAATGGTCTGAAATTACAGTGGCATTGCAAAAGCAACCTTTAAGTGGTTCTCAACATTTCTGACCATCGGAGTATCCACATAGTAGTGTGATCAAAATTTGGGCAATCAAGTATAATACATCCAATTGTTAATAACTCTTCCTGCCATTGTGATCAGGAGGCTGTTATCCTACTCTTGGGTGATCACTCTTCAGGGAACTTCTAAGGTGGTTTCAAAATTCATATTAATAGCTATAGCTATTAGAAACCATCTGGTTCCTCCACTCATGCTATCAATTATTAGCTAATTATTCTAGCATTTTCTCACTATTTAAAATTGTTAAATAGTTGTATTGTACACTGGTGTTTTACTGGACAAATAAAGTCTATATATTTCTGAAGTATTTTTAGAATTTCTTCAGGAATAGTTGATGAATTGGGACAATGGCCCATTTCTCATGGATTGGTTTCCATAAGGAATATAAAACAGGTTGTGTAGAAGAATTGTGTACATGTTGCTTATTGTCATAGCTACATATTATGTACAAAGATATGAGTACACCTATCTTAATTTAAATTAAAGCAATTTTAAAGACTGAGTTACATCTGCCCCTTTGACAGAAAGAGTATGGACAGAATGCAATTGTCTATTTTTTTTTATTCTTGGATATTATTACTGTAGTTACTAAAACTGTATATATCACTTCCCTTAAAATTTAACATAGCAGCTTGCCCATTCTGCTTTAAAAATTATGATCACAGAATTGTTTAAAATCAGTTAACACAAAACATACAATTGGTTTCATAAAATAGCCAAAAAAGGGGGCAAAATCTTGTAAAGTAAGTATTACATTTTTCTTGTTCTTTTAGGCACTTTTTCCAGACATCCAATACTTTTTTCTGAAGAATAATAAAAACTGTACAATATCTAGCAAGATGAAAAGAACTAAGCAAGTTCCCCAGCAGATCTGATTCAGCCAGAATGAAAGACCCACAAGTATATTTTATATGATTTTCAATATTTTCTTATTTTACAGAGAAATATGGACTAAATATTAATCAGCTGTTGCCAATTAATAACTGTGTCACAGATCATCAGTTACTACATTTTAGTAATCAAGCTACACCTATAGGTTATTAATAATATTGATTAAATGATTTTTTTTACATTTGCCTGTTTTGTCATTCAATATCATGAAAACAAATATTTATTAAAAGACATGAACATAAATTACTTCTACTTCATTTTTAGTCTTTCTGATTAATAAACCCTAACATTTTTCCAGGATCTTGGCCCTAGATATATTTTGCCCTTGTCAGATGAGCTTTTCATCTAATGGGAAATAAGAGGCAAGTGCTTAGGAAGAAAGAAAAAAGCTCCTGGTTATTCATAAAACTTACAAATTTCTTTTAATGATACTTGCTTGGCTAGGAGTGCTATGTACCACAGGGATTCCTGAACCCCAACTTGAATGTCTGTATGTAATTTTTAATTTTATGAATATTTTTATTATTGTGAATACACCCTTCTGTTGACTTTTACCACTTTAAAAATATTCTTTTCACAAGGAATAAATAAACCCCTTTTAATTTTTGCTACCTTTATAAAATAGCATCAGTTGAAATAGTCATTTAGGGAGTACTATCATTTTTTATTGTTGCTATATGGCCAACAAGCGATGCTTTAATTTTTCCCAATTTCTTATAAGCTTGTTAATGTTTTTAATTAGAGGATTATAACTGCTTCCTCATATATAATTCAGATCTTTAGTGAAATAGTATTTCTAAACACTTAAGATTACAGTGCCTAAGGGTGCAACAAGCTGCAACTTTTTCTGGGGAACATTTAAAAAGCATCCCCTCTCCTTGAAACGTGAACTTGCTACTGCCGGAAGGTATATTTAGCAAACTGAAGTAAACTTTAAGGTAACCTTAGCTAAAACTGGACAGCTTTCTAATGTCTTAGACTTTCAAAGCAAAATATTACCTGCAAAAGACTGTATTCCTGGTTAGGTACCTTTTATGCTCCAGCTTCAACTTCAGAATTAGCCAATAGCTCTAAACTAGTGAACTGCAATGGCAGATAATAAAAATGGGACACCTCTGCCATAAACAGATCTCATCTGTTAATTAATGGAACTTAGCAGAAAGGTCAGTATGCTAAATAAACTGTAATGGTTTATACTGTTGTTACATCTGCATAAACTTGGTTTAAATCTCCCCCAGCATTATTCCATTTTCTTGAAATGAGTGCAATTTGGCCAGATAAAGCTTTTATTTATTCATACTGTTCTTTACTGCAGGGATAGAACAAACTCAGCTGTTTTCTTTTCCCAACAGACCGTTAAGGAAGATATACATTTACTCTCAGGATATAGTAGTTACCACATAAAAATGGTTACTCCCTTGCTTTTGATGATCCAATAGATTAAAATTGCTCTTTAAGTGCAAGTACTCCTCGACTTACAACAATTCATTCAGTGACCGCTTGAAGTTACAGCGGCACGGAAAAAAGTTACTTATGACAATTTTTAATGCTTACGACCTTTGCAGCATCCCGATGGTCACATGATTTACATTCGGATGCTTAACAAGTGGTTCATATTTATAATGGCTGCAGTGTCCCTGGGTCTTTTGCAACCTCCTGACAAGCAAAGTCACTTAACAACTGTGGTACTAATTTAACAACTGCAGTGATTCACTTAACAAATGTGGCAAGAAAAGTCATAAAATGGGGCAAAACTTAACAAATTTCTCACTCAGCAACATAAACTCTGGGCTCAATTGTGGACATAAGTTGACCACATAAGCAAAAATTACCTGTACACTATTTAGAGAAAATAATATTTCTATATATGCCCATTGTCAGGCCTGCAGCCATATTCCTTTTGGATCTTTGGCCTACCACACTTTCTATTATTCCACTATGCCTTTTCTATTGTGGGAAAATGGGAGGAGGGATGGTATGGAGTTAAATGCTATGTAGCCAAAATAAAATTCCTTTCTAGAAAGCCAAGTTCATCCTTTGTCTCTGCACCTCTGCACCTAACCGGAACTGGATGGGTGGAACTGCCAGCATGGCAGTGGAAGATTGGACCATGTGATGGACTTGTAGGTGTGGGGGCAAGATCGTGAACTTTCAACTGGGTGGGGAAAACAAGGAAGCTTTCAGGTTTGGGTTTTTCCTGATATGCCAACATTGCTCTCTTAATAAATTGGAACTTTGAGCAATACTTTGCCTTGGACTCTTGATTTAATTTTGGGTGCTATTTGGAACCCTGACACCCATATTCTTTCAAGAGTTGAAAAATCCATTTACATTTTGTGAGAGTATCTTATTACTACTTGCCCAATTTGTTAAGTATTGCCTCTTATTGTGTATTTTCTGATGGCATAAACAGTCCCCACAACCAACTTTGCAACAAAATAAAACTTACAAGAGCAAATCTTTTCTATATTACTGTAATAAAAAAGTATTACGGCAAAAACTTCCATATGCATAATTGGCACAAAGTAACTTTGCAAGCACTCTACTAAAAAGCGGGATGCATGAAATTAATTCTGAAGGGAGCTGGGTATTTCGGAAAGATTTGTCCTACAATTTTTTCACTTGCAGCCCCCAAACTAGTAACATTCAAAGTAAGTCTCAGTCTTTAAAATAGGAAATTAAGAAACAGCCCAACAGAGATTTTATTGTTTGTTATAGGACAGCATAACAAAATCTTGAAAGCCTGTCTGACTGTCTACTCCATAGTATGCTAAGTAAATTCTAGGTGGGGCTGCTTGGGATTTTCTTTTTCTTTCTTCTTTCTCAGGATTGAGTAACTTTTTCCCATAGTCCCTCCTTAATGGTTTGCTCATTCCTTCCTCATTCTCAAGGGCAAGTTCATATTCCTTCACACTGCTAACTAGAAAACAACCCATTAACAGTTCCTGAACAAGTTAAAGAAACAATTTCAAAGTTGTTTAAAGACCCTGTATATAAGCCTCAACACTGTTTTAAGCTTATTTAGGAAAATCCAAAAGGGTCTGTCTCCATTTACCAAGCCTTATTTTCCTTTACAATATCAGTTCTTTGATTTTCTGTTTATCATGTGTCACTTCAAATGGTTGCTTACACCGGTAAGCAAATTCCTCTCGTTTTCACTATGCTATTTTTTAAGGTACTTCTGTGCTGCTTTCATCATTTTTTTTTTGTTCAGATAGAATTGCTGCCTGGAGTTTGAAGCCCCCCCCCCCTGCAGGAAAAGGGAATTCCTGGCTTTCAATGTGTTTTGTTTTGGGGAATGCTCACAAAATTGTGCAAGAAGATGGATCTACCATTACAGCTAACAGGATAAAGTTATATTCATAGTGAATTTAATATTGAAGAAATGTTATGCAGTGAGCTATCCAGAAAACCAAATCCAGTCACTGAATTATTGAAGATGGGATCTCCATTCAAGATAAGTACCTTACAGTTTTTAAAAACTTATTTATGCATGCACTAATATTTTAAACAATTGCTTGAAAAATTGCTTATTCCCGCCAGCTTGGTGTCATCTGCAAATTTGATGAGTTCCCCATTTATTCCTTCATCCAAATCATTGGTGAAGATGTTGAAGAGTACTGGGCCTAAAACAGAGCCTTGGGGTACTCCACTGCATACCTCCCTCCATGTAGATGCAGTTCCATTGAGGACTACACGTTGAGTGCGGTTGGTCAGCCAGTTACGAATCCATCTGGTGGTGATGCTGTCCAACCCACATTCTTCTACTTTACCTAGTAGTAGGTTATGGTCTACCTTATCAAAAGCCTTACTGAAGTCCAAGTAAACTATATCGACGGCATTCCTCTGGTCCACTAATTTTGTCACATTATCAAAGAATGCAATAAGATTAGTCTGGCATGATCTGTTTTTGACAAATCTATGTTGGCTTTTGGCTATTACTTTGTTTGCTTCTAGGTATTCGCTAATTCGTTGCTTGATTATCTTTTCCAGAATCTTTCCTGGTATTGAGGTCAGGCTGATAGGTCTATAGTTTCCTGGATCTATTTTTTTTTCTTTTTTGAAGATGGGAATCACATCAGCTCTTTTCCAGTCCTCTGGCAGTTCCCCGGTGCTCCAGGATCTCTAAAAGATATAGTTCAGCAGTGGTTCTGAGATCTCATCTGCCAGTTCCTTCAGAACTCTGGGGTGTAATCCGTCCGGTCCTGGTGATTTGAACTCGTCTAGAATAGACAGGTGCTCACTTACCATTTTCTTCCCTATTTCAATTTGTGTTCCTAATCTGATTTTTTTTTGTGGTGTTTTTGATAGGTTGGACGGACTGTTTTATCCCTTTGTGTAAAGACAGATGCAAAAAATGAGTTAAATAGTTCTGCTTTCTCCCTGTTGCTTGTTAATTCTTGCCACTTTCTCCCAGCAATGGACCAATTGTTTCCTTAACCTTTTTCTTGTTTTTAACATGTTGGAAGACTTTTTTTTTGTCATTTTTTTACTTTTGTGGCAAGCCTTTCTTCATTTTGAGTCTACGTTTTCCTTACTTCATCTTTACAGGCCCGGGCTATTTGCTGATATTCTGCCTTAGTTATGTCCCCCTCTTTCCACTTTTTATACTTAACTTCTTTGTCTTTCAATTTGTCAGAGAGTTCTTTATGCAGCCACGCTGGTTTCTTTTGGGAGCTGTTATTTTTCTTCTTCATTGGTATTGTGCTAGACTGAGCTTTTGTAATCTCATTTTTCAAAATTTCCCAAGCTTCTTGAGTTGTTTTCCTCTTGAGGATTCTCATCCATGGAATTCTTCCCAAGCTCTCTCTAGGTTTATTGAAATTAGCTCTCTTAAAATCCAAGACCCTAGTTTGACTTTGTTCTACTACTTGTGTTTGCATAATGTTGAATTCCAATATTGCATGGTCACTTGCCCCCAGGGTTCCTATGGCTTCAACACCTTCTATCATTTCCTCTCTGTTAGTGAGAATTAAGTCTAATATGGCCGATCCCCTTGTTCCCTTCTCTACTTTTTGGGAAACAAAGTTGTCTGCTAGGTTCGTTAGGAACCTGTTGGATCTTCCACTTGGTGCAGAGTTTGTTTCCCAGTTGATGTCAGGGTAGTTAAAATCTCCCATTACTATTGTGGTATGCTTCCTACATACCTTAGCTGACTAGCAAAAAGTTCATTTATTTCCTCTGCTTGGTTGGGTGGCCTGTAGTATAGATCTATGGCAATGTTGTTCCCCCACCACAATCTTTAATATTGACCCAAATGCATTCAAGATAGTTCTCATCATTGTTGTGCTCTATTTCTGTAGAGATGTAGTTATTTCTTATATATAGTGCAACTCCACCTCCTCTTTTATTTGGTCTATTATTTTAAATAATTTAAATCGTTCTAACTGTATGTTCCATTTGTGGGTTTCATCCCACCAAGTTTCTGTAATGGCAACAATATCGTATCTGCCCTCATTTACTTGAATTTCTATTTCACCCTGTTTATTCCTCATACTCTGTGCATTGGTGTATAGACATTTGAGTCCATTTTGATTGACCCTGTGTTTACTGTTTACATAACCTGTGTTATACCTGACTGCCCCTATTTTCTTGTCACTTGTATGATTCATGCACATGATATGGCACTCAATATTAAATGCTTGGTTTTGCTTGACAGCAGGAGTGATAATCTTACCCGCACAAATATCTATGTTACATGCACTGATAACCCTATGAGTTTTAGATTGCTGGGGACAGAAATGTTCTGTATCAATTAATTCTCTGTCCCCGCTGTTCAGTTTAAATGTTTATCCAGAAAATCTGGGAATTTAATGCCAAGTAACTCAGTCCCTTTCTTGGATGGGTACTACCTAGTCCTCTTTGTCTCTCTGACTCCCCCCTTGTAGCCTATAAAAAATAACTATATTTTTCTTTGATTCTTGATTGTTTTCTTCTACCAACACACACAGACACACACTCTTTCTGTAGCCAAGATGCATAAAATCAGTGACTTGATCACAGAGGGGGAGCCGGACCTCGCAGGAATAACGGAAACCTGGCTGGGCCCAGAGGGGGGGTTGCCCCTCAGGGAAATGTGCCCTCCAGGTTACCGTGTATTCCACCAGCCACGGGCCCAAGGTAGGGGTGGTGGGGTAGCGATAATCATCTGGGAAGATTTGGCACTGAGAGAATTCACTGTGTCGCAGATATCTGGTTGTGAGTCTCTGGGCGTGAAATGGGGCCCAGGGAGTCAGCTGGGCCTGTTGATAGTATACCTGGCTCCCCGCCATACATCAACGGCCCTGCCCGGGCTCCTCGAGCGGATCGCGGAGATGGCGGTTGAAACCCCCAAGCTATTAGTGATGGGGGATTTCAATCTGCCATCGACGGGAGAGGCATCCGGGGCAGCCCGGGAATTCATGGCTTCCATGACAGCCATGGATCTGACTCAAGTAGTTCAGGACCCCACGCACGAGGGAGGCCACATACTAGATCTTGTGTTTGTCTCCGACCAGTGGACGAGTGATCTGGGAAGAGGGAATTTAGTCATCACACCCCTGTCATGGTCAGATCACTCACTCCTCCAGCTGGACTTCCCTGGCGCTGCTCCCCACCGCGGGGAGGCGGAACCAGACTATCCCAGATGGTTCCGCCCCAGGCGTCTGATGGAACCAGATAGGTTCCAGGCAGAGCTTGGGCCACCTCCTGCAGACCTGCCCCGCCCCCGGGCAGAGGACCTGGTAGCCGCGTGGAATAATACGGCCGCCGGTGCCTTAGACCGGGTGGCGCCTTTGCGGCCTCTCCGACGGCCACGATCGACCCGGGCCCCCTGGTTTAACGGGGAGCTAAGGGCGATGAAACGCCTTAGGAGACGCCTAGAGAGCAAGTGGAGGTCCTCCCGCTCCGAATCCGACCGAGCACAGGTAAGAGCCTACGTAAGGACTTACCTTGTGGCAATAAGAGTGGCCAAACGGCAGTATTGTGCCACCCTTATAGCGTCCGCAGAGAACTGCCCTGCCGCCCTGTTTCGGGTGACCCGCTCCCTTTTGTCACAGGGGCAGCGGGACCCCCCATTGCTGGGCCGGGCAGAGGAATTTGGAGAGTTCCTGCAGGATAAAATCGATCGGATCCGAAGGGGATGGACCCACCTCAGTGCTCCAGTGGGGACGTCCGAGGCTAGTCCTGAGAGACCATGCTGGGAGGAGTTTGACCCTGTTGTCACCGAAGATTTGGACAGGTTGCGTGGGCGACTGCGAGCCACCACATGTTTATTGGACCCGTGTCCCTCCTGGTTGGTACTGGCCTCCTGGGAGGGCTCATGAGGCTGGCTACTGGGGCTGGTGAACGCTTCGCTGGGTGAGGGCCTTTTACCAACCGCCTTGAAAGAGGCGGTGGTGAGGCCCCTGCTCAAGAAGCCTTCTCTGGACCCAACGGAGCTAGCAAATTACCGTCCTGTCTCCAACCTTCCTTTCTTAGTGAAGGTTGTTGAGAGTGTGGTGGCTCAGCAGTTTCCGCGCCACCTGGATGAAGCTGATTATCTAGACCCGCGCCAGTCCGGCTTCCGACCCAGTCACAGCACGGAGACAGCTTTGGTCGCGTTGGTGGATGATCTCTGGAGGGCAAAGGATGGGGGTTGTTCCTCCATCCTTGTCCTATTAGACCTCTCGGCGGCCTTCGATACCATCGACCATGGTATCCTATTGCGCCGTCTGGAGGGGTTGGGGGTCGGGGGCACCATATTACGATGGTTCCGCTCCTACCTCTCTGGCCGGACGCAATGTGTGTTGGCAGGAGAGGAGAGGTCGACCGCGAGGCCCCTTATCTGTGGCGTCCCACAGGGGTCGATCCTCTCGCCTCTCCTGTTCAACATATATATGAAGCCGCTGGGCGAGATTATCCGTGGTTTTGGGGTGGGATACCATCTGTACGCTGATGACACTCAGCTGTACATTTCCACCCCAAACCACCCCAACGAGGCTGTTGAAGTGATGTCCCGGTGTCTGGAAGCCGTACGGGTCTGGATGGATGACAACAGGCTCAGGCTCAACCCCTCCAAGACAGAGTGGCTGTGGCTTCCGGCTTCCCGGTTCAACCAGCATATGCCATCGCTGGCCATCGGGGATGATCAATTAGCCCCGGTGGAAGGGGCGCGCAATTTGGGCGTCCTCCTTGATGCCCGGCTGTCTATGGAAGATCACGTGGCAGCCGTGGCGAGGGGGGCGTTCCACCAGGTTCGCCTGGTGCGCCAATTGCGGCCCCTTTTGGACCGGGAGGCCTTGCGCACAGTCACTCACGCGCTGGTGACGTCTCGCCTGGACTACTGTAACGCTCTCTACATGGGGCTCCCCTTGAGGTGCACCCGGAGACTGCAGTTGGTCCAGAATGCAGCCGCGCGGGTAATTATGGGGAGATCGAGGTTCTCCCATATAACACCTATCCTGCGCGAGCTGCACTGGCTTCCTGTGGCCTACCGGGTGCGCTTCAAGGTGCTGGTTACCACCTTCAAAGCGCTCCATGGCACAGGGCCTAGTTACCTGCGGGATCGCGTCCTGCCCCATACATCCCTGCGACCCGTCCGCTCACACAGAGAGGGACTACTCCGGGTGCCGTCCTCCAGAGAGTGCCAGAGGGCGACGCCCAGGAGTAGGGCCTTCTCTGTAGTGGGCCCCACCCTTTGGAATGACCTCCCCCCAGACATCAGGACAACAACCGACCTTCGCTCCTTCCGTATGAAGCTGAAAACCTACCTGTTTCGACTAGCTGACCTGGCATAATACTACAACCTCTCCAGTCCAGGGCATTTTTAATTGGTAATTTTAGTTTTTAAGGGTTAATTTCACTGGGGTTTTAACTTTTTAGGTATTGTAACTTATTTATTTATTCTTACCTCCTCTGTACGCTATATAATACTTTTGTACGTCGCCTCGAGTCCCTGTGGGGAGAGGGGGCGACTAATAAGTTCAAGTAATAAATAATAAATAAATAAATAAAATAAAATGATTGACTCAATAAGCAGAATGTGACCGTTTTTCAATTGTGATTTTACTGGTTTTTTGGGGAACAATTTCAACTGCTGATGCATTGGGCCATAACATTTACAATTCCCAGTGATGATCAGGATATCACATGCTGTTAAAAAGCTGCTCCAGGCTCTCAAACTAGGGTGAGCTTACTAGATCACTGGTGGGCAGGGAGATGATTCTTAAATCCTTGAATTGGTGATAAAACTGACTCACAAACATATTTATTTTTCTCGCCTATCCCAAAGATATGTTTTTGAGGTAAATTCTTAACTACATAACACATCAATGAAACAACTTTAAAAATATGGGAATAATAGCAACGTACTTAGAAGGAAAAACATGGTTAAAACATTAAGCTCTAAAGCATGCTGGCAAAGGGAAATAATACAACAACTTTTTCAGAAGATGCCACTGAGAGAAGAAAAACATGAAAATGTACAGGTAGGAATGAGGATAAAGAACCACATATTTTGAGGGAATGCAAGGAAATAAAACTAGGAAGGTGAACTAAGTCGGAGGCTAATTCCAAGGATGGAAGTTCTTCACAGCACTTCCTGGCATTAATTAGAAAGTGAAGAAATCTGCTCAGTGACAACTTTCTTGGGATTTACAAAATTGCAGGACGAAAAAAGGGGAGGTATGCAGCAAGATTGACAGATCAGGTAAAATAGAAATAATTGAAACTCACCAAGTATACCTGTATGATAGCATATTTAAACAAAATGATATCCATTATGAATATATACTGTGTACAATACAATAACATTAATTATACAAATTAGTACAATGTAATGTATTCCATTAAAGTTACAATGGAAAGAAACAACATAATGTGGTAGCTAGCCAGGTGTCCTACTGAAAGTGATCACAATTCATAATAATCAGGAATTTCTGAATTTAATGAGAACAAGCAAGTATGCCGGTAAACACTATTGATTGTTCTTCTTGTCAATGGGAATGGCTGAAAAGATGACCAAAAATATTTCAATGGCTATCTTGATCTGTGAGCCACAATTTTTGACTGTTTCCTCTGATGGAATTCATGATTTGTTCTTGGCTTTTAATTCCTGATTAATCTGGGAGAACAAGCCAGATTTCAAGTTTATATATCAAGCAGACTAACCATAGAAGAAGTCTGCTCAGATGGTTCTCTTAACAAAATAAGTCAGGGGAGCAACACAGCAACGAGTTTGTTCAGACATAATTTCCAGAAATGTGACATGCGAGTGTAGCAATTCATTTTAAAATAGAATAAAAGTGTTTATTACGTTTATTTCATTTGGTATGCTTTTTACAAAAAAAGTATTAACATTTTAAAACAAAACAAAACAAGCCAAAAGAGGAGAGAAAAAAGTACAAAGTAAACAGATCAGAAATGTAAAAGTCACAAGTTTAGTTAAATCAAGCACAAATCCCCAGAATACTATTAGTTTAGTTATATACATCTAAACACCTTATTCTGAAAATACAGACCAGGATTACAATCAAGTTAATTTATGATTATGTTAATGTATTGAGTACAATCTCAATATTTTTTTAAAAAAAATAATGTATCGTTATCAACAATAGCAATCAACACACCATGAAACATAACCTGTAAAATTATAGTCTTGTTAATAAGAAATCTATCTTTAAAGATAAATTTAAGAGAAAATCAAATTTTAGATTATACCCATAGTCTAAGATGTATTTTTCAATATGAAGTTATTTTAAATATCAAGGTATGCTCCTACAACTTAATTTACCATTCTTCTACTGAAGCAATTATATGCATTTTCTAATGCAAATTGTAGAGTATCCTAACAGTTGTTAGGACATGCAAAGCTACTTCATTATGCTTTGAAAGAGATATAACATTTAATACGGTAATATTTCATAGAACGATGACATGTTAGAAAGGGAATAAACCTTTTAGAATTTGTCTCATTTGGTTATCGCTCAAATTTTGGGTTTTTTTTTAACGTTGCACCAAATAATGATGAATGATCTTACCTAATTGTCCAGGATTTTTTTCAAACAAATTATCAAGTTTAGCAATCAATTCTTTAGTGATACCCCATCAGTAAAATATTTTACAATACTTTTCCCTAAGTGTGGCAATAAATTTAATATTGTTCTTGAAATTCTAATTGCTACATCATTGTTCTGTCTAAAGCCTATATCCATTTATTTAAATAATATCTAACTTGCTCCTTTCTGAAACGTATTTCAAGTCCAACTTGTAAATAAGGCTGCACTAAAAAAAATTCTTGAGGCTATTTTAATTGGAAATTAATCTCAGAAACAAAATTCCATGTGAAGATGAGATAAGGCCGGTTCCGCTGGTATGGACATGTCCTGAGAGCAGCACTTTCCACCATTGCCAAGACTGCTTGCCAAGTAGACGTCAATGGATGGCGATCTCGCAGGCGGCCAAAACAGATGGCAAGACACCATCAACAAAGATATGCAAGCTGCAGGCCTGCATCCTGGAGACACAACTGACCATTCAAAGTGACGTTGAATGATCCAAAAAGCAGACCCTGCAGGAATATGCTAGGAGGAGGGGGGGGAGGGGAGAGGGGAGTACGAAGAGGAAGGAGGAGGAGGAAGAGGAGGAAAATTCCATGTGACAGCCCATCTTTGCTCTCAATGTTCCCATCTTTCTTTTCTTTGCTTCTGGAATTTCTAGAGCTATTCTAACCAGATCTATCTGCTGCTCTTCTGATGGATGGGAAGACTTTCAGGGGATTTCTTAAGGCCATATCATAAAAAGAAAGATTTGATTTGCAGACTCTTTGGTTCACAGCCCAGACATAGCTTTTATGCCACACCAATATTTTCTTTTATAAATGAGCAGATGCAATATTCCAGAAACTTGCTGGCAACTACAGACATTTAAAATTGATCCTTGCTGAAAGGGATGTAACATCAAAGTAGTGTTTTATTTTATTAAAGGAAGTTATGCATTCACTCAGTAGTCTTTCTGCCCACACAGTACATTCTAGTGCCATGATGGTGAACCTACAGCACATGTGCCACAGATGGCATGCGGAGCCATTTGTTAGGGCACACGAGGCATTGCCCTGTCGGCTGCACGCACTGACAGCTGACTTCGGCCTTCATTTTTGGCTGTTTTTCGCCCTCCGGAGGCTCCCCTCCTTGCGCATGGGTGTGGTGGTGTCACGGGCATAGAATTATGGGTGTGGGCACGCCCGCGCACAATGCCCCTGCACCCCCCCTCGCTTTTGGCATGCGATGGCAAAAAGGTTAGCCATCACTGTTCTAGTAGATTATGCTCTAGATCCAGTGGCGTAGCGTGGGTTGTCAGCACGCTACGCCACTGGACTCGGGACATGAAGGGAGCTCTGAAGCAGCCGTCCTCCTTAGCAAAGCTCGCAGCGCCCTCTATAGGCCCGAAGCAGAATCATTTTCTTCCCTCGGTTCTGGGAAAATAGGAAAAGGAAAGCCGCCCAAGGTCTTCACTTGCTCTAATTTAAACGTATCGCGTTATTAACGTCCCTCGCCCTGCCCAGCAGTCTTCAAGAGACCTAGATCTGCAGAAGAAAACTTTGGCCCTCTTTCGTGCTCTCGACCCCGGGGAAGACCTGCTCGCGTCTCTTTTGTATTAAACGTGGGAAGCGTTCCTAGGCTTCATTCAATTCAAATTCAGCCTTGAAATACATGCAAGTCAACAGCAGAGAGCTGCGAGTGCGAGCGCCCCCCCCAGATGTTGCGCCCGGTGCGGCCGGGCCCCCCTGCACCCCCCACGCTACGCCACTGTCTAGATCCCTTCTATTATATGCTGCATCTTCTGGGACCAAAGATATGTCATGGCCCCTGCCCTCTGGAACAGCATTTTCTCAGAGATACAAAAAGCACCTTTTTTATATTGCCTAGGATTCTATGCCTTGGTCTTAGGTCTGGTGTTGATGTGATTGCGGGACCCCTCATTTAGCTTGATTTGTTATGGTTACATTGTTTTGCTCTCAACTACCTGTGAAATGGAAAGCTTTAAACTTTTTTTTTTAAATGTATTTGTAAACCACTTAGAATCTAAGAGTGAGGATGGCTATAATAAATTTAAAATAACAACAACATCACTATAGTGAAGGAAAACAGTGGTTTTTTAAGGTTAATCAGGAAATACCAGAGATTGAGTCAAGGCATTCTGCCTGCACAGCGTGTGCCCCACATCACTCAATGGAAACCCAAGGACTGCATTCAGTTAATGCTGCTAAATATAAACTGATCTGAACATACTGTTATGCAAGAAATGGTTATTTTAAAAGAAAAAGTAATATTAAAGAGGAAGATGAAAAACTTAATTTCATCTGATAGTCCCTTAAATGTGAATAAATTCCAAGCTCTTCACAGCAATGAGTTATTTGAAGGGCTTCTTCCAAATTAAGAAGAAAAGAAAAGAAAGCATTCATTTCAGAATATTATGCAACTATAAATCAAAATTCCAAGCACTGGACAAAGGCCCATTAAGTTGTGCACTTGAGTAATTTTTTTTCTGTATGGATGCCACTGTTCAGTGCCTAGAAGAATGGTGATGAAGTCTCTACTGGAATTGAATGTTCTATTCAGAAGTGAATTTTTTAAATAGCCAGGCTGTGCATATTAACAACTGGAAGAGAAAAAGAAGAAGAAATTGAAGAACAAAGACATATCACATGTCCTGCAAGTAATGTATTTCGAGAGCCTTTTAAGACTGCTAATTTGTTTCTAAAGATAACATCACACTTAACCCGGAAACTGAGGGCAATCAATACTTGATTGTTCTCCAACTTATCGTTTTTTAATTCTGTTCCTTCAGGGGACTGAGCCACCTGACCTCACAGTTGGTGCCATTTTACTCTTTCAGTGACTGTAAGGAACATTTGTTGGAAAGCAGCTGCATCTGAAGACATCTAGAATTCAGTTTTATTATCAGGTATTATCCAATTTACTCTTTCCACTAACCAGAAACCCAAGCAGCAACGAAGCTTCCTAGAATGTCTAAACAGAACATCTGATCTGCAGGTTCATTAAAAAGAGTAAGAGTTTGAATATTGGTTTCCTGGGCCTACTCTGTCAGTTGTATAAGAGCTCAAGCTCTCAGTGTGCTATATAAATAGGAGGTGGTAATGAATTTACGCCTACATGAGAATGACTTCAATCTTCCTTTCGTATAATAACAGAACATTGAAAAATTATGTTTGGTAAAGAAATGGAGCTGATGTATTCAGACTTGCTGAAGTGCGTGTGTTTAAGCAATTTCCGGAATCACCATTTTGTGGGTGGAAGGCAATTGCAAAAAGTTGGAAGTACTACTGTTTTCAGAGTCTGTTTTATTAACTCAAATTTAAAGTTTAACATATTGTATGAACCAGTGACGTGCGGTGAGGTTTATGGCTGGTGAGGCTGGTGACGTCATCAGGAAGGCGGGGAATGGGACCACATGTGCTGGAGGCTCAGACTGCCTCAGCCTCCAGCACACGTGATCCCATTCCCCGCCTTCCTGAGCGTGCTCCGCTGGCTCGCGCTCCGCAGTCCTCGAAAGCGACTGGGGAACGACGAGAACCTTCCTGCCTCTGCTGGACTTTGCGCGCTCCTCGCGACTGCATATTGCAGTCGCGAGGAACGTGCGAAATCCAGCAGAGGCAGGAAGGTTTTCGTCGTTCCCCAGTCGCTTTCGAGCCCAGTCGCTTTCGTGCCTTCGTCATCCGGGAGCGCCGACAACATTTCTGCCTCCGCAGCTCCCGGATGCGGCCGGACGGATGTATATAATATTATAATATATATATAAAATGATTGTGTGTGTGTTGTAATTGTACTGATAAATAAATAAAGGGAGACTAGAAAGAGGGAGTAGTGGCCTTCCTCCCATATTTAGTCATACCAGGGGTTGTAACATAAATAAATAAATAAATATATATATATATATATATATATATATATATATATATATATATATATATATATATATATATATATATATATATATATATATATATATATATATATATATATATATATATATATATAGTATATGATATTATATACTATTATTTCATGAAGAGAGGTGAGGCTCTGCCTCCCCTGCCGCCCCTGACCGCACGTCCCTGGTGTGAACCGACTCACAGTCATCTTCTGAATGTGAACTCTCAATAGGTTAAATCAAAGAGTATATCTGGTCCTTTGTCAACAATGGTAGATAATTCTAAAATGGCATAGTCTTCCTTGGCTGCAGCTGGTTCGGCTCTTAAGAGTGCTGGGGTTTTGGAGATGAAAATGCCATCCATTTATTCTTTGGGAATTGTGACAAGAAAGCTGAAATCTATTACCAAACTGTTATATGACCATAATTCTATATTGGATTGATGATGTTTAGCAAGAGAGCAAGATCATTTTGTTACATGATCTGTTAACTGATCAACCTTATGCTGAACAAATACTGAAATTCTTATTCAGAATTATCCATGGGAAGAAGAAGCCATTATTTTTAAAAGTATGTAAAGAAACCTGTAATGAAGTAGGAAGGAAAATTGAGAACGTAGGTCAAAGATATAAACATGCTAATTAAAACAAGGAAAGATATGAGAATAGTAAAAACAGTTAATTTTTACAGATTCTTAAGTAGAACATAAAATAACATTCCAGAGCATTGTTATTCATTACTGTCATTTAAAAACTTGTTGCAGTTCTGTTGGAAAAGCTATTTAATTTTAATTGGTTTACATTGTAAATGACTCACCCTCAGTATAATACTAGAAAAAAATGCAGTAATTCAAGTACGGATACTTCCTACTTTGGTCCACCCAAATTTCCAAGGAAATTTGGAGTAAAATTATAAAAACAAATAATTTACAACTGAATATCTGCCTCACAAAAGGAAACTGAAGTATAAAGTGATAAATTTCCATCTGTAGAATAGGGGGAAAAATCCACCAGTATCAGAATTATTATGAAGAATTAATATTTTAGAATACAGAATCACAGACAATCATATGAATTGATATATATTTTAATCACATTTTAAGAAAATTAGAAACAAAATCTGACTAGCCCCTCCCTACCCATCCAAACAAAGCTGCAGGGAGAGTAACTTAAGGTGCCCATTTGGGCTTCTTGCTTGGAGACTTGCTTGGAGACTGTTTGTCCTATATGCTGTAGGGCAGGAGTGTCAAACTCAATTTCACTGCAGGCTGTATCAGGGTATTCTTTGACCTTGGGGGGCCAAGGGGCATGGCCAGGGTGGATGTGGCCAACTCAATGTCACTTGTGTCAGGGGCCCTTGTAGTGGCCTGAGTGCTTGCGGCCCTCCTCAGCTTCCTTTTTGCTGGCAGAGGCATTGTGGGCCGGTCCTTCGCTGTTTCCAGGGCACCCGGCGGACCAGATATAAGCACTCTCGGGCCAAATCCAGCCCATGGGTCTTGAGTTTGACACCCCTGGTGTAGGGGTAAATGCTATGCCATAGACATATACTGAGTTTGTCACATAATCCCATTGAAAGGAAATGTCTACTTACTGGTACTCGGAAAGGTGATGTATTTGATGTATCTGTGGGATTGCTTGTTCCAGAGATGCTCCGTCTTCGAGGAGATGTCTCTGGTGGAACCTCTGAGATAGGACGATGAAAATAAATAATGGAGAAAATAAGTTTTTCTTTAAATAGAAACATCCTTCCCATTCCCTATGCAAATCTTTTAATATAATGATTTTATTATATCAAATAATAAAATTATACATGTATAATGTAGTTAACAATGTAATATAAAATTACAAGGAAAGAAATTTGAGGAAATTATATTAGAGCTAAAACAATTCCAAAAATATTGAACAACCTGGTTAGAAGTCTCTTTTATTCTATTCATTTTTCTCCTTTTGTATAATAAAGAATTCAAATTGATCAAGCAATCAAATATAGATTTATTTATCAAGGGTCTCTAATAATTCTGTTGGCTATTCTTCATGCAGAAAATCTATCATTCCTGATGTCAGGATTGATTTCAAATAAAGGGGATAAGATAGCATGCAAAACTCACTCACCCACCTTTATTGCACAGTACAATATTACAGTACAAAAACTATATCTTAGTTTTTCATTCAGTAGTTTAAGAATTTAGTATCTCAGCATTATAAAATAATCATTTAAAATGTTATTTAACAACAATATTATTAAAATATAGTAAAATATAGTAAAATATTATTTAATTAGTAGTTCAGTACAATACAATACAATACAACAGCAGAGTTGGAAGGGACCTTCTAGTCCAACCCCATGCCTAGGCAGGAAACCCTTCACTGTTTCAGACAAACGGCTATCCAACATTTTCTTAAAGACTTCCAGTGTTGGGGCATTCACAACTTCTGGAGGTGAGCTGTTCCACTGATTAATTGTTCTAACTGTCAGGAAGTTTCTCCTCAGTTCTAAGTTGCTTCTCTCCTTGATTAGTTTCCACCCATTGCTTCTTGTTCTACCCTCAGGTGCCTTGGAGAATAGTTTGACTGCCTCTTCTTTGTGGCAACCCCTGAGATTTTGGAACACTGCTATCATGTCTCCCCTAGTCCTTCTTTCTCTTAAACTAAACATACCCAGTTCCTGCAACCGTTCTTCATATGTTTTAGTCTCCAGTCCCCTAATCATGTTTGTTACTCTTCTCTGCACTCTTTCTAGAGTCTCCACATCTTTTCTACATCGTGGTGACCAAAACTGAATGCAGTATTGCAAGTGTGGCCTTACCAAGGCATTATAAAGTGGTATTAACACTTCACGTTGTCTTGATTCTATCCCTCTGTTGATGCAGCCTAGAACTGTGTTGGCTTTTTTGGCAGCTGCTGCACATTGCTGGCTCATATTTAAATGGTTGTCCACTAGGACTCCAATATCCCTTTCACAGTTACTACTGTTGAGTAACTTCACTTTAGTTGTAAGCATGTTATGTATTCCCTTTTTACTCTTTTAAATTGAACTTTTTCATTTTAACTTATGCTATATAATTTGTTTAGAAATTCATCTTTTATTTTTTCCTGAACTACAGTATATATTCCAAGACCGCATGGTTTTCTCCCAGAACATGTCTACAATTCTCCCAAACTCCTCCATTTGCCATGGAGTGGGCTGATGCAAACATTTAAGTGTTGTCTCATCAAACTGAAATTCCTAAAACAGGAAGTGATGGGCAGTTTCCTTGAAAGTTTTGTAGATACTGCTTCAGATTTCACCAAAATATCGCATTTAAAAACATGCTGCATAGAGGTGGTCTTTGACTTACAACAGTTCATTTAGTGATCGTTTGAAGTTACAGTGACACTGAAAAAAGTGATGCATGACTGTTTTTCACACTTACAACTGTTGTAGCATCCCCGTGGTCACCTGATCAAAATTCAAATGCTTGGCAACTGACTCATACTTATGGCAGTTGCAATGTCCCAGGGTCATGTGATCAACTTTTGCAAACTTCTGATAAGCAAAATCAATGGGAAAGCCGTATTATCTTAACAACCCTGTTCCTAACTTCCTAAAAGCAGTGATTAACTTAACAATTGTGACAAGAAAGGTTGCAAAATGGGGCAAAACTCATTTAACAAATGTTTTATTTAGCAACAAATTTTTTTAGGCTCAATTGTGCTCATAAGTCGACGACTACCTGTATTTAGATCAAGGGGCAGAAAATTTTATTTTAACCAAATTTCAAAAAAAGGAAACATATTTACATCTGGTGCCCTGTAAAACTTTGGTTAAAAATTCAAATCTGATTTCAGCTATGGACTTTATAAATGTCAGAATTTCTTTTCCAGCTCAAAGATTTTGAAGGTTCCTCTTAGCTATCTAGTTCTGCATTACTTTGAAGGAATTTCTAATTCTTACTGCCTATGTTTTGGATACAGAACATAGTTTGGTTTCATTGTTTCAGCTGATGCTCAACACGAATCACAATAATAGCAAGGCTAGACTTCCATAAGGTCTGGGGTGGGCAATTCCCCGCTTCATGGCAAAAATGGTGACTCCAGGTTCTCACACTTTTCATCAGAATGATGGAAGCATATCTGTCCTTTTTGGATAACATCTCAATATATGTAAAAAACAACAACAGCAACAACGGATCTTGTGTGATAGCCCAATGTTGCTGCACACATACACACCCTTCACATATGTCAATGCATTTATTTCCTACAGCCTCATCTGTGACCTTGAGCAAATTTCACAGGTAATCCCATCAGGGACCCATACCTCACTCATCAATTCGGTTTTTGACCAGTTAGGAAATACCATCTTACAAAAATGCCTGTCTTGATTCTTTCCACTTAGGTATGCCACACTCCTGCTTTAGCTCACCTTCCAGTTTCTGGACTCTGGCATAACATTATTGTTCTGCCATCCTTTCCCTCCTCATCACAGGTTCTACTCTACAACTCATAACCATGGTGACAGCTGTTGGGGAAAATCCCTGGCTTGCAAAGCTACAATGTCATGTTATCACCACTGAGCCTCAGCAAAGGCTCCTGGGATTGGTAGAAGGGCATAAGCAATAGCTACCCAATTTGTACATCCCCCTGTAAAATCATTCCAGGATCCTTCCAGATGTGGTTCTGCCCAAAATTGGGAAAAACAAAATGTTCCAGGTTACATTACTGCTGAACCACAATCAATTAAAAATGGGCAAAATTCCCAAAATACATTTATTTGTTTCAAGTTCAAAACAAAACTTGTTTTCTGTTCTATACACAGCCATACTGAAAAACAGAAATACCTTCAGGACCAGTTAACCAAATAACTGGGTGTTCAGAAGTGCCTCAAAGAAAATGAACAATTTTAAAACTGCAATTCATGAACATTTCCTTGAAGTCATGATCAACAGAGTTAATTCAATCTCTGAAAAGGGGAGCTCTAATATAAACTGTTTTGCAGACACCTTAAGAAAGACTGAAGTTCAGTCTTGCACTGTTAATAAGATTGGAACAGATAGATATAATCCAAAATTGTACATTTATTTTTAAGTAAATTCAAATGTTAAACAGCACTTACCCTACCAGATACTGTCAAAAGATTTACAAATTTGAGAAAAATAACATTAAAATAGGTAAACTAGATATATTCCACATATTACTCTTTGTTCTCAGACCATGACCCAACCTATCAAACTATCACTTTTATATAATCTTATTTGCCTATAGAAAGTGAAATAGCTTTTATATTATTATTATTATTATTATTATTATTATTATTATTATTATTATTATTATTATTATTATTATTATTATTATTATCATCATCATCATCATCATCATCATCATCATCATCATCATTATTATTATTATTATTATATTGTATCACAGCGGCCAGTTGTTTCGCAAGATTTGGCATTGATTACTAGTCAGGCCCCACCCAGGGGCCTAGGACGTCGTAACGTATTTTCGTAATATACGTGCAGATCCAAGCAGTGCAGCTTTTTGCATTTGACTGATGGTGATTTTGTCAAGTTTTTAACTGTTTTAAATGTAATTCCAGTGCTTTTGGAATAGCACCCAGTGTGCTGATTACCACTGGAATTACCACTGCTGGTTTGTGCCATAATCGTTGAATTTCAATTTTTAAGTCCTGGTATTTCGCGACTTTTTCATGTTCCTTCTCCTCGACCCTGCTATCACCTGGTATTGCGATGTCTATGATTGTAACCTTATTTTTCTCAATCAGTATGATGTCTGGTGTGTTATGCGCTAGTATTTTGTCTGTTTGTATACGAAAATCCCACAGCATCTGATTTTCGATAACTTTTTCAGGCTTATGTTCCCACCAGTTTGTTGTTGTTTTAATATTATAATTTTTGCACAAATTCCAGTGGATCATTTGTGCCACTGAATTGTGCCGCAATTTATAATCAGTCTGCGCGATTTTTTTACAGCAGCTGAGTATGTGGTCAACAGTTTCATCAACTTCTTTGCAGAGTCTGCATTTGGCATCATCAGAGAATTTTTCGATTTTGGCCTTAATGGCATTTGTTCGGATAGCTTGTTCTTGCGCAGCCAGGATTAGTGACTCTGTTTCTTTCTTTAATGTACCTGTTGTTAACCATAACCAAGTTTTTTCACTGTCCACTTTATCTTTTATTTTTTCCAGAAATTGACCATGTAATGCTTTGTTCTGCCAACTCTCCATTCTTGATTTTATCACATCTTTTCTGTATTCTTGTTTCGTCTGTTGGGCCTTCAGTAGATTTTTGTTCTTTACTTCGATTAATAGATGTTCTTGACTTTCTTTTAAATAATCAGCCAGTGCATGTTTTTCTTCTTCAACTATTTGCTTCACTTGTAATAATCCTCTGCCACCTGATTTTCAGGGCAGGTATAGTCTATCAGTGTCACCGCGTGGATGTAAACTGTAGTGCATTGTCATTAGTTTCCTGGTTTTTCGGTCCAAAATGTCCAAATCAGCTTGTGTCCAGTTAACTATACCAGCTGTGTATCTTATAACTGGTATTGCCCAGGTATTTATGGCCTTGATTGTATTATTATTATTATTATTATTATTATTATTATTATTATTATTATTATTATTATTATTATTATTATTATTATTATTATTATTATTATTACATAGTTTACATAAACAAACTGGTACCTTTACAGAAGAAGTTACCCATTTTAAATTTGATTTCGCTAAGCCAAAAGAAATTCAGTTGCTGTCGGAGTGTTTATTTAAACACTGACATACAATGTTCTGAAAGATTAGAACATAAAATAATAGACTTGGAATGGACCTTGGAGCTCTTCTAGTCCAATCCGTGCTCAAGCAGGAGATCCCATATAATTTCTGATATATGGTTGTCCAGTCTCTATTTCAAAGCCTCCTGTGATGGAGCATCCACAACTTCTGAAATTATTCCACAGTTTGATTGCTCTCAGGGTTAGAACATTTCTTCTTAGTTCTATGTTACTTCTCTCCTTGGTTAGCTTCCATCAATTGTTTATTGTCTTGCTTTTTTGTGTTTGGTGGTGCTTTGAAAAATAACCAACTGATACACTTTCTACAGTATGTAAAGAAGGAAGATTTTTTGTGCTGTTTGTTTTGAAAATAAAAAATAAAAAAAATATTTTAAAAAAAGAAAAATAGTTTGACCTTCATCTTGATAAGGCCTCCCAATTGAACATCGCTATCATGTCTTCTCTAGTCCTCCTTTTCATTAGACTAGACATAACCAATTCCTATAACCGTTCTTTGTATGTTTTACACTCCAGCACCTTAAACATTCGTGTTGCTCTTCTCTGCACTCTTTCCAGAGTTTCAACATCTATTGAGACTCTGGAAAGGCAGGCGCTCCAACCCTTGGATCACTATTCACAGAAGGATAGATACTCAAGACAGTTGTTTGGTTCTCCCCTCCTTTCTGCAGACAGGAAAGAGGAAATACACTTCGGCAATTTAATCCCTCTTCCCAAATCATCAGTTACTTTCAGGCCATTAACAGGCGCCCCAAAGCTAGCACTCTCTGTTATAGACACTTTTCCTATGAAGAGCAAGGTTTGCTTGCCCCCTCCCCAAATAATTAATGACAAATGCTGTTGCTATGTGCTAAATTTGGATGGTAGCAAAGTATGATGTGGTTCCCATCTTCAAAAAAGGGAAAAAAATAGATCCAGGAAACTACAGACCTATCAGCCTGACCTCAATACCAGGAAAGATTCTGGAAAAAATAATCAAGCAACGAATTTGCGAACACCTAGAAGCAAACAAAGTAATAGCCAAAAGTCAACATGGATTTGTCAAAAACAGATCATGCCAGACTAATCTTATTGCATTCTTTGATAATGTGACAAAATTAGTGGACCAGAGGAATGCCGTTGATATAGTTTACTTGGACTTCAGTAAGGCTTTTGATAAGGTAGACCATAACCTACTACTAAATAAAGTAGAAGAATGTGGGTTAGACAGCATCACCACCAGATGGATTCGTAACTGGCTGACCAACCGCATTCAACGTGTAGTCCTCAATGGAACTGCATCTACATGGAGGGAGGTATGCAGTGGAGTACCCCAAGGCTCTGTTTTAGGCCCAGTACTCTTCAACATCTTCATCAATGATTTGGATGAGGGAATAAATGGGGAACTCATCAAATTTGCAGATGACACCAAGCTGGCAGGAATAGCCAACACTCCAGAAGACAGGCTTAAGGTACAGAAGGATCTTGACAAACTTGAACATTGGGCACTATGTAATAAAATGAAATTCAATGGTGAAAAGAGTAAGGTTCTACATTTAGGCAACAAAAACGAAATGCACAGGTACAGTATAGGTGGTACCGTGCTCAATAGTAGTAACTGTGAGAGGGATCTTGGAGTTCTAGTGGACAGCCATTTAAATATGAGCCAGCAGTGTGCAGCAGCTGCCAAAAAAGCCAACACAGTCCTAGGCTGCATCAACAGAGGGATAGAATCAAGATCACGTGAAGTGTTAATACCACTTTATAATGCCTTGGTAAGGCCACACTTGGAATACTGCATTCAGTTCTGGTCGCCACGATGTAAAAAAGATGTGGAGACTCTAGAAAGAGTGCAGAGAAGAGCAACAAAGATGATTAGGGGACTGGAGACTAAAACATATGAAGAACGGTTGCAGGAACTAGGTATGTCTAGCTTAAGAGAAAGAAGGACTAGGGGAGACATGATAGCAGTGTTCCAATATCTCAGGGGTTGCCACAAAGAAGAGGGAGTCAAACTATTCTCCAAGGCATCTGAGGGTAGAACAAGAAGCAATGGGTGGAAACTAATCAAGGAGAGAAGCAACTTAGAACTGAGGAGAAATTTCCTGACAGTGAGAACAATTAACCAGTGGAACAGCTTGCCTCCAGAAGTTGTGAATGCCCCAACACTGGAAGTCTTTAAGAAGATGTTGGATAGCTATTTGTCTGAAACGGTATAGGGTTTCCTGCCTAGGCAGGGGGTTGGACTAGAAGACCTCCAAGGTCCCTTCCAACTCTACTATTGTATTTTATTTTGTATGTGTCTTTATTCCAATTCAGATGTAATCATATATCAGAGAGAGATTTGTCTTATATTTGCTATTTTGTTTATTCAGGAAAACTGCCTGCCATCAACACAGCATGTCTGTGGGTTCTGCAGTCCATCCTAAAGAAACCTACGGAACATAACTCCAATTTTACCAGGAGAAAGATAGAGGAAAATAAACAGCGTGACCCCCACCCTCCCCCCACTTTTGGTATGCGATGGACCAGTTTTTTCCCCTCCCCAGAGGCATTCTAGGAGCCTGGGGAGGGCGAAAATGGCCTCCCACCCCCCGCAGGGCAACCCGGAAGTCCGTTCCTGAACTTCCAGTTTACGAGTTGGGTTGTTTTTTGCCCTCCGGAAGTCGAAAAACAGCCTTATGGGCAACTCGGAAGTTCAGGAACAGAAGCTTCCAGAGGCTGAAAAATAAAGGCCGAAGTCAGTTGGCCAGCGTATGTGTGTGTGCCCTGGAGCTGACAGGGCAATGCTTCATGTGCCCTAACAAATGGCTCCATGTGCTACCTGTGGCACACGTACCATAGGTTCGCCATCACGGTCATAGGGCATGCTTTCACAATTGGACCCAAACTATTTTCTCCTCTTCCCATTGAAGCTAGATTGTGCTTTTGTATTGTTTTTACCTGCTGTTAAGACCAATCTCCCTCTCCCTCCAAGTATATTAAATAATTACAGTGGTGAGAGAATCTAAAACAGAATCTATGGATGAGGGACAGTTTAAAACTTTAACTGGTCAGGAAAAGTTGGGAAAACTTTAACTCTTTCATGCCCCAAGGCTAATACATGAGTTGGAATGCTCAGTACAAGTTAACAAATTCATGTTCATATTCATCCTGCCTTTTCAGCCTGGGAAAAAGACACGAAGCTAATCTTAATATTTGAAAATGGTTTGTTTCTATGCAAGAGTAATAAATATCTTGAAAAATGTCCACTTTCTACTGACAGCTCTCAAAACAGCAGAAGCTCTTTGTAATAAAGTTACAAACACTTCTTCCCTTTTAGCACATGTATGAGGGCTTGCAGTTGAAAAACAATGTGAATATGGCCTTAGTTGAGAATTTATAGAATTTGTGACTTGCAATAGTAGTTCTGTTAACAACTTTTGGAAATGGTGCATATTATATGCCCCTTTGCATATAGGGATGGGAGAGATGCTGAGAGAGCTAAACTTGCATTCAAGTTACTTATGGAATTTGATCAGAAAGGTTTTAAGAATTGTGGGAAAATAAAACAAAAGGTCAGAGGCAATTCTCTTAACTCTTCTCACAGCTATATTTTAGTAACTCTTCAATAACAAAACAGCAGAAGGCTACTTCACCTCCAGTCCAATACTAACAAAAATTGTCTAAGCATTTATCAGCAAGCTGCTCTGATAGCCACTATTTACATGGCTGAACCTCTAAGTTTTAACAGAATTGATCCAATATAGCCCATTAATAAGAGAGAGAGAAGATATTAGAGTAACAAAGATATTAGAAAAGTGCTTTCATGCCTCAGTTCTCATAAGTAAAGTTTGGTTAGAATTTCAGGAATTGAAATCTGCATAAAACATATACAACCACAGTATACAATTGAGCTTACAAAAAGAGATGGGCTAATTATAATAAAGAGGGAATCAGAGGCCAGTCAATGTTCAGAGAACTACAAAGCAGCACTATAGGAAGGATAGGGAGATAAAACATAACTTGGCTTGCCAAACTCTGTATCAAAACAAAAATTAATGCAGCTGTTGAATAAAAGGAACAAATTTGGAGATACTAACAAAATATTACTTTCTAATAATAATATCAAGTGGGTCTGTTACAGAAAGAGGCAGGAAAGACTTGAGGTTCCTAGCATAAGGATTGAAGGATGGAATTGCTTAATTTTCCCCAGATACCTATATATTACATTGTTAGATATTTTTAGATATTTAGTAATATCTAAAAATCAGGTCAACTTCCCTTCAGCTGCTAACAACAATAAAGTTACCACAAGCTAATCAAATGTTTATTTTCAGCAAAGATCTGGAGAGCAGAAGAACAGTTCATTCGTTTGCATTTTGAATAAGTACAAGTAAAAACCATTTTCCTTCTCTTGTTTTCAAAGAGCTCTGCAGTAAAATTAAAGGCGTAACTAAGTTGCAGTCCAATGGCGGAAACTTACACGTGGAGAACTGTACCAATATTATCAACACTAAATGTAAGAAATACCCAAAGATTGCTATAGAAACATTGCAATTTATTATAAAGCTTTAAGGATAGTAGAAAGAGGATAGAGCCCTACCTTCAACTGGGACTGTGGTTGTGAAGAAAGCACTCCGTAGGACTGTGCAAAGCATCCTGCGGAGGTGCTTTGCAAGGGCTGGATGCAGGAACAAAGACCCTCGGCTTACTCCTCAAATGGTTAAAAGGGGCTGCATGGTTTGCCGTCATCACTTGGTATCTTTGAGAGAGCCCTTCTGTCTGCATGCACAGAGGGACACTTCTGCTGGGACCACTTGCATGCAGGAATGGACGGTAAAGGCTTTGGAAGTAGCCAATAGAGATGCTCAAAAAACAGAATGGGTTTTATGGTCCTCTTTCACCTGATCAGTGCAAAGCATCTCTTTTTAATGTTTGGCACAGCCCTGGCGGTTAACCTTTTTCCTTTGATGCCATTTTCTTCCTAAGGAACATTGTTCCTAACCCTGGTGCTTGATGGAGAAGACATAGTTGTGGACTTCTCCTGAATGAATGCCCTTCTGAATGCTTTTAAAATATTTTAAAATGGGGAATGGGATCACAGATATCCAACGGTTGTAGTCAGAATATTGCTTTTTTTCCCAACTGTCATATGTTAAACCTGTTTGATACTGTATCTTGCCTGGCTATTTGGTGGTATAACGACAGCTTTACATGAAGCAATATGTTTTGAATAATGGGAAGAATAATGTAGACCTAACACTCACATATGTGACAGTAAAAAAAAAAAGATTATCTTTTTAATACCTGGGCAAGAATCTATTCTATGACAGTTCAGGAAAGAATATACCTGAGGTGTTATTTTAGGATTACCTTCATTGTTTTCCGCAGAACATTAGTGGGTCTTTTTTTCAGTGAGATACTGAAAACAATTTTTAAAATTATCCCGAGTATAACAATAGTAAAAGAAATAATAGTTTCAAGCAGTATTTCTGAAACTTTCTGCAACTACAGACTGTAAAATTCAGAAAAAGTGGAAAATATCCAAGTAAACAACCCCCCCCCCTCTTCTTTTACATGGTTTAAAAAGTGGGAGATTTGGTATGGGGCATTTCCTCCATCTTAAAAGCCCTCTTTAACTCATTTTTTTATTTATCATAGAATCATAGTGCTGGAAGGGACCTTGGAGGTCTTCTAGTCAAACCAATGCCTGAATTCTTACATCAACCTGGACAAATGATTGTCCAATCTGTTATTGAAAACTTACAGCAATGGAGCACAAATAGCTCCAAAGGCAACGTGTTTCATTGATTAATTGCTCTCATCAGGATTTTTTTCTTGCGTTCCAGGTCTCCCTCTGATGAGTTCCACCCATTGCTTCTTGTCCTTCCCTCAGATGCTATGGACCCCCTCTTCTCTGTGTCAGTCCTCCCATGGGCGGACCGGAGCCAGCTCAGAGCACCAGATATCGTTCCGGTACTGTGCTCCACAGGGCCCAAAGCCCACGCTCCTTACCTGTGTTTTAAGGCTTCTGCACTTCCGTGCATGGTGCGTACAGCCCCTGTGTGATGCTCCACGGAGCAGCTGGAGCTTCGTGGAACATTGCAGAGGTGCTAGGACGCATGCACGCACTGCGTGCATGTGCGCACATGCTGCACGCATCCATGAGGACGCCGCTGGGCCCGTTCCAACCGTACCATACTGGTTGGAACGGGATTTGAAACCCACCACTGCTTCCAAACAATGGGTAAACAGCTTGGATAAGTAGTTGATATAATTTGCATCCAAATCAAGTTAATACAATTATGTATTAACTTGATTTGCATAATTACAGCAATCTCATAGACAGACATAAATGTTGTAAAAAATAAGTTATACCATTATTAACATAAAGTAAATTAACTCAAATGTCATAAACTGATGCAAAATACAGACATTTGGTTTAATGGACTTTCAGATTTAATAAATTTTCCTGCCTCTAAATGGTCATGTACCGTAACAACTGTAACAACCTGTGCAGTAATGTAAACACAACTTCCCAAATCAAGTGTCATTCTCCAGCAAATGAAGTGACTGGGGGTTTCTCGGGTCACACTCACATTTAATTCCTGGCATTAAGATCTTTAGGATGAAAAGGATGGGGAGGATTTTTAGGAGAGAAGGAAGAGAAAAGCAGACGCTTGCAATCTCATTAGAATGGATCTCACAGGATATGAAGCTTCATATATTGTGAAGCTGTGCGGGAGTTTTCTTGTGAAATCATGACACTCCATCCTCGAGAAAAGGGGGAGGAGGAGTCTCCACAATCCAAACCCACACACTGGGTCTACAGTATCTATACTCTTAAACAGCATTTGCCTTGGATTGAGTACTGCATCAAGATACATGCTGTTGGCAATCTTACAGAATTTGTAATTCAGATTTTTTAAACATTTTCTCTTAACTGGCCTCATATACATATGGAGATATGAAAGAGTCATATTTGGCAGTAGGCTATTTGTTTGTGAACCTCGATACTGTCTCCTTGATCAGCAGAAGTTTTATCTATCTCTGCATCAAAATATCCTTTTCATTAGTAATGGTAGGGATTCAATTGCAACCCAGGATAATTTTGCTTCTTGAGCCAATCATTTTTGGCCTCATCTACCTTGTTAGACTACTGTAGGAACAAAATCACTCTTTCTTAAAAAAAAAAACGGTCTCAGTTGTATTACAAGGGTTGGGGGAGAGAGAGAGGTGCATTCTGTTAAAAAGTGAGTTTCAAGCATGTGGAATTATAGAAATGAATCCTATAATTACCAAAACTGAATATCTCATATAGTATCTACTCTAATCTAACAATGGGTAAATATGTTCTAGAACTGAGTAAGCTAATGGGGAATTCTTAGACGTGAATGGTTCTTTAGAACTGTGTTGCCTTGTAAAGAGATTTAATCTTTCTGAAGTTTGAAAAATATGGCAACTTTTCCAAGAGATGAAGAAATGAATCAGATATTTTCTGATTTTGTGACAATCGTTTTAGAGTCTTGTAGTTCTACCTGCTGTAACACTTAGAATCCTTAAGACATTGTGGACTTTAAGAGTGTATTTAACATGAAGAACATTGTGTGCATGTTTGCAAGTTTCTCATGTAGAAGAAAATTCAAACTTGACTACAGATTACTCTTTAAGCAAGAATTCTGGTAAACATTTTTATATGGCTTCACAATACTCTGATCCAATATGGCAATTCTTATATTTCCTAAAATAAAATGTAATATGACTAGTTCTCTTTTTTAATTTTTATCCAATTTTATCAAAAAGATCATAAACCAGTATTGGCTACTTTTTAAAAACATAAGTGCAATGCCCGGATGTAAGTAATACCGATGAACTAAAATGTCTTTAATGGGGCCTTTACAATTTTCACAATATCATTTATTACAAATTAACACAGCACCACCTAAGTACATGCTACTTGATACATAAATCTTTAGGGAAAATGGGACACACGCCAGAAATAAATTTCTTCAGATGAGGGAATTGAAATTAGACAGATTCTCTCAGGCTAAGAGGAACAGATGGGGGGGAAGGGGAGGAGAGAGAGAAAGACTAGGTAGAAGAATGGCATAAAGTTCAAAGTATCTGTGTCAACTATGCCTGCCACTGAAAGTTATGAACTGGTATTTAGATAACATTTAATGTTAAGCCAAAGAGAAAATCACATACATAGTCCAGAGACTATTCTCAGTCATCAAATCAAAATGAAAATTCTGCAAAAAAAATTTTTTTTTCAAGGTTTGAAATAAGTATTCCAAGCCTACCGTACCAAGAAATGACAGGAGGCTTCGCTCATCTTCTGTGCTGCTATCCAGCCACTCGGCCGCATCTCCAGGAGAAAGGAGACTCATTCTCCAGCTAGAAAACTTTTCCATACAGTAGATGATGGCAGCATAAATCTGGGAAGGGAAAGCAGGGAAACGCGGAGGGTCTTGGGAGGCCAGTACTTAGGCTTTTTGGCTGAACCAAATAAAATGGAATGTAGAAAAGAAAGGGTACCGTGGCCTGACTCCGGTCTCCCTAGCTGACGGACTTATCTGATTAAAAGACAAGAGGCAGGAGAGAAGATTTGATGTCAGCTTCTCAGCTCAAGCAGGAAGAATAAAAAGAAGATGACAGGCTGGTGGCCTCCAGTTCAAAAATGACAAAACAGCTTTTAAAAATGCGGAGGCATGGAAAGACAAAGAAAAATGACCCCACTACAGCAAAGATTAGCAAAGCCATGCAGTTAATAAAGTGTAATATATGATTGCCCTATATCCTTTTAGGGGGAAAAATGATATAAAATTCTTGTAGCTTTGTTTTTCAGTTTTCCGAAGGAAGACCATTTAGAATCCTGCCAACAACAGAGAGGTTTGCATCGCAACCAGACCTTTTCCTGCTCCAGCTACAATTACAATAGCATCTGACTCGCTTACAACACATTTGCTCATGCAATGGCAGGTTGATCAATCTGTGAATAGGAAGAGTCCCTCCCACCTTCCCTCCCTCCGCATGGCAGCTGCATTGATCGACAATAATGGAATCTGTTTCTGACTGCCAACAACAGCATTAAGGATATTAGAACAGCTCCTCTTCATCAGAATGAGAAGCAGCCCGGCGCAACCCTGGTTCGACTTTGGCCTCCTTGGTTAATAGGGCTCCCCCCTATCCATTGGGAAAGACAAAGAAAAGGGTCAGCAGAAACAAGACCTGTTAGGAGAATCAAAGGAGCCACAGCTACAGAAACAGGGTCCAATTAGTTGACAAAGAAGAGAGTATAAGAAGGCTGCCCGCTGCCTGTGCCTGTTCTGTAGCTGTAGGTGCATCCTGTATTTTTTTGCAACATAAAACTGAGGGTGTGAGAAGGCAAGAATGTTTTATATGACTTATATAAAGGGTCACTTTTTAGGTTTGCACAAATGAAAGCAAGTGATGAGTTCTGGAAAATGAGAAAAATCTGGCCCTTGCAAATCAGAAGAATCTTTCTCCCTCTGAGACCGGTGCTGATGTTCTGAGAAAAATCATTCCCATTAAAGGAATAGGACCCCTTGTTATTCTTTTAAAATAAATCTACATAAAAATAACCCCCGCTTATTCATGCACCCTACTAATTATCATTAGAAATAACCTTTTGGAAGGAAATTATATAAAAACCATAACCATAACGAGCAAAAGAAACAAAAAAAGTACATTCAGGCTAGGAAAGCATATGAGCAGGGAGAGACGGCATCAATTCTCAGTAGGAGAAAAATTCCAATTACAGGTGGTCCTTGACTTACGACAACAATTGAGCCCAACGTTTGCTAAGTTGCTAAGTGAGACATTTGTTAAGTGAATTTTGTCCCATCTTACGACCTTTCTTGTCGCAGCTATTAAGTAAATCACTGAAGTTGTTAAGTCAGTGACACTTGTTAAGTGAATCTGGCTTCCCAGATTTGCTTATCTGACGGTCAAAAAAGATGATCACATGACCCTGGGACACTGCAACCATCATAAATATGAGTCAGTTGCCAAGTGTCTAAATTTTGATCAAGTGACTATGGGATGCTGCAACAGTCATAAGTATGAAAAATGGTCATAATTCCCTTTTTTCAGTGCCGTTGTAACTTGGAATGTTCACTAAATGAATTGTTGTAAGTCGAGGACTACCTGTATTTCACTATTTTCTGATATATAACATTTGAATATATACACAAACATGTGTAACAATGCTCAGGCCAAATGCTCTCAAACTCACTAGTTAATGAGAAGCAGCATGTATGTATGTAAAACTGGATCAACCTTACAACCAAAGAATACTTAGTGCCTTTTTTTTTTCAATGATGAAATTGAGAGTGGAGGGGACACCAAGAAAATCCCCTGGACTATATTCATAAACATCTGCCTCCTTAACAGGCACTATATAGTGCTGGCAACGAGAAACAAGGTGATCAGTTGAGCAACAAAAAATCTTTGATAATCAACCAAATGTAATTGAATTATGAATTAGCCATTATGAAGGGGAAAAATAAACACAAATAGTTGATTTTCCCTGTTTAAATCCCATCAAGTGATCAGTCTCTAAAGCACATTCTCTTTCAGTTTAAAGTGGTTGGTTCTTTTTGATTTTGTCACAGGAGATTTTTCCACAACTGCAAACGTTGAAATGAGAATGACTTTTCCCAAACCAGAGAACGAGATAGCCAATACAGCCTTGCAATCCAGAATTTATTTACAAAGGAGCTCTTGATAATTTATATGCTCTGGGAAAAATGTAACAGATGATGGAGTGAAACTTCAAGTACATTTCAAACTTCAGATTTGTTAAAAACTCTGTTTATGTGAAACCAAATCCATAGAAAAAACTATGCCATGTCTGTGAAATACTCCAACTTCAAATTGTATCAATACGTAGCTTAAAACATATTTAAAAGTCTAAATATCAATATGTATCATAACCAGAGATTGTTTTTAGAGATGTCATGTGTCTGACATTTAGGAGTCTAAGCAGCTTTGTTTTCTTGTGGATTTAGAAGTTGAATTTCTGATAAATGAAGCTTCTCAGAAGTTTGCGTATAAGCATTTTATAATGCAGTCTAGTAGCATGATCATTCATAATGCATGCAAACACTAGAGCCTTGACAGCCATGGCAAGAGACGCTTTGTGTGCACAAAAAGCAGGAGTGGAACCATAATAAAGTGCATTATCTTTTTAAGCATTATGAAGCCACAAAAGATGGAGCCATGGAACTGACTCAAACTAGTCCAAGGGGTCTTCACTGACTAACTTTGCAATAATTTTTTTCATATTGTTGAAACAATATATATTAAAATATCTAAAGCTAATTGAGACTGAAGGAAAGTGTTAATTTAGCATATTTCTTCTCACTCCAAGTTATCAGGTTTGGCAACCAAAGCTTAGAATACCTACATATAAAACAAAGGACAAGATTTTTGGAGGTCTGTGTTATAGTAATTACTGTGTAACGTAAGGAAATAAAACTACACCATGAATATTAACACCTCACTTGTGTGCTTTAGTTAAGAAGGATAATAGAATAGCCATGAAAACTAAGACAACCTTAAAATGCAGCATATTATTGCAATGGTTGATCAGCTTCGCAAAACATTAGTATATCCCATGTTATCTAATGCCCAACTGATGTGGTATGACTCTAAGACTGCTTCCAGTTGCTTTCATATCAGTTAACCACCCAACAACTCTTTGGTAAGAACTGAAGTCACTTCTTGGATGAGACGGGAAATGTCTTCAAGTCCAGTTGCCTTTTTAAAAAGCACCTTTGGGACAACTCCTTGGTACATAAACAAATGTGTTCCTCTTCAAAGCATGTGTTATTTTCTTCCATCTGCAAACATGACAAGTTTTACCAGATGCAATGAGTTAGATATTATCAGCATGAAAGTGGAATGTGATATGCCAGTCACCAATCTGGTCCATCTTTTTCATTTCAGATGGAAAGCAAATCAGAAAGGGGTGAGAAGCACAGAGTACATATTTCCTCGTATGCAATGTTATGATTGGTCTAGCTGTATCTGTTTGGCAGAGATGAAGTTATTACTCCTGTAAAGCAGAGTAGTCCATCAGAAAGAAAGTTAAAAGCAAATAATTGTTCTTCTCAAATGTCATAGATCACAAAACTTCATTTGCTTTTATGGAGGGAGGTACCTTTAAGTCAGCCTTGACTTCCAGCAACTGCTGGACTGCAATTTTCTTGCCAGGATTGCAAAAGTGCCTTGCTATTGCCTGCTTTCTAGAGCTGAGACACAGTGACTGGCCCAGAGTGACTGTTACCAACAAAACTGATATGTTAACCACTACATCAAACTGGCTCTTTTTATCCTTTGGTGCTGTTAGGCGGCATCAAAGGATACAGACTAAGGCAGAACTTATTTCTGGTAATTGTGCCTAACCTTACTGCTTTGGTATAATATCCAATAGTATAATTCCTGTATTAGCCCTCAGCTTGTCAACACAAGTTAGCTACTTCTAAGTTACTTAGCTACTAACTTCTAGTTCATTCCAGTACATGCTTCATCCTGAAAGAAAGGCAGCTAGCCAGCAAATATTTGCATGCTATGTATACTGAGTGAATGCTTTCACCTGGAAATAATAACACCCTAGCCAATCAGCAGGTGCCCAAGAGAATAAAAACACCTCCTCTCAAATTCCAATGGAGTGGTATGTCTGTGTTTGTATTGTTATTTTCCTTTGGAACTGCTGTGTTTCAATTCTCTGGCTTCACATGGGGAATTCTGCATTGTTTTTTTAACTTTAATACTGCCATAGGCTCATTATGTAATCTTAGGTGAGACATTTTCTGATGCCAGCCATTTTATATATGCATGCATGGGAACAATACAGAGAGACTAGGGAATTCAGAACAGTAGAAAGAAACTAACTACTACCATATGAGGGAGCAATATTTTCTTGAATGGCTGATTCCAGAACACGAGTGGCTGTTTTGAATCACAAATTGATGGACTGACTGCAGCTTCCTGTTGGTTGTCCACTTGGCAGCACATTATGTTTTGCTCAGGTCAGTACATTAAATAATCTTGACTGATACTTCACGGTAATACAGCTTGATGGAGATTGAAAAGGCAGACATACTTTCTGTAATTCTTTTTAAAATAATCAATGTACCTACTGACTTCTACTTATAATCATTCATATGGTAATGACAGATGGATTTAAAGGTGGGATAAATGACATATTCAGCTATCAAAGGAACCAGCACTACTTCACATAAGAAACTGAAGGCTGAAACATTCCTGCACAATTTGAATTAATCGGGTGGACAGATAGGAACTTGTAACCTCCAGCTATTTGGGGAACCATGGATGTATTCTCATTCTGCTAAAGGCCATTTTGGAATTTCAGAAAAAGTATAGGCAACAATTTGGATCATTGTGGCAGCAAATTGCTTTCTGACTTGGAAGAAATTAAAAGAATCCAGTGGGAAGATTTAAATTACCTACAAAACAGAACGACAGAGTTATTCCATCCACCACAGCATTTGAGATACCAAGGAGTCTGTCATCAGTTTTGGATTATAAATGTGGATTATCTGTGTTTTAACAAACTGGTTAGTTTCTCTTCATTTCAAACATGTGTATGTATATTAGGAAAAAAAGCACAGTTGCTTCAGTTAATCTGTTTCATCTGAAGTTGTTGAGGAAGGAGAGGGAAAAGGAAGTAATAAAATGCAGCTAAGGAAGGACCAATATTGCTAACACTATGACAAGAATCTTTACCCAAGTGTTGTTTAAAATACAAAATACCATTATGCTTCCTGACAAAGAGCTTTTTGTAATATAAATATTGTGCTTCTATATACAAATGTAAGCAACAATTTCTATGTTAAACACATGAAATTTTGTGGATAAGTTAATTTAATTGAATGTCACTGATGAAGGGATAGGATTAAAAATAATTTATAAAAGATCATTAGTGTTTCAGATGTCACAACACTTTCTGGGCTTCACACTCTGCACTTTGACTAGTAAAAGAAAAACACTCACAGAATAAAAATTTGTAAGTTCTAATTTATTAAAAATATAACACAAAAATAATATGTGCAACCAGGAACATCCACCTGCGGTATGTCAAAAAAGCAAGATGATGGTGACTGTACTGTGGTGTGACCCTTGCCTTATTACTGTAATTCACAACAAGCTTGTATTTATAAAGTTCTGTCTTCAGTGTAACTATGAAAATACAAATGCACTATTTGTTCTGGTTGCTTGTCAGTCTAATTACACATATACATTTTTACACAATTTGATAACCTGTTATTTTATTGTTGGAATTATTGAAAATATAGAGTTGTAAAAATAAATTAATATACACAGGATGGAAAAAGTAAAGTCTGAGAAAGTTGCAAAGGAAAATGAAGTTTTCAGCATAGAATGGCACAGTGGTTATCTATTAAAGTCCCTGCTTCAAATTTCATTTCAATCACAAATACAGTGGTCAGCCTGAGGGAAGCCATTATTTTCTTCATATTAGAATATTGCTAACCTACTTTTCAGAGCAAATGTATGGATTTTGAGATAATGCTTCACTGCCTGTCATTATTCTAAATATATAACAAAAAGTATCTAGGTAATATTCTCCTGTTTACTATCTCTCCTTTATATCTATCTTTGGACTCTATGTTCCGTTGTGATAATTTGTTCCTGAATTTTATGAGGCAAATTATCCCTAAAAAGTCAGAAGCATTTTTAGAGATGACACAAGGTAAATTTCCCACAATTTCTGATTAACTCAGGAGCAAACCTCACTGCACTTCATTAGGCATATTTAGCATTTTAAGAAAATGAAGGTTGATACAGGGAGGAGCTTTCTCATTCACAAAATGGTTACCATGGTAGCATGGCTCATCTCATCAGAAAACAAAAATTTGTATGTGAGGAAATGTATCTGAGCAAAATTTCTAGCATTACAATAATGCTCCACAATGTACATTTATCGTGTACTGCCTCTTTTCAGTCCATAGTGCATCCGCAACATACTATATTGCCTGAGTGTGCCATTGAACATTCCCTAATTTCCCCTCTCTGTACTTCCAATGTATTACTAGTGAGTATAGTTTCTTGTTTTCTCTTTGATTATTACAAAATGTTGAAAAAGTTGAGCAGTCTTCACCCTTCAAAGATGCAGAGCAGTTCACCAACTTGTTGGAGAAATCTTGGCTCGTGACAGACAGAAATAATGGTCCTTCCTCTATCCCAACTATCTATTTGTGGTTAGAAAGTCTAATAAAAGAAGAATGAATGGTTATTTTGAAGACGTCACTTTTTGTCTCTACTGGGCTGTGCAAGTATATATTAACTGATTTTAGGCTTAGATGACAGAGGTCTGCCATACTTAGCAGGAACTTATTGTTGAAAGAGGGATGGGAGTCATTGAATTCATATTAGGAACAAATGAAAAAATGTCATTTATTCCTGATACATTTTTGCCTTTGAAGAGCATACAATCTGACATTTGCCATGGAAAGAACTCCAGAGGAAAGGAAACAAAAGCTAAACCAGGAAGAATAGGCATTCCATTCCATTTCGATAATGCCTAGGGTTTAGCAAATCACTGTACAGAAAAGATGGGATTTAAGGAGGAATTTGAAGGGAGAAAGAGAATTATGGAAAACTTCCAAGCAAAGAGGCAAAAAAAAAAAAAAAAGCAGAAAGGAGCCTGAATGGTAAAGAACACCAAACCCAGCAGCAGGTTGGAGAAGACCAAAGAGAACACTAAAAATGGTTCTGGAATAGGGGAACAGACAGGAAATTACTATATGAATAATAATATCAACCTCATGACTGGAAAAAGCCTTCATTAAAAGAGGGGTAAAAAGGTCTTATTACGCGCTTACTCACATGCCATATTTTTCATTACTGTATAGAACAGGAAGGACATAGCTGCAAAAAGATTTCCCTTTGCAGGGTGTCTTTCTCCCTTTCAATTTCCCCAATTTCTCCCTGTGAGAAAGGGTGTTGTATTTCCTCTCCCTCCCTGCCCCCTCCTGTATGTATGTATGTATGTATGTATGTATGTACCGTATATGTGTATGTCAATATCACATACAAACACACACACACACGCTACACACAGACACAGCACCATGAGATAAAGAACTGACTTTGCAACCATTTTAAAATAATAAATTGAAGTTCTTTGTTTTTATATCCAGCTTTGGAACTTTTTTTCCCCAGTTCCATAACAGGAAGTTTTTGTCTGTTACAATTCAAGGCCAATTACAAGTTAATCATTCCCGCTTTGAGGGGTGGGTGAGATGGGGAGGAAATAGTTAATTTTAAATCCAATCCAGTATAAGGGTTGGGATTTTAAATGTGTCTTAAATGTCCTGGACTAATGAAACACAATTACTTGTCCCAACTTGTTTTAGGAAAATTCTATCTTAATGACATAGCCAAAGAAGAAAATAGTTGTTCTCTTTCAGTCCTACATTGTATCTGTTTGTAGCTTGCTTCATCAAGTTACAGACAGAATAAAAACTGTCTTAAGACTGAAATCCTATATCTTTTCCCAGGCATCAGTTACAACTGAACAAGTTTCACCTGTGAACAGACCTGCCCGCACTGGACTGAACTACATCAGAAATCGAAACAACTCCCAATATTGGAGAGTTAATTTTGGGGGATAAATGTATCACTTTTGAAGCAAGGTGACTTGCTCGGGTTCACAATCTAACCCACTTTTCAGTAATTTCTAATGTTCAGAGTGTTCCATGTTTGTGAAATATTATGTTGGTACATTTGCTCCAACACAATTCGATCCCCCAAAGGGGAAATTTCCCTGCTTTCCCTTTCCCCGGGGAAAAAAAAGGTAAAAAAGAAGCCACAAAACTGACAAGAGAAACACAGACAGTTCAAATATTCCTCTGACCCTTCGCCATAAGGAAAAAAAAAACTCTCTAAAGAAACAATACTGTTGTTCACAAGTCAGATATTAGAGGACAGCACTTAGCCTTCCCTCTCCCAATCCCCAGCCCTAGAAGGAACAAAACACCACTCACCAACTTCTTAGTCACTTTGTCAAAACTACTGTCCCGCTCTTTGTGGGTCCCAATTTTCCTGGGGCGGCAATAGTGGCTGAAAGGGACTTTACCTGAATCCTCCATCTCGTGAACTTGCCAATGCCTCAGTCATGCTCCTGCCAGCCCCACTCTCCCAGCACCACTTTCAGCAGCCACGCTCCTTGTCCATCCTCTGCCTGGGAATGCAGAAAGGCCAGCACCAAAACAGAGGCCCGGCCTCCGTGTTCTCTCTTTTGGCTTCTTAAAGCAGTTCAACAATAGCTGCACTTTCTCTGGCTCACATTCTCTCCCACTGCTAGGAGTGTGCTGGAATCCCTGGGCGTCCGTCTGTGTGCACAGAATCAAACTAATAGGGACGGCTTTTTCTTTTCCTTTGCCCAAAGGGGGGGGGGGGCACGTGTGTGAGTAGGAGGCGGCTCCAGGCAGTGAAAACATGAAGTCAGTGAATGAAAAAGCTTGAACGACTGCTTGGTAATTCAGTTTAGCCAGTCCACTCCTAAGGTGCCACCTCCTTAAATCTGAACTGAGTAGATGCACCAAAGATTTTAAAAAGGAAAAGAATAGCAGATTTTCAAAGAAAAAGGCAAACTTCATATCAAATGTTTTTATGAAACTGAAGCAATGATAAAATTAGTTTCCTATATGCACTTTTTGTTATTAAAGGAAACCCTTGTTTGTTTCCTTTATTTCCCTCCAAGCCCCCTCTGCCCAGTAGCAGAAATTCCAATCAAACCAACCTTCTCTGCTTGCTCAGGCAGTCTGAGAATAAAAACAAATTGCAGTCTTTGAAATAGTACTCATTCCATTTGCTTTAATGCATTGACGTGAAGACATGACTGCAGAGAGCTGTTCATCAAGTTTGAGCAATTTTAAGAATGCCACTGTTTGATTTTAGTTCCCACCTGTCCATCCAGAACTGCCAAAAAAACCAGTCAAAACTCCCTCTTAAGCCAGACATAAAAATAGTTCTATGTTTTGCTGCTACAATTAACCATGAGCTGAAGACATGAGATTTATCCTCCTGCAAGATCTGAACCTTTGCTGAGGTTAGAGGGAAGATCCTATTCCCTTGCTGATTTTACAACAGTCGTCAGATTTCCCCTCCCCTTCTAGAAATAGGGATAGTAACTTTGATGAATTGAGCTTCTATTGCTCACAAGGGAAATCCACAAAGCTTCAGGGCAGGCTTTAATATAAAAAAGTTTTATTTTTATTTTTAAACAAACATAGACAAAAACATATAACATAAAAACATCTTCCATTACGTACAGTGTGTCGGTTGGTTACAAGGTTTTTGTGCATCCTTTCCACAATCATCACTTAAACTTTATATAAAGTCACATATTGTCAATCAAATATGTTTATATACATTGTTATTATAATACTTCATTTATTTGACTTTCACTATTATTTCCTCATTTTAAACAAAATATTGTAAATATGGGTTCATTTATATTGTCGTAGGTCATTACATCATCTTCAATGTATCCAATAATATATTTTTATACCCTATTCTGATTCATTTTTGGTAACATTCTCTAATAATTTTCAATTCCATGTGTATTTATTTATTTATTTTTAATCTAACCACAGATAAAATAAATCCCATATCCTATAAAATTATTTATCTTCTTGTTCTCTAATTTTATGTGTCAACTTACTCATTTCAGCACGTTCCATTGTTCATATCATCAATCAAATATATAGATATGCAATTATTATGATTATAAAACATTCATTGGGTATAACTATTATTACCTCCTTTTTATGTGAAGCATGCTAAATTTAAAGTAAAATATATATTATGGCATTTCATTACATCATCCTGGAATAACCCAATGGTATTACATCTTTATATTCTCACTTACAGTTTATATAAAATTCCATATTATCCCTCTAGTATATATAGATAATTATTATCATTGTTAATCATTTATTCAACTATAACTATTATTACTTTGTCATACATAATACTCAAAATTTAACTAAGTTTAACTTAATTTTCGTTGTAACATTTTATTTCGTCATCCTGTATCCTTTCAGAAATAGTGCCATCCAATATCTCTTTCCATTTGTAAAATCTGTATTCTAGTTGTTTTCTTAGTAAATCTTATGTGGACTTCTCTTAGCAATTTGTTGTTCATTGCATATCTTTTAAAGACTCGAAACCCTTCATCTGTTCTTTCCATCAGCTTGTCTTTGATTATCACTGGTGCTTCTGCCAAAGGTATTCTCCTTATCTCTGCCAAATTTTCTCCCCTTTCTTCTTCCATGTTTTGAGGTCTAAGATAGAGTTCCAGTTCATCAACCTCTCCAATGTCAACAGTTTTCTTATCACTTTGTTCATGTTTTTCTGCAATTTTTTGAATTCTATCCTCAAATTTCATCATCATTTTATGGATATTCTCGGTTCTTCCTCCCATTCTTTCTACTCTTTGCTCTATAATCCCAAGATTCTTTTCAATGTTCTCTGTACTTATTAGCATTTTTTGGATTCCTAGCATAATTTTTTGTAAAATTAATTCTTTTTCTTCTTCCTGTTGCACCATTTTTCCAAATTGTAAACACTGCCACTAAAACATCCAAGGCTTGTTGCTAAATGTCAAACGAATTCACTGTAGTCTTTCAAGTCCAAGCTTTTTCTTTACTCCAGTCCAGCTACTGATAATACTTCAACAGAACACCTGTATAAACAACTCGTGCTCTTCCCACTGTTCCTTTCAATAAACAAAATCAAGGACTTTAACATATAACATATAAGTCAAATGATCAAAGGAATTAGTGTTTCCAAGCCTCCAGCCTCTAGATGGCAATGTTACTTCATTTTCTTCTGCTTTTATCCTTCTCTTTGTTATGAGATTTAAGAAAAAAAAATGCTTAAAAAGTAAAATCCACCCAAACGTTACAAAAAGGAAGAGATTTTTGCTCCACAGATACAAAAAGTCAGGAAAAATAGAGGAAGAAGGAAAAAAGAAACCAGTCCAATTTAAAAAGTAAGAGGCATTTGTAAGAATTCCATCCAAAAAAACCCAGAGTTTTAAAAAGAAAGATAACACTCTAATTTTAATACACCTTAATCCGCTGCTTGCTCTCTTCTGCTTTCAATTTTAATTTACTTTAAGTCTTTGGGGTATTCTTTTCTCTCATAGTAAATAGTAAAGTTTATCTCACCAATTCCGACACACACTCTCCTGCACAGCTTCCGTTCAGGGGTCTGTCCCAACCTTATGCAGCTTAAAATGGCTGCTTCTCAGGGACTTTGCGATGTCCCTGAGATCAGCAGGACATGCCCTTCTCTATCACCGTCTCTTCGGGATGGTTTAGGTCCAAAAAGAACCGTCCAACAACAGAGATTCGACAGCAATCCTGGAGCCCCAAGACTGCATGTTGTGTTGTAGCGACGTCAGGCTCAGCCTTCCCAGGGCAGGCTTTGAATATTGTGTTTGCCCTCCTATAAAGCTAACCAGGGAAATCAAAGCAATTGGGATGCTTGATCTGTTTTCCTTTCAACAGTTCAGGATACCTGACCTCTCATTATGGAGTGTAGGACATGGAATTTCACATATGTGAGACATGGGCAGCTATATACATTTGCTCAACAAACAAACAAATAAATTGCTTTAATTTACAAGAAGACAGATATTTTTTTTTAAAAAACTGGCAGTAGGAACTGTTTTGAGAGTAGAAATTATTACCCAGAGACATGAGGAGGTCACTTTCATAGTACATTAACTTTATACTACATACTATCTTTTTGATGTTTTAATATGTATTCCTGCAGGATTTGAGGGTAGGTTTTGATGGCCCTTAAATGCCCTTTCCAGTTCCATGATTCCATAAATGAACAAGGCAACACATTACTCACCGAGTCCTCCTCTCAGTGATAACAAAGAAACAGAGTGACATGGATAGGCACAAAAGCAGTGGAAACAGGAGCAACTTCCTATCAGCTTTCCCATTGACCGGTTGTGGTAAGCTGGCAGGGAGCACTGGAAATCATGATCACATGACAGTGGCTAACTGTGGCAACACTGCAGCAGCTATAATTTTGCATATAGAGTTGGTGTGAAGATCCTTAAAATTGCAATTGAACAGGCGTAATGAGCCCTAGATTTTGTAAGTTAGTGGATCCGAGGTACTTTGATTCAAAGGTTTTTGTGCTACAATGTACTGTTCGCGCCAACTGAAGATTATAAACAGGACAAGATAGTTTTAGTACAGGTAGACCTCGACTTAGGATGACAATCGAGCCCCAAATTGCCGCTGCTAAGCAAGGAAGTTGTAAGTGAGCTTTGTCCCATTTTATGATCTTTTTTGTTGTTGTTGCTACAATTGTTGAGTGTATCACTGCAGTTAAGTGAAGCATACGGTCATTAAACAAAGCTGGCTTTCCCCATTGACTTTGCTTGTAGGAGGCCAGCTGAGAAGGATGCAAATGGTGATCACATGACCCTGGGACATTGCAACTGCCATAAATACATGCCAATTGCTTGACTTTTGATCATGTGACCCTGGGTAAGTATTGAGTTTCACTTGAGTTTACACCTAGTTTACAAGAGGAAAAAAAACCAAGAAACTACCCTGTTCCTCAATATCTTTCTCAGCAGAAGAAACAGTAACAGATTACATACTCAAGTTTATTGAAAAACAGCCCACACTAACCAGGTGCTTCTCTATCAAAACAATAACTCAACTACCCACAAGAAGATTGTATATGAACATTATTCAGCCAGGAAAATCACACTGCAGTAACCCAGAAATGTAAAAAGAGAAAACAGACCAACTATATAATAACTTCCAACACAGTGGATGTCCACACGATGATCTGAAAATATGCATAGTCACAAAATCTATTGTAACACAATCGTTGTAACTATGAAAATAACTCCCCCCTCCATCAAAAATATCTTGAGACAATTAGCAACCTCTTGTCATCATTGTAACATACAAATCAACAAAATTGCTCTAAAACATATAAAGGTCCAGCAACCAAAGAAGAAAAAGCAGGAGTCCTCCACAAACGTCAACTGACAGTCAGAAGAGATTATCAATATTAATTAATTAATTTGTGTGTGTGTGAGTGTGTAAAAACAATTGCTACCAACCTGCCTTCCATTGAGGACCTGTATACTGCATGGGACGCGGTGGCTCAGTGGCTAAGATGCTGAGCTTGTCGATCAGAATGGTTGGCAGTTCAGCGGTTCAAATCCCTAGTGCCGCATAACGGAGTGAGCTTCCGTTACTTGACCTAGTTTCTGCCAACCTAGCAGTTTGAAAGCACGTAGAAAATGAAAGTAGAAAAAGAGCGCGCTGTGACGAGATGGCTGTGGCAAGTTGGCCACGATGACTTGGCCACAGCAAGTTGACTGTGGCAAGTTGTCCCATTCCAATGTAAACAATAGGTAGTGGACATGAGTCACAATATCCCCCCTCCCCCATGCAGACTGGGCCCTACTGAAAACTTTCTCAATTTGTTTTTTAAAAATCACCTAGAGAAAGAAAGAAGGTTGTTTGGCTGAATCCCAAATTAATTCTGTGGTTCTCTGGGGTAAAATGGGACACCTTGCAAAATAATATAGCTGTGTCTGAATATTTTTGATGCTTCACAGGCAGAAAAGCAGGATATCCTCAAAATTTATTGATTCATGTATAATTTTCCATGCATGAAATACAACAATGTATTCATGAGAGCTGTAGTCCAAAATATCTAGACAGCACAAATTGCTTATGCTCTATATTGTTTTTAATATGAACAGAAATAGTCAAATCTGAAGAAAAATAGCAAATGGTTTCCCTTGTAATCTTATCTCATTCTTCTTGGAATAGTTTACAGTATTAAAAAAAAATAGCAACAATACCTTTAACACCATGAAGCAACATCATCTGCCTATCCCAGCTATTTGGAAAGAACTAGATAGATGGATAAAAATGCCAAATCCAGTCTAAGCATCTGGCTGACTGTGCAACCAACCATAATTATAATATGTAGACTAACATTCTCACCAAGCATTTCAGCACTGGGGCAAGTAACAACTTGCAACAGTTCATTTAGTGACCGTTCAAAGTTACAATGGCACTGAAAAAGTGACTTATGACCATTTTTCTCACTTATATCCACTGCGGCATCCCAATGGCCACATGTTCAAAATTCAGATGTTTGGCAACTGGTTCATATTAATACAATACAATAGCAGAGTTGGAAGGGACCTTGGAGGTCTTCTAGTCCAACCCCCTGCCTAGGCAGGAAACCCTGCACCATTTCAGACAGATGGCTATCCAACATCTTCTTAAAGACTTCCAGTGTTGGGGCATTCACAACTTCTGGAGGCAAGCTGTTCCACTGATTAATTGTTCTCACTGTCAGGAAGTTTCTCCTCAGTTCTAAGTTGCTTCTCTCCTTGATTAGTTTCCACCCATTGCTTCTTGTTCTGCCCTCAGGTGCCTTGGAGAATAGTTGGACTCCCTCTTCTTTGTGGCAGCCCCTGAGATATTGGAACACTGCTATCATGTCTCCCCTAGTCCTTCTTTCTATTAAACTAGACATACCCAGTTCCTGCACCCGTTCTTCATATGTTTTAGTCTCCAGTCCCCTAATCATCTTTGTTAATGAGAGTTGCAGTGTCCCGGGGTCATGTGATCATCTCTTGCAACCTTCTGTTAAGCAAAGACAATGGAGAATCCAGATTCACTTAACAACAGTGTTACTAACTGCAATGCAACTACAATGATTTGCTTAAATTCTGCTGTGGCAAAATTCAGCAATATAAATTTTGGACTCAATCGTGGTCATAAATTGAGGGCTATCTGTATACACAATATGACATTAGTAATAAGCAAGTTCATGTGGAAGAATACTCCAAGAACTTTGCCAGGAAAAGGGGGACTTCTCTCCTTGGCAGTATTTTATGACTGCTGTTATTAAACATCCGGCATTCAGAAGGAACCTGTGCTGTGATTTGGCACAAAACGTATCCCCACTACGTTCCAGTTTCTGAAATGTTGGACCCTTTTTAAAAAATATATATATTGGCAGAGAACACCAAAGCATCCACATTCTCATCTTTATTGTCAGAAAACAAAACTAACTTTCTAGTAATCTGAGAAGCTGCATCCTTCATTTGTCAATGTTACGCTTGTTTAACTATCAAGGAACAAGAGAATTCTTCAAATGCCACAGCAGCTTCCCAAAGTGATCTACTTCAGGGAATTGGTTTTTAAAGCTCTTCTGATGATAGGCAAAATGGGTTTTTGGGGTGTGTGTGTGCTACACAGATACTGCAAAGTGAGCCACTGATTTGAGAAAATGTTGTAGGGAAGCACAGAAATGAAAATTTATAGGCCAACATTGAACTGCATTTAGTTCAAATTTGTATGTGACAAAACAAATGAAAAATTTCTCCTCTAAACAGTAAAATGACAAGATTCCAGAGCAAATATCCCTCTTTCATTTAAAGAGAAAGTGTTGACTGCACAAAAAGCCAATGAGTGCTACTGTACTTAAAGGTGATTTCAGAAAGGCAGAATAAAGTAATGCCTGGAAATCAGTCAATGTTTGATAAAGATGGATTCAATAGCAATCCAGTCTGTTCCCAGGAAGTTCAGTCATTTTGAGAAGAAAACTGATAACCTCAAGGCATGTTACATCTAAAATGAACCCATGAAAGATATTAATTGCTGTCAGGCTGAGCCATCATACCTCACAGGAAACTAAAAATACAAAACGTGAGAGGCCCGAGGGCCTTTTCAGAGAGCTAAAATCTGTTCACTTGAACCACTAAATGTTCAAATGGCCATAAAGAAAAGGTTTCTTTTTAAAAAAAAAAAAATCACAGTTCCCTGAAAAGTTACAGCATACCTGTATTTTCTTTTTGGTATGTGTATAAATTTAAGCTATAATAGGTGCTTACCTGCATACTACATCTGCAGTGTATTATTTTCCATTTTTAAAAAAAAAGTTTTTTCCCCCTCTAGTTTAGAAAAAACAGCCTCTCTCAGAAGATTACAAAATGCAATCAACTCCACCCAGGACAATTATATTAAAGAGTATCAGAGTAGAGCTCTTAAACTGTTCATCAGTGCGAAGTCATTTCACAAAATGGAAATTGTGGTGGAGCTTCAAGTGATCAAAAATGCAACCATCCTCCTCAAGATTGGAGTCTTTGCTATGACACAGTGAAAACAGAAGCAAATAACCGGAGACAAGCATAAATTTGGACCACAAATGTTCCTGCTTTTTGTCTGATTGCCAACTCTACTTTCAAAACAAATATATATCTGACTGTATCAAAATCTCAGCATAAATCATAATATTATGAGTTAATGACAATAGAAAAACATCCACATTTGTGGCAAAATAATTGGGCATCTTGCACGAATTGATGGGAAATTCCATCAACAGCTATATACAGTACTCCTCCCTCCTCCTGTCCTTTTCTGTGTCAAACTAGAGCGTAGAACCTAAGTAGATCTGACCATGATCAAAATTGTGCCCCACCTCAAAGCCCCCCTCCCAATCTGTCAATTAGCTCATCCCTCTAGGCTCTCGTCTTTACACTGCTTTACTATTTCTCCTTCTCTCTCTCTCCAATTATTCCTTGGAGTAAAAAGCTCTCTAAGCTTTCTCCCTCTAACATCAGTCTTGCCCCCATATTAATTCTTTAAAGAGCAATGGAACCCAGTTTTTGTTGCTGTTCTGTGGTCCTGCTCAACATTACAGGTGGTCTCAACAGACCGATTAATACCCTTTTTGATTTTAAAGCTCAACACGCAAACACATATAAATCATTTTAGTATTTGGAGTTTCGCCTCTTTAAAATGATGTATATATATATAGAGCTTCCAGGCTAACTATATAACAGAACAAAACCATATTTTAATTCAACTACAGTATCAATGCCAACACTACTGACAAATTAAGAAAATAATGTAGGACAGGATCTTCTTAGTTTGCCAGACAACCTGGTTTCTGTAAAAATAAGCTCAGTTTCCATTATTAGTAAAAATAACATCAGTCCAAGTTCAGATCACTCTGAATGTTTTCCACAATTTCTGCAGAACCTGTAACTGTGGACTTGTGGACCACAAACTGAGCTTCCAAAAAGCATTTGTCTATGATTAGGTTTTATCTCAGTTTTTTCTCCTTAAGCTTCTAAAACTCTCATTTTTTCTTACAGGTTGCTTTTTAGCTCTTTGCTTAATTCTGAACTCTTTGTACAACCCTTTACTTGTATTTCTTAAAAGAATTTTCCCAGCCATCGTCAGAACTGTTTTCATTATAAACTCCATTAGTTTTTAACCTCCTGAACATTTCAAATTATCATGTCTGCCCAGTCAATTTCGGGGGCTTCTTAGTTGCAAGTGCAATTAAATAAAACCACTGATTATATTACTGTATGACAATTTATAATAAAAGGTTACTGGGCTTGTTATTATTCTATTACACTTATATTTATGTTCCAGAGTACAGTACTTATTTTTCTCATTTATTATATCAAATGAGAATAAAATACTATTCTACTATTCTAATCAGAGCAGAAGTGTCCATTTACTTTGCCTTTCCTCCATGTCGGAAATGATATGAATTTGCTGCCACGGGCATTGCATACACATGTTTCTTAAGAGCAGGAAAATGCTGCAGATAAATTCATTCCATCTTCCCAAAATGCCAGGAAGGAAAAACTTGGCATTGTTACTGCTGTACTTGACAGATTCACTTTACCTTGGTCTCACAAGCACTCTAGGCTCCGCTATCAGTCACCAAGCTTAATTGGCTGCGCCTGGCATTTAAACAGCATTCCAACAGCTAATGGCCAGTTACAAATGCCAGTAATTGCTCCCGCTATCTCAGAGACTGAGATCATCAAACTTGGTGTATTCATATTACATGTTCCAAGGGAGATATCCTGCCACTCATGCTGAGGATTTGAAAGACTCTAGCATTGCTGTTCCAAATTATCAGCCATTTTATCTAACTTGATATTTTATAGAAAATAGATTCTCTGAAAATAAACTCTACCTGAATTCAAAATTTAACATTATAGGACTGTTGCAAGGTTGACTGAATATCAGGGGAAAGGGGGCATCTGAGGATCTCCCCCTCCCCCCCCCCTTTTTTTTTTTTTTGCTGATGGGCCCTGGCAGACTAGCTTTAGAGTTACGGTATGTGGTAACAGTGCTCTAAACAATGCCAAGCATTGGAGGCCGGCTTCATTTTAACGTTCTGTGAAAATTCAGAGTGACACCATGTCAAAAGGAATGGTGACGAGAGCCAGGTGTTGCCTAGTTAAAAAACCATCAGTGGTGAGACTTGGTAGCTTCCCAAAGATGCAGACTAGTGATATTGATCATACTTTCCTATGAAAAACAGTCCTTTCCCTTTACAGCATACAGTATTTATTCTAAAATTATCAATACCACAGACCTAATATACTTTCCAAGTTACTCGGCCATTTATGTGGATAAAAGACAGTGTCATTTCCTTGGTATAATGCTGATAAGTGGTGCTGATAAGATTACTGCAATAATTTATTGGAATATTTAGGAAGTGTACTAACCTATTAATAATCACCACCACAATAATCGGTCTGATTTTTCTAAAGAATTTCAAGTATTATTTTATCACAATATTTTTCACATGTCTTTTCAGTGCTGGACAGCTACTAGCTGGCTGTTGTATTGAGTAGGTCAATAAGCTGGCATTTCTATGAAGGGTATAGCACTTCCACAGCAAAGATCCTTGGAATTGGGCAAATGAGGAATGTTAAAGCGTACATTTATTCTGCTTTAGTTATTCTGCGACAACTTCAGTACAATCCATGAGGTAAGGTTAGTCTCTAAAAGAATTTATGCCACACTGCTGCATATCTTTGATTTTTTTAAAAGACAGTCAGCAGTGGAGTTCCTCAAAAAATGAACGAAATGTGTATTTTATTTTCATTTTTTAAAGCAAAAAAGAAATGTTCACTTGCCTTTAGGAATGAACCTTGCCAGTAAAATTCAGCTTTTGAGAAGCTGAGACTATTCTGGACCCCAGACTTAAGAGAAGGACCATCTGGAATTGGATAAATGTACATATCTTGTATTTTCATCCAGAATTCCCAGGAAAGTCCCATCATCTGCCACCTTACAAAATGACAGTGGGTCTCAGAATAAAAACGTATTAGGTGCTTCACAGCAGTATGGCCTCTTTGGAACTAGCTGGCATGCAGCCAGGGTGAAGCCGTTTCCCACTCCCAAGATTCCGTTTCCAAGGAAAGAAGAGCGCTGAGGCTACACTGGACATTCCCCCCTGCCCTGACTCCTGTCAGCCTCAACTTTGTTCCAGAAACCCTGCGGGCCATTTCTCTGCTTGAGCTCAGCTGAAGGGGGGACTGAGGGCAAGGGCGAGATGAAGCTGATTGCTTCCCCTTTGCCTCCTCTCCCAAAAGCAGTCTCGGACGCAGCCACTTTTGCAGCAGGAGACTCAAGCCGGCCTTCCGAAGGGTACTGTAGCAGCAGCTATCCACAATTTTTTTACCCTTATTTTGTCTCGATCCACGTGGCTCACTGGGCCACATGGGTGGGGACGAAATAATGATAAAAAAAATGTGGATAACTGCTGCTACAGTACCCTGCGGAAGGCTGGTGCAAGGCGCGTGGGGTGCATCACTTGGCCTCCTGCTGCCTTTGTGCCCGTAATCGATGGCAAAAGCAGCCATATTTTCTGGACGCCATGGCCTGAGCAGTACCCGCAAATCAGCTGTTTTTTTAATGGCAGCCGGATCGGCTCAACTGATCCAATTAAGGAGCCGAGAAGCGCTGAGGTGACCAGGGAAGGGAAGGGCTTCCTCCTGTACTTGCCACGGAACCCTTTCACTAGGGCTTATTTTCAGGGGGGGCGTATATTTACTCCCACCTCAAAAACCAGGCAAAAACCAGGGCTGGGCTTATTAGCAGGACATGTCATATTTTCGGGAAACACGGTACTTTTTTTGTCAACTCCTTGTGGCATGGTTATTAACCAAATAAAATGATGTAATCCTGGAACAGAAAGTAGGCAGTTTTTGTAAATATTTACTCAGGAGATCAAGTGACTGCTACAAACCTGTCCTAACCTGTACTATGCAATGATTTGGAAAAGCTCAATCAATGCTGTATATTTTAGAAACATCTGACAAGTTGGGAGGAGAAATAAAAATAAGTGTCATTTTCTGGGTTTTTTTCCCCTTCACTGGCAATGATACAAATGTAAAAGTGCACCATCTATCAATAAGAATCAGCCTTGAATCAGCCTTGAGTTAGAAGCAGGGCCTAGAATAGCAATAGCACTTAGACTTATATGCCACTTCACAGTGCTTTTACAGCCCTCTCTAAGCGGTTTACTCAGTAAGCATATTGCCCCCAACAATCTGGGTCCTCATTTTACCCACCTCGGAAGGATGGAAGGCTGAGTCAACCTTGAGCCTGGTGAGACTCGATCTACCAGCCAGTGATCTGGCAGCCAGTGATCAGCAGAAGTAGTCTGGTATAATGCTGATAAGTGGTGCTGATAAGATTACTGCAATAATTTATTGGAATATTTAGGAAGTGTACTAACCTATTAATAATCACCACCACAATAATCAGTCTGATTTTTCTAAAGAATTTCAAGTATTATTTTATCAGCAGAAGTAGTCTGCAGTACTGCACTCTAACCACTGCATCACCGCAGTTATTTTAAAGAATAAAGAATAAAACTTGGAATCTCCTGGATTTGAAGCACTGCTCCCACACACAGGCTTCAGTGTCTTGGGGAGTGGGGAGGGAAGGATCTATATGAGACTTGGAGGTGCTTGTCGTGAATGAGATGATTAAGTGATCTCCCAATTGAATGGTTGAAAGATTTTATTCTTCCTTTCCATTTTTCTTCTTCTTTTTGCTATGAATTATTCTTTTTCCTTAGTAAAAAGAGAACCATCTGTTAAGGCAAATTGATTATCTGTCTTCTAATGATGCTGGAACATTATGTTGGAACTGTTTTAAACTTCTCCAACTTTTAGGTGTGCAAAACGCAAGTAAACATAAATTTTTCTTCAATCAAATCCTGGTGACTGTACATAGAACGTTGATGTAGCCTTCCTGCAACCAACCAACCAACCAATCAGTTTAAATATCAGAAATCAAGAAAAGGGGCTTCCGGTTCCGGCGGCTGATGGCGACGGGCAAGCTTTGCTTGCCCCACGCTTTCCCGGTGGGCTCCCCACTCCTTGGGGGGCACAGGACGCCCCGTAGAGGCTCCTGCCGGAGGAGCGGCACCGCGGGGGATCCCCTGGATCGGCGGCGGCCGGGGGGGCCGCCTCGCTCTAGGCACTGGGGAGCATATGGGGAGACGCACCGGCGTCTTCGCTGCGAGGCCGACGGAAGAATAAACAAGCAGAAGGACACGGCTGCGGTGCGGTGAGGCGAAAACTCCCTTCCATTCCCCTTACTAAGCTGGAGAAATCGCCAGCAGTTTAAATCTTCTTTTTCGGCTTGACTTGGAGAGGCGCGGCTGGAGGGAGGGGGATTTCCCCCCCCCTCGGACAGGCGGCTTGAAACAATTTTGCTCTTAGCCCCAGGGGAAGGAGGAGGGGGAGAGCCAACTAATGACGTCACGCCCTTATTAAAAGTGAATTCTTGGATTTAACTCCATAATGCAATGATGATCTGGAAACTTTAGAAAACTTTGAAAACTTTGTTATGCCTCTAAACCCGAAGCTGACAGGGCAAGATGGCACACTTCCGTTGTCTTTATGAACTGTGAAACTTGACTCCACCTTTAAAACTTCAGGCTTCCGGTCTTTGTCTCTGTGCTACTCAGACAAATCTCTTGCTGATTGCTACCTTTTGGACCCCCTGGAGTGAAAAACTTTACTCTATTGCCAGGGTGACTAGAAAAACCCTCTTCTGCCTGGACCTTCTGTCTCCTGACTCTCCTGGCTGTTCTACCTCTCTGACTGATCACTCTCTGTACTGACTGAACTCTTTATTATACAAACAATGTCTCCAAAAAAAAAACCACCTCCTGGAAAGCCTGGCTTTGCTGCCTCTGCCCCGACATCTGCAACATCCAGTCCTAGTACACAATCAACGATAACAGCTTTGATGCAACCTAAAACCACAGAGACTGAGTTTCAACAAATGTTTCAGCAACTTCTACAGGGACAAGAGGAAATAAAAAGACAACTAAAAGAGATGAAAGAAGAAATTAAAGAGAACCAGGCCCAAATTAATAAAAACTCACAGAGACTGGATCTTTTGGAGGGTGGGACGGCTGAGATGAGGGAGGGGATGGAAGGGGTCCAGAAGGGGAACAAAGAAATTGACACCCAACAGATGAAAATAGAATTTGAGAGAATGTCCTTTTACCTTAGATTTCAAAATGTGGTGGAGACAGATGATGAAGATATAAGGGACATTATGATAAGTATTTTGGCTGAATACATTCAGAAAGAGAAACAACAGATGGGGTGGGAAATAGATCTGGTTTATAGAGTGAACTCAGCTTATGCTAGAACACACAAAGTACCCAGGGAGATACACATTAAATTTCTCAGAAAAAGCACAAGAGATGAAATTCTGAGTGCACAAAGGGGGCAAGCCTTGACATACCAAGATAGGGAAATAACCATTCTGAAACAGATCCCCAAGAAAGTGAGGGAAAAAAGAAAAAGCTATTCGCAATTAGCGAAGAAATTATACCAGAAGGGGGTGTGGTTCAGATGGCTGATGCCTGAAGGTATGCTAATATTCTGGGAGGAGACAAGAGTTAGAATTAATACACCCATAGAGGCGCAGGCCTTTATGGAAAAAAATAAAGTACTCCTAGAAAAACCAGATGATCCTACAACAGACACACAGGACACGGGAGGGGCCGGAGCTCTGGCGGCGGGGGGAGATGTGGCAATACCGAGAAAGCTCAGATCACAAAAATGAACAAGAAAATCTGTTTGACATAAATTGACCGAAATTATTAACTGAATTAATATGCTGACTATATGTTACTATTTAGTATTGAATTTTATGTAAATGTATACTATGAGTATGGAGGGAGGGGGCACCTACCGCACATCGCAACTGCCAAAATTTGTACCTTTCCACTACCTTTTTCCTTGTAAATTTTTAAAAAACCAATAAAACTTTGTTTAAAAAAAAAGAAATCAAGAAAAGTATAAAAATAAAATGACATTTAAATACTAATAATGTAAACACTGTCTAAAGAATGCATATTATTCAACAGAACCTAAGGTCATCTATTTCAGGTATTAACAAATGCCATTCAAAACTTTAAAACATTACATGCAACGAAAGTTTTCTTCACTGATTAAAAAAAGTTTCTATAACATTCATCTAACTGAGCTGGGACATACAATAATAAAGAAAATATGAGTTTTCTTCAGCTGTAATCTGAAAAGGAATAATATAGTAACGTAAGAAATATGGGAGCTGCAGGGAAAGTCTTACCAAGCTATAGGGATGTTACTAAATCTTCCTTATAAAACTGCTGAGATGTTAAACCTGGCCTTAAAGAATATTTCATAGAATGGCAAAATAAGGAATGTAATAAAACAGCCGGATGGGCTCAATATGTTCTGCTGGATATCTGATGTGCTCTGAGATCAGCCTACTTTCATTTTTATGTGTAATGTCTAAACATCTTTCTCTTTCAATTTGCTTAATCTGCACAAATTTTTAAAAAATGTAAAGAATTTAGAGAAACCCCATGTGATGAGACTTTCTCCAAAGCTACCTGAGATTGTGAAGACTAAATTTGGCCAGACAGAGCAAATGGATCAGTCCTTTCAGGATGTAACAGCATTTAAGCCAATATCTACTAATTTTTACCTCAAACTTCAAGTGTCCAGTCTCCAATCTTAGGCTACATTGGACATACGTCTTTCTCATGAACATTGCTACAGGAAATATTTTTTCTCATTTTTACTGTTAATTTCTAGTAAATCACATGGCACACATTAAACACATCAGAGGGCACTGAGAATATTATTGTTCCTAATTCAGTGTAATCAAGAATCTTGCCCTTCCTAACTTATTAGAATGAAGTTTAACATTGCTAAATTGATTAGTAATTGCTCATAAGTAAGGTGCATCTACTTTGGAATTAGAGCAGTGTTTCTTTTTTTTCCTAAAAAGGAAGAACATGTGGAGTCCTTAGTGCTCTCTAAGCTTGGTTGTTTAACTGCAGACAAGGTAACATATCAATGCTAGTAAATGTGGGGATTTGCTGCCTCTTTATATGCAGTAGCTTTCCCTGCCAGTATTGGTGGGAGTGTGGTTTCCTCCTTTGTAGTCATTTGATTAGGGAATATTTTTGTTAGATTGTTTGTCTGATGTTAATCCTTGTTTAGCTGGTTGCTGCAGATGATGCTTTCTGTGTTTTTTGTCCCATTCTTAGCTTTTTTTACTGTCTCTTTTGAATGATGTGTAAATGTGGTTTATCTGTGTCTGTCCATTGATGGCTGCTTCATGTCTGCAAGCAAACTACTAAGCTCAGAGAAGACTAAGAATGCCACAGTTCAACCCTGAGCTACATGTATTCTCTTTAAAGGAAGAATATAAAGTGCTTTTTCTTTCAAGTATACAGCTTGACTTTCTTTGCTGTTCCCTAATTTATAGCATATAGCAGGTCTCAGGACCTTCCTAACTTGGCTCAGTCTGTACCTACGTCACTTTCACTGCTCCACTCACTTCAGCTAAGTCCTGTGGCTCAGATTGAGACTCAGTCTGATCCAGACTCATTCTCTAACACACTCCTCTGAATTAGACCTGAGGCATTGCACAGGCCTCATGGAAGTCCTCTGCTTTGGACTGAAGGAGAGTGAAAATCAGATGTCACCCACTTCCTAGAAACAAGGTGTTTATTTTTGTCTGCATGAAAGAGAATTATCTGAACAGAACAATCTTTATGATTGTTGAGTCATTTGTAAAGCCCCTCCCTTTAGGCATGTGAAACCTTTATACTTTTGTTATTTAGGGCTTTTGTTTAACATGAAGTAGCTGTGTAATGGTGCCTTTGCTAAGAAAAATTAAATGTTCCCTGGAGGCAAAGAAAATAACAAAAACGATGAAGCAACAGTGGCAACACATGGAGGAGGATCAGCAGGTCACATTGTGATCTGTGGAAACCTTTAGCCACATCAGATGGGATGGTGCCAACCTGCTCCAATTACCTGAGATGTATAACGTAAAGTTAAATGGAAAAAATGAGCATGCATCCATGTAGAAAAGCCCAGTGGGGTAGGATGATCAGCATAGGATGCTCTCCCTATTCTCATCCTTCTTGCTGTTAGGTAAAATTGTTAGTCCCTAATGAACCAAGCCTGAATTCTAGCATATAAGATAATGAAAAGGCAGAACTCTTCAATAGGGTACGGTCATTAATTTCTGTTCCCTAGACCTCATTTTAGGCCGGCTTTCCTTCATTTGCAACAATTAGAGCTTTCCAAACACAAGGGAATCTAAAATGGTATTTTGTCTTCTTCCCAATTAGAGCAAAGGAACACCAGGCTATGCTGTTGCTAATTACAGGCTTGCTATGGTGTCAGATTTTTTTTCCTGAAGCTTTGATTAGAGAGAGATTTGCCCTATAGGTTCCCATCCTCTGAAGTGCCGTTTTAATAGATGAATTTTAATAGATGAATCTGAGGATTCCTGTCCCCTCCATGTTCCTCACAATTTGATAAAAGCAAAAGGCTACTTCTTATTTATTTTAATTGAATAACTTAATGATAAAAACATGAACACTTGCTATAGACGAACAAATGAGGAAATACAGAAGCAGAACTGTTAAAGGAGTTGTACATGCTGCTTGTTGTTTTTTTTCAAAAGACAATTGAAGAGCTACTTGGAAGTACCCCCAAAGACCAATTTCTACATTGATTACAAGAAGACTGCCTGTTATAGTTATAATATGAAAAACCATTTTAATAGAAAGTATTTATATTTTAGAAAAACATACAGGATAACGATTAAAACGGCTTGCCTCAAGAAAGATTCTGAGGATGACTTCCTTCAGAGAACAAAAAGCAAATAAAAAATAAATAAAATGTACCCTATAATCAATTATTTCAAAGAAGACTCAGATGCAGATACACACATTAGTGCAACCATCAGCCAGAAATGGAAAGTCTAGATCCTGTCTCTCTGCAGTTGGAAATGTAATTAAAGTAACGAGGAGCAGCTGCACAAGGTGATGATCTCTCCACCCCGTTTATAGCAACAATGTGCAATAAATACCCATCAATGATCAAAGGCAAACTGTTTGCCATTAGATAACTCTCCCATCTGGGACGCTATATAAAAGCATAGAGGTAAGAGGTTGGTTACTGAAATTGGCACATGTTTTAATGTAACATTACCAAATGTTTAGAATATCACCAGAATTGCTCTTTTATTAAATTCATTCTCACTTTTATCAGCAACAGGATTCCAATCTTCTTGTGACTGGCTATTTTCCTGTGATATCCAAGGAGGTTCTTTCATCCTAGTAAAAGCATTTGAACACATACACCTGATAATAGAATCTGAAGCGATGAAGGCCATATCAATATGTTCCCACTACTACATCTAATAACTGATGCTATCGTACACTCACTTTCAGGACTTATGTTAACCTTAAAGTTCATTGCCATCAAGGGATTTGAACCCAGCCCTCCAAAGTACAAATCAAGCTGCCAAAGCACTGCAGTACACAAGGTAAGGCATGTAATGGACATCAACATCAATCTTCAGCCAGTATTTTTTTCACTGAATAAAATGTTTGCTAATTAAAACTAGCCAGATATCATCTGCATGTCTATACATTGAAAGTCTACACCACAATTGCTGTCTTAGCTATTTTATCTCTTCTCCTCTGCCTTCCAGCATTTGGTGGTCATACCAAAGCTATTTTAGGTACAGCTGTTGCCAGGATTGCTGGTAGCACATGTTGCCGAGTGCCATCTGTTTTCTTTTTCTTTCTTTTTTTGCTCAGTCACATCCAATGCTCTCCAGCATGACATCAAATGTCCTTGTAATTTTTAAGACAGAGAGAACACCATTTTACTTGCTGCAAAGCATGACCTTCAAATTATGAAGTTCACCCAAACAACTAATCCTAAACTAAGCAAAACTAATGAGTTAATGGGAAACTAATAGGAAAACAGTGTGATTCAGAGACATTATTTTGGCCTTCCTTCACAATTTTTTCTAGGTACTTATTCTGCCCTTTCCACTTTACTGTTGCTACTGCTTATCATAACTTGCACCCAGCCCTACTTGACGCATTGATTTTCTCTTCATTTCAAGACTGCCAGGTTGTTCTTGAATGTCAATGTAGTAATATATTTCAACTGATAAGTTATATTACTATGCATTTTGTAACTGTTGTTTTCCTTTAAAAATCAAGATCTCATTTCTTTCTTGTAACACTGCCTATAAAGCCTTCTTGAAAATAAACAGAAATGTGTAAACTATACTGCAGGGTAAACATTTCACAAATACTCCTGTGATTATTCAAACCACAAAATGCTAATGGCTAAGATACAAGTAGCCTTACACTCACTGATAGTTGCCTCTTTTGCATTCTTCCCTTCAGCAGCACACTGGCCATCAAGAGATCAGAGTGCCCTTTCAATGCAAGGTTTACATACATTCTAGTCATTCAACCATACCATCCCAACCAAGTAGGGCAAATGAGGCAATGCAGCATTATCCTCAGATAAACAAGTAGTGTGATGTGCAAGAGGGAATATTTGTATATCTGCATCTAATAAGTTCCAAGAAATTAATTAGAGGTCTTATCTAGGTGACCTGCTGCTAAAGGCTAAATTTGACACAGCAGGGACACCAGGGGATTTATATCTTGATATTGTCTGGCTTATTTTTCAGGCAGTCTGTGACATCAAATTTAATATCAAAACATATACAGAAAACATGGTTGTGTGTGAAGTGAACTTTCCTTGAAGGATGTGAACTAAAATTTTGGATGCAAAGAAATGGTAACACAAGGGACATTCATTTTTCTCATGACTTTTATCATAAATTTCCAGGATTCAACTTATTTCAACCTCACACTAGTAGAATAGAATTGTTGTTATGGTCACTGACCAGAATTTCAAACAGAAGCACATAACTAAAAAAGTAAAATTGAAACAAGATAAAATATTACAACTGGTGGTGGGCTCATAAATGAATAGGTCTGCCTAATTTTACAGGCTATGGAACAAAATTTAGCTTTGTTCAAGGAGACTGAATCAATACTGGTCTGATAATAATAACTGTACATTTAAAAGATCAGAATTTCCTGGGTGGTTTACCAGGTAAAATATTATAAGGTTGAATCCTTGTAGAATAGAGGTGTCAAACTCACGTCTTCGTCATGTGATGTATTGGGACTTTTCAATTCAGCATAAATTAGGCAAAGAAAGAGGAGAAGAAACTTTTCTGTTTTTATCTATTAAGCAATTATAGCAGGGGAAACCATTTGCATTGCTGTATTTTTCCCCCTTTTCCATATATACCTACCATATTTTTCCGAGTATAAAATGCACCAAGATTTTGAAGAGGTAAATTTTTTAAAAAAAGTTTTTGCACTCTGCAGAGCTCCAACACTATAAGAAAACTAAAGTCTTAACTAAGCAACTCCAACAAATAGCAGGAGACATTTTAAACCACCATAAAAAGATTCTGCATTTATTCCCAAAGGCCAAGATTAAATGGCTATAAACCCGAGGCTGTAAACTTCAAAAGTAGTCTTAGTAGTCTAAAAGCTTCCTACTTGAAATGTAACAGGAACTTTACTAATTCAGGTAAATCCACAAAGCAAATGAACAGTTCAGTATCAATTCAGAATGACACTGCTATATAGCCTTTCCTGGAACATTTCTAAAAGGCTTTTAGTTCAGGCAAGATTATTAGAGTACAGCAGGATGTGGTTTCTTGAATGCGAAATATTAGCTTAGAACACGAAGTTTCTTTATATAATTACCAAGCTTAGTAGCTCCCTCTGGTGGATAGTCAGGAAACTGACCCTCTGAAGGAACACTCACAGTACGTCGCAGGCAACGCCCTTTGGTGGGCTCCGCTGGCTGCTCTTGTCCTCCCTCGACTGCTACCTGTACATGAAAGGAATACAGGAATGATACAATTTTCAGCTTTCAATATAAATAACTGGAAGAACAACTTATTTTTTTGTGATTCAAAAGTCTTTGCTATTATCCTAATGCACATTGCAGATATTTCACAGATATCTGAGCCACGATTTAAAACTCAGTATGCTAGAAGGGTACCTAAGGCCTGGGACATGCTGTGCATAACATCTGGGAATCCCTTTTCTAAATTATATGTTCTCTCAACTGTATTTTCTTCGTTCAAAAAAATGTACGGTGATATAATCAGTGGGGATAATGATTGTGGTTGAGGTGAAAGCAATACTCATGAATGCTCAACCACTATCAAGATTGTGCCTATAGTGAGTTTGTGTTGATATCTTCATATGATAAATTTTAGACACTGAACTCAGAATTCATTTTTTGTCTAGCTTCCATGACTGCCTTCTGATATACGAAATGTGGTTCAAGTTTACTTCTTCAACTGTGCAGTACAGAAAGCATGATATCAGATTTTCATCCTTCAGGCAGTTGAGCTGTCAAATGAGTTGCATATATAATATACTGAAAAAAGAGAAAATTATTAAGCACAGAAACTGAATTATAATAGGATGAGCTTTTGTAAAATGAGTTTAAATAAGGATTTTCAAAATCATGATCCAGAAGTAGCAGCCTGAAATTACAATATTGCTCCATAAAACACTAGGAAATCTCTAGGCCAAGCTGTCCAAGAGTTGCTGATGAGGAAGTTGTGACAGTTGCTGATGAGGAAGTTGGGTAAAAAAATTACTAAAGAACTTCAATTATTTCCTTCATTTTGGACTTTTAGCTAAGAGGTCTGTTTTCAACTGGACACAATTTTGACAGTGTCAGCATTTTAACTTATGGTTTTAGATATGCTTGTTCTCAATATATATTTAAAGTGATGGGTATGTGTAATTTCATAGTATTTATGAGGGTCAATTATTAAATTAATTTGCAGTTTGTTTATTTCCCACATCAAAAGAATGGAAAATCCAGCAAGAAATTCGAGCAGTGTAAAGCTTTTTCCAAACCATTTCTGCAAAAATGCATCAACTTCTAAATAATTAAGTGGGAAACTATCAACTGGAACTAGCTTACAATTGATAAATAATTGTCTCACCACTTGCCAATATTTCTCTAGTAACTTTAAAATGTTTCAAGCTCTAGTCAGACTTGTTATAATTGATTACAACCTGAAGTTATTTTTTTATACAAAGTGTGAATCACAATGCCAGCACTACTCTCTTCCCAGATAAAGATTTGCAAACCTTGTATGGTCTAAATCATAATTAGACAAGCGGATTTGCACTTGTGCAAAAGGATTTCCCTTCCAAAATAGCAGTATGGTGGTGGAATGGCTGAGCAATTTGGCCCCTTGGCTTCAGATCCTGTAGAATATCCAATGCTACCTGTGTAATACCAGTAAAACAGAGTCTCTCTTGACCCTTCCCGTGTGTCTTCCAATATTGCTCCGTGGTGAGGACACAAGTCCTCACTTTTGCACAAGTGAAAATCCACTTGTCTAATTCTGATTTACACCATAGAGAGACTGCAAATCTTCATCTGGGAAGAGAGTAATGCTGGCATTCTGAATCACACTGTGTATAAAAAAAATATGTGAGAAGTAATTTCCTGGAATGAAGCACGGTTGGCAAGAAAAGCAGGTAGGAAGAAAGCAGATCTCTACTGTTCTCAATTTTCTGATTCAAAAGTGGTAGGCTACATTCAATTTGCCCTCCAAGGATCTATTCAGATGCCAGGAACATTCAGATCAACCTTCCCAGAAATATGTATAACAGCTAAAAGTTTGAAGACTTTCAGTGCTACACTATCCATGGCAAACACTAATAATGTTAAATTGCAATCAAAAAGATTGTCTGGTTTAAAGAGCTGCCGATGGATACATCATGAACACCAACATATACTCTAAAGCATCTTTCTCCCTTGAAATGCTTCACACCTCTCTTACTTTTGTCTGAAAGCAACTGCATGAGGGTAGAATTGAAGTGTGAAGAGAAAGATTACCAGAAAACTCTAATATCAATCGATCTGTATTTGCTATAGTCAATAGAGCAGAGATTGGCTATAATTTTTAAAAAGAAGCATAAAAATATAAAATAATATATATAAAGATAGTCCTCACTTAGTGACCACAACTGGGACTACCGGGCATCATTAAGCAAAGTGGTTATTAAGTAAAACCACAACCATTCTTATGTTGTCACTTCAGCTTTCCTTTGCTATGCATGCTTGCAAAGATCATAAATGTGAGAACTGGTTGTAAAGTTATTAACTGCAAACGGTCAATAAATGAGACAGGTATTAAATGAGAACTACTAGTACAGCCTTTGAATCAATGCTGACTTCTGGCGATTGCCTGGCTTTGGCTTTAAGTGCATTATGACTCTTAAACTGATACTTCTTTTGAATCTTCGCTCCTGCCAAGAACCTTAGAAGTTAGTTGTTGTGCAATAGTCAACAACAACCAGATATAAACTTGTTCATTGCCAAAACAAAAATGGAGGGTATCTGGGCCTCCTTTCTGGCTCCATGGACTGGCAGTGGCATCAGCACTGGGAGGAGGGGGGTAGTTTCCTGTGCGCAACGTAGATCCTGTGTATGTGCAAATAAAGCTTTGTGTGCTTGCCTGCTGTTTGCGTGGCCTGGTTCCCAACAGTTCCTGGTTCTGGCTTCCTAATGTTAAAATGTCATGTTGTTGTTGTTGTTGTTGTTGTTGTTGTTGTTGTTGTTATTATTATTATTGCATTTTTAATCTTTATTATTATTACTATTATTACTATTATTACTATTATTACTATTATTACTATTATTACTATTATTACTATTATTACTATTATTACTATTATTACTATTATTACTATTATTACTATTATTACTATTACTACTATTATTACTATTATTATTATATCTTTGGTGAGATTCACAGCCTTTGGGGGCTGGTTGGTAGCTCAACAGCTCGAGTCCTAACCAAGGACCTAGGAACTGTTAAGGTAACGTCAGAGGATATAAGTCACTTCCGGTTTGCTCGGAGGGTGGTTTTAAGCGTTCCGAAGGCTTCAGGGAAGCCTCCGGACAGTCCCTGAAGCCTCCGGGGTGGGGGGGAAGGCTCTTTTCGCCCTCCCCAGGCTCCTATAAAGCCTCTGGAGCCTGGGGAAGGCGAAAAATAGCTTTTAAAAAGGTGAACTCAGCTGGCCAGCGCGCGCATGCACGCTGGCCAGCTGACAGAGAAGTGCCTCGCGTGCCCTGACAAATGGCTCCGCGTGCCACTTGTGGCACGCGTGCCATAGGTTCGTCATCACTGTTCTAGGACCTTGCCTGCCTTGGTTGCCATTGTTGCACATTGCTCCAAGGGCTCCAATTACAATCGGGACAACACACGAAATTCTTTTTCCACAGTTGTTCAACTTCAATTTGCATGTACCAGGACTATTATTATTATTATTATTATTATTATTATTATTATTATTATTATTATTAGTAGTAGTAGTAGTAGTAGTAGTAGTAATAGTAAGTAGTATTCATTGGTATTGAGGGACCTGATAATTAATATCTCTGTTACAATGAGATATCATGTTCTGCTTGTTTTCAGTCTTCAGTATCATGCTCATTTATCAAGTTTTTAATCTAATGGGTTCTTCCAAGTCATGAATCTCCCATCTTATTGTGTGCCCTAGATATTTCCGTTCTAAGTGTATGTAAAACCTTGTATTATTCTCTGTGGAAGGACATCTTGCTCCTCTTAGTCCAGTCTTCCAACTTGTTTATTTATTTATTTTTATAACAAACTTCTTAACTGCCCATCTCCTTCACATAGAGGCTCTGGGCAGTATACAATTTAATCAATATAATACATTAAAAACTGAATAATTTAGGATTAATTTGTTTAATGTAAAACAACATTATGAAAGTACAAAAATGAAGAGTTCCAAGATGGGGAGAGACTAAGAGTTGTTAATGCAGGTAGGTAGGTAGGTGTGTGTGTGAGGGGGGGGGAAGAGGGAGGGAGGGAGAGGGAGAGGGGAGAGAGAGAGAGAGAGAGAAAGAGAGAGAGAGAGAGAGAAAGAGAGAGAAAGAATGTTGTCCTGGGACCAACCAGCCCCATGTGACTGAGTAGACCCCTGTATCCTCCATGCAAGGCTACACAGCCAGCTTTTCATCCCTTTGAGGAAACCCCACTTTCCAAAGTGAAAACCCACTTTGTTCAGATTGTATTATCATTTCGTTCTATTATCCTATGTATTGGCCAGTCCTCCCAATCTTTTTCATCTGCAAATCTGATAACCAACCAATCAATACCATTATCCAGGTCATTAATAAAAATGTTAATTTTATTCCCAAGAAAGATCCCCAAGGAACATGCTGATCACTGCTCTCCAATTCAACCTAGAGCCATTAATGTTGACATTCTGAATATGGCTACCCAGCCAGTTATGGAACTATCTCACTGTAGTGCCAGCCAACCCTCATTTTAACAGCTTGTCAATGACAATTTATGCTAAACTTGGCAGACATTTTGCTGAATCGCATTCTCCTTATTCAATAAAATAGTTATTTTGTCGAAGGAGACAAGGCTTGTCTCATTTGACCTATTTTTGACAAAGTCATGCTGATGCTTAGCAATCATAGCATTGTCTTCAAGCTACTTTTACAAATAGCCAGTTTTATTGTTTGCTTCAATGTCTTTCTGGGTATTGATGCTCACTAATGCTTAATAACTATTTGGCGCTTCTTTCTTTCTTTTTTGAAGTCAGGGACCATATTTGCTCTTATCCAACTTTCTGTCACCTCCCAGAAGCTCCAGGATTTCTCAACGTTTACTATTGAGGATCCAAATGATCTTCAGCCAGTTTCTTCCATATTCTAGAGCAGGGGTGTCAAACTCAATTTCATTGAGGGCCGCATCAGGACTGTGGTTGACTTTGTGGGGGACGTGGCTGACTGGGGGAAGCATGATCAGCTTGACGACACTCCCTAAACTGCTGGCAGGTTTCCTCTTTGCATTGGGTAGACCAGGCCAAAGCCATGCTGGCCTGATGTTTCCTCTTCATACTGGATAGACCGTTCCAAAACAACATGAGTGGACCAACGTGAGTAAGCCAAAGTGACGTAGAACGGCCCCTTACATTTTCCAGGATGGCCCCACAGGCTGGATCCAACCACATTGCGGGCCGGATCCGGGCTGTGGGCCTTGAGTTTGACACCCCTGTTCTGTATTTCATCAGGGATGGGGACTTGGAAGATATTTGTGTGTTCCCAGCTTTTCTACCATAAATTATTTATCAAAGTTCCTGGATTGTTAGATGCTTGTTCAAGTATTTTAAGCCTAGCCTGCCAAGAAGTATAACAGCAGTGGTAAGAAAGCATGTGTAGAACAATTGGTATTACACAGAAATTTTATACAGATGCTATAATAGTCCATTGCAGCTACTGTTTCCATAAAACCGTAGCTCTTTACTTCAGTCTCAGTAACTTGTCTCCCAAAGAAAAATATCCTACTATGCTGACTCCTTGAACTCATTCTTCATCCCACTAGCTGCTCCATCAAGACCTGTCCATATTATCTCTCTGGCCTATGGTTCTTGCCTCAAGCACAATACCCAATTACCCAAAATGGTAGCCAGATGAGATTATGGCCCCTGCTTTGGGGCAAAATTAACTGCTTGTTACCTATGGCTTGGGGTAGGATTCCATGATCTTTATGGCTACATATACCCAGTAAACTTTGATAGTCCTTTCACATCAATGGTCGGTGAGCCAAACCTACAACTGTTAAGCTTCTGTTTGAAACAGTTTAGAATTGGCTTTGATAAAATATATTATTTTTACTAAATGAAATTTCCTTTAGAATTGCATAAATTGTAAAGGACATACATGTTTCCAGCTTTAATAAAATACTAATGCATTTTTCTACATTTCCAGTCAGCTGCCTAGACTACTAAAGGCATGGCAAAAATCTCTTTTTGTCTAAGAACATCAAAATGTTTTTGAAGTTAAACCTGTGTCTTTCAATGCAGCAGCCCAAACGTGCAGCATACTGTTCAGGTCTCTTTAGGCTAAAGTCTATTACTGTCTAATAAGAAAAAGAATTACAAACTAGAGAATGAAAATAATATCTACGTTCTTTTTTTAACTGCTGCCAAACTTTTTCTTCTTATTTTGTTCCCATATTATTTGACTCAAAACATAAAAAAGAATAATATCTTCAACATAAACTATGGATCATTGGTGGATTTAAAATATGAGAGTATTACAATATTTTGTTTTATAATACCATGATAATACAAAATTTCATTCAAAATGTTATGAAAAGAATACTGGTAATATCTGCTTTGCTAAAACACAAGATTTCATGGTGGCTACAAATGTCAATTTAATTTAATTTTTCAGTTATGATACTGCCCGACTCCATAATGAGTTATTCTGAATAACAGAATAATAGAGCTGGAAGGGACTTTGGAGGGCTTCTAATTCAACCCCATGCTCAGGCAGGAAACCCTATACCACTTCAGACAAATGTCTCGGCAGCTTCTAATGAAAAAGAACAATTATTCAGTGGAACAACTTGTGTCCAGAAGTTGTGAATGCTCCCACACTGGAAGTTTTAAAGAATAAATTGGACAACCATTTGTCTGAAATGGTATAGGGCAGTGGTCGGCAAGCCGCGGCTCGCGAGCCAAATGCGGCTCTTTACACATTTTAATGCGGCTCTTCAGTGTGCCGGGCGCCCGCTCCGCTCCCTCCTCTCGGGCTTCGGAGGGAAGCTTCTGCAAAAGCCGAGTGACAAGTCTCCCAGGCTGTAATTTGCCGTGCTGTACGCGCGCGCCTGTTTTCCACGGCGTGGAGCAGCGGTGAGATTCTGTGCGGCGAGCGATGATTCCGGGGGCCATCAGTGGGGGGGCAGGGTCTCCCCTCACGTTCCTCATCTTCCCGGATGGCCCCTGGAATCATCGCTCGCCACGCAGAATCTCACCGCTGCTCCACGCTGTGGAAAACAAGCGCGTGCGCACAGCTCGGAAAATTACAGCCTGGGAGACTTCTCACTCGGCTTTTGCAGAAGCTTCCCTCCGAAGCGCGGCTCCCCTCCCTCCTCTCGGGCTTCGGAGGGAAGCTTCTGCAAAAGCCGAGTGACAAGTCTCCCAGGCTGTAATTTTCCGAGCTGTGCGCACGCGCTTGTTTTCCACAGCGTGGAGCAGCGGTGAGATTCTGCGTGGCGAGCGATGATTCCAGGGGCCATCCGGGAAGATGAGGAACGCGAGGGGAGACCCTGCCCCCACACTGATGGCCCCCGGAATCATCGCTCGCCGCACAGAATCTCACCGCTGCTCCACGCTGTGGAAAACAGGCGCGCGCGTACAGCTCTGTCAGTCTCTCTCTGATTCCCTCTCTCACTCCCTCTCTCTGTTCCTCTGTCTGTCTGTCTGTCTCACTCACACACACACACTGTGGTCACCTTGTTGAGTGTTCCAATCACATTTGAAACACTCAACAACTGGCCTGCATTTATGGTATTTTGCAGCATAAATGCAGGCCAGTTGTTGAGTGTTTCAAATGTGATTGGAACACTCAACAAGGTGACCACAGTGTGTGTGTGTGTGTGTGTGTGTGTGTGTGTGTGTGTGTGTGTGAATGAGACAGACAGACAGAGAGAGGAACAGAGAGAGGGAGTGAGGGAGGGAATCAGAGAGAGACTGACACACACACACACACACACACAGACAGAGCGGGGGAGGGAGGGAGAGAAAGATAGACAGACAGAGAGAGAGACACACACAGAGTGAGTGATTAAGTGAATGAGTGAGAGACAGACACATCCACATACACAGAGTGACAGAGAGAGAGGAAGGGAGGGGAGAGAGACAGAGGGAGAGACAGACACACACACACACATACACACAGAGTGAGTGAGAGACAGACAGACCCCCCCACACACACACACAGAGTGACAGAGATGGGGGAAGGAGGAGAGAGAGACAGAGATACAGAGACAGACAGACAAATAGACACCCAGAGAAAATGACAGAGGGAGACAGAGAGGGAGGGAGGGAGAGAGAGTCAAAGAGCCAGAGAGAGAGAGAGAAAGAAAAAGAAAGAAAGTGGGAAAGAGAGATGAAATGAAAAACAACAACATACAAACCTGACTTACTCAAACTATCCAAGGAAATGCAAGGCCAATGTTCACATTAGTGGTTGTGACTTTGTCAGTCATTGTCAGGATGTAATTTTCTCTACATTGTAAGGCAAATTTTACGGAATTTAACGTTATCGAGAAATAATATCGTTCTAAAGTTTTTGTTTTATTAGTTGTGTTATTTGTATCCTCCCGACCTATGTGGATACTTGCATGCAGAATATTCTCAATAAAAACTTATTGAAACTAAAAACAGTGTACCATCCTATGTATTTTCGGTTTTAAAAATGCGGCTCTCAAAATAAATTTCAATCGTGGTTTTGGCGAGATTTGGCTCAGTTGAAAAAAAAGGTTGCCCACCACTGGTATAGGGCAAGGGTGTCAAACACAAGACCCATGGGCCGAATCCAGCCCGCGATGTGGTTGGATCTGCCCCACAGGGCCATCCTGGAAAATGTAAGGGGCCGGCCCGCGTCACTTCAGCCTGCTGTATCTGTGTCGCTTCAGTCTAACCAGTGCAAAGAGGAAACATTGGGCCAGCAGGCTTCGGTCCAGTCTAGCCAGTGTGAAGAGGAAACATCAAGCCAGCGTCACTTCAGGCCATTCTACCCAATAAAAGAGAAAACATTGGGCCAGCATGGCTTCAGCCTGGTCTACCTAGTGCGAAGTGGAAACATGCCAGCAGTTGGGGGAGTGGTGTCAAGCAGGCCATGCCCATCTAGTCTATCACACCCAATGAGTGGCATCAAGCTGGCCACACCCACTCAGTTGCCACGCCCACTCAGTCGGCCATGCCTGCACGGCCCCCTGAGGTCAACCACAGCCCTGATGTGGCCCTCAATGAAATTGAGTTTTACCCTCCTGGTATAGGGTTTCCTGCCTGAGCAGGGAGTTAGACTAGAATACCTCTAAGGTCCGTTCCATTCCGTTCTGCCGTGGTGGCACAATAGTTAGAATGCAATTCTGCACGCTACTTCTGCTGACTGCTGACTGTCAGCTGCCTGCAATTTGGCAGTTCAAATCTCACCAGCACAAGGTTGACTCACTTCCATCCTTCTGAGGTCAGTAAAATGAGGACCCAGATTGTTGGGGGCAATAGGCTGACTCTGTAAACCACTTAGAGAGGGCTGTAAAGCACTGTGAAGCGGTATATAAGTCTAAGTGGTATTGATATTGATATTCCATTCCATTTATCAAAGAAAAGTGAATAAAACCAATCAGAATTACTAGCCCCATAACAAAAAGACCAAAATAGTACCCCAAAACAGGGGGAGGGGAGCGGGTCTCAACCACCATCTTATCACTAAGCCTGAGAGAACAAACAGGTTTTTAGCAGTTTATTTAAAAAACAGATAATTATAGGAGAATATTTGTAGCTCAAGGTTGAAATGAGGGGTCTTTAGTGCTCTCTGAGCTTGGTTGTTTTCTTGCAGATGTTTTATTATCCAGGTAACTAGGTAACATTTCCATGGTGATGTACCTAGTTTGGGTAATAAAACATCTGCAAGAAAACAACCAAGCTCAGAAAGCACCAAAGTCCCCTCCATCAGATAGGTATTTAGATGTTAGTCAGGTTAATCAATGAATGTCTTCAATCCATTTGTTTAGTTATTGTTTGATATTACTCCATTGAAAAAAAGTGACAGTTTTTCACACTTATGACTAATGCAGCATCCCCATGGTGACATGATCAAAATTTGGATGCTTGGCAATTGGCATGTATTTGTGACAGTTACAGGGTCCCAGAGTCATGTGATCATCCTTTGTGACTTTCTGACAAGCAAAGTCAACGAGGAAGCCAGATTCGCTTAACAAACATATTATAACAACTGCTGTGATTCACTTTACAACCTTTGTTGTAAAATGGGGCAAAAGTTACAAAACTATCTCACTTATTTATTGTCTCATTTGGCAACAGAAATAAATTATGGTCATATGTCGAGGATTACATGTATTGATCTTCGGGGAGGTGTATTCCAGAGGGCAATAACTTTCCATGAAAAGATATAGTTCCTAGGTTCTAGAACAGTGATGGCGAACCTATGGCACGCGTGCCACAAGTGGCACACGGAGCCATTTGTCAGGGCATGCGTGAGTTCACCTTTTTCAAAGCTATTTTTCACCTTCCTCAGGCTCCAGAGGCTTTATAGGAGCCTGGGGAGGGCGAAAAGAGCCTCTCCGCCCCCCCGGAGGCCCTCCGAACGCTTCAGGGACCGTCCGGAGGCTTCCCTGATGCCTTCGGAGCGCTTAAAATGATCCTCTGAGCAACCCGGAAGTCTCTTCCGGTTTGCTCGGAGGGTGGTTTTAAGCGCTCGGAAGGCGTCAGGGAAGCCTCCGGATGGTCCCTGAAGCCTCCGGAGGGCCTCCGGGGGGGCGGGGGAGGCTCTTTTCGCCCTCCCCAGGCTCCTATACAGCCTCTGGAGCCTGGGGAGGGTGAAAAAAGCATGTAAAAATGGGGGGTTCCCGTGTTGTGCGTGCATGCGCACTGGGGGGTCGCGCGTTGCATTATGGGTGCGGCACGCCCGCACACGACCCAACTGCGCTCCCCCCACTTGTGGCACGCGAGCCAAAAAAGGTTCGCCATCGCTGTTCTAGAAGATGACTTTGTTCACTTGAGAGGACCCAGGATATGGAAAATAATGGTCCCTGAAGTAGCCAGGCCCTATGAAGGACTTTACAGGTGATACCCAGCACCTAGAATTGCATCCAGAAGCCATATGCAATCAGTGAGATTTCTATCTTCAAACTGGATGGGTGGGGTAGGGTGGCAGGCAGAAATAAAGAAGCAGATGAAGTCTGGAAACCTTTCAGGGTAATGGATGAAATGCACATACTTTAAACAAGCAAACTGGAATCTATTCAAATGTTGGTAGTCAGAAAAAACAAAGTCTCTCTTACCTCCTTTTCCTTGGTCAGCAACACAAGCTGATTGTTGGTCAGAATACAGTACTTTGTCTCCCATATTATAGTTTCTGAATCAGGGGACTGACCACAAGATAGTCTATGAGTTGCAGGTCCTTTCACATCTGTAAAAAAAAAAGCATAATTAGAACATGTCAGTTACCCACTCAGCTGCTAAATATAGATTTAGCAGAGCAAAAATATGCATGTTTATTCCCTCTGGGACATAGTCAGGACTGCATCTTATAGTATTGCTTACCATATTTATAAAAAAAATCCAACAAACAAACCCCTTCTTTATGCAATCCTACTCAAATTATCACAATTTGTTAATCTAACCAGCTTTAGCAATACTATACAGTATCTATGCCAAGAACTATGAATTGTATGTGAAATTTAACCTAAGGAGGTGCACGCCAAGCAATTTCCAAACTGGAAAAAAGTTGCTTTTTATTTAGCTCGCAATATAAAGGTATACAAAGGTAGATTAAGTCTCTCGCAAATTTTGTACATGTGATGCAATTTCTTTATACCACCATTACAAATCAATGATGTCATTGATTTAGTGCAGATATGATGGGAATCCATAACGCCCACTATAAGTATTAAGCATAGTGAACTTCAGGCTAGTCCCGTGATGGCGAACCTATGGCAAGTGCGCCAAATGTGGCACACAGAGCCCTGTCTGTGGGTCACCCCAGTCCAGCTCCAATCATGTTTCTCCATTGCGTTTCACTCTATCAATTCCAAATTCTCACGAAAGAAAAAGATCTCGCGAAGTTGGAATTGATTGAGTGAAGTTTTTCATTTGCGCTCTTCACAATGGTGGTGACAAGAGTCCCATCCTCCTCCTGAAGCCCATTACAACGTGGAGACACAATGAGACTCTATGTCAGCTCGGCTCGGCAAAAAAAACAAAACAGTTTCTTTTCCTGCAGAGCTGCCTGTGTTGGGATGCCCTGCCTTCCCACCAGCCAGTTGAGCATGAGCACTTCTGGGCTTGTCGGCCTTCGGACGTCATTCCCACCACCCAGCACCAGTTCAGGGGTTTCTTCCCCCCAACGGGGGGGGGGGGGGAAAGAGAGATGCAGAGGGAGGGAGGGAGGGAGGGAGGGAGGGAGGGAGGGAGGGAGGGAGGGAGGGAAAGAGAAATGATATTACAAAAGTTTTTCTTGTTTATTGTTGCTAGACATGTTTCAAAAGCAGGGGGCGAAATGAAGGTGCACAAAGTGCATTTATCATGTTTTTTTTTAAGAACAATTAGCTGAACTCTGCATTGCTTATCATTATTTTAGGTAGTAGAACCTCATTATTCAGGTTAAATTGCCATGTTGGCACTTTGTGATAAATAAGTAGGTTTTGAGTTGCAGTTTGGACACTCGGTCTCTAAAAGGTTCGCCATCACTGGGCTAGTCTATTCTTCTGGTCTTCTTTTTATTAAAAAGGAGATACTGCTACACTAAATGTCCAGGGAAGGAAAAATGCACGAGCCTTGGGATTGCCATGGCTTGCTCATACAGTGTGGGAAAATACAACCTCAATTGAGCTGTTGCCTACAATCTAAAATATGCTATCTTATCAGAGGCATCAGTGTAAGAATGGGACACATTTTATTTTAAGAACAGAAACTGAGACAGTAATTTGCTCAACAGAATTCATGGCAGACAATTTTCAATTACAAATGTTTAGGCATTTTACAAAGAACTCAAAGCTCTTTGCATACTGATTATTATTACAGTCAATTGATGAAGTAGATCCTGGCTGGATCTATATGATTGGGGCTGATAGAGTGTATCCACCTACAGTATGTCTATTAAATATTCTAATGACTGAGAGGATAAAATCACAGAACTGAAAAACAGTTGAAAATGCGTAGATACAAAATCCATGCTACTGCAGGAAAATGCCACAACAGCAAGAAATTCTGTAAAAAAAAGGTTACCACCTCTTCTAAACAATCTTGTTCATTGTTTTCAATGGCCATCAAACTGCTTCTCGAGTTGACTCCTCTAAAAAATACTGAAACAACAACAAAACTTTGAAAATTCCTATAAGACTTTTCAGATAGGGAATAATTTAAAGTGGAGACATTACTCATGCTCTCTCTATAAAGAAGCCTATACATTATGTATAGATAGTCTACAGAATACTGTTTCAGAATTCCAAATCTTTAAAAAAAAATCCATTGTGAGTGACTTTGAAAATATTTATGCATGGAAGAGCTAATTTTAGTGAATCATAGATTGATGGAAACATGTCTTTTGAGGAAGAACTGTCTTGGGAAGGAGTGGAAGAAAGCCAAGAATATTTGTGACAATAACAGATATTTTTTCCAAGGACATGTCTGTGGCTCTTTATGTGCAGAAGCTCAGGCAAAGGATCAAACTAAATTTTGGTATGACATCTAAATCAGTCTAAACTAGCATTTTCCAAAGTGGTCAATATCCTCAAGGACTATCCAAGGGATCGATGCTGTTGTTATTATTTGTAGTATTATTAAAGTAGTATTTATTGAATTATTTTCATATAATAAATGGATGTTGCTGAACAATCTGTACTTCATGAATGGCTCAGTGAGCTGAAGAGTTTGAGAACACTTGGCCTAAATCAAGGGTTCAAACTCGTGCCATCATGTTTTCGTCATGTGATGTATTGTGACTTCTTCCCCCTTCGCTAAATTGGGGGTAGGCCCGTGTGCCAAGAGTTTGACACCACTGGTCTAAATCAATTGAATTATGCGTTCTTTGACATTCTCAATTGATGTACAGGTAGTCCACAACTTTCAACCATTCATTTAGTGACTATTCAAAATTACAATGGTATTTTAAAAGATATTTATAACCAGTCTTCACACTTAGCTTGTCACAGCACCCCACAGTCATGTGACCAAAATTCAGGTGCTTTGCAACTGGCATATACTTAGGAGGGTTGCAGCACCCTGGGGTCATTGACAATCTTCCCAGCTGGCTTCTAACAAGCAATGTCAACAGTTATGGATTCACTTAATGACTGCGTGATTCATTTAACAACTGCAGTGATTCACTTGTGCACTTAACTATCGGGGCAAAAAAAGATCATACAATTGAGCATGACTCACTTAACCATCTTGCTTAGCAACATAAATTTTGGTTCCAATTATGGTCATAAATCAAAGACTATCTGTACCATGTTTTACATTTCATATCTAAAATATTATCTAATACTATCTCTTAATTGTAGGAAGGAAAAACCAGTAAGGCTTTGGCTCTTTATGCATTTTCTTATATTGGAGCAATACAAGAATCACCAGCCACACAAGCACCTACCACGCACAAGCCTGGCATTCTACAAGCAATTCCATCAACAGACACATCGACTTACAACCAGCCTATGAACCCGAGAATTGAAATCAACCGCACAGTCAACCAGACACAGCCATAACCCTCAACCAACCCATGAAAGCCCCCAACCAGCACTTCACTTCCCAATGACCCTCACCTGACATGACCCATCACAAGACCCTCCTTGATGCAACTCACACCTGACCCAATCACAAGACCCATCACAAGACCCTCACGTAACATGATTCTTACCTGACATGATCTCCTCATCACCAGACCTACTGACCACACGAAGCCTTTATAAGCAGAAGAACACTGACACTAATATCCCCTGAACTCTGCTGAAGATGTTACCCAACCTGGTAATGAAACATTAGGAAAACAACCCACAAGCACGGAGAATGAACCTCCACCCTCATCCTACACCTGAGCTAGATAATCACCACTATCGCAAATATTATGTCTTTCGAGTTTCAAGAGAAACTTTTTTTAGTTTTGATTGAAATTATTACTAAGAGTAAAAAAAATCAACGTATAAAATTAAGATTTTATTATTTAATTAAGCATTTATTATTAGACTTGGCATATGACATATTGTTTCCCACTTCCCTTGAGTCCTTTTGAATGGAATGACTCATTTATAATTTTTAAAAACCAAGTATCAAGCAGACAACTAATGGACTGCAAAAGAAATTCAAAACAGGAGGAAACGTATGGTTGTTATTTCTGTAAATGTATTTATAAATCTATACAGGACAATCTGTGTTTTCTATATGACTCAGAAATACTCTCATTTTCACTGACCTTGACCAAAAATACTGTGCTGTAGTAGCATCACTTGCAAATCAAACTTCACCACTAGTGGGTGGTAAATCCATGGCAAGGGAAAGGCACAAAGGAAAAGTTCAAACACACACACACACACACACAAATCATTAATGGAGTTCCATTAAGTTTAGAAAATGCATAAAGAGCCAAACCTTGCTGGTCTTTCCTTCCTATAATACTATCATTCTCCAAATGATCACAGCATCTCCCACTGAAGCATATTTACTTCTTTCACTGGTTTCTCATCACTTTCAAAGTTCTATCTTTTTTAACATTCTCATTGTTTATGGCTCTTTATATCCTATCATTTTTCATCCTTTTTCATTTCTATGACCATACCAAAATGGTCCCTAAGTCAAGTTTTAAAAACACTTGTTATACTTGCCTAGAAGGCCTTAAACTTCTTATTCATAGGCTTATTATTTTTCTTATCATTGAAATAATTTTGCTTACCTTATTTCTATCTTTCACCATTCTTTTATTTCTATATATAAAGATTGTAAGTTTTATTTATGTTGACTATAAACTCTTTGGCTGAAGAAATAATGTTCTATTTATCTTAATTTACATATTTTAAACAAGACCTTCCATGGGAATGGAGTTTAATCCCTAGATGTCCGTAGCAGTTTTAATTATATCATTCTTCTTGAAACTGCTTTAAACAACTAGAGGGCTCGGGCATGTAGTGCAGTGAATACCTATAATGATTTTTATGTGTCAATGAACCAGACACACTTGTGGTATTAAAATGCAGGAATGTGAATACTGTAATAATGGAAAGTACACATTTTCAGTAATGAAAAATATAAACCCCTGCAAATTTGACATAAATAATGTAGGTGATTAAGTGAGGACAAGATATGCAAATGTGCTATGTAAATACAAATGCATATTTTCCAAAAAGGATTCTGAAAATCCTTAGTGGATTACTGAGCAAAAGAAACAATGGTTTGCATTTTGCTACCTATTTTTATTCGGGTTTTCTTACTTTCCTATATATTGCATTTATTTTCTTTTATGTCTTTCATTGAAAAACTGTGAGCTTCAATTCAAGGGCCATAGGATCACTTTCTTATGCCACAAAAGCAATTTGTGACATTTGAGAAAAAATCTCCTTACATCTCCAAATCTCAGTTAAGGGTTGATAACTTCAATCACACAGTTCTGAGACTCTCCAAGACCTAAAAACTTGATTGGGAGGGAGAGGGGAATTGTTTAAGAATTTGTGGGTCTCTAATATATTTTTAAGCAGAGGAAAACACAAGTCTAATAAACGTCTAATTTATGATTGAATATCAAAGCTTGTTCTGTATTTCCTACTCTGGTAGTCTTGGAAACCAGCAGCAACAAGAAGCCCATGACGAATATTCAACAATGGAAGATAGAACTTGTTTTGCTGTTGTGTTTCCAAAATGCTTTTTATTTTCAGTAGCCAGCTATAGGCACCATATATATTTTGATGATCGCATCCTAGTGAGGGCATTTCACCCCTCAAAATTATAGCACTTAGATTTATAGATGGCTCCACGATGCTTTAGAATGAATTATTTCCCTGGATAACTGCTCTATCACTTGTTGAAATAAGGGATAGGTCCTCTGTCAAATAAATAGAGGGTATTGCTTAAAAACCTACTTGTCAGTCTCTGAGCTAGCTGTTGCCTTCAGAAGCAAACAGAAATTAAAAATCAAACAAATATTTTATTGTGTGATTTTTAAGAAATTAGATGGGAGTGGGAGGGAGGAGAGAGAGAGAGAGAGAGAGAGAGAGAGAGAGAGAGAGAGAGAGAGAAAGAGAGACCGCCCTATAAGTTTTTCTTCTTTCTGAAATGAATCACATATTCTCAAAATGTTGACTTAAAATAAATTATATAAAATAAATTAAGATTTTACAAATTGTATTTTATGCCTAATGAGGTCGTTCTACAATGCATAACCTGGATTTAAAAAAAATATTTATTATAGCTAACGTTTTCCTTTACAAAATGAAATAAATGGTAATAAACAATGGTAATATATATCATCATATCCAGCAATATTCTTTCTCACCCAAAGCATTTATCTTCAATACTACCTAATATAGTGTACCAAAAACTAATATACAAGCTCTTACACAAGATTAATGGTAACAAAACTCTATACTATATCGGTTCTCTTCTGCCTCCCTTGATAAAAATTAATAACTGATTTATCACTACATATATAGTTGATGTATTTTGAGCCCTTGCCACTTTCATTCTATTTCAGAGACTGAGACATGAAATACTGCATCTGTAAGGAACAAGGATATTCATCTCCACTAGATGGCAACAAAATATTCCCAAAGAATATTTAGTCTTTAACCACCCTGCTGCCCCACGGCCCCATATGGTTTATGGCATGTGGATAGGCCAACTTATGTTAAACCCTTTTGTGAAAAGTAAGAGATTCCAATAGCTTTGAGAACAATAGATCTTCTTTTTACAGGAGATTCATTTCCATAAGGTCACCCTGCTGGAAATATGCCATTTCTCTGTCGGTATAAGTTAGCTTCTGAGAAGGCTTCACAGTCAGACTGAACTGTTCAAGCTTATATTTGTATGACCAAATAGCATGAATAGATTTCATTTGCAAGGATTAGTTGAAACTAAGTTTGGCTCAACTCAATCAAACTCTCATTGATCAAATAGTTTCTTCAGTTCAGGTTGCGATAATAAAATCCAAAATTGGATGAACTACCATTCAAGCTTCTCAGGAACAATGACCAATTATCAAGAAAGTTAACTGTTTGATAAAAGTGAAGAACAAGGTGCAAAAAAAGACGTATGCTTTATCTAAATGTTAAAGATCTATCTATCCTCAATATTACAAGATATACACTTTAAAAGATTTCAAAATTATAAGCAACTTTAGAGCATAGAGTCTCAGTGTAAAAACCAACCCCTGTAACTACCTGCAGGTAGCAGGTAACAACTGTCAAATCTGCAACTTCACAAGGGAACTCTCACAGATAGATATGCTTTTACCACTACCAGATTTACTTGTTCAATGACATGCTAATCATCTGAAGTTATAAAAAATAATGTGTCCTTTGAACGGGGCTTGGCTCTGGTGACATCATGAAAATATCCATGTTGGGGCAGTTATACAGCAAGAAAGGAATTTACAAGCCTTTACAAAACGCAGCCAGGAAGACAAACAATAGGAAAAAATTGGGAGTTGTCTATAATTAATCTATCCGATTAAATCTCTAATCGCTGCAACTATTTATAATTTGCATTGCAATCCCAACAGTGTATCAAGATCCTTCTCCAAAATATCTACTAAATCAAACCAGGGCATTTAAACATCTAAAAAGTATAATAATATGCGGAAGTATATGAGGGCTACTAAACAGTATTAACCACATTTGAGGAAGCTGGAGTTTCAATAAGTAGCAGATATTTTGTTTTCGGACTGCATCACAGATCAGCATTTGGCAATATATTAATAAAAATATGGAAAGATTTAGAAAACACATAAATGTTGTCATCTTGAGAGAGAGTGGGGGAGAGTAAGGGAGGCAGAGATTAATGGTTACATGGGGAAAATAAAAGTTTATTAAAAGAGGCATGACAAATTCATTGCACAGATATATATAAAAACCTCCAGTAAAACAGGATAGATTGCCCTATTAAAAATATCCAGTAAAATAAGATATGGGGCTTTTATTAAACCTGGTTTCAAAATTTAGAAGAAATTACATATTGCTTGACAGAATATTCTGGGATGGTTAGGCAGTTCTCAGGTAGAAAAATATTCAGATTCATCCTCCAGGACCTAACAGCATTAGGTGCCAGATTAAATTTATCTTGCGATTCGTTGTGCAGAACTTGGTGTTTGAACAGCAGTCAAACTCAATCATAGCCCATTCAGAGCAAAAACTCTCCAGATCATAAGTCAGCAGTTTATGCCACAGAGCCCTTCTCTAGATCAGGTCAAGATTATTAGTGGAGGTAGGCTCATTAAGCAAAATGCAAATTTTAACCAGGGATTAAAGACTGCCCGCCTTAGCATATGGACCTAACTGAGCAACCATATTAAGAGTTGCTTCCAATATCAGAATTCCATTCAAGCAGAACTGTGCTTGTTACCTTAGAAACTGAAGTAAATGAAATTTACTGGATCTGACTGGACATTCTCTCTCTGCTCTAAATACATGGACTAAACTCTTGTAATATTCTAAGTCTATACATGTTTTTAATGTAAAGGTTATATTACAAAATGGAAGTGTTTACGTTCAACATACTCTTCCACAATCGTGAATGCCCCGTGCAGTATCAATTCTGACCTTATGCAGAACCTAGAGCATGCCGAAGAGGTTTTGCTACCTGCAAAGACTTCCAAACTCAACTTGGCAACAAACATCTCTCATTCTTGCAAATCTTGAACTCATAAAGACAAATGGTCATTCGCCCATGCTGTCATGCTGAGTTTTTGTAATGGAATATGAGAATGACCTTGGGGAAAGGGGAGAAGACATGCTGCTAGTAAACAAAGAGACAAGAGAGGGAGGAACCGCCAGTTTTAGGAATCTCTTGGTTTTGAAAGATTGATTCACAGAGTCCTCACTCAAGGACCAGTCATTTTACATCCGCATGAAGTCACCAAATGGCTGTTTTACAGCCCGTAAAGCACCTCCAGCCCTCATAAATTGTCATACTGCCCCCCCACCCCCCCAGTAGCATATTGGGTGGGGCAGTTTTATAACCAGTTGTAGTGTTCCACAGTCAAGTGATCACAGTTCTACTTTGTTTGCAGTTTCTGGCAAAAGCACCCATTCAAATGAACAGGTTCACTTAGTAACCATTGCAAAAAAAAGTCAACATCTTACTTCCAGATATATGGCTTGATTTACAATCACAATGGCTTATGAATCTAATTCTGGATGCAATTATAGATATAATTCGAGGATTACCTATAGCCGTGATGGTGAACCTATGGCACATGTGCCATAGGTGGCACGCAGAGCCCTCTTTGCGGGCACATGAACTGTTGCCCAGCTCAGCTCCACCGCGCATGTGTGCACACCTCCTGACAGCCAGCTGATTTTCGGGTCTCTACCGCGTATGTGGGAGACACATGTGCATGTGCAGGGGTCACATGGACAGGCACATGGGGTAGGAGCAGTGTTGCGCCCCCCCATACCTTTTTTTGTCCCAGAGAGGCCTGCTAGGCCCAAAAGGGAGCACGTGGAACTCGTACGCATGCATGGGGGGAGCACAGGGGAGCCTGCAGTGGGGGGGGCACAGGGGGTCATGTGCACATGTGCGGGGGGACAGGGTGCATTGCATTATGGGTGTGGGCATGCACACTCGTGCTGTTGCGCGCACGTGATTTCAGCACACGAGGAGAAAAAAGTTAGCTATCACTGACCTATAGTGTTTGTCACTATTATCAGCCCTACTGGGTAAACCATGCCTGAGGGACCTTCAGAAGGTCAAAAGTGATGAAGCCAGTCCCACTTCAGGGGAGAGGCTATTTTCATAAGGCAGGTGCCACAGCAGAGAAGGCCTGCAACCTAAAGCCCGCCAAATGTAGCTCCCTAGCTGGTAGGACCCATTGCATGCCTTCTCTGCTGCTGGGAATGGCAGATGTAATCAGAAAGAAGCAAGTCAAAACATTGAATTGAACCTGGAAACAAACTGTTAACCAATGAAGCTTGCAGAACAGATAGTCATGTGTCTTTCTACTAGAAAGACACATAATATCCATACTACTGTATTTTGCAGTTGAAGTTTCTGAATACTTTTAAAGGGCTGCTCCATGTAGAACGCATTACAACCGTTGAACAGGGAGGTGACTAGGAACTCTCTCCAACATCCGACATGAAATAACCAAGGGTGTCATGATCATAAAAAAAAAAAATCTGAATTGTGGCTAAATCTGTTGATCAATAATCCACTATACCCCATACCTGTTCCTATTGCATTTACACACACACACACACACACACACACACACACACACACACACGCACACACCCCAAAGCTAATTTTCTTCTCCTTTTTAGTGTGGTCAAAGAGAATTAGATCCTGAACATTACATCAGGAATAGAGCTTCAGAGCCGCCCATAATTTGAATAATTCAGGCCCAGACAGTCTGTTTTACACAGATAAATGAGAATCTACCATACTAATCTTGGTTTTAATGAGGACCTACAATGGATTCATCCAGCTGTTAATGTTTTCATCTGTGTAGTTCAAAACACAGAATGTGCTCATTACTAAACAGTTTTAGTTAATAAATGTCCCTATAGAGCTTGTATCTTTCTGTATACAGAATTCCTTCAGGTGAAAGAATGGCATAAAATAAAACAAATAAGAACATAATTACTTTATGGAGAAATAGAGTCTCCAAAATAAAATTTTAAAAATCAAAGATCAGCCCAATTTGGTTAGCATTCCATTTTGATTAGAACATGCTTAAAACCCTATCCTAAGTTGAAAGGAACAGTGTGAGTTACTTTTTCCTCCCAAAACAGAAATGTAACTCTAACAAAGAGATGGGTTGATTATGTGATTTCTCAATGTACTTCAAAGTATTTTAAGTTTCAACAATTGCCAGTTATTTCATTTCTATTCTTTTCTATAAGAGCAGTAGATACTTTAGGCTATTATTATTACTAGCCACCCACACCATGAGAATTTTCACTAAGCTAAACATTATTTCAACTTAAAATGGATTTGGGAAGCAATTGGAACAATTGGACAAAGCATCTTAAACTGGCTAGAAACGATAAGGGCTCAATTGTAAATAATTTTAAAAGGATATCATCCTTAGTTATTCTCAGCATGGCTCATACATAACCACACCTCATCTCTAAATCACTGTAAACTGTTAAAATCAGTTTTAATTGTATTTTAACAGTTTTCACATTTGCTTTCTTAAATGCAATAATTATATCACCAAACTGATTAACATAAGTTTCCAGCCCTGAAGTGTTTGTATCTCTCTCTTTCACATACACACACAAAACACACACATGTTGAAAAGGTGCTTAGCTGAGCACAGTAAGGGAGTTGATTAGATTTTAAGCCCAAATAATTAGATGTTGAGTACTATGCCAATAAAAACTTGGTGATGTTGAAGGACATTTATCAGTCCGGTCTTGGTTTCTTTCCAACTTGTTCAGGATAAGGAAGTGGACTGGCTATTTTGAGGATCTAGCTCTCCATGCAATGTTTGCTTTAATGAAGCCCAATTGTGCTTCCCATTTCAAATACTAATAGATGCTCTTTTTCCCCTTGAACCTGAATTCAGCTGAAGTGGATTTAACATTGTCTGGCAGTCACATCACAGCATGAAAAAGCCCCAGCAAAATACCTGCATATTGAAACTTTTCTAGCAATGGATCGTTGGCTTACCTGAATGGTCCTCTCTGTGCGGTGCGGGAGGGTCCAAGCATGGATTAAATTCTGTCTGACTGCCCTGGACTGAATTGAAAGATCTTTAGCCACGCCTCTGCTGCTGACACCTCAGATTTTTAATGAAGGCATGGACCTGTAAGTCTGTTCAACTGTGGTTCCATCATATATGTCAGTAAAGTTAATAATAGTTCAAGTCAAGGATACTGGAAGCGGTGAGAGACCTCAGGATGGGGTTGGACTCTCCCGCACTGCACAGAGAGGTAATCCAACGATCCTTCTCCTGTGCGCTGCTTGGAGAGTCCAAGCATGGGACATACCCAAGCTAAATGTCACTAGGGCGGGGAGCAATTGAGTCAATGGTCTCTCCACTGGAATGAATACCCTGAAGGACTCGTCTCCCAAACGCCACTTTCACTGATGCAAACTTGTCAAGTTTATAATTCCATACAAACTGTGATGATGAAGCCCACATTGCCGCTTTGCTGATTTTTTCTATGGGCACTTGGGTCGCCCACGCAGCTGTGGTTGTGGCGCTCCTCGTGGAATGGGCCGTGATCTGGTGTGGTACCTGTTTGGCCTGGAGTTCATAGGCAAGCGTGATGTAGGTGCGCAACCATTGGAGGATGGTTGCAAATGTAACTTTATGTCCCATCAATGCCGGTTGAAAGGAAATGAAGAGGGATTCTGACCATCTGAAAGTTGCAGTGCATTTGATGTATTTGCGAATGGCTCCATGCACATCGATCTTATGCCATCTGCATTCTCTAGGATGTCTCGGATGAGGACAAAAGTCCGGAAAGATGACCTCCTGGCTCTGATGGAACCAGAGTTGACTTTGGGGAGGAAAAAGCGGTCCAGTCGGAGGATGACTCTGTCTGGTTGGATGAGACATAGGTACTCCCTGACTAAGAGGCCCGCCAGCTCTGAGATCCTCTGTGCAGAGGTGATGGCAATTAGAAAGGTAGTTTTGAAAGTCAGGTGTTTCAGGCTGCAGGATTGGAGAGGCTCGAAAGGTGGGCCAATCAGCGCCCTCAGGACAGTTTCCAGCTCCCATGTTGGGTATCTATGGACAACTGGGGGTTGCAGATTGGTAACTCCCTTCAGGAAGCTACGGACCCTGGGATGATGCCCAAGAGAGAGATATTCGCTGGGGGCCAAGAAAGCACCACCACTTGACATCGAAGTATGTTAACCGCCATCCCTTGATCCAAACCCTCCTGCAGAAAGTCCAAAATTTGTGGAATGGAGGCGGAGGCAGGAGCAATCTGCGACTTTGCACACCACTTAGTGAAGGATGTCCAGGTGGAATCATAAATTCTGTTAGTAGATGGTTGTCACAATGCCTATATAGTCTGGATGACCTTGGTGGAGAGCCTGTCCCTCTTTAGGAGGTCCCTCTCAAGTGCCAGATGGCCAGTTGGAGCCACTGTGGCTCTGGATGGAATAAGGCCCCTGGCTGAGAGAGACCTCATCTTGGGGAATTCTCCATGGCTGGACAACGGACAGACTGATGAGGTTGGTGAACCATGCCCACCTGGGCCAGAAGGGTGCTACCAGAAGTACATCCGTCTGCTCCAAGAGGATCTTCCAAATTACCCTGGGAAGAAGTGTTAATGGCAGAAACGCGTACAGTAGGTTGGGTGGCTAGCAGCAAAGGAGAGCGCTGACCCCTTCTGCTCGTGGGGAGCAGAACCTGGAGAAGAAGTGAGGGAGATGCGTGTTCTCCGAGGTGGAGAATAGGTTGACTAGCGAAAGGTCAAACCTCTGTGTTATTTGGAAGAAGAGGTCTGGGTGCAAGTGCCACTCCGAGTGATTAATAGTGGCCCTGCTCAGCCAGTCCGCTTGAACGTTGCTCACCCCGGAAATGTGGCCCGCTTGAAGAGAGCTCAGATGCTTCTCTGCCCAACACCCCAGATGCTCTGCCTCAGCCATCAGCGACTTGGATCGGGTGCCCACCTGGCGGTTGACATGCCCCTAGGTTGCTACATTGTCTGTGAGAATCATCATGCAACGATCCTGTATATCTATCTGAAAGTGTAGAAGAGCTAGTTTCGCCACTTTCAGCTTCAGCCAGTTGATACTGTGCTTGAGATCGTTGGCAGTCCACCTGCCTTGCGCTATTTGATTATGCAGATGGGCTCCCCAGCCAAACAGGCTGGCATCTGTCGTGATGGTCAGGCGATCTGACTCTCTGAAGAGACTGCCTTTTGACAGAGTGGGAGACTGCCACCACTGAAGCGAATGATGAATCTTCTGGGGAACCAGAATCAAGGCTGATGAGTTGCTGGCCTTGGCCTTTGGTTTGGCAGGAGACACCATTGCAGCTGTCGGGACTGGAGCCTCCCCCATGGAACAATTGACAGGCAGGATATAAATTTGCCTAGGAGCTGAGACAACAGGACGATGGAAATGTTCCATGACGTTCGCACTTGAGTGTACCAGGCGTCTGATCTGGATATCCGCACTTGAGATAGGAAGACCTGGCAGCTGACAGTGTCTATTACAGCTCTGACATGCAGCAATCTGGTGGTGGGAGTCAGGTGGCTTTTCTCCAGGTTGACAGAAACCCCGTGGTCTTGGAGTGTTCTCATCATGACCTGGAGGTCTCAGACCACTTGTTGATGGGATGACGACTGTATGAGGATGTCGTCCAGGTAGCATTGGAGCCGCACTGGACGTGACCTCAGGAAGGCTGCTACTGCTGCCAGGAGCTTTGTAAAGGACCTGGGGGCCGATGATAGGCCGAATGGCAGGGCTCTGTATTGATAATGGTGGCCTGTGTAATAAAATCTCAGGAACCTGCAATGAACTTTACGAACTGGGATGTGGAGGTACGCTTCTTTGAGATCTATGGATGTTAACAGATCTCCTGGTCTGATGCAGCCCAATATTGACTGGAGGGACTGCATCTTGTAGCACTTGTATGCTAGATGGTAATTTAGTTTCTTGAGGTCTAATATTCCTCTCCACCCCCACCCCCATCCCGAGTTCTTTGGGACCAGGAATAGAATGGAGTAAAATCCTGACCCTTGTTGTCCCGCTGGCACCGGCTCTATGGCTCTTATCTCTCAAAGGTGCAGGATCTCCTGCTCCATGAGGGCCCTCTTGGCTGGGGAGGAGGGGACGAGACAGTGGATGAAGTGGTGAGGGGAGAGGAGACAAATTCCAAGGTCAGACCTAACCGGACTTTTTGTAGTACCCACTGGTCTGATGTGATCTGCTCCCATTGGGCCTGGAATAGCTGCAGGCGACCTCTGATGGGAGCCGTCTCCTGGTGGTCACTTATAGCGACGGAAGGGCCTGGAGCCTGTTCCATTGCGAAAAGGCCATTTAGAGAACGGCTGTTGTCAGTCTCTGTCCTGAAAGGGCTGACGGTCCTGGGATCTGTCTGAACCTTGCTCATAGGGATGGTGATACGGTCCTGCGCTTGAAGATGGTTCATGGGCTTGAAAGGACTGCTTCCTGAAGTAAGTGGAAGCCCTATGCTCCGCCTTCTTGGTCACAGAGGCATGACCTTCATCTTTATTTTCGATAAGGACAGGGTCCAAATCTTCCCCCAAAAGATTGCCTCCCTTGAAGGGGGCCTGAGGCCAACTTCCACTTGGACTTCATATCAGCGTTTCAATGGCGAAGCCATAGGAGTTGCCTAGTGGTAACATTGAAGGCTAAGACTCTAGAAGCAAAATTTGCAGAATTAAGAGTGCTGTCCGCCATGTACTCTGCTGCTGCTATGATTTTGTTCAAATCCTATCTCAATCTACTGTCCCCTGCTGGAAGTTTAAAGGAAAACTGGCAAAGCCAGAGGAGGGATGCCCTAAAGAGGAAGGACGCAGAGGTAGCTGTCTTTATTGCCTAGGCTGCTGCCTGATGAGTCTTATGACAGGCCTTCTCTGCCCTCTTATCTTCTGCCTTCAATCCCTCTAGAAAGTCAGGCGGTAAGACGGAGGAAGACGTGAGGGCTGCCACCGGTGGGTCCACTTGAAATAGTTTTAAGCTGGAATCTACAGTATAGAGTTTCCTATCACTGTTGCTAGGCGTGGCAAGAGTGCCAGACTGGACCCTCTGGCGCTGTACCACATTCACAAACAATTATGGAACAGGTACAATTTCCTGGGCCAAGATGGGTTCTTCAAAGAGCCCTTCATTGGGATCTGAAGGATGAGTAGTGGTCTGGTCAGGAGGAGAGACACCCAGATGGGTGGTGGACTTAGCCTTATTTAAGATGGTCTTAAATGAAGAATGTTTAAATAAGCCGGCAAAAGCGGGCTTGTCTGGAATGGTTCCTTTATCCCCAGAGAATTCTGGTTCAAGTAGGACAGCCTCGTCCACAGCCGAGTCTTCGCTGTCCAGCAAAGAGTGAGGGGAAGAAGGCCCCTGGACCACCTCCTGAGGAGGGGCCCGACTGGAACTAGATCTGGGTGGGCGTTTGGATCGCTGTTTCAGGCCCTCTGCAATGCCTTCAGAAATAGCCCTAGCAATAACTTCCTGCATCTCTAAGGATAGAGTAGGTCCTTGATCTTCTGCAGGCCTGGCCCTTTTGGTGGGCTGAGGCATGGGTTGTTGAGGTGCTAAAGGCCTGACTGGAGAAGGATCCTCCTCAGTTTCCAATGGGCAATGAAATAAATCTGCATTATCAGCCATGGATGGCCTGGGGGACCCCGCAGAGACCAGGGATACATCTGGAGAAAATTCCTGTCCCTCATCCTCACTGTTAGATATGGGATGGCAGTGACTGGCAGGGACTGGGGCCTCAGGTGATCCCCTTGTGGAGGGCCTCTGGGAAACAGCAGTTGACTGGCACTGAGCCTTTTCAAATTGTTTCTCCAGTGCCTTTTGGCGTCTAAGGACTACCCTGTCCTGAGCCTTGGCCTGCTTCTTTCCCGCTGCCTGATGATGCCTGCTGAGGGCCTCTAAGGCCACCTTGCTAGCCTGGTGGGAGAAACCCCTACTAGTGGAGGGCCCTGGCTGCTCAGTATCTTCAAAAACGTGCTCTGACATCACAGGATTGGTTCAGGTACTCAGGATCCGGCAGGCATTGCTCCACTCACCACCTGGAGTACACTGAGGCCTGTGGAGGGAAAAGTTCAATGCAGAGGGCAAGCCAGGAAACAAACGAAGCAGCGATGGTGAAGAGAGTCTCTTGGCGCGAGTCTAATACCTCCCAGCACCCTGCAGATTTAAGTGACCAGAGTATGGCCGCTGAAAGGTCACAAACGCCACTGCTGCCCAAGTGGAGCTCTGCTGGCCAGTGGATGCCAACCCGCCAGTTGGCCGGACAGGAGAGCTCCGTGCAGCAATCTGCCAAAAGCAGTTTCAATCAGGCAGCAAGATGAAGAAGCATGGGAAAAAGCTGAGTTCAAAATGGCCACTGCAGGAGAAAAAGGCAAAAAAATGACCACCATGTTACAAAGGCTGCCAAAGGCTTTAGCGCTTGGCAATTTTAAAGCTAGGATAAGTGATAGCGCTAAGCGACTGGACCCTCACACCACTGACCACTGCGCTGAAAGCTGTTTTTGACCGCAAGGGCGTTGGCACTCTGACCCACACACGTTGCTTTCTGCCAGCCTGACGACCGCGCGCACCCAAACAGAACCCAGGACACATCGGTGACAGGGGATCAATGTAAATAAGACCAAACGCTTACCTAACCTGCTCTCTACGAAAAGGTTAAATTCAATTAAAATGAAAGGGAAAAAAACAAGGTTGGAGAGTCCAAGTTAATTGTAAATTTGTAGGAACCATGTTGAAAAGCATCCACTGGGCTAGACTGAATTGAAAAATCTGAGGTGTCAGCAGCAGAGGCGTGGCTAAAGATCTTTCAATTCAGTCTAGGGCAGTCAGACAAAATTTAACCCATGCTTGGACTGTCCAAGCAACGCACAGGAGAATACTGACCTTCTCAAAGGAGCCAAGAAAGTGAACAGCATGAATAGCTCCAACAACAGCCTGAAAGGTCCCAAGCCTTTTGGGATCAACTATCAAGAATAAAGGAGAAATGCACTGTAATGGTTTGCCACTGCTTTCTTTCTAGGGCTGAAAGAGAGTGACTGGCACAAGGTCACCTTGCAGCTTTCATACCTAATGTGGAACCAGAACTCATGGTTTCTCATACAGTTTCTAACCTGGTAGATTAACCATTGCATCTTTCTCCCCTCTATTACTTTGAGTAATATTTAAAGGCATTCAAACTGTATTATTTACCAGGTTTCCAGGGCATCTTTCAATAACATTTCAATAAAAGAAATTAAAGCGGAAATAAGTGTAAAGAATGTGATGTATTTTCCCTTCTCATTTAATGCATAAATCTTAACTTTGTACTATTGTGGTCCACATTGTAGTCCAATTATTATAACTAAATATAGCATTTTTGTATCACTGCTCTATTCATAAAATTATTTCTAACAATATTTACAATAAGAGAATCTTCTAGTTTGCCACACTTTCATACAGATTTTCAAATTCATCTTAAGTGTCTAGTTTTGATGGTTATTGTTTTGTGTCAACTAATTGCAGAGTTACACAATACAAAAGCATACTAGACTGTGATTAAGAGGTTTTAAATGCCAACGTCAGCATAGCTCGCTCATAATAAGAGGTTTTGATTGTAGAAGATCAAACCAGCCAAACCAGCCATAGGCTCAATGATTTCCAGATGTTTACAGACATTTACTGCAATAATCAGAAAAATTTAGACAAGTTTTTTAAGGGAAAGGTTAAAAAATCTACATGTTATAGCTGAATCAATAACTTCTATCAAATTAGATTGTGTATTGAGAATCTGAATGGGTAATTAAATTGAAAAGGGACTCTTTCTTCTCGTGACAATAATTTTCTCAGTGGAAATTTATCAGAAACCCAGAGTGTGATAGTAGAGTACTAAGTAATCTAAATCTCTCCCCATCAATAACTTTAAATCTTCTTTTACTTGACTTTTTAGCATTCATCAATTACCTGACAGGTGACAAAGCTACAGGTATCAGATGGTAAGAAGAATCAGTTCACTGACTGGGGTACAATTTAAAGTTACTTTTTTTTTCTACACAATATTTACTTAGCATAATTTCCTTTTAAATGGACACAGTGATGTCATTTCCTGCCTTTGTGAAAACAGTGACAGGAATGCATAGAAAAAATTTGAAACTGAAAAAGTTAAAAGCAGGAAAACTAATTCTAGGAAAAAATTGGGAAAGTCACTCTAATCTGCTATACTATAAGCACCTTTATACACGGGCAGGTAGACATTCTGTGACAGGAATTTGATTGATTCTGAGCTAATGATTTTAATCTTTTCTGTGCATCATCAAAGCAAGAAGAATAGAATGTTAATTGGGTCTGAAGACTAATACAATCGTAGTTTGGGAAATATTAATGCCAGTATCTCTTACATAATATAATGCAATGTTTTATCTATTCATTAAAACGATTACTTCCCATTAAAAAGAATCTTGATTAATTCTAATTTTAGCTTACTTAACTTGATTGACAATTAAGAAATATAATTTCACTTATTTAATAACAGTTATTCTAATGGGCCAACATGGCTAGAAACACTGAACAATTACTCAGAAACTAACAGCGTTAAAGACAATAAAATGTTTAAACAATTCATCTGAGAATATAACATCAGTTCCTCGGGTAATCAAAACAAAAAAATTAAATGCAATAGAGAAAAGACAACTTAATTTTTCCAAAGAAAACACTTCAAATCATAATCTCTGTGAAGGAAGCAATCTGGCTCAGAAACAAAACTAGAAAAACAATTATACCTGCAGCCAAATCCAGATGTTTGTCCTCCATTTCATCTGTCACTGCTAAATCCTGCTCTTCTCTCCGGTTCAAAATCTTAGAAAGGCTGCCAGAGAGTGTAGAGAAGAAACCACGAATAAAGTAACTGTCCTGCTCACTGCCTTCTGGTTGCAGAAGAGGATTTGGATTTCTGTCTCTCCACTGTGGAGCAGGTTCAGAGATAGACCTGCAGAAGGGAACCCGAAATGTCCTGGCTGCTGGCATAGCAACCTTTTCTTCGGGATCTTCTTGACAGCCATCAGCAATTAATGTTTGCAGTCTCAGGGACTGTTCATCAGCTTTTGATGCATCTGTTCTCTTGGTCATCTTCCAATGAAATCGAGGAGGAGTCTGCCATCGATAAGTTCCAAGAAGCTTTGCTAAATTCAAACCTGCATCTTCATATAACTTTTTACTCTTCACTTGGTGATGCCAGTGATAGTCCTTCAAGCTACATCCTATTTTTGTAGTGTTGCCATCCTGCTCTGAAACAGATCTCTGAAAAAGTGCAGGAGTAGGGTATTTTTTAAAAACACTCATTTCTCACTAGCAACTTCAGGAACCTCAATTTCCACATTTATCTAATAAACATATTGATAGTCATCGAGATTCCCACCTGAGCAACTTCTGCTGTACTAGATGTCCTTGAAGACTTGCTACTGAATAAAGCTAGTTCAGACTCAAATCTCAATTCTCAGTATCTTCAATTAACATAGATGCCAGTAAAAAAGCACAGAATTAATGTCTATTCAAAAATAATTATTTTAAGCTGAAACAGCTTGCAAGTGACTTTTCAGTTCCTCGGTCCATTTCTGACAGACTTTCAGGAAGTGATCAACAAGGGGGGTGGGGTGGAAATAGTAAAATTCAACGAAGAAGTGACAAACCAATTACAGTTCTGCTTTCCATTTCTAACTACAGTATAAAAATAGAAGATAAGAAATACCTTTAGCTTTCATATAGTAAGATCAAGCAGAACTGCCACAAAGATCTTGATAAGAAAAATACGTTGCATCAGGATGAAGAATTGACAGTGGTACTGGTTGGAAAAGTTTCAATTCCTGAATAATTCAGTATATATTTTATGGTTACCATAAAGTTTTGCAAATCCAGATCAGGAATCAGATACACAAGAACCTAAAACACAATCATTCTTCCAAAGACGCTTATAAATGCACTGCAGCAAAGAAAAGGAAACAGCAGCTGAAAGAAATAATGCTGCAAAAGAAAATATGCACATAGAAGGAGAAATGAGAGGGGAGGTAGGTGGTGTTTAGTCAATTACTGACCAAAGCAAAGAAGCAGACCATTTGGAGGCAAAATCCTGTGGCAAATGAAACATAAAAAAATGTGCATATTTTTAAAGTGAGCAGGATTTTTGTTTGTATAAATCTAATTAGAGTCAGTAGACTGGAAAGTAATATCCTATCTAGTTAAGTAAAAGAAAATTTGCCACATCCAGAATTTAGGGAACAGCTGACTATATTAAATTTGCTAAAGAAAACGTATCTTCTAACAGACGCAAGCCAAGTTTCAGTTCAGATTATAACAATATGGTCACTAAGCCTAGAAAATATGGGATTTACAGTGGGAACATTTTAAGGCACTTGACAGACACAATCAATCTTTTCATTATTTGAAACAATTATCGAGTTCGGAAAACCAATAAAAAATGGACCATTTTACCACATATTCTTGAGCTACCCCTTTTATCAGCTGCCTATTGATGCTCCACAAAGCCAGAATTGAGACCTCAGAGAACTTTTCTTCAAGCAAAAATGCACTTTATGACTTGGCAGATTTCTGATGCCTTACTTTTTCACAAAAACCACTCACATTAAAAAGGTAGGAAGAAAAATCATGGCATTTATTCATTTATATTTACACAAGGTACAGTATATAGGTACCAAAGTAATTCTGTGAGGCATACAGAGGATCAAAACACAATTAAAAATCAGCCTCCAGAAAAACAGTAATTTAATTAATAGCCTGAGTTTTTAAAAAGTCATTCCATTTTGAAGTGGTAAAACAATAACTAAACTAACGAATCAACAGAGTTTGCTTAATCTTACAGCCAAATCAAGATAAACTTCCCCCATCCCACATTTTCAGGCCTGAGGGGCTAAAGCAAGAAGGGGCTCTATTTCTTCTGCTGTGAAACATCAACTTTTTGGTTGAGATCAGGTTTACCCCCCTTTTTGATAATGTCTTGGAAGCTTTTAAAGACAGGGTTGTCCCTGAGTATCATCTCGTGATTTTAATATGACATCTTCATTTTCAATTTTCATTATTTATAGTTTCCAGCTTCAGTGGTGTTGTTTTACTGTTTATATAGCTGATATGGAGGCTATGAACATTATGGAGGTTTTACTTGCTTTTTATTCTCTATAGAAGCCACTCAGTCTTTGGCGAGGTAAAAATGTGGAAAAATAAATAACTAAATTAATTAATTAACTGACCTAGAAATATCCAGGTCTTTAATGACCAACAATGTTAGAGCCATCTGGACCTTTGGGGAGAGGGAAGGGTGTTGCTGTTCCACAGAGCAAAATAAAAGGAGTAACTCCTAAGTAGCACAATATGACATTGCCAAATATAGTAGATGGAACCTGGATCATGCCAATTCTTCAAGTTATGGTGAGATGAGAAGAGATGGTAACATGAGTTGACCCTGTGCTTTGTTCAGTTTTATAGGTGTTAACTAGCAGCTTAAATTGCACTGAGAAGCCAATTGGGACCCAGTGTAGGTCGCAGAGCAAAGATGTTCCATGGGCATAGTTTGAAAGGCCCCAATCTTCCCATGCCACAACACTCTGGACCACTTGCATTTTTCAAGTGCTCCTCAAGGGTAACCACATATAGAATGCATTACAGTAATCCAACTGGAAGATGAATAAGCCATGAGTTGGCATGAATTGCCACGAAAAATGGCTTCCCAATACAGAAATGGATACAACTGGCACATATGGTGAATTTGTCCAAATGCCCTTTGGATCACAGTTGCCACCTTCTCTTTGAACAGGAGTCACAAATTGGGGAGGGGGGAGCATAAATTGCACACTAATGCTATCTGAGGAAATGTTGCCCTGTTCAAAGATAAAGATAGAAAGTCTCTAGATCTGGGGACAGGGGATCTCAAAACCCACAGCCTTAATCTTCTCAGGTTTGAGCTGCATCTGTTCTAGTACCCACAGTTTTCAAACACTGGGAAAGAACCTTGATGGCATCACTTGATGGCAACCTAGAGCACAGGTGTATGGTTGGCTCATGTTGACAGATGACCTTCACTTAATTTAAATGTTCGAGTGAATCAGGGAGAGATGAAGGTGGTCCAAGGTTGTAATCACACCCTATTCCAAGTGGCGATTGTGGTCTCAGTTGAACCATGTACCAAAGCCCTTTATGAATTCCAACAGCTCATTAGGACATTGCTGTGCAGCAGGGATGCTGGTACACTAGCAACGATCCCCTCTAATCCCTATAGTCCAACTTTGCAAACAGGCTCTCACATCCATCTAACTGCAATACTGTACTTTTCAGAGTCTCTTGTTCATCAATGGCTCTACCCCTGCCTTGGCCCCAGCACCAAACCCAACAGGTACATCTCCAAGCCTATCCTTGGCACCCTTATTTCGAAGCTTCTCCACTGGCACCCACTCAAGCAAGTTCTTCTGTGATCATGAATGAATGAGCCTTTAACACTGGATCACTAACAGCAACTTCAGAAACCAACTGGATAAGATTTATGTTGTATTTCAAACACAGAGATTCCCCTCTCATCTTTACAATCTACACCCCAACATTCACACCATGCCACCCCAAACTGGATACTTTTACACTTGTAAAATAAGCAATTCAAGAGAATGCAATTTAAAATAAGGTGCCGTCTAGAATTCTACCAGGTGTCTGCAATTTTAAAAATGTACAATCAAAAGGGTGAACTTCAGGATTGAATGGTGTTTATTAACTATTTTAAGACAAACATAAAGGAAAAATAACTTTGTTAGACAAGAAAAACACAGATTACATAATTTTTAAAAGAAAACTATTCTGACAACAGAGGAATTAGTCGTGTTCAATATAATCTGATTTAAGAAAATCAGATTATGTACTGATCCCCCCCCCCCCCCAACATGGTGCTTTAATCTACCCAAAGCTAACTATCATGGTTTGTTTGGAGAGGGAGAATGCTTTTCATATTTGCATCAATGACATGGTGTAATTGAGAGGTGATAAAAGCAAGGGCAAGACTAAAAGGAAAGCAGAGTGAGCCCAGAAATGCAAGCCTCTTCTGTAGCAACAAAGCAACTGACAATTGACAAACTGAAAGTTCTAAAACCTTTTAAAGGTAGTTTAATAGCACTAAGATTATGATGCAGCAGGTTTCATTGGATTTGATAGGGTTTTTTTTTATAGTTACAGAACAATGTTTGATATAAGAAAGGCACATATATAAATTATTTAAATAAATAAACAAAAAACAATATTGCTGATTTTACCTAAATTTCTTCAGACCCCCCCCCACACGTCCTAGTGACATAAAAAATAAGGCCTAAAACCTAAAGGCTATCTTTTGTCTATCTTTTTACTTTTTGGAAAGAACCGTTCCAAACTGTTTACTGAAATAAAAACAGGGAATGGAAAAAGCAGAAATGGAAAAAAAAAAGTATTACTATGGGATTTTTGTCATTTCTTACAAATGTATAAATGTTTGGCAACAAATGCTGATGTCAATTAGGGAAGAGATGCATTACATAAACACCACTGGGGGAAAATCCATCAAAGAAGAAAGAAGAAAAATAGCATTGTCTGTGTAGTTTTTGAACTCAGAAACTGGCTTCTATGTATTATGAAAATGATTCATTGGTGTCTCATGGTGTCTCATTCTTTGTGGTTTAATCTAGACTACTTAGTAGCTAAAAAGAAACCTCTTGAAAAATGCCAGATTCACTTTATAAATCAAATTTGGCATGGAATTCTTTGACGTTCATTACATGGCCATTAATACTAATAAGCTTCTTTTAAAATAAACAACTTATTAAAATCAATGATGTATCATAGTGATAGATGCAATTGTTCTAGAAACAATAAATATGTTCACTCTACAGTTGATCTCAGCCCAAAGGCTGAGAAGTAGTACTTTGTGATGATTAATGATCATTATAAAATGTAAGGATAAAGTAAGGATGCTCTCCATTTATTCATGTCAACACATTTTCAAACATGGAGCTGCTTCCATTATCAATTGCAGTTTTTGACATTATTTTTTAGGTTTAAAGTCTGCCTTTTCTCCAGAAGCTTAAAATGGCCCACATGTTATCATCATTTTGTACTAATAAGCCTAGGTTAGGATATGAGACAGTAAGTCTCCATGATTAAGGGTAAATTTGGTTTAGTTATGAAAGTGTCTCTGTTTAATCAGTCTTCCAGACAAAAAGGGCATATTAGATTCTATGGATTCTGCAGCAGTGGTGGGATACAACTGGTATGCCCCGGTACAGGCGTACCGGTGCCTGTGGGAGGACCAGGTACCGTTCTGGTATGGTGCTGCGGAGGGCCCACCCACCTGCCCGCTCTCCTTACTGCTATTTGAACCGATCGGGGCTTTCGCGCACGGAGCATATGGCACCTGCGTGATGCTCCGCCGAGCAGCTGGAGGATCGCGGGTGGTAAGTATGCATGTGCGTGCTGTGCGCGTGCTGCGTGCATTCACGTAGTGGACGCCAGGCCCCGTTGCAGCGTACCGGTTGCAACGGGATCCGGAACCCACCACTGGTCTGCAGCAAAGAGGAAAACCATGTCTTCATTATAGAGAGTAAGTTTTACAAGATATGAAATCTGATTAATGTAGTTATAGTACCATTCTCACTCACTCAAAAAATTATCGTACAATGCTCCATCAAGCCATACTGACTACTGATGACTCCATGGCTAAAAAGCTATACAAGCGAACCCCATCTGTTGGCCTCACAGGTAAACAAGACATGAATCACAGACAGATGAGTTAATTCTACTTCATTGTAACTACCATTGCTATATTAACAGAATCTTGCAAATCCGAAAATACATTTCTAGCTCCGTCTCCTTTATAGATCAAGAAACTAGAAAAGATCCCTTCTGAACCTCTTGCTCTGTCCACTATCCAGCTGTGGACTTTGCTGTCTACTTTAACCAGTGTTTGTTGCCTTTGGTAGTGAGCCACATTTAACTCTTAAATCTAAAAATTGATTTTCAGTCTACATAAATCACTACATAAAGCTTCTTTTGAAAGTAGGCAATTCTTGCATTTCTACAATCACAAGTGGCTGATCATACCTGATATTGAAGCCTAGACAATTTATTCTACTTATTGAAGAGTTAGCTTGGAAGGAGTCATGTCTGAACAGGGAATAATAAATGTACACAGTTGGTAATCTCCCCTGAACACATATAAATGTGGTACAATCAGAAATTTTGGAAATATTAGAATTCACAAACACACTTTTCCCTGAACTTTCTTTAATCACTTTTGACCATGAATAGAACAAATAGTTTTCACCATTTGTTTTTAAAATATCAGAAGTTCCTTCAAAACTGGGAACAAGCATATTTATTGTCATGAGATCTGCCTCTTGTGTCATCAGTTGTCAGAAGGATTGACTGTTTGATGGATGAATCACGGGTACAAATCCTTATATGGCACTACCAATGGAAAGAAATACTTTCTGCCAATTTTCAGAAGAAAGAACAAAGTAATACTTTTCATTCAAAAACATGGTGAATATGGATTCCAAGGTTAAGCAAACTTAATGAAATTTAGAAAAAGGAAATAAGTGATTCATCAGGATACAGTCTCCTTGGAAGAGTCTGGAAATATTAACCGAGAAGTAACTGAACCATTTACTGATTTAGAAAGCAGCTCTTTCATCCATGTTTTTAGAGCAGATATCAAAAGGTATATTGAGATTGAGAGCATTATGTAACACATGGGGACACCACTTTTTTCACAAGTAATTATATTGCCAGCACAGCAGCTGAAATAACAGAGTCAAGAGAGATAAAAATCCAAGGATCATGCATCCTCTTTCAATGTGTCCTTTTCAACCTAAGCAAAAGTTGAAGGCCAGAGTAATTTTGTTTCTTGATGCTATAAGCACTTATTTTCTGTTTTGACCACGTACCAGGTCTCAAACCCTACAGGCTGTTTATTACAGGGATCAGAAGGCTGTCACAGGGGTGCGTGTCCAAATATTGTAGCCTCGTCTTGGTTTTTGTTGTTGTTTCGACTCCATTCAAAAATTCATCGTTAGGTAAACCATACATACTGTATATTCACATACAGCTGCAATCTGCCTCAAGCTGACAACAGTAATAGTGTTCAAATTGTGGAGCATTCATATTTGAGACATTTGAGAGCTGCTAAATGTTAATGAAAAATGATTAAGCAATCACTTTAAAGTGTAAGCAGAAAAAGACAGGATGCAAGGCAGGGATCTCTTTCACTCCTTAAATTACAGTGCAGCACTTATTTTGCTGATTCTTATCATGCCTTTACCTTAGTTTCAGGATGACTTACATGGGACCTCTTTTAATTTATCCTCCCAGTAACCTCCCTCTGAAGTAAGTTGGGCTTGTAATAAATAAAGTGTAATAAATAAAACTTAATCTATGTACCCTAAAGGAAGGTAAGATTGTTTTCCCCAAGTAATTACCCACTGAGAGCTAAAAATAGCTGCAGGTATCCATGTTGAAACATGTAGATTTTTCAAGCTTAGGCATGGCTTGGGAGGAGTGACTTACTCCATGAATTTTAATTATTTTCAAAACGTCTTAATAGGACTCTCCCTTTCAACGTACACGTTTCTTCCTTATTTCTGTTTCTGCTGGTAAAAAAGAAATGTGTGTATTGGTATGGGGAAACTAGATATCGCAAAGGAGGGGTTTTTTTTTGGTTCACCGTTCTCTTTTGGAGGAATTATAATTCCTCAATTTATAGTTGTCTTCTTTTTAGATAAATATAATATCTAAGAAAGACAAAAAGAAGGTCTGAAAGTAAACATTCAATTTTTATTTCTTCCAAGTAACCACTGTTTTAGCATATTTAACTGAAATTAAAAAAAGGGAAACACTTCAGGTTCTTTGATATCAGGAAGCAAATAGTCATGATTTAAGAATGATCTAGACTTCTCCTACCAGCTGCCTCATTAAAATATTCAACTGTTTTGTAGTGTTTGTCTTTCTGCAAATCAATGTAGCTTCCTGATTTGTGCAGAAATGTTGAATTACATCTGCGGCTGCATACAAATTGATCCAATCTGCGAACATGGTTTCGTAATTATGTGTTCTTTGTACATCATTCATTTGAGATTTCCTCAAGTTGTATCTCTGTTGCAAGTTTTGACATTCTTACTCAAGAAATCTTTAAGGGAGAAGGATATTCTAACAGCTGCATTGTGATAAAACTGTGATTGCAACAAGTCAAATGTGACCTTCCATTCTAATCCAAGAAAAAATAAATTTCTTTAATGTCAATATCATCTAGTAAAACCAATGCATCTACAGATAAGTGAAAGAATAATATTTACACTAAAAGAATAATATTTATATTAATATCTGATTTTGTACTTTTATTTAAATAAGTAGCAATCTGAGATTTAGAAAATAGAACTGGAATGGTATACAAACTCATTTCTTAAGTTATTATATTTTTATTATTTGTTTAGATCTGTAACTTTCAAAGACATGCCAGATAATCTGAAATAAATAAATTAAAACATTAAATTACATTGTAGCATCCTACACAATCTACTAGTGGGAATGAAGCCCAAATTTCAGAGGCAGCAGTAACAAAAAGCTGAAGAACAACTATAACATTCTTTATATCTTAAATGCACAGGAAACACCAGCAAGGACCTGTAAATGTGGCAGAAAAATGAGAGACTGAGATGCAAAGGAAGAAGCTTGTTTCTCTTTTTGACAATCATATTATATTCATTTCTTAAAATCAAGTCCACAGAAAACTGAAGAAGTGTTATCATCATAGGTGACATTGTTCTCCAAAAACATTTGAAATGATAGTTTCTTCTGGTCATTTAGATACAAGCTGAATAAATATATGAACCTTTTGTTAAACAACTAACAAATGTATGTAGGAAATATGCCACAGTAGTAAGGAGAAACTTTAACCACCATTATATCAATGGGAGACAAACTCTGCAGCAAGTGGGAGATGAAACAGATTCCTAACCAACCTAGCTGACAACTTTCTCATACAAAAGGTAGAGGATGGAACTAGAAGAAAAGCTATACTAGATCTAAATCTTACTAATAGAGAAGAAGTGATAGAGGGAGTTGAAATTGCTGGAACTTTTGACAAGAGTGACCATATCATATTGGAATTCAATATAATGCTCGCACAAGCAATAGAACACAATACAGCCACTATCCCAAACTTTAAAAGAGCTGATTTTAACTCAGAGAAAGCCCAAGAAAAATTCCATGGATGAAAATCATAAAGGAAAAAACAACTCAAGAAGTGTGGGAAACTCTGAAAAATATGATCATAAAAACTCAGTTCAGCACAACGCCACTGAAAAAGAAAAACAAGAAACCAAGAAGAAACCAACATGGTTGCACAAAGATCTCTCTGATAAACTGAAAGACAAAAAGGACAAGTATAAAAAATGGAAAGAGGAAGACATAACTAAGGCAGAATACCAGCATAGAGTCCAAATCTGCAAAGATGAAGTCAGGAAAGCTAAGGTTCAGAATGAACAAAGACTGGCAACAAAAGTGAAAGATAATTTTTTAAAAAGTTTCTTTCAACATACAAATAACAAGGAAAAAGACAAGGAAACAGTAGGCCCATTTTACAGAGAAGATGGCAAGGAAGTAACCGGCAGTAGAGAGAAAGCAGAGCTTTGCATCAGTCTTCATGAAAAAGAAACTATAGCCCAACCTACCAAAAATCTAACTATAAAAGGTAGACTAGAAATAAAAATTAAAATAAGCAAGAAAATGTTTAGAGAACATCTATCTGATCTTGATGAATATAAATCACCGGGACCTGATGGTTTACACCCCAGAGTTCTGAAGGAGCTAGAAGATATTATCTCAGAACCATTGTACCATATCTTTCAAAAATCCTGGAACACCAGGGAATTACCTGAGGATTGGAAAAGAGCTGATGTGGTTCAAAAAGGATGAATGCTCTGAAAGGATGAAGATATGTTTATATTCATTCAGGAGGAGGAAATGCTCTTACTTCAAAATTTGGTTAGGAAAGGAGGAAAGAAGGGAAAGGATTTACTAGCAGAATAAAATGAAACATGTTAACATTGTTAATGGTATGTAGTTAATAAGATGTGAGGGAAATAGATGAATACTATTAATTGTGGATAACTAAGCAAAATGTTTATTATATAAAAATATGAGAATATATGTTATCTACAGTAAAATAGAATAACAGATGAAAATGAAATGTTAAATTTGATTAATTTGGAGGGGCAAAATGATATTGTTTATCTATTAAGAAGAAATTAAATTTAAGATGGAAAATATGGAAAGAAAATAATATGGCTAAAATTGGAAATGGAAATATGATGTAAAATGAATGGTACATGTGAGAAGATGTTAAGGGGAACACCTTGGCAACACTTTGTTTATAAAAGAAGTCAAAATATGTAAGGAGAAATAAAAAAACTTTGTTTAAAAAAAAGAAATGGGATGCACAATCAAATCATATTATTATTTTGCTTTGCTCACATAATATAAACAGATTTCCCTCTTTTCTTTTCCCCATACCTTATACATTTATGACAGCCACATCCTCTACGACAGCTCGTCAAATTTAGGAGACTTAATTCGAGCAGCCTTCATTTCAGGCATATGCTATTAAAAGACTGGCACAGCAGGCTAACAGGACATTGTACCACTGACATCAAAAACATTGTAAACTGTGAGTAGGAAGAAGGGAGCTGAATTTCCTGTCTATAAGCAACATCTGTAGAGTTATCTCCAGCTATATATAGAAAGGAAGTTACAAACTGCTCCCAACTAATATTTAGTTGCCAGATTAGTTATTATCTCCCTCCAAAATTATTAGCATGGTCTAGCTCCAAAAACAGTGATATTTCATTCATTGAAGCATTAAGTTACATACTGTAGCTAATCCTAAGAGTATAATTAATTATTTGACAGTTCCCAGAAGTCATCATTGTACTCTTGACAAAGCCATCAACTCATCAAAATTGCATGGCTGCTGAACAAATAGAGTGATATAGTCTCTGGTTATGCCTGCGACATCATGCATCACTGCTGTCCTAGACATTTAATTGTTAAATATTCCAGACTATTGTGCTAGTGGAAAGTGGAGTCATAGGGCATAAGACCACTGGGAGCACAGTTTACAATGTTACTACAATTGCCTGGAGCTTCAATTTGTTTTGTAACTAACAGCATCTGTGACCAGGACAAAAGGTAGAGAAAATAGAACAGAGAATTCTACCTTAAATTTGCTCTTGGAATTTTGATGGTAAAAGTTGAATTTAGTTACTAAACAAATTGTCTAGGACAGCAATGATGCATGTTGTTGCAGGCATGACCAGAGGCTGTTCAACTCTATTCAGTTGTAACTCTTTAAGGGTTCACTAGAATGTTATCTTCATGGCCCTAAAGGAAGCGAAAAAGAGGCAAAATGTATGAAGGTATGCATGGCTTCTTTGAAATTTGTCTGTGGCACCAACCCCAGTTGGACCCTGTAGTTCGTTGTTTGTTTAAACAAGGGAAAGGAAAGATAATTGGAAAAAAAGTGACTCCTGGCAGCAGGTGGGAAAATTAAAAACCTTGCTACCAAAATCATGTGAGATCATATGTTGCTGGCACAAAAAGCTAAGTCACTTGACTGAGAGAAGTGATGGCTGCACCATTTGTTCAAGAAAACAGGGAGTCTCCGTATGATTACTAATATGTTCTAACTTGAGAATTTTGTTGTAACCATTAATCAACTTGACACATGTCTTATCTGGCTTCATTTTCATTTTGGATAAGAACTTTTATTCTATTGAGTGTTGTAGTAATCCCTTATAATTCTTCGTTAAGGTCCAAATTTGACAGGCTGAAGCCAAAACCAATTTCATTGTACTTATTTTATACAATGACAATAAAGACTATACTACTAAAATGAGTTAGTCAGAAGTTCCAACTTGGTTACAAATTAATCACGTTCAACTATCCCATCATTAAGATCATTTAAAACATTTGAGAATAGTGTACAAGTATATTCAAAGGAATCTTATCAAAATTAGGATAACTTTTAGGATTAATTAGAATTATATTATTATATTATTTATTTAATTATATATTAAAGCATGAAAATTTTAAACTTTTGGAAAATTTCAAATTTGAACTCAATGAATCTCACTGTCAATCCTCTTGGTTGAAGTGTCTAAACAAACAAACACAACAAGTTTTCATAATGTATATTGTGAATGTTTCTTTATCATTTCTATTTTCTATTTCATATCAATTAATGCAACATAACACACTGGTTGAATTCCTATTCCTACCTGCCAAGTATGTAATTACAAAGCACTGGGTAATGGTAATATATCTTTCATTAGCTAGCACAAAAACAAAGAGTTCTAAAAAATGTAAAGTAAAAAATTTATTAAAATACCTCCAATTACCTGCTGTATTAATAATTTTTGTCTTGTGCATAGTCTTGTACCAATACTATAGAAATATTATTGATGTACAAAATCTTAGCATTCTTAAGTTTCACAGATACACCCTTTTCTATATTTCCTTCTTTAAAAAAATACTTTTGGATTTGTGTCTTATTTTACTTTTTAACTGTAATTTTATTTACATTTGTCTGGATATTTGTTTCTTTTTTTGTTTATATATATATATAAACCTCCCATTAGAGAGCAGGCCTCCTCCATATCCACCTCTTCCAGGGATGAATCAGGAGACCTGGGGGATGCCCTGGAATTGATTGGATGAAAAACCAAAGTCCCCTTCTTCCGCCAGAGATGGAGATCCCTCCTGTTGATTATCCACTATGAGGTCTGCAGGAACCTGAGCTGGTGGTGATTCCCTGTCTCGAACAGTTTGTGCCTGGGCATTTACTGCCCTTTGAAACTGCTTCTCCAGGACTTTCTGTCTCCTCTCAGCCATCCTTTCTGCAGTCTTGGAGACCTTCTTGGCTTTGGTCTGTTTCCCCTTTGCAGGGCACCCTGCACTGTCCCCTTTAGCAGCAGGGTTGGGCCTGCTGCACTTGTTAGAGGTAGGCCCAGTTTGATCCCTGACTTCAGCCACACTATTGCTGGCCATGGTTCACTTCCAGCCCTATCACAGCTTGGTTGTAATTAATCCCTGTACGTGATAGAGTATGGATGATGGGCCCTTTAATTCAGTCCAAGTCCTGAGGAAAATGGGGCCAGACAGGGATCAATAATGATGACCAATTTTTTTGGAGCCAAATTGCAAAGTCCCGGGGCGCTGCAGATACGGGCTAGAATAAAGAAGGGAATGGCCAGAGCAAAGCCAATCTCCCTGCAGCTGCTCCTAATAATATTCATGGGGAGGGGGAGACCTGCCTGGAGCCCCAGAGCAAGATCCCAATGTTAAGAAGCCCTCCCAGCAGCGATCTGCTGTGGAACCCGGCTGCGGCAATTCAAAACGGCTTGAAAATAAAGGATGCCACTTTTTTCTTTCCAAAATGGCCACCACAAGTTTTGGAGCGCACCAGGGATCTGTCGGCAATCCGGAGAGGCTAAACACAGTCCTCCGACAGCTTTTGGGGGGTCCTTACCTTCCTACCTGCCCCCAGAGCTCGCCAGCGGCCACTGACAAGCCTCCTGGTAGTGCCTCGACCGCAGTGGTCATGGAAGGCAGCCGCGCTCCAAACTGCCTGTTCCTCGCATGCTATAGGAAGAAGTTTTTAATTGGAGGAAGAAAATAACAAAACCTAATGCTTCCTAACCTACACTCTAAACACAAAAATAAGAAAAGAGGCTACACTAAGCTGTTTGGAGAGTCCAACTTGCTGTCCAAGAACTGGAGCTCCCCAACTGCCTCTAAAGGGAGCAGGAGACGTGGCTACACAAACTTTGAACTCGGGCAGCAAGCTGAAGTTAACCATGCTTGGACACTCCAAGCAGCGCCTAGGCGAACAGTCATAAGTCACTTTTTTTCAGTGTTTGAGCAGCCACTAAACGAATGGTTATAAGTTGTAAGTTGAGGACTACCTGTATATGGATTCCTCCCTTCCCCTTAATTGATCTAGGGTCAGATGTTTAAAATACTACCAAGACATCTGAAAATTGAGATGCCACAAACAGGTACTAGAAACTGAGCTAGAACATAGTCACTATAACTCATTACTCTAAGCCAAATTCAAGGGAATGGCTCACACACTAGTTCTCCTAGGATTTATGTTAGAATATATTTTTAAAAATTCTGGCTTTGGGAGAAAACAAATGTTGATGCAAATTATAGAGCAATAAATTCATCCAATTGTGAAGACAGAGTTTTTGGTTTTTTTTTTAGAAATGCACCAAACATTGAATTCACATATACAGATATTACTGTGCTATACGATTGCATGGTGTAACCGGACCAAGCAATAACAAGGGAAAGCATAACTGGAAGAAGTGTGGGGAAAAACTAAATTGGTTCATGTCACTCTCATATTTTGAGTAGAAGGTGAAGTGGTAAGGGTCTTTAGCCAGGGACCCCTACTGATAAGGTAGGTACCGGTCGGAATTTGAAGCCTGATTGCCTGCACCAAAGTTGGGGCTCTAACCATTACCCTACCTAGGTGTGTGTGTGTGTGTGTGTTCTCAGAATATAAATTAATCTGGGAATAATATTCATTTAGTAAATGTTCAATTTTCCTGAAAGGATGAGATTTAATGACTCTCATCTATTAATATCTGAAGAAACCTCTCTCTACACTTTATTTATATTACATGTTATTGAATTATATCTTTTGGTATACACATCCCTAGATTTTTAATGGATTTGATACAAATACAGAATTGAACCAGTTAATAGAGTGTCTTGCTATTTCTAAAGGCATCCATTATTAGCATCAATAGTGCAACAATAATTGAGGATTAGAAATCAACAAAAGAATATCCTTTCCAAATAAAACCAATTTCTGTTCCATTGAATTATATAAAAGTCTGTAGATCTCCCTGTGTTATCTAATAGCACAATAGCACATGGGCCACAAGCAAGCTTTAGCCTATTTGCAACAGGGCTGCGTGAGTGGCGGGCCGTGGGGCGTACACATGTGCATGCAGCCCTCTTGCTTAAACAGCGGGCACACACCTCCCCCTCACACAAAACCATCCCAGTATCCACCCGCACTGGGACCTCATGGGCTAGAAGACCACCAAGATCCCTTCAAACTGTTATTCTGTTATTCTATCTCAGATAGTGGAGAAAATAAAAAGTCTACAAATTCCTCATTGTTGTAAAGTACTACAGTGGGTTAAATCTGCATATTCAGTAATGCAGTGTGCATCAAATGAAAAACTATCTGGGAAAAATTTTATTTCAATTTAAATTCCTAGAACTCTTTTTAATAATAATGTTGGATAGACTTACTGTACATTTAAAATAATAATACCAAAATACTAATACTACATAAATCAGCTGTTTTTCCTTATAAATCCATGATTTAAACTGCTTTAGTTTGAATCAAATATGTATGATACACGAAGGCCTTGAAGATGGCAAAGAAATTCCAGCAAATACAAAATACAATAAGGTGACGTATGGAATCAATCTGAATGTTATAATACAGTACTGATTGAATGATCTTCCCTGATCTTCTTCTAGTTCATTTGAAATGCAGGGAAAAATGCTTGTATTTATGCAGTACTTTACAACTGTATCGGAAAGACTATTTTCCCCACACATTCCTGCTGCATTTCCATTAGATGGGAATCTGCTCAATTTATACCTCATATTTTGAAGTACAATAGCTGGTTTACTCAGGATATGGCTACTTCATCACAGGCCCATCCCCTTGATAACAGAACATTCTTCCCAAGAGGTTACTACCGTAGCTCCATACTGTCTTCTTTTCCTGTGCCTAAGAGGGATTTTTTCCTCAGTTCTTTTAATTCACTTCCTATTTCTTCTGCTATATATTCAAGGAGTTTTATATTCTGTGTTTAATGGATTGCTCTTTAATTATTTTATCATGTCCTATTTATTTACTTAATTATATTGACTGAGAAATATGCAGCTATGCAAAAGCAACGAAGACAGACTTGTTATATGGTCTGAGGACAACTTCCTTGCTTCTGCCATCTGGCACACTTCATTATATGCACTCTGGGTTCTTATTTTCTACTTGTGAAACATTTTAGTTTGGGCTATGTTGACCTCGCAGCTCATCCCTGCTTCTGGACCACTGACTCCACCACAAGACTCATGTACTTATGTATAAGAATGTCACTATTTTTATTCATGAAGTTATAGCAGGGGTGTCCAAACTTGGGAACTTTAAGACTTGTGGATTTCAACTTCCAGAATTCCCCAGCCAGCATGGCTGGCTGGGGAATTCTGGGAGTTGAAGTCCACAAGTCTTAAAGTTCCCAAGTTTGGACACCCCTGAGTTATAGCATTCAACTGACATTCTGATTAATTTTTTTAAAAGTAGGTGGATGGAAACTCACAGAAAGTAATTAGAATCTGCCTATGAGACAAGCTTTATTGTTCTTTGCTAATCTGCTGGTCATATTACCTGACCAACATTAATACTGAATCTTGCACTACTATAATAATAAATTTATTCTAAAAAACAAAATGCAGTTTTCATAGTTATATTTCAAGTATTTGAAAGCTTGGGTTTTTAAGTATTCCAGTAACTGCAGGCAGCAAGTTTTTTAAATTATTCCATTTTTGGTTAGGAAAAAGAATTCAAACACAGATAAAGTATATAGTGCAAAATATTCTTACCAATTCTAAAAATAAATTTCACTGAGTAAGCTTCAGGGCTCTTGCATATGCTGCTCACTCAAGTTACTGAACAGCAATTTTCCAGCCTCTCCATTTGAGATACGATGGCAATTTTCACACTCCTGCCCAAATGACATAAACCACAGGAATCCTAACTGATCTGAAAATCCAGCCTAATACAATTGGTGGCTGCCAATGTGTTCGGGAGGATTTTAAACAATGCATCATCACTTGGATATGCATTGCATGCATTGCCAATTCCCACAGGAGGGCCAAAATGACTGGCCAAATACTGCAAAGAACCAGAAACCCTGAGTCAGATTCTGAAAAAGAATTTACCAAGATCTGGGAAATGGAACTTATAACAAAATCATCTTTAATAATATTTTAAATAAATTGGAGAGATGAAAAGAATGATTTATCTTTAAGCAAGATTTTTTTCATAGAAATCATCTCCATTAAACAACCATAATGATGATAACTCAAAGCTTTACAAAAATATTAGCAAAAACGCATGCTTTTGAAATTTGCATCTGGAATGAAAAAGGCTTACTGATTAGCAGAAATGGAACCCAGATAGAATCCAACACAGAGCAGTGGGTACTTTGCATCTAACCATAGTTTGTGTATATCAGGCACCATCCTTATCATGCAAGAAATTGGAGAAAATGTAGATCTTCTCATAATCAAGTCTGGATAGATCTACTTGACCTCTCTTTCAAAGTAACTGATGAACCTGAGGTTGACCTGAAATGTTTTTCAGGCCCCTTCTTTCTGTGTCACAATTGGGACCCAAACTTGTTTAAATGTTTTGACCATATCCATACAATTTTCTACTCAACAACACAGAAGTAATTGCTATTGTCACTTGCTTCTGGCCTGGATTCTACTTTAGAATTATGTCTTATAGGAGGACTTCAAACAGCACTTTACCAGTTCATGTTCTCTTCTAGCTTACTCTGAGCCTCATCCTTTCCTTTCAGCCTTACCAAGGTTAATTCTCCCTGGAGTTCCTATGCTCACCAGTGTTATCCTCAGGGTCAGTGACCTATTCAGCTCTTCTACTACTTTAAAGTAGTAATCCTGAGAAAGGGACACTTTTCAGTAAAAGCACCTACAAACCCATCTACAAACACGAATACATTGCTTGAAAATGTTGCTACAAACATCTTTGTCCATAGAGTGTCTTTCAGAAACAATATTTCACAGGTTCTAAAGAACCAGTACTTGTAGCCAATTTGCCACCAATTTGTGTTGCAATCGGTGGGGAATTCAAATAATTTAACAACTGGTTCTCTGCCCTAATGATTTCTTCCAACAACCAGTTCACCAAACGACTCGGAAAGTTAACAACCGGCTCTCCTGAAGTGGTGCGAACTGGCTGAATCCCACCACTGGTTGTAATGGTTAATTACATTGATCAAAGTTTAACCAGTTTGGAATATTAAAAAACACACTTTCTTGGTTCATATTTGCTGAGGAGACTTTCCTCTATACTCCATTAGAAAGACGAGACCCTTCTCAGCAATGATCTTCCTCCACAGGCCAATTGAAGAGCTAGGTATCACTGTAATGTTTGACTTTCAGTGCAGTAACCTAGTTTGTACTTTGTTTTTAAATAATTCCCCCCCCCCACTTAATACTTACCCTACTTAATGTTGTACCCTGTATATATGTACCCTGTTACGTTCTGTGCACTATTTTTAAATCATCATACAATTAAGATAGGTTTATTCAAATACAGAGTACATTAAAGCATAAAGCTTTATTAGTGTCACCTCCAGAGAATAATCCCATTAACTGGAATGCAAATCAACATGGTTCCACCAGAAAACGGTAAAAATTTTAAAATTACTAATTTAAGGTTAACTGTTCTTGCCTGGCAATGATTCAACAGTGCACAGTTTGAAGTTAGAGACTTAAAGAAACCTGAAGCTTTTTGAAACACATAAACTCTATCAGGGATTTTGTCAGATTTGAAGTATTTTATGTCACATATGATCTTTTTAATGAATTTTTCAGAAAATAGACCATAAATTCATAAAGATCAAGTTAATCTTTCCTTCAACAGCTTACTGCAAACAATTTGATATTGTTTTAGAAATAATTTTTCAATAGTAAGAAAGTAGAGAAAATAAACAATTTGGATTGATCTTAAAACATTTTACATGATATAAATACTACTAATAAAATGTATTTCAAATAAATATTTGAAGTATTTCAAATAAAGTTCCCTGAAATAATCCTTAACAAATTTAATACAGTAGCACACTCTTTTTTTAAACGATTTCAAAAATGTAATCTTCATTTAGTAAGAGACCCTCAGAGTATTTTCCAAAATATTTTTAAAACATCACATCTGTTTTTCACCAACTGAATGTAATTATAGGTACTAAGTTAAATTTACAATTTAAGTTTAAAATTAATTAAACTGTGGCATGAAAGGACCGTTGTCTTACCTGAACGGTAGTTCTCTTTGCGCTGCAGGAGAATCCAAGCATGGGTTCAACTTCAGTTTGTCTGCCCAATGACTGAGTTATTTTAGAGTCTTTTAGCCACATCTCCTAGGCTTGACTACCTCAGTTTCTCAGTGAAGACGTGGACAACAAAAAGACTTTGACAACCTGCTGTGTGTTTTGTCTCAGTCATCTTCATGTAATCTGGATGTGGACTCGGACTTTTGGGTGGGGTTGGATTCTCCCACAGCGCACAGAGAACTACTGTTCAGGTAATACAATGGTCCTTCTCCTGTGTGCTGCTTGGAGAATCCAAGCATGGGATATACCCAAGCTTAATGTCCTATGGGCGGGATGATGGATTGTCCGGGGTCCTGTCAGTTTGGTGGACCGCTTGTAGGACCCTCCGGCCAAATGACACCTCAGCTGAGGTGAACGAGTCACCTCAGCTGAGGTGAACAAGTTTATAGTTCTTAATGAATGGTGATGGAGAGGCCCAATTGGCTGCCTTACATATTTCCTCCACCGAAGCTTGAGTAGCCCAGGCTGCCATGGTGGCTGCGCTGCGAGTGGAGTGAGATGTGATATGACCAGGCGGCTGCTTGGATTGGTGTTTGTAGGACAGCGCAATACAGGCCCTCAACCATCTGCCGATAATAGCCGGCAACACCTTCTTGCCCATGGGGGCGGGCTAAAAAGATACAAATAATGATTCAGTTCGAAGAAAGGAAACCGTTCTCTTGATGTAACATCAAATTGCCCTTCTGACGTCCAATTTATGCCACCATTTTTTGGTGGAATGGGTAGCATTGGGACAAAAGTCAGGTAAAATTACTTCCTGGGACCTGTGAAAATGAGTGTATATTTTAGGAACAAATGATAGGTCCAGTCTGAGGATGATCCTATCAGGCCGAATGATGCACAGGTTCTCTCAGACAGACAGAGCTGCCAGCTCTGAAATATGCCTCACTGATGTCACTGCCACTAGGAAGGCGACCTTTAGTGTCAGATGGCAAAGGCTGGAAATCCTTAATAGCTCGAACGGTGGATTGATGAGATCCTGTAAGACCAGAGAAAGATCCCATGTGGGATATCAATGAATTACAGGTCGTCACAGACTCGCTGCACCCTGGAGGTAAACACCTATAGGTGTCTAGACAGGGTGCGACTGAAACCCGATTGTAGAATTGTTGTTAAGTCGGTGACCTGTCTTCGAAGAGTGTTTGGGACGAGCCCCTTGTCAAAGCCGTGACAAAGCCGTTTCCTGCCTGGAAATGCTGGGAGACAGAGACATCATCTGGAGGCAATCCTGCTCACCTCTGGCCTGATCGAGGTCGGAGGCCTGCCTTGGGGGAGATGGATTGTCCCTTAGCACTTTCTGTGCCTTAGCAAATTGTTTTTCTAAAGCCTTTAATCTTCTGCTGGCATCTCTATCTGATGCAGAAGACTTGTGGGATGATGTCTTGGCCCTGCCTGACTTGGGAGCCCCTTTAGATGATCCCTTGGTCCCTCTCTTCTTGGGGGGAGGCTGAATGAGCATAGATGGGCCTGGATGAGGTTCAGCCACCTCATTGTGCTGGTCAGTCATGTTTAATAGGCAGGTAGGCTGGTAACCGGGATACACCCCACTCACCACATCAGGAACAGTTGTGCAGCCGACTCTGTAGGTTATGCTTATCTACAGCCTCACCAGGTTGTGATCGAGTACTCGGACAGGGAAGGCCCGGGGCTGGGTTGGAAGAGCACCCAGGCAGCCCTGTTCGAGGGCTCTGGCGCTGGCACCACTGTAAGAAGTATGCAGCCGCAGGAAGAAATCAGTTCCAGTTAATGTCAAGGCTGCAGATGTAGACCTGGCTGTGGGATGCTTTGAAGTGTTCCAGACTATCTAGCTGCAGGTCTATGAGTCCAAATGTTATCGCTGCAAAGGCAGTCTTCCTGCATCCCGTGCGCTGCTCGGGCTGCAACTGACACTAAAAAGAGAGTTTGCTCCAAAATTGTGCCCAAAATGGCAGCCGCAACCAAATGCTGTTCCAAAATGGCAGCCACGGTGAGATGCAGCAGAAAATGGAGATGTCTTTCAAGCCTGGAGGCCGTCTGGAGTCCTTGCTGCTGACGAATGAAGATAGCACACCCCGGCCCGAATCGCTAGCTGACCTGCTAGCCGCTGCGGTGCTTCGTGGAGAACCAAGTCTCTTGCGGACCATCGATTTGTAAAGAGGAGGTTTGATGGCTGCACACTGACACCTCCGACCTCGTGCAAGGCCTGAAGGGAGCCTGTGCTGCCTAAAGCCCCGTGAGGCCATTTGACAGCTGTCGAATTGTCCGCAATAGTTCTCCTAGGTACTGTTGCTGCTGATTAATAGATGGAGAGTCCAAAAATAGATCAATTTTAATTTATTATTATTTATTTTACCGTGCTTCTAGACCGCCCCCTCTCCCGTAAGGGACTCGGGGCGGTGTACAGTCCATGTAAAGAATATCAAAATATAATAGATAGAATTAAATATGTACAGTTAAATATGGAGGAGGTTTAAATGGTAAAAAGCCCCTCAGCCTCCGTTTCTTCCACCTCTCGGGGTCCGCAAACCCGTCATCAAGGCAGGCCCTTGAGAGGGCCAAGGGCCATACCTGCGAGAGAGGGGCCTCCCACAGGCGGAGCAGGTCTGACCTCGAATTTTCCGGAGCTCAGGAGGCGACCGCCATCACCGGAAGCTCCTCCTCCTTAACCTTACACAATTTCTCTGCTCAATAACTGAGAAGAGAGTCAAAAGTCACACTGATGGGCTTGACTGAGTTGAGAAACTGAGGCAGTCAAGCTTAGGAGGCATGGCTAAAAGACTCTTAAATAACTCAGTCACTGGCAGACAAACTGAAGTTGAACCCATGCTTGGATTCTCCAAGCAGCGCACAGGACAAGCCAATTGGGTAATTTGGGCCAGTTTCTCCCAGTCCAAAGAGTTGTTGCAGTTGGGGAAAATAAAAAGCATTATGCATGCCACCTTCAGCTATATAAAAATAAAGGCAGGGTGAGGGTGTAGAGCAGGGGTGTCAAACTTGCGGCCTGCGAGCCAGATGCGTAATGCACTGGCCATGCCCACCCCCATTTTAGCAAAGGGGGGAAAGTTGAGATATGCCACATGACGACAAGGAATGTGACTAGTGTAGAGTAAATCTAATAAATGCAATAGTTGAGTTGCAAACCACTTATACTTCCATTTTAACATCTTTAATAATGTTAACATAGCAGAGGTAGTAAAATCAGCCATGTATGAGTCCCTACACAGTTCCAAATGAATAACTTTCTTATCTAATTATGTCTATTTCGTATTATATCATCTAAATCTTTTTCTGCCATAAAGCATCAAGAGAAAGGTCCACAAATGAACTCATTATGGTGACCATTCTCCACCAATCTCATTTCTGACTTTACACTCTGCTTCAAATGTATTCATACCCCAAAGTACAAAATTAGGGTCTGAACCCAACTCTTCTCTGATTCTTGAAGTTTGGAAAGCAATGGCATCCTTTTCTCACATTCTTGTAATCAGAGTGCTTTCAAAATACATTTCAAAGTCAGAGGGGACTCTCTCACTCACCAGTGTCCTATGCTTTATGCCAGAAGTCTTGTGGGAGGGTGCCATGGCAACCAGAAATAATGGCTGCCTACCAAGGCCAACCCAATTGTAATCATATGCATCAGCAGAATGTTGCTTGAAAATGCTGATTTTGAAATATAGAATCCACTGCGAGGAATCTGATACTTTGCAAAGTTGACTTGGACATCAGATATATTTTCAGTGCAATTAGATATATTACAGTCAGAGATTATGTCTTTGAGGACCTTGGACCATCATGGTTTTCTTTTTAATACAGATGTGCAACCTTCTGATAGCTGGGTGATGCACAGAATTATGGCAGGCAAAGGAGATGCAGAGAGGTTGAATGTTCTGTTTTTTTTTTTTTTACTGTGATATATTTTAACTGCACGGTTTATTTTGAAACTGCCCATTTGCAGACTCAAAATATTAAAGAGGAACTGAAGATGACAAAAAATATGTCTGGGAGATGTGGTCTTCTCACTCCTTAAGACAATTGAACACATATTATTGGCTTTCAATACCTGCTTGGCCCAAAAGTAGGCCCAAAATCAGTAGAAAATAATGTAGGGATTTTTCCCTAGCTCGCTTTAATGTCTTGCCCTCAGCAGTTTTGGATGGTTGTTTTAAGAGGCTCCCGATTAACGAGCGGCTATGCCCTTGTGACAGAGCCGAGGTTGAAACTGTGACGCACGTCCTTCTACTTTTACCCATGTATAACGCAGACAGATCCAAGTTACTGTCTCTTCTTGAAATCGTCCCTTCTAGACCTCTCAGGTTTCCCAATTTTTCTTAAGAGCTGTAACCATTAGAGGAGAATGCTGTAACTTTCCTTAGTTAACCTTCTGGTGACTGATTGCTATGATGCTATGATCAATTCTCTTATGTCACTTTGTAGTACTTGTGTTTTGGTCTGTGACCATAAATACATTTATATATAATGTAGGAATTTCAATTCTAAAAAAACTTTTCAAGTTACTATCATGGAGATCCAGTTTAGTGTAATAGTTAAGGTGCTAGCCTAGAAAGCAGGAGAGTGTGAATTCCAGTCCTGCTTTAGACATGAAAGCCAGCTTGATGATTTTGGGCTAATCACTCTCTCTCAGTCCAACTCACCTCACAGGGTTGTTTTTGTGGAGAAAATAGGAGGAAGGGGTATTATGTATTTTCATTGTCGTGAATTACTTATAAAGTAATAAAAGTGGAATAAAAATCTAGTAAGGAAGTAAATAAGTAAACTTGCAATCTTCTCTGATGGTGTCCCCAGAAAATTAGTGGGGAAGCCAACAAGGAAGATTGCAAGCTGCTACCACTTGGCAAAAAGACTCATTTCTGAGGACTGGCCTCTCTGCGGGTAGAGAAAGACCCCAACCTCTCAGCATGTTTGAACCTCTGGTGCTGAAATTCAAACAGGTGCAGAGGTTAATATTCGTTTATCCCCATCTCTGGAGAAAGCTTCATAGAATCAAGGAGAATAGGATTTCACAATCATGCCTGCCTGGATTTACAAGCAAGCATGGACTCCAGGGGTGAAATTCAGCAGGTTCTGACAGGTTCTGGAAAACTGGTAACGGAAATTTTGAGTAGTTTGAAGCACCAGCAAATACCACTTCTGGCTGGCCCCAGAGTGGGGTGGGAATGGAGATTTTGCAGTATCCTTCCCCTGCCACGCCCACCAACCCACACCCACAGAACTGGTAGTAAAAAAAATTGAATTTCACCACTGATGGAGCCCACAAACCCCTCTCTTCCCATATTTGCATAGCTTTCAATAGAAGCAAGGAGAGAAGGATCCAAGCACCATGCTTGCTTGGATTCCAGCATCTAAAACCCAAGCAGGCACAGAACTTGTAGTCCTTCTCTTTTTGCCTCTGTGGAATCTCAGCATCTGAGGTTTGGACAGATACAGAGCTTAGGGAGTGTTCTGAGCAGAGGGGGAGTGAGTGAGTTTGGGCTCCATACATGCTTGGATTTTGGCAGCCATGATCCAGACATGTACTAAGCTTGAGGTCCTTCTTGTCTTGTTCCTGTGGGGGGCTCCAAGCAAAGATGGGGAGAGAAGGACCTCAAGCTCTGTGCCTGCTTGAGATTCATCAGCCTAAATCCAAAGAGGCTTGGAGCCCCGAATCCCTCTTTCCCTGCTTTCACAGAGAGCCTCCCAGAGGTAGGGAGAGGATTTTAACTTTATGTCTGCTACAGCCCTCCCTACAGCTCAGCAGGCACAGAGAGGGATCTGGTTTACTTAATCATCTGTGAGATTGCTTAACAACAGAGAGTGCTGGAATCACTGTTGTTGAGCAAACTGGTCACATAACAACCTCTTTGCTCAACAACTGGTGACAATTGTGGTCGTTACATGAGGACAACTTGTAACTTCCAGCTGTCACAGAATCAGAAGGAAGTATTCCCAAACAAGAGATACGAAGGTGGTGGTGCTGGTGTTTTTTGTTGTTTTTGAGAGACAATCTTCTATGGAAGAAAACTGGATATCATCTTCAAATACCTTGGCTCCTAGCTGAGTTACCTTTCAAATCTGTCATCAAATCTGTAAGGTGTCCTATGCTCTCAATAAGCCCTTTTCTCTTTCTTCCTAAAGAAGCACAGATATTTCAAAGAAGAAATATGAGTATCACTCATTGATATTGAGGTTAGTTTTTTTTTAAATCTCTCCCTCTGTTTTTCTTCTTCAAACATCATTCAAAATTAGATAACAGTCCGAAATTACTCTTAATTTTTTTTCATATGCGCTGCTTCAGAGCTCAGATGAGATGGAGGAACGTTACTAATTCCTAATGAAGTTTATAGATGATGATCAGCGGGAGTGATTCTTGCAATTTTCTTTTCTCCTCCCCATTTATTATAAAGGAAAACTTGAAGGAAAGGAAGTTAGTTACCAGAGATTGTTCATACCTACTATGCAGAACTGTTGACACATACTTCCAATGTTTAACTTAGATTTTAATCTTTATAATTTCAGTTTATTATCCTATTATCTCATCACCTCTTTTCTGACTTTCAGGATGTTTTGAAAATATAGGCATTCCACTTTACATTAATTATAGGATGCTATCCTTTTAGCTAAGACTTTATCCTGTTACAATTTTATTTACAATGAATTAGTTATTATTTTAATTATATATGTATTCAACATGTTTTTTAGGATTTGGCTATGTGTTTTGTATTTAAGATTTTATTATGTACCTACGGAAGAGTAAATAATATTGTAAGAAATTCAATCCTTTGTCGGATAACTTGACTAATTAATCTAACTCCGCAAGCTTCCTGTCATGATTATAGCCTGTCAAGTCCTTTGTTATTCGCTCAGATCTTTTTTTGCATCAAAATTGAATATTCCCTTTGAAATTATGTGTATAGCCAATTGTCAGAAGAAATCAATCCAACCTATGTCAAAATTTCCCTTATATTTTCCTGATAATGCAAACTCTGAAGGTAAACCTCAGTAACTGATCCACAAAATGTAACTTCTTCAATACAGTTTGCTTACAAAATACGATAGCTAACTTGGAGCTAAATGGGTGCTGGTAAAGCATTCCTAAACCAGCCTTTTGACTTAAAAAAAGCAAGATTACTGACATTATTTAGAAGAGACAACAGAATCATAACTCTTAAAAAGTGTTTTCAGCAGTACATACAATAATACATGAAGGTTTATACTGAGTATTAAGAACAATTAATCAATGGACCAGTTTGCCTCCCAGAATTGTGGGTTCTCTAATACTGGAGATCTTCAAGAAAACATTGCATCCTTTGTCGAGGATGCAATAACGTCTCCCGCTTTGGACAAGGGGGTTGGAATAGAAGACTTCCAAAGTCCTTTCCGGCACTAGGAGTCTGTGATTCTTTGCCACATTTAAATATGAAACCTATCACTTTTTCTTCTCACCAAAAATGATGCTGTTGATGAGATATATTCAATTTCTATTTAGCTATCAGTTCTACTAGTTCAATAGACACATTTTATAGACACATAGTAGCTAAGGACATTCTTTTGAGAACAGGAACTGGAATTAATGAAGCAAAAATATTCTGCAAGTGATAAGGAAGCTGGAAAAAGAGCACAGGAAAATAATAGGACAGGAAAAACATTGTCATTTAAAATTTGATGCCAGCATCAAGAATTTGGTTTCCTCTGTCAAGATAGTGGCATTAAATAACATTGATTTCCAAAAATCACCCAGCATATTATCAAGCATATTAGAAATATATCATCTAACATTAAACATGGTTTTAACATTTGTGCATCCAATACACTCAATCCAATATACAATTGATGACGATCTGTTAACAGAGTTAATAGATTGAGCTAATGAGCTGATAGTTCAGATAAACTAATAATCCTGTTTGTGGGTGCTAAGAATTAGAAGAAATCTGATAGCAACTTTTCCAGCTAACGAATGTAGTTAAAAAGCATAAGTTTTCAGGAGATCTCAAAAGGTCACATTGGGTTTTTAACATAATTGTTAATTGATAAGATGTTTGTAGTGTGTCTCAAGTGTAACCTGCATCTTCATAACCAACATGTTTTCTCCTTTCTCCCATTTTCTTCACCCCAATTTAAATCTATTTCATTACACAATTCATCTGATGAAGTGAACTATAGCTCATAAAAGTTCATACCTTTTAATAAAATATGTTACTTGGAAAAGGTGCTAAAAACATGTTTTTTGACTACCATATACTAATGTCGGTCTCTTCCTAGAGTGTTTGTGGGTAGTTGTTGAGTTATGTTAAGTGGTTTTCACTCAGTTCAGTTTCTGGATTACACATACACGCCTTATCAACCATCGTTATGGTAGATAAGGAGGTCCAATGTTTTTATCAGCTTTGGAGAATACAGCAATTATAACAAAGTGCCTATCTGATCTAATGGTTAAGGCACCAGATTAAAAAGCAGGATACTGTGGATTCAAGTCCTGCCTTTGCCATGAAAGACAACTTTGGGCCAGTCTCTTTCAGCCCAACCCACCTCACAGGGTGGTTGTTGTGGGGAAAAAAGGAGGAGAATGATGTGTTAGATATATTCATCACCTTGAGTTATTTGTAAAAATAATAATGTGGGATATAATAAAATAAAAATAAAAAATAACCTTACTTGGACAGAAAGAATCCTGAAATAATTTATTCACAATCTCAGAATACCTATTTTGGATTACAACAGTGAATTATATGTGTAGCTGCCTTTGAAAGTAGACTGGAAACTTCAAAACTGAGCAGCTACACAATTTGTGCTCTCAAAATCTGGTTTTCCTATTAAAGCTCTCCTGTTAGGCAGTTCCAGATGTTTATAAGAAATCTAATCTAAATGCCACCAAGCAGTTTTTTCAATCAAATCAAATTCTAAGCAAATAGGAACCCAAAAAATATTGTCTTGAAGGGTTCTCAGTAATCTGTTATAACTAAAAATGAAGTCTTAGCTCAATGTTATTTGTTGGAATATTATACATTTTTGAGAAGTAAAACATTTAGAGATTGGTAGGCCTCAGGCCATGTAGTAAATCTGTAACACAGACATTTGAATCAGGGATATATACTCATTAAAGCTCTTCCAGAATTACAAGTTCAGGATACAGAATTTATTGTTGAAAATATTGAATACTGAAATCAGGTGTCTTGATATAGTCTCATGCTTATCTTCGTATATGAGCTATAGTGTCAGGATTCCAAATAGAATCCAAAATAAAATAAGAATCCAAGGCAAGAGGTTCCTCAAATTTCCAATTTATTAAAAGAGCCATGTTGGGACATCTGGGAAAACCCGAATCTAAAAGCTTCCAGGTTTTCCCACCCAGTTGAAAGTTCAAGATCTTGCCCCAACACCCACAAGTTCATCACATGGTCCAATCTTCCACTGTGACGAAGACCGATTCCTCCCAAGCCCAATCAACTAAATTACAGTATTTGCCATGCATTTGCATTCTGATTAGTATGGTCTTACTGTCAACCTATCTGGATCCTTTCTAAGAAACAAACCTCAGCATACAGTATTAGATGTTGTCATTAAATATGCAAGCAACTGCTTAGGGGTTACTGAATGAATTTCAGTTCCCTTGAGCTGAATTCAAGGTCAGACACATATTTTAACTGTGGGATACAAACCCCTAATGCTATGTTTCTGTCCATTTGCAAGTAAATAAGTTTCAATACAATCTCCCAATCCCATAATAGTTATTCAGGTTACAGTATTACCTCAGGCTTTGAACTGTAAGAAAATGTTTTATCTAGTCATTCTTCTTTATAAATTTACTCTATTACTAAATATCTAGAAATCAGAAAGCAAATAGAATTCTGATATTTAAGACCAAAGTTACTAAGAGTAGTGTTTCCTAAATTTGTGATAGCCAGGAATTTAAATATATCTGTATTAAATACAAAAGTACACTGTGTTGGTAACTGAAATCGCTAACTCTTACTGTTCAAGAAAAGAATTTGACATTTTGTGGAGACAGCTCATTTTTCTACATTGACTCACTGAAATGTCTACCTGATTTATTGAATCCTGAGTAGTGAGCCACAAAAAGATGTATCATGCAGCCTCCCCTTAATCTTAAAAAGGAGGAAATTTTGCTGCGCCCCTCTGTGAGGAATGACTGAAAGCAAATAAGCACTATTGCTTAGTAGGTCCATTTCTTGCAATATTTTCCCTAATAAAACAATCGGGGTATTCACTAAGGGGAAGAACAACTTCTAGAAACAAGATAATTAAAGCAAAACAAAACAAAACAAAAGTAAGGATCCCCATCAAGGTTCACTGAGAGCCTGAAATAAATTGCCAGCATTACAGAGTATCATGAGCTATGGCAAAATGCTCATTCAAAAAGCCTGCTCCATTCAGCATGACAGAATACGGTGCTCAAAAATAGCTACAATGGCATGATTTTTTAGGCCATTAGCTCCTCCTTCAATGAACTTACAAAAATACCAGCATATACAACTGAACTTGAAAAAGAAGGGTAGCAAATGAGTAGGGGTATTACCATAAAGATAAAGTAAATATAGGTAATGACTTTTAAAGGAAAAATAATGCTTTTAAAACAAATTGCCCAAAATCTTTTAAAGAAACATTGCCACAATAAGTCAACCAAGGTTTCATTAAGACTAAGGTAAATATTTGGGGGGAGGAGCCAACGTCACGACGATACGGACGTGCGGTCTCAATGCTCCGAGATCGCAGCCAATACTTTTGCCGCTGGGTGGTAAATCGGACCTAAACCATCCCGCAGAGATGGTGAACAGGAAGAATATGTCTTGCTGATCTCAGCAAGTATGTGGTTATGTATTAAATCTTAGTATATTTTATGATGAAGGATGTTTAAACAATTGTAGTCAAATGAAAATGGAGGTATGATGATAGTAACATGTATAAATATCTGAGTTAAAATACTTGAATTAATATGAATTATGCTTGATGACTGTGGAAGAGATGCACGAAAGTCTTTTGTAACCAACTGATACACTTTCTACAGTATGTAAAGAAGGAAGATTTTATGTGTTGTGTTTGTTTTGAAAAAAAATTATTAAAAAAAGGCTAAGGTAAATATTTCTTCAAATGGCACTATCTATCCTAAATTAATTCAGATGTACACAGTACTCCCTATTTTTTTCCCCACAGGAATTGGTTAGTTAGGCTGAACAAAAAAGATTGGCCCATACTCATCTGGTCAGTTGTCATAGCTATAGGTGAATTGTGTGATGTTCTCCAGGCCTCTCAAGCCATAGCCAACTTGGGCTTCCTCCTTCTTTTCTCCCAGGAGAAGGAAGAAATGACATGGCTCCCTGAGAGAAACACAGTTTGAAGATGCTCCCAGTATTCAGAAGTGACAACTCTCACTTTGATTCTAGCTGGGAGTTTAGCTTTCAGTAGACAAATTATTAAATCATCTAACCTCCAGGAAGGGAGGGAAACAATCATAATTAGCAATTTAACATATCTTTTCATTTCTATTTACAGTAGCAGTTGAGAAAGCTCATTGCAAAGTACCATCAAGAAACTTACACTGAGAGACAACCTCATAAATATATAATGTAGAATTGCAATTACTTTGCCAATTTCATTTGTGTGTAATTAATTTTACATTGTTGTCACTGAAACATTTGGCAGATGTATCTGCATGCTGTTTAGAGTTGTTACTATGCAATGTTTTCAAATACAAAAAGAACTGAATCAACAAAAAATTGAAATATGTCACTCACATTAGTTGGAAAGCACAATAATTCTACTTTTAATTTTTATCCACACCAGTAGCTGAAATCAATCTGAGAGCAACAAAAGAGAGAGCATCTCCATATACCAAGAGTTGTCTACTTTATTATATATTGAAAGCCACAAAAGCTCTTGCATCATTTTGTAGGTGCTAACATGAAATCCAAGACAAGACAATGGCTGATTTTGTGACCTAGGATCTCAGCAGATATCTGATGAGATTTTAGTCAAATACACAATATATTAGATTCCAAGGATGTTAACTAGAGGAAAGCTGTTGCTTCGGCATTTGTTGGCCACGTTTCTGTCATGCTCTCTATTCAGCAATATTTATTGCTTAGAAGTTGTCGTCCCCCCAAAATATTAAAACACAGTGGCTCTTTCACTGTTTGAAAGCAAAGATTCTCATTCAGTGCAGCCATCCTGAATTACCAATTCAATATAGTATAGAATTACACTTACATACATACACACACACACACACACACACACAGACACACAGACACACTGTACAGAAAAGGCAGTTTGGTATGGTGGTTAAGGTGCTGGCCTAAAAAGCAAGAGATTTTGAGTTCTAGTCCTGCCGAGTTCTAGTCAAAGCTGGCTGGGTGACTTTGGGCCAATCACTCTCTCAACCCAACCCACTTCACTGGGTTGTTATTGTAGGGGGGGAAACCAGGAACTAGAGTGTTAACAATGTTTGCTGCCTTGAGTTGATCAAAATATATATTCAAAAAGGCAGAATAAGAATCTAATAACAACAAGAATAACACTGGCTTTAGAAAACATTAAAGGGAAAATTGTACCACTGCCAACTATTAAAAAATAAAATCTCTTTTGAAATTTCAATTGAAATGTTTAACTTTACGGCAGTTTTCTTCTTCAACTCTGGAAAAAGAGGCTGTCAGCTGAGTGTACTATGATTTAAGGCTGAAACTGCAGCCACATGTGACAAAAAGATTAATTTCAGAAATGGGGAAACAACTTTAGAAGTGGCTATGGAAGCAACAAAGAAAGGAAAATATTACAAGCTAATGTTTGACAAGATGCCTAACAAGACAATGAATCCCAACTCCTTTTACTTCAGCTTTAGACTGCCATGACTTTTCACCATGCTAATTGCCTCTATTAAATGTTAGGGGAGCAAACAGGAAACCTATTGGAAGCTAACCAAGAACTACAACCCTGGTATTAAAATAAACAATGAAAAGACCTTTACAAAATTGATTTGTTCCGTGAAGGTGCACAAGGAAAGAACATGGCCAAACAACTCTTACAGCCTACAGTGAGAATAACAATAGGTCTGAAATGGAAAAGGATCTTAAAAAGTATGAACAAAAGTAAGAACTTTTTTAAAGCCCTCAGTAAAACTGGATTATTAAGGGTTGAAAATGGACAATATTGAAAATGTAAGTACTTTTTTATTTTTTTAATATATATTTTTTTAATTTTCAAAACACAACACAAAAAATCTTCCTTCTTTACATACTGTAGAAAGGGTATCAGTTGGTTACAAAAGACTTTCATGCATCTCTTCCACAGTCATCAAGCATAATTCATATTAACTCAAGTATTTTAACTCAGATATTTATACCTGTTACCATCATTATACCTCCATTTTCATTTGACTATAATTGTTTAAACGTCCTTCATCATAAAATATACCAAGATTTAATACATAACCACATACTGGCATTTCATTTACTATTTCTAAAATTCTCCAATAACACTGAATCCTTATGTCCTATTCTAGCAAAACATCCATAATATTTAGTAACAAAATTTTCTAATCCTCCTTCCAAATCACTGTTTAGAATTTACATCCAGTTTCCTTATGTTGTACCCATACATATATATTCGTTGTTATCATTATCCCTCCTTTATTTGACTATATCCTGTATCATAACATTTCCTCCCCTAATAATCAAGACTTAACTGAATCTAACTTAGTTCTTTTTTATTAACCTTTATATATACTTCAAAAGGATTTCTAATCTTCCTTTCATGGGTACCATTCGATATTCATATCCAATTATTACTTATCATAAAACTACACATTGTACACATTGTACACATTATTATCATTATCAATTATTTATTTAACTATATATATTGTCACTAAATTTTACTAAGTTTAACTAGTTTTAAATTATATACTTCCATCTATCAACCTGGACCTTTCCAGTAGCAAAACAGTCTCATGTCTTCTGCCATTTGTGGTGTCAGTCCTCTAATCATCTCCTTAATCAAATTTATATGGACTCCTCTTAGCAACTTCTTGCTTATAAAATCTCTCATGTAATTTCGATGCCCTTCTTCTGTTTCCTTAATCAGCTTATCTTTAATTGTCAGTAGTGTTATCAATGATGTTGCTAATAAAATTTCTCTCTTTAAAACCATAAATTCTTTTGTTTTTTCTTCTTCTGTGTCTTGCAATCTGGGGTAGAGTTCCCCTCCACTTAATTCCTCTTTCAGTATTCCACTCTTTCCATTTCCAGAAACAAACCAATCACCATAAATATCAGCAGATTTAATTTCTTTATGGTCATTTTCCTCTTCGGTTTTTAGGATTCTAACCTCCACTTTTTCCACTTCATAAACAACTCCAACTTCTTCATCATATTTACTGTTAGATGCTCTAAGTCTTCCAACTCCTTCTCCATCCTCTCAAATGTGTTTGATAATTTCTGAATTTCTAAGAATATCTTTTGCAGGCTTAAAGTTTCTTTCTGCTGTTGAAGTTGTGCCATTATCTACAGCTAACAAACACTGCTGCTCTAGCTTGGAAGGTTTTTACAAGATTAAGCATAGATTCACAATAACGTTTTATTTTCACTTTTTTCTGGTTAAAGATATACTTCAAAGGGACATCTGTATGCTTTTCTTCTTATCACTCTCTATAAACAAGCAGTGAGACCTTGGAGTGCCAAGCCAGGATAATTATTATTATTATTTATTATTATTTCTTAGCGCTTATAGACCGCCCCCTCTCCCAAAAGGGACTCGGGGCGGTGTACAGTCCATATCAAAAACATCATAAATAACTATAAAATTTAAACAATTAAAATTATTAAGTGGATAGATACATAAATAATCAGTAAGAAAAGTAAAAGTGTTTTGTTTCCAATACACAAGCCTCCAGCCTCCAAGTAGCAGTGTTATTGTTGCAATTTTCTTTGTTTCTTTTTGTATCTTTTTTGTATTTCAAGTTTAAAAAAGGTCCAATTCTTGAATGAGTTATAAAAATACCCACAGTAATGAAAGAGGAGAATTTTAGTCCATAGGTTACAAAGAATAATAAAAGAAAAAAATAGAAGAAAACTTAATCCATTCATTTTAAAGGCTTGCATAAATTCCATCCATGAACATAACATTTAAAAAGTAAGATAACCCACTGTCCAAAACCATTCCAAACTTAATTCCGCCGCTTATTTCTTCTGTTCTCCAATTTAAATTAATTTTAAGTTTTTTATAGGTAGTCTCTTTTAAAACGGTAAAAATTCCTCACCAGCTGGAAACACTTTCTCTTTCCGTATCCTTCCGTTTTCATCAGCCTTGGCTGGATTTTTTGTCACTGGCTTGAAGAACTTCTCTTGCATCAATCAGGGACTTTGCGATGTCCCTGAGATCAGCAAGACATATTCTTCCTGTTCACCGTCTCTGCAGTACGGTTTAGGTCCAGCAACAAAATTATTGGCTGCGGTCTCAAAGCATTGAGACCACACGTCCGTATCGTCACAACATTGGCTCCTCCTCCCGAAAATGTAAGTTCTTTTAAGATATTCTTAGCATTGCCCCCTCCCATGAAGAGGCGCTTCTTTCGTTAGAAGTCTGAAAAATGAAAAATAAAATCTTCATTCTCTTAAGCGAAAAAATCATGCTACATTAAGACAAACATAGCATTCCCTATCAATCACATGGCTCTGCAGAAGTAACTTTTTTTAACATCAAATGTTCTACTTTTAATTGGCAGATAAAATGTATACTATTTTACTATATACATACCAACACAAGAATCAGTGGATTGTTAATAGAATCAGTTCAAAACTTTGCTTAATTGTGATAATTGTGTGTAACCTGGGTGCAAACTAAAGGAATGCAATTTTACAGGGGGGTTAGGAATCACATAGATTAGGGGAAATCAAAGAAGCCACATAACAGCTTGCCAATATGCCTTAGGGTTGGCCTTCTTGGCATTCTTTCCTGGGCTAGTTGGTGGGAAAGACAGGTGGCAGCATTTTGTGCTAAAAAGAAAAGTAGTACAGTTTCTGCTGTCTTATAACGTAAGATAGACTAGAAATAAAACACAGACAGAAATATTTCACCAGTGCACAATTTACACTAAAACTATCTTCGATCAACAGATGCAAGTATTTGCCTTACCATGCTGGGTATTGATGTCAGATGAAGTTTTTATTTACTTTTTCCTTTCTCTAGAGCTTACAATGGGGGGAGAGGGAGAGGTCAGTTGCTATGAATTTGGTGTTCCAATTATTATGTTTTCCCCAGATAAAGAAAAAATGACTAAAATCAGATACTACAGAGGCAATTTTTAAAATCCTAATTTTCCCTGAAAAATTACTCTAGAATATACAGGTAGTCCTTCACTTACAACCATTAATGACCTTTCAAAGTTACAAGGCACTTGTGACTATATCTCACATTTACGGTTGTTGCACCATCCCCATGGGATGTATTTAGGGCATTTATTTATGAGGGCTGCAGTGTGCCAGGGTCATGTGATCATCTTTTGTGATCTTCTGACAAGCAAAGTCAATGGGGAAGCCAGATTCACTTAATAACCATGTTACTAACTTAACAACTGCAGTAATTCACTTAACCACTGTGGCAAGAAAAGTCATAACTCACTTAACAACTGTTTTGCTCCCAATGGAATTTTGGGGCTCAATTGTAATTGTAAATCAAGGACTATCTGTATACAAAAGCTTTATTACAAATCAACACCAAGTCAAAAATAAGTTAAATGACCTAACATAAATTTAAAATAAAACAGCACAATGACAGTTTAGTACATGGTGTGCTTCTATTGATTGATCTGGATATAAGATAGCTTTGTAGTTAAGGTACAAAATAGAATAAAAAAGCAAAGTGTTCTGTTGGTTCTCACCACCCATTTAGTTTTACTGACCTAAATATTGATTCTATGAGATGTCAGATAAATGGGATTCCAACTTCACAACATTAAGCTCATACCACTCTAAGATTTTCTTAATATCCAGGATCATTTTTACTGGGTTACAGGGAAGAAAAAGAGAAGGGATTTTGACTTACATGCAATGAAGATGAAAATGTCGATTCTTACAGTCCACAGGAACTGCTGGATTTTCAGATGAGGAGATGGTCAATGAATGTAAAATGGCAAGAAACGACATGGTAAAAAGGAGTTGTAATTTAACTGATGTAGATAGTTGCTGAGGTCCAGAGATCAAGTACTAATAAACTAAAGAGTCCAGGATACCTAGACCATGCAAAGCACCCTGAGATCTCCTAGGGTGAGGTTCCTCCCAGGCTTGGCTAACAACCAGAAGACTTCATAGATAAATAATGTAGGCTGGTTATAGGCATGACTATGAATAGGTCAATCTATATGAAGCAGTTAGATTAAAGGGTCTGAAGTAATATGCTGATTCACAGCCACTTGAGGGCAGAACAGAGAAGAAAACAAAGTTTTTTTCTAAAAATCACAACAACTAGTAAGAATTGTGTTTCTACAATGAACAGGCATTTACACTAACACAAGGAATGATTTCAAACTGATTCAATACATACATTTCAGAGACAAACCCACCTGTGATCACCCATAATTCCCTGATTATAGTGCTACATAACAAAATATTTGTTATATTCATTTATGTTAGGGTGCAGAAAACATTTCACATATATTATCTTGGGATGATTTTACATTTTTCCTTACATTTTGAATATATTGAAATATAATTTCCAGTACATTATTTAAGCTGTCCAGTGAACATATTACAAAAATCAGCTTTAAACCAAATGTTGTACTATAAATAATTTTTAATTGCAAATATAACTATCATAATACACTTAAAAACTTATCACACCACTAGAAAAAATGGTGAGGCTTGGTTGGCAACAAAATGCAATTCTACTACAATTGCTTTAATTATATGAAGTAACTACTCCATTAACAAAGCAATTATATAAAGCCTAAAGGCTAAGTAGAATCAGTAGCATTTAATGCCGAAGCTACTGGAAAACTCAAAAAGGCAAAATCTTGCCATATGGCAACCACTAACATGGAATTATTTGTTCACAGAATAAAGCATAAAGCAAGAAATGTAATAATTTTGAATATATATATTAACTATAGAATTAGTATTTCAAAAGGTACTTCAATTATATCTAGCTTCAAAATTCTAATTGCCAGATTCTATTGCAATACTCTCCCATAATCTTCATTATATTTGGACTGTCATTGCAACTCAAAAATAGTGATATCAGTCACAAAATTATGCATTAATTGACAATCTCACCATTAAACATAATAAATATATCTTCTTGTTATAAGAACTCCTTTATTGTAGTTTAGGAAGGAAGGCAAACAGCAATAAAAACATATATTACCCAGAAATTTAAGAACAACAGATCTATCCCCAAAGACAGCGGGGAATTCATACACGAGGCAAGAGTCTAAAATTAAGTTACAGAGTCTAAAAATGAAAATGTGAGATAAGTGAGTCAAAGAAAATTCCTGATTTAAGTTTTTGTAATTGGCAACAGTATCCCAATCAGTGATGTGCAGTGAGGTTTATGGCTGGTGAGGCGGGTGACATCATCAAATTATCATCATGAAGGGAGGACTGTGACAAATTTGATCTTTGCAAGCGTGCAAGCAAAATACCCCAGGATCACAGTGACGGGGACAGCAACTCCTTCCGCTGCACTGCAGAGGAGAGCCACAGGGAGGAGGGGAATGGCACCACATGTGCAGGAGGCTCCTCAGCACCAGCCTTAAATCAGCACGAGCCACGGTCCCCTTCCCCTGCACACATGGTCCCATTTCCCTCTTTCCTGAGCCAACATGAAGGAGACCGCGGCTGCACTGATCTGAGGCTGGCGCTGAGGAGCCTCCTGCACACGTGGTCCCATTCCCCTCCTTCCTGTGGCTCTTCTCCGCAGCGCAGCGGAAGGAGTTGCTGTCCCCGCCACCGTGATCCTGGGGTATTTTGCTTGCACACACAAGAAAGAGATGAAAGAGAAAAGGGGAGATTTTTTTTTTCTTTTCATGATGAGAGTGGTGAGGCTCTGCCTCCCCTGCCTCCCCTGACTGCACGTCACTGATCCCAATATACAATATTAAAGAACCAACTTAGGGTAAAATACAGAGGTGGTATTCAGCCAGTTGTCACAGGTTCTGTAGAACCAGTAGTGGAAATGTTGAGAATGGGGAGGGAATGGGGATTTTGCAGTATCCTTCCCCTGCCACGCCCACAAAGCCACACCCACAGAACCGGGAGTAAAAAAAATTGAATCCTCCACCACTGGTAAAATATTTTTATTCGGAACTTAACATTCAGCAACTAGATATAGAAGAGCAAAGAACTAAATTTGGATAGATGTTTTTATGTTGCAGATACAGAAAGCTCCATTGACGAAGATTATCAATTACAACAGAATTCAACAACACAGGCTCAAATTTTAAATCTTATGTTTTTCTCCTGTCTTTACCTGGGAAAATTTCTTTATGCTTTTCTTTATGGCCAAGGATGTTGAAAATCATTGCATCACGTATAGATAAAAGTCCTAATTAATCTTAATTCTTCTTCTTCTGGACCTAGCAATTCTTAGCTGCTTTATGCCTCTCACCTATACTGTCTTCCCCTGATAAATCATATTTCTTCCATTCTCATTTTATTTGAGCAGCATCTTTCTTTATAGTGGTGTACACTCATTTTTCTTTCCTTTTTTTAAAAACAAAGCTTTCCTTAAATCTAACCATTTTATATTATATCACTAGCTGAATACCCGTGCACTGCTACAAAAGTATGTGATCGGGATTGATAAATCAACACTTACAGTTTAAAAATGAATGAGTAGTTACCATCGACCTCTCCTCTCCCTCAGGATTGCCCCACAGAAGCCTCCCCTATCCTATCCCTTTCTCTCCCTCCGGTTTGCCCCATAGAAGCCCCACCTATCTTATCACCTTCTCTGCCTCAGGCTCATCTCCAAACTCCCAGCCAGCAGGCTGGATGAGTCATGTGCTGGCCACGCCCACATCCAAGTTTTCAGGTTGGGAGGGGGAGTAGAACGCCTAACTCCTTCGCATCAGAGCATGTTAATAATAATATACGGAATACTAATTCTCTGATTGTCCTTTCGAAAAATCCTTTGTTACTGAGCACCTAGAAGCCAAGAGGAACATAGGTGCCAAATTTCAAGTTTGTAGGCTTTACGGTTCTGGAGATTTCGTGATTCCTGCCTGAGTGTTTTCGCGTTTATATATATAGATTTGGTAGCATTTAGCTCAGCCTCGCTGATCACAAAAAGCTAAGCAGCATCAGTCATGGACAATATCTAAATGGGAACTATCAAGAAATTCATATCTAAATGCAGTCATCATTAAATCATTACCTGAAAAGGTGGCAATAGCTAGCTGCTTCTACACTGTTGCCATGGATGCATATCATTAATCTGCAATCTGAGAGAAACTTCATTTTTTAAAAAGTCTAGCTGTTTGATTAAATGACGTATCATCACGGTTTTCCCTTCATGGAGCTGGGATGGACGTGGCCTGCGCGTTATGCATCCGGCTCATGGGCCGCCAGTTTGACACCACTGGATTAAATCATAGTGTTTCCCATCACTCTCATAGTTAATACAAGCAGAGATTATGCTACCCATCGGACTTGTACAACAACTACAAAACTGTGGGTACCCAAACATTCAGCAGTGGAAAAATCAGCAATCTTCTCTTTCTATTGAAGGTCAAATCTGTAACTACTGCATATACTAAGTTTGTCCATTTCAGTTCAGAACAGTGACACTTTTAAGCTTTTCCAAAGAATTTTCCAAACAAGCCTTCTATTACCAGTAGTCTTCAATTTGCAACCATGATCAGAACTGGAACTTCTGTGGTTAAATGAGGCAGTTGTTAAGTCGGTCACACCCAATTTTATGCTTTTTTGCTGCGATTGTGGAATTGTGACCATGGGGATGCCGCAGTGGTCATATGTCTGAGGACTAACTTTTTTCAGCTCTGCTGTAACTTCAAATGGTCACTGTTGCAAGTCTAAGACTACTTGTAATTCACTGAAATCTTTAAAAAAAACCAAGCCCCTTGTGGAACTTCCTGCCATCACCTCCTCTTAGCCACCCCCATAGCAAATTTAGTCTACTCCATCATCAATCTTGCTCAAATTATAAGCAGAAAGAAAGGAAAATCAACTGAATTTAAGTCCTGCTATTTAACTCCCATGCATGTTCCCCTATCCCAGTGATGGCGAACCTATGGCACGCGTGCCACAGGTGGCACGCGGAGCCATTTGTCAGGGCACGCGAGGCGCTGCCCTGTCAGCTGAGTTCACCTTTTTAAAAGCCATTTTTCACCCTCCTCAGGCTCCAGAGGCTTTATACGATCCTGGGGAGGGCGAAGAGCCTCCCCCCCCCGGAGGCCCTCTGGAGGCTTCAGGGACCGTCTGGAGGCTTCAGGGACCGTCCGGAGGCTTCCCTGATGCCTTTGGAGCACTTAAAACGACCCTCCGAGCAAACCAGAAGTGACTTCCGGTTTGCTCGGAGGGTTGTTTTAAGCGTTCCGAAGGCTTCAGGGAAGCCTCTGGACGGTCCCTGAAGCCTCCGGAGGGCCTCCAGGGGGGCGGGGGAGGCTCTTTTCGCCCTCCTCAGGCTCCTATAAAGCCTCTGGAGCCTGGGGAGGGCGAAAAAAGCATGCAAAAATGGGGGGGTCGCGCATTGCATTATGGGTGCGGCACGCCCGCACACGACACCCCTGCGCTCCCCCCCCTTGTGGCACGCGAGCCAAAAAAGGTTCGCCATCGCTGCCCTATCCTCTTCTGCAGAAATTGTGGTCCATGATGAGTAACTGAGTGAGAGAAGAGCAGGAATGGAAATGTGAAATCTCATCCACAGAACGTTTCCATTCTGACTATCTCCTATTACTTTTAAGCCATGGTATTCATATTTGGGATTTTAGAATTCAATTAAGAGCAGGAAAGTCACAACTACTCTTCTTCTTCTGCTGGATCATTTTGTAATTTCTGTAGAAAAGTAGGCATAGCTCAGCATGAGAATCCGGTGGGTTCCGGATCTCGTTCCAACCAGTACTGTTGAAACAGGCCTGGCGTCGTCCCTATGGACACACGCAGCATGCACGCATATGCGTGCATGCATCTTACCGTCCAGCGACGCCTCCGCGACGCTCCAGCTGCATCATGGAGTGTCGCAGCGCCAAAGACTTTAAAGACAGGTAAGGAGCGCAGGCAGGCGGGTGAGCCCTCTGCTGCTCTGGGCAGGCTCCGGTACACCCGTACCAGGGCGTACCGCCTGCAACCCACCACTGATGAGAATGATCTTTGGGTGTGCTTGCAAAGTAAGCTTGCTTTTTTCTAGTCTGTGGGGTCACACTTCAGATACTCCTTTGATATTTATTACAGATCTTGGCAATAGAAGTATAATTTGGTTCCAGTGTAAATTCTGTGGTTTTCTATTTACAGCCAAGATAACATTGTCGTCTGTCAGGCATTCTACTCCAACATTTCAATTAATTTTGTTTCAAACAATAGACACCCTTTAAATAGCCAACAGGGGATACAATTCTTCCTGACATGCTAACGGAATTTTTCGTAAATGAATCTACTTCCTCTCTCACTTGGTAACTAAATGGTCATGTAGCTAGACTTCAGTCTCCAACATGATATAATATAGAGCATGTCATTTCAGTTTTATTTAAAGTGCATCTGATTAAATGCAGATCCTTTTCATCTCATAATTGTAAGAACAAAGTGTCACACATCTAATTTTGTTCGTAATTCCAAAGTATACTGGCAACTATTAAAGTAATACAAAGAACCTCTATTAAGAAGGGCGCAAAAGCAAATGTATTCATAATTTGGAAAGTCCATTCCAGATTGAAATTGCTGCAAACATGTAGTTCTATCATATCCTGCAATATTATGATGCCACATTTGAATCATACTCTGTTTCTTTAGTATCTATGATAATATTATCATATGGACACTTATAATGTCTGCATTTCCAAGCTTTCTGGATAAAGACATTTATAGAGTACTATCAAGCAGGAATATCTCTTCAACCTTCATGGAAGTCTTGCAAGAAGCAATGTGTTTAAGACAGTTCCATTCTTGTACATTCATCAACAAAATGTTGCAAGTTGTGTACTATTCAAAATTAAGACAGATGTTGGAAAGCGTTCAGGTTATATTTCGTTTTAATTGCAATTCTTTTTTTAGCAGTATTTTAAAGCTCTTCGCATAACATCATTAATCATGTTTCTATTTACTGAATGGTTTAATTCTTCCAAAGAAGATTAGTCCTTTAACAATGAACAATCTAAAAATAGATTGGTAATAGTAATCTGCTTGCTGTAGAAATTGATTTTTCATTTGTCTAGGTTCTATTATTATTTGGTTATATTGTTTTCAAAACAGTGCTGCTGATATTTTTAAAAAATGTCTTTGTGCATCTTTTAAATCAGTGCATTTTAGGGAAAATACATTTAAAAATAAACAATAAATAAATAACAAGCAAATGGCTTGTGCATGCAATAAAGTTGCATGGGATCTGATACTTTGTGTATTACACTGGAAAAGGAAAAAATGGTAGTGGAGATCAACATGAAAGTCACATATTGGACTGGCTAGGCCTCAAGTAGAGTGAAAAAGTATAATTGAACAGCAGCTGCAAATAGCAAATATGATCAATCAGCAGTACATACAAAAAAGGGAGATTTTCATTTATTTCAATTTATAATTGAACTAAAAAGGACTTAATGCACCAGAATATTTCACCCGACTAATGTTAAAGCAGAATATATTGCCTTATTTTCTCACAACTACAGTTATATTTGAAAATCTAAATTTCCTATCCTACAAATTTTCATTGTAAACCTATCTGGAAAATTAGCTCTGAATGTCTCTACATATGACTGACTGTGTGCAAGAGCAAAGATCAAACTCTAAAATATGAAAAACTAGAATAGATAAAAGATATATAAACTAAAAACTAAAAGTATATATAAAAAGCAAGAATCTAAGAGAAGGGATAGGAACACTAGATGGGCTTAGCATAAAGGTTTAGTACAAGGAAGACTATATCAAGTTACAAAACACTCTAGGTGAACTATGTTTTCAATAAATCTAGTTTATAGCACAAGTCACCATCCAATGAATTTTTAGTGCCCTTGAACAGAACCTGACATCGCTATCTATTGTTGGTTGTAGCAGGGTTGGTATCTGAAAGTAACAGAGTAGTGGAGAATTATCCTGTGTGCCCTGGGGATTTATGCAATAATGGTGAGATGATGCCAGTATGATTGTCTAGAAGCACATGCTCTATTGTTTCTGAATGTCCATTGTCTCTCCTGGTAAGGAATCTTCCTGTATAAGCTTTTAAGGACAGCTGAGAGGAAGACATGACATCGTGCCAAAGTAAACGCCCTTTGGTGTTTACCGTATTTTTTGGAGTATAAGACACACCTTTTCCCCTCAAAAAAGAGGCTGAAAATCTGAGTGTGTCTTATACACTGAATACAGCATTTTATTGCCTCCTGAATCCCTACCCCTTCACCAAAATGGCCGTGCATAGCCTTTAGGAGGCTTTCAGAGTAGTCCTAGGGGCTGGGGAGGGCAGAAATGAGTGAAAAACATTTTTTTGCTCAATTTTGCCCCCTCCCCCAACCCCAGGAGCACTCTATAAGTCTCCTAAAGGCTATGCATGCCCTTTTTTGATAAAAAATGGGGCCGTTTTTGGGAGGTCTGCAGAGTGCAAAAACTTTTTTTTTTAATTTGCCTCTTCAAAATCTTGGTGCATCTTATACTCCGGTGCATCTTATATTCCGAAAAATACGGTAGGTATTTTAGTTTAGTTAAGTATGCCATAGGGGAGGCAAAATACCATTGCATTTGAGGGGGGGAAAATACTTATGGAAATGTTGCCCCCCCTCAAATTGTATACATTTCCTAAGTGTCCAAGTTAACTCAAATCCCCACCCACCCGCTCAAGACTTGCACTATTGAGGCAGGGCTGATGTCGCGATGACACAACATGCAATCTTGGAGCTTCAAGGTTGCTGTCAATATCTTTACTGCTGGACGGTCCTTTTGGACCTAAACTGTCCTGTAGAGATGGTGATAGAGAAGGGCACGTCCTGCTGATATCAGGGACATCGCAAAGTCCCTGATTGATCCAGGAGAATCTCTTTTTTCTGGCAACAGAGAAGCTGCCATTAAGCTGCAGTAGATTGGGACAGCCCCTGAACGGAAGAAAAGCAGGAGAGAGTGTGTGTCAAAATGGTGAGATAAATTTTTCCTATTAGAGAACACCCAAAAAGATTTAGAGTAAAATTAAAATTGAAGACAGAAGAGAGTAAGTGGCAAATTAAGCCTGAATTAAACTTAGTGTGTTATCCTTTTTAATTTTTTTTAATGGATGGAATTTTTACAAATGTCTCTTACTTTTTAAATTGAACTGGTTTCTTTTTCCTTCTTCTCCTATTTTTCCTCTTTTTTCATATTGGTGGATTATGAATTTCTTTTCTTCTTTTTTCAATGCTCAGCTGGATTGTTTCTTTTTAAGAATTTTTTTTCTTAAGTTTGGAATTTAAAGAGAGGGGTAAAAGCAGAGGGAAAAGAAATAACACTGCCACCTACAGGCTGGAGGCTTGGAAACATTTTTTTTCTTATTCTCTTTGAACATCTCACTTATATACTTCAAGGCTCCTGATTTTGTTTATTGAAAAGGAGAGTGGGAAGAGTACGGATTGTTTATGCAGATGCTCTTCTGGAGTACTATCAATAGCTAGACTGGAGTGAAGAGAAAGCCTTGACTTGAAAGATTATTGTGAACTTGTTTGAAACTTAACAAAAAAGCCTTGGATGTTTTAGTGGTAGTGTTTATAACCTGGCAGAATGGCGCAACATGAAGAAGAAGAACTAACATTACAAATGATTATGCTAGAAATTCTAAAGGTACAAATAAGTACAGAGAACATTGAAAAGAGACTGGAGAATATAGAACAAAAACCAGAAAAAATAGAGGGAAGAGTTGAGAATATTTATAAAACGATGATGAAATTTGAGGATAGAGTTCAAAAAATTGAAGGAAAATATGAACAAAGCGATAAGAAAATTGTTGATATTGACAGCAAATCGAGCGTGGTTGGAAATGACAGGAGTGGAATGTTGAAAGGAGAGATTAACGAACTGGAACTCTATCTCAAACCTCAAAACATGGAAGAAGAAAAGGGAGAAATTCTGGCAGAAGCATACGTGATAACTAAAGGCAAGCTGATGGAAGGAACAGATGGAGGGTTTCGAGTCTTTACAAGATATGCAATGAACAACAGGGTGCCAAGAGAAGTCCAAATAAGATTTATCAAGAAAACAATTAGAATACAAATATACTACAAATGGCAAGAGATATAGGACTGCACTACTACTGGAAGGACACAGGATGATGAAATGAAATGTTATAATAAAAAATAAAAAATTAAGGTAAACTTAGTTAAATTTAGAGTATTATGTATAAAATAAAGTAATATATATATATATATGTATTTGTGTTACAACCCCTGGTATGCCCAAATATGGGAGGGAGCTCACTACTCCCTCTTTCTGTCCTTCGGCTCATTACAGAGGACCATCCAGGCAGAAAACCATATTTTTATTTTTAATGTTGCCTTTTTATATTTGTGTTGTATTTGTGCTGATAAATAAATAAAGGGAGACTAGTATAGATCTATTTCAAGCTATTTAGCTCTCATCAGCTAGCCATACCCTTACTGGGATTTGAACCTGGGCTGTGTTACATATTAGGCAGATTTGTTAGCCACTAAGCCACAGGCTCTCCTCCTTATCAGCTGAGCCAGGGAAATAGGTATGTATTTGTGTTACAACCCCTGGTATGCCCAAATACAACACAAATATAAAAAGGCAACATTAAAAATAAAAATATGGTTTTCTGCCTGGATGGTCCTCTGTAATGAGCCGAAGGACAGAAAGAGGGAGTAGTGAGCTCCCTCCCATATTTGGGCATACCAGGGGTTGTAACACAAATACATACCTATTTCCCTGGCTCAGCTGATAAGGAGGAGAGCCTGTGGCTTAGTGGCTAACAAATCTGCCTAATATGTAACACAGCCCAGGTTCAAATCCCAGTAAGGGTATGGCTAGCTGATGAGAGCTAAATAGCTTGAAATAGATCTATACTAGTCTCCCTTTATTTATTTATCAGCACAAATACAATACACACACACACACACACACACATATATATGTTATATTTGTACTGATAAATAAATAAAGGGAGACTAGTATAGATCTATTTCAAGCTAATTAGCTCTCATCAGCTAGCCATACCCTTACTGGGATTTGAACCCGGGCTGTATATCTCTCAGGCAGGAGTGTGCATATATATATATATATATATATATATATATATATATATATATATATATATATATATATATGCACACTAGATTGATAATATGAAATTTTACACAAATTGTGAGGACTATGGAGAGGATGCTGAAAAGCTTTGTTATAAAAGATAAACAATTCTATATTGAATAGAATATAAAGATGTAATACTATTGGATGATTTCAGGATGATGTAATGAAATGGCATAATATAAATTTATTTTAAATTTAGAATACTTTACATAAAAAGGATGTAATAATAGCTATAGTCAAATGAATGTTTCATAATCATAATAATTGTATACATATATATTAGATTGATGATATGAGACTATGTAAATTGCAAGTGAAGACTATTGTGAGGAAGCACAAAAGTTTTGTAACCAATCGACACACTGTAAGTAATTGGAGGAGGATTTTTATACTGTGTGTGTGTGTGTTTATGTTTTTTAAAAATAAAAACTTTTTTTAAAAAAAGACTTGCACTATTGTAAACATGAGTTGGTGTGGAGGTACCCAATGGATTTTAATTAAATCCTAATTTAATTCTAATACTTCATTTGCTACTAGTATCTTCTACATTTTTTGTCTGCACAGTGCACAATACAATTAATTCAGTAAGTTCAAACTAAATTAACCTTTCCATGAAACCTTTGGATTACAACATTTGGAAGAGTGGCAGCTATCAAAATGTCACTTCTCCCACAATTTGTTCCTGTTTCAGATGTTGCTTATTCCCCTAAGAGATGTCACCTTTAAGAAATGTCAAAAGCTGTTCTATGGCTTTTTTAATGTGGGTTAAAAAACCTGAAATATTCTAAAGCTAGCTAGGATATCTGGTTATCTAAGAACATACCTAAACTTGTATTGCTTTACTCAAAAACATGTTCATATAATTCATGAGGTCAAATGTAGATATGGTTTTTCTTCAACAAAATCTGGAATGATTGATTTTATGCCACTTTAAAAAGGCAAAATTAAAAGAACAAAAACCCTATTTCAGATCCTGCAGTACTTCAGCTTGCTTTCCTACTCCTTAAAATGTGGAATTGATTTGTCACAAAATGGATTTCGTTGGTTAAAAAAAAGTTCAAGTAAAAATTCTTGTGGACCAAGACAGTTGAAAACAGCTTAGGAAATGTTAATCTTTATCCTAAGAGAAATATATTAAATATACACATACATTCCTATATTAAACATTCAGGAAGGAAACAGATACGTAATGGTACTTTTTCAAAAACTAAAGTTTAGAAGGAAGAATGGATTACATAATTCAATAGGGAATAATTTTTAAATATGAAAAAAATCAAGAATAAATTTTAGAAGGAATAAATGAGAACCATTTAAAAAGCTAAAAACAGTACTCCAATAATATTCACTTTAAGATAAAAAATTGTAATCTTGACAAGGGGAGGGGAGGTGAAGGGGAAGGGGAAAGGGAAGGATGAAAACACATATTAATTAATCCAGCAAAACTGCCAGCGTGAGCCAAAGTTTTCCATTTAGTAGAATGAACATAGAATCAAATGATAAATGTATGGTCTCAATATTTACTTCATTTATCCTAGTTTAAACTCTGGTTAATTTAAACTAGAAACAGAATGTCAAAACATAATTAAGATTAACCACAGTTTTGTCAAGATGCAGATTCATAACCCATGGTTAGAGTTACGATTTCTGAACTGCAAGCAAAGGCTTTTGAAATATGCCTCAAAGCCAAACCACAATTTATACTTATGTCAAATTGTGGTTTAAAACTTATGTTTCAATGAATTCATGATTGTGGAAGAGCAGTATGAATGTAATAATTTATTATTTGTGAGGAAGTTAGTTTATAAAAACAATTTATTTTGCATCTTATTTGTGAGAAAGTTAGTTTATAAAAACAAACTTATTATAGCTTTTGTGTCACCTTTTATTGGCTATTTTATTTTATTTTTATTTATTTATTTCTTAGATTTTTAGACCGCCCCTCTCCCAAAAAGGGACTCGGGGCGGTGTACAGTCAATACAATAAAACCAGTCATAAAATTAAATACATTTAAGCTACATTTAAGATACATTTGGAGGGGAGATAGGCTGTACTAAGAAATAAATAATTCTAATCCTAAAAACATCACAATTAAAACCCCAAACCCTAAAATAAAATAAATCCCTGGGAGGTAAAACTAAGAAAGTGCCAGGCCAGCTGATTGAAACAGGTGAGTCTTTAACTTTTGCCGGAAGGAACGGAGGTCGGTGGTAGTTCGAATGTCTGGGGGGAGGTCATTCCAGAGGGTTGGGCCCATCACAGAGAAGGATCTACTCCTAGGTGTCGCCCGCTGGCATTGCCTAGCAGACGGCACCAGGAGGAGCCCCTCCCTGTGTGAGCGGATAGGTCGCAGGGACGTATGTGGAAGGATGCGATCCTGCAGATAACTAGGTCCTCTGCCATGGAGCGCTTTAAAGATGGTGATCAATACCTTGAAACGCACCCGAAAGGCCACAGGTAGCCAGTGCAGCTCGCGCAGGAGAGGTGTTACGTGGGAGTAACGTGTACTTCCCATAATAACCCGCGCGGCTGCGTTCTGAACTAGCTGCAGTCTCCGGATGCGTCCCAAGGGAAGCCCCATGTAGAGGGCATTGCAGTAGTCCAGGCGAGACGTCACCAGCGCATGAGTGACCGTGCGCAGGGCACTCCGGTCCAGTAGGGGGCGCAATTGGCGCACCAGGCGAACCTGGTGGAACGCCCCCCTTGCCACGGCTGCCACATGGTCCTCCATTGACAGCCGGGCATCAAGGAGGACGCCCAAATTGCGCGCCCGCTCCACAGGGGACAGTTGTTCGCCCCCTATGGCCAGCGATGGGGTCAGCTGGCTGAACCGAGGTGCCGGTAACCACAGCCACTCGGTCTTGGAGGGGTTGAGTTTGAGTCTGTTGTCCCCCATCCAGACCCCGACGGCTTCCAAACACCGGGACATCACTTCGACAGCCTCGTTGGGGTGGTTTGGGGTTGAAATATACAGCTGAGTATCATCAGCGTAGAGATGGTACTCAACCCCAAAACCACGGATGATCTCACCCAGCGGCTTCACATATGCGTTGAACAGGAGAGGCGAGAGGACCGACCCCTGTGGCACCCCACAAGTGAGTGGCCTCAGGGACGACCTCTGCCCCCCTGTCAACACACACTGCTTCCGGTCGGAGAGGTAGGAGCCGAACCACCGCAAAACGGTGCCTCCGACTCCCATCCCCTCCAACCGGCGCAATAGGATACCATGGTCGATGGTATCAAAAGCCGCCGAGAGGTCTAATAGGACCAGGATAGAGGAGCAACCCCTATCTCTGGCCCTCCAGAGATCATCAACCAACGCTACCAAGGCTGTCTCAGTGCTGTGCCCAGGTCGGAAGCCGGACTGGCGTGGGTCTAGATAGTCGGATTCGTCTAGGTGTCGTGGGAACTGCTGCGCCACCACATTCTCGACAACCTTCGCCAAGAAGGGGAGGTTGGAGACTGGACGATAGTTAGCTAGCTCCATTGGGTCGAGCGAAGGCCTCTTGAGCAAGGGTCTCACCACCGCCTCTTTCAAGGCGGTTGGTAAGTATCCCTCACCCAGTGAGGCGCTCACCAGGCCCAGGAGCCAGCCTCGTGTCACCTCCCAGGCTGCCAGTACCAGCCAGGAGGGGCACGGGTCCGTTAAACAAGTGGAGGGTCGCAGCCGTCCACGCAACCTGTCCAAATCCTCGGGGGCAACAGAGTCAAACTCCTCCCAGAATGGTCTCTCAAGACTGGCTGTTGGCGGCTCGTCTGGTCCACTGACGGAGGTCCACCCGCTCCGGATCTGATCGATTTTGTCCTGAAGATATTCCCCAAACTCCTCTGCTCTACCCTGTAAGGGTGTCTCCCGCGCCCCCTGCGATAAAAGGGAGCGAGTCACCCTAAACAGGGCGGCAGGGCGGTTATCCGCGGACGCAATAAGAGCAGCACAATATCTACGTTTGGCCGCTCTTATTGCCACAAGGTAAGTCCGCAAATAGGCTCTTACCTGTGTTCGGTCAGATTCGGAGCGTGAGGACCTCCACCTGCTCTCTAGACGTCTCCTGTGGCGCTTCATCACCCTAAGCTCCTCAGTGAACCAAGGAGCCCGGGTGGGTCGATGCCGCAGGAGAGGTCGCAAAGGCGCAACCCGGTCCAAGGCCCCAGTCGTCGCCCTATTCCAGGCAGTCACTAGGTCCTCGGAACGGGAGCGGGACAAGGCTACAGGTATTGGCCCAAGCTCCGTCAGGAATCTATCAGATTCCATCAGGTGCCTGGGGCGGTACCAGTTTATAGAGTCTGGTTCCGCCTCCTCGCGGTGGGGGATAGCGCCAGGGAAGTCCAGCCGGAGGGATGAGTGGTCTGACCATGACAGGGGCGTGATAGCTAAATCCCCTATTCCCAGATCACTCGTCCACTGTTCAGATACAAAAATGAGGTCCAGTGTGTGGCCCCCTTCGTGAGTGGGGCCCTGCACTAATTGGGTCAGGTCCATGGCCGTCATGGAAGCCATGAACTCCCGAGCCACCTCGGAAGCCGCTCCCGTTGACGGCAAGTTGAAGTCCCCCATGACCAAAAGTCTGGGAGTCTCAACTGCCGTCGCTGCGATTAGCTCGAGGAGCTCGGGCAGGGCTGCTGATGCATAGCGAGGAGCCAAGTATACAATCAGCAAGCCCCACTGCCTCCCTGGGCCCCAGCTCACACCAAGGGACTCACACCCGGGTATCTGAGGGACAGTGAACTCCCTCGGCTCTAAACATTCCCGCATAACCACCGCCACCCCACCACCCTTACCCAGGGCCCGAGGCTGATGAAATGCACGAAAACCCGGTGGGCACATTTCCACGAGGGGTAAACCACCCTCGTGGCCCAACCAGGTCTCCGTTATCCCTGCAAGGTCTAGCTCCCCCTCTGAGATCAACTCATTAATGAGGGGGGCCTTGTTGGTGACAGACCTTGCATTGCAAAGCATCAACTTAGAAAGAGAAAAAAATAGGTTGATAGTTAGAAATGCCATTTTTAGCACAAATCTCAATCTCTAAATTAAAAACAATAGCCTGAAACAATTTGAGCCAGCTTGTATATTATTTCAGTCATTGAAACATATGCTAGATTTTAACTATAGCAACCCTAACTGTGCAAAGCATTTTAAAGGGGCACTTTGCAAATCATGTTAGCACAACTGAAATATCCCTCTGAGATGTGTTAACAGCCCCATCCTTTAGAAAACACATGCAGCTACTTTAAAATCTGTTCTTGATTGTCAGTGCACTGTATATGTACATATGTGCATAGGTATACCTGCACTGATATGCTTCTGGTGGGATTGGCAGGACACACGCAGACAAATACTGACTTCAAAGTAACATGAGTATAGCAAAGGATGTGGCTGCTTTAATGATTCAAGAATGGGACCTGGTTTTTATCCTTCAGAATGCTTTAGAACAAATACAATTGCCAAGTCACATATCACCCTAAGTCTAAAATACAAAGTTTTTTTTTCTTATTTTTATTAAGGTCAATAGGAAGCCAGTCTCTCTTTTGTGTCTCTCAAAAAGGCACAAAAGAATTTTTCTGGTGAGTGATGCCCTTTTTTAAAAAAGGAGAAATTAGATCATAAAGGATGTCTGCCAACATCATCTAGATATAGGACCAATGCACCATAATGGGTTCAAAAAAAAGAAATGGGTGCAATTTGCTTTGCAGAGCTTTGCATGCACATTTCCAGCATAATATTTCTTGGATACAAGCACTGCAGAAGTTGGGGCAGATAAATACCAAATAAAAAAAAACACCACATGATTTGAGGCGGGATAGCCTCAAGATGTTCTGGAGATTGCACATTTTGCTGTCTATGGCAAGTCCACTTTTGCTGAACATCATGATTTTATAACAAGGCTATGTATAGGTAGCCATTACTTAAAGATCAGTGACCATTGGGGCTAGTGGGGGGCTAACAAAAACAAAAACTCTGCACTGGAACACTCCAGAACCACTCCTGATGGGCACGTGCACAAGGAGATGAGCCAATCGATCAATAGCCATACACAGCACAAAGCAATTTCCTGTGTCCCTATTATATTACTTTTTTCCCTATTTCGTTGCAAAAGTGCTGTTTTTTCTATTTTCTTCAGGCCTATTTTCATGCATCTAAAAGATGCTTACGGAATCTCTTGTAAGTAACTCCAAAGAGATGAGAATTTTAAAAAATGCATATTGTGCAATTACAATGCATCCAATATTTTCCACGAAACTCAATAAAACAGCAGGTGCCACTAATTAAAACTTCTTGTGTTTCTGCTGAATTTGAAACAAAATTCAAGAAATAATTTGTTCTCTGCCACTCCCAATCAGTAAGTAATACAGGATGGTTATGATGCATTTATCAGGAGCAAAAGATTATATATGTATAAAAGAAAAAGAAGACATTTTCTGAAAGCAGAGGCAAATATTCCTCCTTATCTAGAAATTTGGTTCAGTAGTTTTCAGTGTTTTCCAAAGGGGAAAAAAAAAGAATAGCTTACAGGCATGTATCCTGCTTCTAAACTCTAGACCTTTTGCCCTGTTCTCATAAAAGTGACATTTAAGAATTATGTGATACAAAGGTTTCTCTCAGTGCATGTAGGAGAACAGTGTTTTCATTATTCAAGAAGAAGAAAACAGACTGGCCTTAAGCTTTAAAAGCAAAAGTGTTATTCAGAGGTATGAGCTGAAATGATGTAGCACTCTTGCAATGCAGTCCTATATGTTAATTAAAGAGCATTTCCATGCAGAGGATTACAACTGAAGTGATAAAGCTTGATCCCGGCTTACAGACTGCTCTTGCATGCCCTAGTCTATTCCTATCCTTGCGTTGAGCTGCATTCTAGACTTTTATAAAGACTGAAAGTGCCTGGCGTTAAGCTACCAAATAATATACAGGTAGTCCTTGAGTTATGAATGTAATGGAGACTGCCTATTATATTCGTATCCTGATCCCAAGGATTTGTAGGATTGAGTCACATAACTTGACCGCAATCACTCTCTCCTTTGCCCACGCATCCGCTAATTGAATGCTCAGGTCATTAAGTACACATGAAGTATCTCAGGGTGGGGAAGGCCATGGAGGGGGGAGCTAGTGATGGAACAGGCCATCTGCTTAAATCATCCAAGGCCTCCCCCCTATCCACTACCTCATGCTCCCCACAATTGCTTCCCCCCCATCCTGCCAAGGCAGGTAGGCTTGTGAAGATTCACTTACCTAGCGAAGATCTAGAGAGTTGTCTCCTTTCCAGCCCCTCTGCTGCAGTTTCTTTGCCTGTTTCTGGTGCTCCAAAACTGGAGTGGTGAGAGCAGAGGGAGAGCAGGACAAGTGTGCCCTGCTCTGCTTCTCTGACTCACTGAGGCTGCCTGCTGCTTCTGGAGCAGCAGGCAACCTCAGTGAGTCTCCTCTAAAGGCTTCCAGTCTCAGTGCGGAAAAACGTTTACATGCTGACGGGTGGCTTTGGTGCAGCGACATTGGGTTGCTTCAAGCCTCCCATTGGCATGCAAACCTTTTTTGTGACAGACTGGAAGCTTCTGAGGGCCCTGATCTTGCAGGACTTCAGGCACCCATTCTTTGCAAAAGTGGATGGGTGCTTGAAGTCGGGCAAGATCATGGCCCCCATGATCACAAAAAGTGTTTGAATGCCGATGGGGCGCTTTGAGGCAGCGTGATTTCACTGCCTTAAATCATACCATCAGTGTGCAAACACATTTGTCCCAGAGCCTGGAAGCTTCGTTGGCATGCTGATGGGATACCTTGAGGCAGTGAAATTGTGCTCCCTCAAAGTGCCCCACTGGTGTTCAAACGCTTTTCTCCCGGAGACTGGAAACTTTGTTTGCATGCCAATGGGATGCTTTGAGGTGACAAAATCATACTGCCTCAAAGTGTCCCATGAGAATATTCACAAAACAATGATGAAACTTGAGGAGAGAGTTCAAAAAACTGCAGAGAAATAGGAACAAAGTGATAAGAAAATTGTTGACACTGACAGCAAATCGAGAGTAGAGGGAAATGATATGTGTGAAATACTGAAAGGAGAGATCGACGAACTGGAACTCTATCTCAAACTTCAAAATATAGATGAAGAAAGGGGAGAAAATTTGGCAGAAACAATGAAGAGTAATTTTGGGAGAAGCACCAGTGATAACTAAAGGCAAGCTGATGGAAGGAACAGATGGAGGGTTTCGACTCTCTATAAGATATGGAATGTACAACAAGTTGCTAAGAGAAGTCCACATAATCAAGAAAATACTTAGAATACAGATTCTACAAATGGCAAGAGATATTGGACTGCACTACTACTGGAAGGATACAGGATGATGAAATGTGACAATAAAATTAAGTTAAACTTAGTTAAACTTTGAGTATTATGTATAAGACAAAGTAATAATAGTTATAGTCAAATAAATGATTAACAATGATAATAATGCATTTATATATACTAGATTGATAATATAAAATTTTATATAAAATTGCAAATAGGACTATGGAGATGATGTTGAAAAGCCTTTTTATAAAAGATAAACAATTGTATATAGAATAGAATATAAAGATATAATATCATTGGATGATTTCAGAATGATGTAATGAAACGCCATAATATAAATTTACTTTAGATTTAGTATGCTTCATATAAAAAGGATGTAATAATAGCTATACTCAATGAATGTTTAATGATCATAATAATTGTATACATATATATTAGATTGATGATACTAATGGAAAAAACATGGAATTGGAAATTATTAGAGAATGTTACCAATACTAAAATAATAGAATGACTTAGAATAGGATATAAAAAATACTTTATTATTGGATATATTGAAGATGATATAATGAATTATTATAATATAAATGAATTTATATTTAGAATACCTTGTTTAAAATGAAGAAACTATAGTGATAATCAAACAAATGAAACATTATAACAATAATGTACATAAATTTATTTGATTGACAATATGTGACTTTAGATAAAGTTTAAGTGATGACTATGGAAAGGACGCACAAAAACCTTGTAACCAATCGACACACTGTACATAATTGAAGATGTTTTATGTTACATGTCTTGTTTGTTTATGTTTGTTTAAAAATAAAAATTTTATTTAAAAAGAAAGTGTCCCATGGGAGTGCAAATGCTTTTCCATGCCAAGACTGGAAGCCTTTGGATGAAATTCACCAAAGTTGCCTGCCACTCCAAAAGTGTTAGGTAGCCTCTGTGAGTCAGAGATCCAAGCAGGGAGCACTCTGCTCTCCCCTCCCCACTTTTGGAGTCCGGGAGCAGACAAAGAAACTCTGGCAGAGAGGCTGGAAAAGAGATAGCTCACTAGATCTTCGAAAGGAAGTGAGTCTTCACAGGGGGAGGAATAGGCAGGGCAAATGTTGCAGTGTCTCTGCGGTCATTCGTAAGGGTGAACGACTACCATGGTGCTGCAACATTCGTAACCTTGGGACTGTGTAATAAGTACTTGGGCAGGATTATATCGCAACTTCAAACAGTCACTAAGTGAACTGTCGTAACTCGGGGATTACCTATAGTCTTGGCATGACTCCCTCCCATTCCCAGCCATTTATATGACCCAAAGGCCAGTGGCTGGGAAAAGAAGGAAGGAAATTTAACTTGTAGAAGGTCATCATGACCTCCCTCCGGATATTAGGACTACCTCTGATCTCCGCTCCTTCCGTGTAAAGCTCAAGACCCACCTATTCCAAGTAGCTGGCCTGGCTCAACCATGATCTAACTATATCGCTCCTGACGGGTTTTTATTTGTGTAATTTAATTGAATTTATTTATTTATTTAGGGGTTTTTAAATATTGTGATTTTAATTGTTTTTATCCATCAGCCCACCTCCTCCTTGTACACGTTTTAGTACACGTCTTTGTTATATGTATGTCTTGTTCAGATATGTATTTTATATGTTTTATTGTACGCCGCCCCGAGTCCTTCGGGAGAGGGTGCGGCTAAGAAATAAACATTCATTCATTCATTCATTCATCATCAACAGGGTTTCTAAAGTGTGATCTATGGAAACTGGAGAGATCACTTGATGAGATTCCATGACAGGTTAAGGAAGGAAAAGTTAACTCAAATACAGCCAGTTTTCTATCATTAAATATGTCTCTTAACATCTGTTTAAATCAGGGGTGTCCAAATTTGGGGACTTTAAGACTTGTGGACTTCAACTCCCAGAATTCCCCAGCCAGCCATGCAAACAGGCTCTTCAGAGGAAGAATATTTTAAAATCCCTAGTTTTGATACAAGCTATCTTATGCTGCTTGCAAAATGGAAAAAAAAGGTGAATGCAGGCAATTTATATACAAGGCTAAAAATATTCACATCAATCTCAGGGCTTCAAAAACACATTTTAAGATGCTTAAATAACCAAACACTTTAGGGATATATTAGTCACGGGTGCCTCATTTTCTTTTTTAAAGCACTGGCTTATTTTGCTAAAATTGGGATAAATCATTCTGTACATTATATGTACAATTTCATTTTAGATATATACTTTGGTTTACAGCACTGAAAAAGTAGCAATAGACTGTCACACTGAGTTGAATAAACAATTGGCAAGTAGGGAAACATTCTAGAAATTATAAATTGTACTTTCTGGCTTGACATTTTATGTGCCAATTTGTGAGGCATTCACAATGTAAAGAAATGCTTCCATGAAACCCTTTAGTCTTTTCAGGTAGTAAAAAGAAAATTTATCAAGAAACAGAAATATTTCAATGGCCAAATTCTCAGCATTTCCTGTTCTATTTTTATTAATACTAGTACCGTGTTTATTAGTACCGTGTTTCCCCGAAAATAAGACAGGGTCTTATTTTGCTTGGGCCTTAATATCAGGAGGGGGGCTTATTGGTTTGGGATTGCCGGATGGCTGCTCTCTTGGGAGCATGTGCCAAAAGAGCCGGGCACAGCCTCGGGGCAAATGGCTGTGTTGTGCTGTCGCAGCAGCACAACAAAGCCGCCATGAGGTGACCACGTTCATGAGCAGCTGCATGGCAACCCCCCTTTCTAGCGGGGCAGAGTGCCACTCATCAACCCAGTAATATCCCAAAGGCGCTAAGCACTTGTTCTGCCTCCAGCTCGTGTGCCTCCCAGCCTCACCATGCCCAGCTCTCCCTGCAGGGCTGGGCCAGGGCGCCGCCACTGCAGCCCCGCTGCCGCCGCCGCCACTAGAGTCTTCCAACAGCCAACCCACAACCATAGATTGTAGTCCCAGAGCGGCTGCTGCCGGAAGACTCGGCAGCAGATCTTCGGAGTTTGGAGCCAGTTATGCTCGGAGCATGGTGGCGGTGGAGGCAGCAGGGTTGTGGTGGCGGCGGCGGTAGCAGCGGGGCCATGGCGGCGTCCTGGCCCAGCCCAGCCCGAACTGGAGGCAGAACAAGTGCTTGCGCAACCTCTCTTTCCAGCCGGGCAGAGCGCCACGCAGCTTAGCGCCTTTGGGATATTACTGGGTCGGTGAGTGGCGCTCTGCCCAGCTGAAAAGAGATGTTGCCGGGAGGCTGCTCATGAGAGCAGCTGCCTGGCAACCCCCCGCTCCAACTGGGCACAGCGCCACCCACCAACCTAGCGGTATCCCAAAGGCATCAAGCAATGTGAACACCTTTGCCCCCCCCTGTCCCCGGCTCCTGCGAGTTTGCGCCTTCGGAATATCACTAGGTTGGTGAGTGGCGTTCTGCCTGGCTAGAGGGGGGGTTGTCCGGGGGGCTTATTATTGGGGGAGGGCGTATATTTTTGTCCACAGGAAAAATATGGCATGGTCTTATTATCAGGACATGTCGTAATTTCGGGGAAACACGGTAGTAGTTTAACAAACAGAAAAAATACACTTAGTTTATGACTAATAAAGCAATTAAAAAAAACTGAATAAGCTTTTATTTTGGGCCTGGCTAAACAAAAAAGTTAGTGTTTTTTTGTTAATTAAATTCCTTCAATGTCTAGACTTGTCTCAAAATAATATTCAGGATGGCAAATATCTTCTAGAAAAGTGTTGAACATAAAAAATTCTAGCAATTGTTTCAAAATCACTCTAAAAAGTATTCCTTCTTTGAGGTATATTAGTACAGCATTCATTTTTGATACTGAAAAGCTCAATGACCTTTCCTCTCAATAAGATTAAAGACCTGAAACATAACATACAGGTGGGCTATCTATTCATATTCATATTCTCCCTTTGTCTCCATCGTCAAGGCCCATGATGGTGAACCTATGGCATGCATGCCAGAGGTGGCATGCAGAGCCCTCTCTATGGGCTCCAGGTTCGGCACTTGGTGCCAAAAAGATTAACCATCATTGGTCAAGGCTGTTCCCTGAACACAGGCAGATGAAAGCAGTGACATTAAGAAGTGCTGGCTGTCCTCACTTAATGACAGTAATTGGGACCAGAAGTTCTGTCGCTAAGTGATGCAGTCATAAAACACAATGCCACATAAATGCACCACTTAGCAATGGCAATTCCAGCAGTTCCCTTTACCATTGTTAAGATAATCACCATAATTGTTAAACAAGGGCTTTATGTGACTGCTTCTTCTGATTACCTCCTGGCTTCCCTATTTTCTTGTGGGAAGCTATTAGGAAAAGTTGCAAACCATGATCACAGAGTTTGCTGCAACAGTTGGAAATCTGGGCTGACAGGCAAGCACCCAGATCACAGCTGGAACTTTGAGGACTGGTTCTAAGTACTACTCATTCAGCACCTTTGTAGGTTTCAAAGGTTACTGAACAAATAGACTTTAATTAAAGACCAATTGTAAATTACAAAGCCTATCTAGGCTGGGCTTAACTCAATGCTCAAGTTTAGTTTAAATGATATATATATATAACTCTTTCCTCAATCTTACCTTCTCATATTCAATCTCAAAGCATTAATAGCAAATTTACAGCACGCTCATAAATCCGGCATAGAAAATGAAATAAATCTCTGTTGAAGCAACATGCATGCAAAAGCCCTCTCACAATTGCATATTCTAATCACAATCCATGTTCTGTATTTTAAAAGTATCTATAACCGATAGATAAAAGAAGCAAGAAAAATGAACCACACAGAAATTACTTTGGGGTTTTATTACTTTTTGTTATATATTTCATTTCTGGGTATTATCAGTCTACCAAATTTGGAACCTTCTGTAAAATTATACAATGTAATTGCAAAAAACACTTTAAGCAACATGTGAGATTTGCAGCTTCATTTCAGTTCTATAAAAGATACAAGCAACAGTAAAATGAAATTATTTTGCCAGTACGAAAATGAAGAAACAAGTTTCTACAGAGATCAGAGGTGATGTAGCTAGTCACTACAAGTAACACAACTGCTTGAGATAATTAAAAACTGTCCTCTATAGCAATTAAAAAATTATGTTGCTATATATTCTATTTAAGGATGTCTGCTGTCTATGTTTTAGACTATTATACAGCAATTCCATCCTTCCTGGTAGAGGAAAAGATAAAGGAAATGTTAGGAAAACATAGGATGATGTCTGGATCCTGTCGCACCTTAAATTCTACGAATGAACCAGAATATTTCAAAGCCTGATTTGGAAGCAGCTTATTTGACATGCAACTGTTCCCCCCTTCCCCCAAATCAATCAGTAACACCTGTTCGCTGTTCTATTCCAATGAATCTCAGTTCATTAGACATACCTAGTATTACAAGAGTCACAAAACTACATTTCCGGAATAAAAGTCAACCTATCAGTTAAAAAATAAAGAACAGTATCAATCATTAAGTATAAATGCAACCGAATGCCACATTTCAGAAGACACTGTTTACTAAGCTACCTGCAAAAAAAGTTAGCTGAAATGGGCTACATAGGGTATTCTAAAGGAGTTTTAAGGCAAAAGCAGGATAATCCAGAAATCCATTTTAATTCATCTCAATAGACAAGGATAAAAAGTGGAAGTGCTGAACTCCCATATATCATGTTCACAGGCTAAATCACTCAGAATAGATCCTCAGAAACAAGATCATTTTCTTCTAATTTTCTGGCCTGCCTTAGGTTCAGCTTGTCTTGGGGATAGATGTGCAATGGCTAGATGGTCATCTAGAACATTGTCGATACTGTGTTTGTGAATGCTGCATGCAGTGGGCCCAGCCCATTTCCCAACTCATAATTACTCTGCTGGTGATAATTACAAACACACACACACACACTTACTTATTGGACCTTTATTTGCTGGATTGGTCATCAACCTTCCTTCATATTTTCTATAGTTATCTTCCTAGTGTGTCCACATTCTTTTAAGTGGTTCCTCTCAGCTCAAGAGACACTGAAAAAATTCTAGACATGCTACTTAGTTGTTATAGGGTATAATAATAGAATCTTGAAAACTTGTCCAAGTTTTTCTCTCTTCCATCTGATACTAAACGAAATCAAGATGGAATTATTTTGAATTTCTCACGCATCCTTCTCCATCTGGATTGGACCATCTAATCTCTTCTTCAAGTCCCTCCATAACCGTTTGTTTCTTCTTTCCTCAAAGTCAGCTCTAAATTCCTTTAGTTTAGCTTCCCATTTCAAGTAGAACTATAATAATTGAATCCTTCATAAACAAATGTTTTAAGAAAATTCCTTAATTTTAGAGAAAATATATTAATTGATATTTTACCACTTTTCAAGAAAAGTTAGTGACTGCTTTTCACCAGGAAACATTTCTACACATTTTATACAGGTGACCTGCCCATGACAACTGCAAACTTGAACGTAGACTTTATTTACACATCATAAATGTTCCACTGTATTTTTATAAAAGTTGGAAGCAAAATTCTGTTCAGTATGAAAGGCTAGGCAAGAGTCTAACAGACTTACGGTATCTGTTAAAAGTAGTTTTACACTACTCAGGGAGAGACTCTAATACACTGGTTATCAATCTGTGGGTCGGGACCCCTTTGGGGGTTGAACAACCCTTTCACAGGGGTCGCCTAAGACCATTGGAAAACACATATTTTCAAAAAAAATACAGAAAACAAAAAATAATTTTATGGTTGGGGGTCACCACAACATGTGGAACCGTATTAAAGGGATTAGGAAGGCTGAGAACCACTGCTCTAGCACATAAAACTGTTTAATGTGATAGCCATTTGTCATCAGCATTGTACCCTGATTGGGTGGTAAGTTGCTAGGCAGCCTGTGGATTTCCCAGTCTTCTGTCTTGCTAATAATTCACAAGGGGACCTACCAACTATTTGCTGACTCATAGGCAAACACAGTGAGAAAGAAACATATTTGCAATTCTCAGATGCATTTCTTTGAGGGAAGACTTTTAAGAGAAACTGATTGGCATCATGCTGGGTCTTTTCATTGCTGGCCTATTAAATATCTCTGAGAAGAGTTCCACCTTGTTCAAACAATCAAGGAACCCAAGAAACAAACTTCTATTCCCAGAGCACTGTTGCTAGAATTATCACTGAGGGTAAACTTCAGTTTCTATTTACCCATTTTTTCTTATTCTATATAGTTTTCATAAAGATTTCAAAAAATGGCTAACACTTCAGGAAGCAAAGCAAAAACCTGCAATCTATCAACTCTGCAGGAGAACTGAGTTCAATTTAAATGTGTTATCTATCAGCATCAAATTGTAAATGTTTAAGATGTCATGCCAAGTTTGTAAAAATATCTCTGCCTGGATAATCTCTGCCATTTCGTTGTCTGAAGTACAATACAGAAAACATTTCAATGAAGTATCAGATTTTTAAAATTGATCTACTTTAAAAATAAACATTATATTACCACAATCATTTTCAATATATTATCTTGTGCAGGACAAAAATAAACAGAATATGCAACTATATTAAACAAAATGTTTATGAAGCCACTCTCAGAGTAAATTAAATATGATATTACATATAGAATTAGTTTCAAAATGTCCTTGTTTACAAATGGCAACTATATAACAAAGGGCCAAAAATCTCTATCCTGTGTTCTACCAATTTTTTTATAAGGGAATACAAATATTTGGAAACAAGTAGGATCTTTAAATGGACATACTAGTGTAAATTAAGAATAGTAGATTGAATTATAGATATCAGACTCATGTTTTTGAAAATATCATCACCACCTTATGATCATTTTAAGTTGTTAAATTTATTTGAACCTCTCCTCAAATGAAAATAAATATTACATTTTTAATCAGGATTCTAGGGTAACCAAGCAAAATGATTAGCTTGATAAATCACTCCATTTATTTCCCCACCAAATGCCATGTATTAATACCCATTAATTCCCCATTAATGCCATGTAAAAGATTGGATTTAGCCCTGTTAATATAAGCAAAGTGTTCAAAGCCCCAAAAGTACTTTAATCACCATTTTAGCACTCAGACAGTGAAACATTCGTTTCCAGCAGGGGACCATCTCATTTTCTCCATTATGGTCAAGTCAGTGGCAGCTGGTGATTGGGTTAATTGCATGTTTAAGCAGAAGGGATGCTTGTGTTTAAACATACAATCTAATTATCTTCCTACAAGGGCTTTTTATCCAACTCAACACTTGTGTGTGTGTTGCGGGGCTGTGGCTGTGGAAGAGTGTAAGAATCCAAAGAGAGGCCAGGGCTAAAGAAAGCAATGCCTGTGACCTTTGTAGCCAAATATCCAATCTGTTGTTAAGAATCAGACTTCTCAACATGGTCATGATATTCAGCCAATCATACCTAGTTGGATTTTATAACAACTGTAGCGCAAATATACTGTACATCATCCGTTCTGCTATGGTTACTGAAGAATGAACAAAACATAAAAATACTAAAGCCAATAAAGAAGGCTTTCTCACTGAACACAGAAAATAAGGACAGCAATACTGAATTCTCAATGTGTTGTATCATAAAGAAACAGCAACCAAAGATTAATGGAGCCAATCCACAATTCCTGTAAAGTACCAATTTCAAATCCAGTGCTTATAAAATATGCATTATTTAAAAGGAAATTGAGGCTTCACACTTAATTATTTCGAAACTTCCTTCCAATGGGGGAAAAATAAATTAAAGGGGCATTAAGGTAACAGTTACTGTGTTGATAGATGTTTATGGTTTTAAAATAAATTATATTATAAAGTATAACTTCCTTGCATAGCCTCAGAATAAGAACAATATCGTACAAAAGAATATGAGTGCAAATTTTCCCATTAAAATCTTATATCAGCTCTTAAGTAGTTTTAAGAAGTTCATTATTTCCTGGGCTTCTGCTTCTTTAATAGAAAGAGATAATGTTTGCTGGTTTATGGGAAGATTGGGAAGAAATAGAAAAATTCACATAAAACCCATGACTATCTACCATAGTCACTCATACCTACCTACCACTATCAGGAACAGTTTGGTAGATTAGCAGTTTAGTGTTCAGGCACTCGGTAGGACAAAAACCTTAGCAAAACTAGCAAATTCAGGATATTCAGCCTGGCACTTCTAAGCAAGATGGGATCTTTTAGAAGAGAAACAACTCAAGAAGTTTGTCTCCAAATGGGCTCCTCATTAATACTAGTTGAAACAACTAAGTGGATAGAGACTGGGCTTCAAGTACCAGATTGCTTTTTTATGAATGTTAAAAGGATTATTTAGAATTCTGGTGTATTCCTTTGTGCAAGTACTGTATATTGTAGAAAATGTTTTCCATGCTCTAACGGACAAAAGAGAATTTTTAAACCTTCCTTTAAAACTGTAATTCTTCAAAAATTTGTTAGAAATTGTGCTCTTTACCTTCTATTTTGCATGCCAAACCCCTAAAGGGGCTGGAAGATATTTCAGGATGTTATTTGCCAGACTCTGAGGGGCTATTATAAAGCTGGGAGTTCTCTTTAACAATTGCTTGGTTTTCTTTCCTCTAAGAATATAAATGTGTAAAGACAGATAACATCAAGAAGCAGGAGGGGAGGGGGAAATGTAAAACTGTGAAGTGGAGGTATATCTACATCTATATCTACATCTATATCTATATCTACATATATATGTGTGTATATGTATTTTGTGTGTATATATAACATATTTTTCGGAGTATAAGACGCACCGGAGTATAAGATGCACCAAGGTTTTGAAGAAGCAAATTTTTTAAAAAGTAGGTAGGTAGATAGAGGGATAGAGAGGGAGACAAAGAGAGGGAGAGAAAGAGAGAGAAATAGTAGTTAGGGAGTAGATAGGGAGAGAGTGAGAGTAGTTATGTAGGTAGGTAGATAAAGGGAAAGAGAGAGATAGAGAAATAGAGAGAGATAGAGAAATAGAGAAATACAGTAGGTAGGGGGAGATAAAGAGTGTAGGTAGGTAGGTTGGTAGGTAGAGGGATAGAGAAAGAGAAAGAGAAAGAGAGAAGAGAGAGAAATACAGTAGGTAGGTAGGGAGAGAGAGAGAAATAGAGAGAAATACAGTAGGTAGGAAGAGAGAGTGAGAGTAGGTAGGTTGGTAGGTAGAGAGGGGAGAGAGAGAAATACAGTAGATAAGTAGGGAGAGAGTAGGTAGGTAGGTACGTAGAGGAGGAGAGAGAGAGAGAGAAGTACAGTAGGTAGGTAGGGAGAGGTGTTATATCCTTGACTTATGACCTGACAGCCGGCAACAGCCAAGTCACGCCTGATTGGCTAAGACGCGGCTTGGCTGAGCGCGGGCTGTTCGGGCTGTTCCTATTGGCTGCCCTGCTTGACAGCTCCATATAAATAGCTGTCAAGCAGGGAAGGTGCTAAAGTTGCTGTAAATAGTTCTGACTGTTGTCTGTTGAGAATAAACCTCGTTTAAATCGCCTCAGCGGTGCCGCACCTCATTCCTTCGACCAATATATAAAAAGGGGGATAGAGAGAGAGAAATAGAAAGAGATAGAGAGAGAAATACCCTAGATTGGTAGGGGGAGAGTAGGTAGGTTGGTAGGTAGAGAGATAGAGAGAAATAGAGAGAGAGAAATACAGTAGGTAGTAGGGGGAGAGAGAGTAGGTAGGTAGGTAGATGTTTCCAGGTGCTGGAGAAGGAAATCGCTGGAGCACCTAAGACTTTGTTTCTGCTGGCACAGCACTTGATCAATGTAATTCTCATCAATTAGTTAAAGAGCTTTCCAAAAGGGAAAAAAACCCTTTTTGCACTCTGCAAGCCTCCCCCAAATGGCCCATTTTTCACGAAAACGGGCCTGTTTGTTTTCAAATAAAGGGCATGAATAGCCGGGGGAGGGGGGGCTTGCAGAATGCTCCGGGGGGGGGCAAAAGCTAGCAAAAACCAGCCCCATTTTTTGTCAAAACAATTGTATGCATAACCTTATGGAAGCTTATAAAGTGCTTCTGAGGGCTGGGGGGCAAAAAACGGCCCATTTTTTTGCTAATTTCTGCCCTCCCCAGCCCCCAGGAACTCCCTGAAAGCTTCCATAAGGGCATGCATGGCCATTTTGGTGAAGGGGCGGGGCTTCATAAGGCAAAGAATGCTGTATTCAGTGTATAAGAGGCACCCAGATTTTCAGCCTCTTTTTTTTTTTTTGAGGAAAAAAGGTGCGTCTTATAGTCTGAAAAATACGGTAGATATGTGTGAATACATATACATAAATTCATCCTCATTATTTTAGCCATTGTCTATCTACTACAGGATGAAGGCCTCTTCTTGCTGATGTCGTCAATCCATCTTATTTTGGGTCTCTCATGAAATGGAAATGGGTTAGTCACATAGCAAGAAGAACTGATGGTAGGTGGACCAAGGCTGTCATAGAATGGATCCTACTTGATAAAAAGTGAAAGAGATCTAAAACATATAATACATACATACATATACATATTACAATGATTAAAAACTAATACAAACAAAACTCAAAGAAAGGAAAGTAAAAAGCATAGCAAAAATTGCAAAGAAAAAAGTTTAAAAAGAACAAAAAAATAAATAAAAATAAATGAAATATATAAAGTGACTTCCAGTCTTCATTACAGGTCAAGGACTCTTGACTTACAACATTCATTTAGTCAAAGTTGTACAAGCAATGTCAATGGGTGAAGCCAGAGTCACTTAACAATCTCATGATTCACTTAACAACTGCAGTGATTCATTTAACAACTGTGGCAAATGGGGCACAACTTATTTAACAACTGTCTTGCTTAGTAATGGAAATTTTGGGTTCAACTGCAAGTCAAGGACTATCTGTACAACAAGTACTTATAAACAAATTTCGTAATTCTGCCCTGATAAGGTTACAAACAGATGCCTCATTCTTTCGAAAACCTGTATCTATAATCAAATCCATAAGACATCAACTTTTCAATCCTGGTGTCATCAAAAAGTCCATAGCGTGTTGTCAGAAATTCATGAAAACAGGTCTTGATCAACTAGACGAAATTTATATTCCTCTCTTTTACCTCTGAATACCTTTAGTTCATGCAAATATTTGATGGTTCTTCCATTCTTCTTTGCCCCATTGCTTAGGTTTCTTTGAGGCTGCAACAAGCCTCTTTTGTAAATCTAATAAAAAGACATTATCCAGATCAGCCTGCTCCTTTTGTATAACCAGTAAAGACCTTATCCAGTTCATTCTTTTGGCCTGTCACTTGCATCTCCACTTTAAATACCTTCTCTTTTTTAATCCAATTTTTCAGATTCCACAAGTTTTACATACAGCAAGATTTGTTTCACATTTGCAATACTTTCATTAATATATTTTCAACATTGTCTATCCATTGAAGCAGACAATGACATATACACAACAAACACCTGTTGTCACCACAGTTTTTTCACCAATGTTTCTAGCACAGAAGTGAAGAACCATAACCACTTTTTTGAGGGGGGTAGTCATGAAATCCAAGATTATGTCTTCAGAATTTGACTTCAAACTCCCCCCCACCCCCCTTGCAAAGGAATAAAACAGGAGAATTAGACTTCTGGTCGGCTTAATATAGACCTCCACACTTTTTTAAAACAGTAAAAAAGACTCTGTCCTAAACCTTTTGAACATTCCCATTAACCTCTTTAGACTCATTTATTGGATAATGCCACCAAAATAATAAAAAATACTCCATATAACTATCCAAAATATCTATCTGCCTGTACTGCTATTAACAGATTGCAACACAAAATATGTAAGCATACCTACACAATGTCTGTTATTATGGGGACTTTATTTGATTTGAAAATATGTATGTATGAATATTGATACAGTTGTAAGTATCAAATATGGAATCTTATATACAACAATCACCTCAGAAATAGCTATATAGATTAAAGTCTGCCTTTTGTCCTCCCACTTTTGCCAGCGTCAATAGCACAGAGGAATATTTTGGGAAAACATGAGTTTTTAATACAATTTGACCAGTACCTGAAGCATCAAGTACTCTCTGTCTGGGTTTATTATTAGCTATTACCATTTTCTTTACATTCTGCTATTTGATAACATTCAGTTTGTACAATGAAACAATCGCTCTCAAGCTTTTTTTCCAGTGAACCATGAAACAGGAAATTGCTTTAATAAATCATTATTTCGTATTGCAGATGGCAATTCGTATTCCTTGCTCATTAGCAAGCAGGAAATCATTTGTTAAATCGTTTGCTGCTGCCTTTTTGTTTTCAGGGAGATCAGAAATATCTTACAATTATCAGACTTCTTTTACAGCTTCTGAAGGTGTGACTTTAATTTCTTTATTTGCAATTTCTTCATGATTTTTTTAGAGTGCAACATCATATGCACTAAAATGTATTATCATTCTCATCAGGCAAGGTCCATTTTTGGCAGTCAGTGGAACTGGAGTTCAAAACTAATTCTAAATAGGTATAAAGAACTTATAATTACCGCATTCCTGGTTTAGGCATTCCGTTTAACGGTATCAATGATTACACTGTACTTGTTACCTAACCTGTTATGTGATAGTTTACCTTGGTTTCACTGAAAAAATTCCATCAGTATATGTGATTGTACATAAAGAATTTCATGGCATTTGAAATCAGTCTATATTTTCACAACCCTCACATAAAATTACATAAATGGTAGCCTAATTCACAGCTAATAAGAAAGAAAGGCTCACTGGAGAAGAGCCTAATGCTGGAAATGATTGAGGGGAAAAGAAGATGATGACAACGACAGAGAATGAGGTGGCTGGATGGAGTCACTGAAGCAGTCGGCGTGAGTTTAAATGGACTCCAGGGGATGGTAAGGACATGAAGGCCTGGAGGAACGTTGTCCATGGGGTTGCAATGGGTCGGACATGATTTCGCGACTAACAACAGCAACAAATTCACACTGGGTACTAAGCCACAATAAGCTTTAATTAATTTTTGGCTTTTTGTGTTGTACTATGGTTTTTGTTCAGTATGTTGTATTAAGCAAGCCATAAAATTAGCATGATGTATGAAGCTAGTAAGTATGTTGACATTTTAAAAGTTATTTTCTGCTAAAATAGATAACAGACTAAATCTCAAATATGTCCACTGGCTTCATTTCCATGTGAATTAATGACTGTTTTTATACTTTATCATTCATAAAGATTAGTGATACATCATGATTCCATCCTAGTGATGTATCATAGGCTGGACTAAATAGCATATAGCAATTATAAAACAAGGTATACATCATGATTCCATCCTAGTGGTGTATCATAGGCTGGACTAAATAGCATATAGCAATTATAAAACAAGGTAAAACAGATTACTGCTTGAAGTAATTTGGAGTAAATAATTTAGCCTAGACTGGCTGAAGACTCAACATGCTGGGACAAGCCACCTCACATACTCCAAATACCAAGCAGCAAAGCAATGCCAAAGAACCAGTCAAAAGATACGATTTTATCACATGATCAGCAACAATAGATGGTTTGGTGGAGAACAGGATATCAGAGTCAATTATAGACACACGCTAATTTTGGTTCTGCTTCCGTCTTTCTCCCTTCCAATGACACTTACATTTTGTCACATAGCACACCAGATTTATAGCAAACCTCCAAACACCTAAAATGCATACTCTTACATTTGTACTATTTTTACATGGAAACTAGCAACAAATTACGCAAATCGATTCCCCTATAGATATATTACATCTCATTGTGTTGGTGCAACTTTAGTCAATCTAGCCCAATGCTTTTTCTCTGATAGTCTCACACGGTGAAGAGCACGACACCAGGTTAAAAATTGCCGAAAGTCACTTGCTTAAATAGGCAATATAAAAATCAAATCTTAGAATCAGACTAAAGCTGGAAGGGACCTTGGAGGTCTTCTAGTCCAATCCCCTGCTCAAGCAGGAGACCTTATACCCATGATGGCGAACCTATGGCACCATATTGGTGGGCACACGAGCTCGCTCTGGCACACATGTGTGTGCTGGCCACCTGATTTTCGAGCCTTCTGGGCCCACCAGAAGTCAGGAAACAGGCTGTTTTAGGCTTCCAGAGGGCCTCCGGGGGGATGAGGAAGGCTGTTTTTTCCCTCCCCAGGCTCCTAGAAAGGGTCTGGAGCCTGGGGAGAGTGAAAAACAGACTTTCTGGTCTGACTGGAAATCGGCAAACGGGCGATTTTTGGCCTCAGGAGGGCCTCTGGGGGGGTGGAGACCCTGGGGAGGGCAAAATACGGGTCCACCGTGCCATTGCGTGCCAAAGGTGGAGGGAGGGCAGGGCACGCATGTGCGGGGGAGAATTCTGTGCATAGAATTATGGGTGTTGGTACGAGCGTGCAAGGGTACGACCCTGCACTTCCCCTGCTTTTGGCACGCGATGGCAAAAAGGTTAGCCATCACTGCCCTATACTATTTCAGATAGGTGACTGTCCAGTCTTTTCTTTAAACCCTCCAGGGATGAAGCCTGTTTGTCTTCACTGTTCAGAAGTTTCTCCTTAATTCCAGATTGCTTCTCTTCTTGATTAGTTTCAATCCATTGTTTCTTGTCCTGCCTTCTGGTGCTTTGGAAAATAAGCTGACCCCCTGTTCTTTGTGGCAGCCCCTCAAATACTGGAATACTGCTCTTATGTCACCCCTAGTCCTTCTTTTCTCTAGCCTGGCCATTCTCAATTCCTGCAACCGTTCTGCATGTGTTTTTGTCTCCAGGCTCTGAATTATCTTAGTTGTTCTTCTTTGCACTTTTTCCAAAGTCTCAACATATTTTTTGTAATGTAGTGAACAAAATTGGGCGCAGTTTTCCAGGTGTGATTTTATTAAGGACATATGTAAGCAGTACTAATATTTCACATGATTTTGATTCTATGCCTCTGTTTATACAACCAAGAATTGTATTAGCTTTTTTGGCTGCTGCTGCACACTGCTGGCTCAAGGTTCCCTCTCCCAGTTCTGTTTTTGAGCCAGATTTCGCCCAATCTGAATGAATGAATGAATGAATGAATGAATGAACGGTGATATTGCCTGTTATAGCAGAACCCATCATCTTCAGATAGGTAATCAAAGAATATAGCTATTAGAAGGAAAATAAGCAGATTTGCTCCTTTTGCTGCCTCATCTTCTTTAATATAATGGATTCTTGTATTGAAGATTATCACACAAAGTGAGATTAAATTTCATTCTTACTCTCTGTATTCTTCCCAGACTTGGTCCAGAAAATAATAAAAATGATTGTAAAATTGAAGCCAGAATCTTTTCTTTTAGGTTTCATGGATAAGCAAATTGAAAGAAAACATGGGACTTTGCTTTTGTATATAACAATGGCAAGACTTTTATATGTACATTTTATTGGATGAGTATATAAGAGTAGAGAACAGAATAAAGATATACAGAGTAGAATGCTATGAGAATTCTCCTTTTACAAATATGTACTAGTAATATGTGTTTAACATAGTCATATAACAGAGCAAGAAAAAATATCCACAAAATAAGAAAATATTGCATTTATCTCTATTAGGATTTTGCAAATTTGAATACCTCCCTTTATATTATACCCTATTGAACCTGGTCATATTTCTTATACACCCTGTTTTGCAAAAAAAATGTCCAAAAGATTTATTTATATGACACTGTGACTTCTATTCATTCAAAAATTGAACACACACAAATCTCAAACGTTTTTCATTCCTTCACAGTGCCTGTTGCTTGCAGTGATTTATATTTACAGCACTTTAACCAACAAAGCAGGAAACAATTTTCTTTTAAACTAACCCCAAACAATCTTAGCATGTTCCCTCTGAAAATATTTTTCCTTTGAGAGAAAAAATATGCATGTCATTAGTATTAAAGAACATTCTAATAAAGACTGTCAACTATAAAAACATCTAAATCAGGAGGGAGTGCATAAGGAGTATGTAATTCTTGAAAGAGGAAGTATTATAGATAAAATACATTCTAAAGTGAAAGAACTCCCAATACATACATAGTTGGAGTATCAGACTATGTTTAACTTCACTCTGGACCTAGAAATATAATTTCTAGAAGTTATCTATTGATCTTGCCTCCATATCTTACATATGCCATCTGTATTTATTAGCCTTTATTTATTAGCTTTTATTACCCCCACAACTTTTAAAGCCGTAGTTGACCTAATGAGTAATCAATCTTGGTTAAAAAGCAACTTTATGCTGAATCTATAAAGCTATTATATAATCACAATTCCAGAGTATCGTAAACTGTCGCAGTTTTACTTTTTCCTCTTATTCTTCCTTCCTTATTTTAATATACAATCACAGCAATTCAAAGGAAACTGAAATACAAGTAAATATGAAACATGATTTATTCTACTGAAATTTTAAAAGGGAACCATATCAAATGCTGTCCAATGTTCTGGTTAATAAATGCAAGACAAGAGAACATTCATTTCAAAGTTGAACTCAATTTCTATTTTATTATGGAATATTCTTAATAATTATGCAGCTGTTCGCTACCATGTATTCTCTTAAAGATACAAGATTATTTTCATTCTTATTAATACAGTGTAATCAAAAACAATAAAAATCAAATTCAGCCATACTATATATACATCAAGCTAAAGTTCTCAAACAGAAGGAAAGTTCTCTTATGGGAATGGGAAAATTTCTCTACCTTTAAATCAAAATGAAAACATATTTAAAACTTGGTCCTTTAAGCATGAAAGCAAAAAAACTTGGCTCTATTTTAATGAACTTTATCAAACAAATTGGTTTGCCTAAATACATTTCAATTACCTAAAACCAATTTATTTGGCTTGAAATTAGTCTATCCCATTTACTCTTTTGCTGCACAATTTGTTCTGGGATATGTCCTTGTTAGTCAGACAAACTCATTGACATAGCTATGTAACACCCAATAAAAAAACAAAAACAAAATACATTTCTGAAATATATGATTCCAAATCTGGTCTTTTAATTCATGTCCCATTAGGATCATAAATTGCCGCTTCCTCTTTGCATACTTAATCTGATGAGCCAAAAATGTAGAATCATTATTAAGTCAGTCATAGCAAAGGGAAATTCCTTTCCATGTTCACATAGTTTGTGGCTTGGCCCACCTAGTTGAATTAGTTCTATTATTTCATTAGAAAAAAATGTGGGCTTTCCTCTCCCCTTTTTCATTTTGCTAAATTTCTGGTCCAGGCTAGGAGGGCTGATATAGAAAGTTGATGAGATTTAGTGATATTTCTTTGTAACAACAGTTATGCAAAAATATTAGGAAAGTTTAAGACTTTCTGTTCTGAGAGGTCATGATTCACAAAAATGGATTTGGTATAGGCAGGATTCATAGCATTCACCATTCTGATGTTGCCTCCAAGAATAGGGGGAGACTATTTGTGGCTGAACTTGAACACAGAACTAGTCTAACACCAAGCTCACAGATACACTCTTTAATGCTTGGCATTTCTATAAATGTCGATGTGCTTCATTTATTTAATTCTCAGTAAAACAATCAATTTTATTAACTGAGATATTGTTGAATCGTGCTTGCTGCTGCTAGAAATCAAAAGACACATCATGTACTGCGGGGTTGTTTTGGAAGGCAGGAAGAAGATAGAAAGCAATTCTGTATCCAAAAGACACACAGTAAAATCTGGCAGAACATTCTCCAGAAACCTCATATCTATCTACCGAGAAGAGCATGGGTGGTTGCATTTTTAGATTCAATTTATTAAGCGTTAAAGCAGAGGCTAATCATCATCTAACAGAAATGACATTTTAAAACCACAGAATTCTTTTAACACTCAATTTTATGTCTACAAACCTAACAAGGAAAGAAAGGAATTATTTAATTAATAATTTTATGAGGAAAGGATTTCCTGGGTACTTGCATGACACATTTCTGTCAGAAATAGAAATAGAACTTTGTTCACGCTGCAATGGTATTTACATCAAAGTACCAGAACATGTACTTTACATTCTCAGTTATTAAATCAAGCAAAAATATTATTGCCTCCTCATTCCTTCATTAAAACTTTCACATTTCCCACATTTTGAAAATATATCTGCAGAACAGCGCCTGCATTTTCTGTGCCATATAAGAAGAACACATCTTCTTTCCCCTGTCCTTACCACTTTCGATAGAGGGACAATTGAAAGCATCCTGTCATATGGTATTACTGTAGTTTGGAAGTGGTACTGTTTCGGAGGAGAAGGATGTGCAGAGTGGTTAGGACAGCAGTAAAGCTTATCCACTTCCTTCTTTCCAGGACATAACATATAAGTATCGTATGACCAGGATCTGCAATATTGTCATGGACACTTCACATCCTCCTCATGACTGGTTACTTTGTTATCTTCTGGGAGGAGGCTTTGTGCTATCTGAAGCAGAACAACTAGATTCTGTAATAGCTTTGTACCATACAGTATCAACTTTGTTAATTCTCAACTCTTTTTTCTGCTTAGTATTCAAAATGGACTGTGATTAATCTGTGTGTGTGTGTGTGTGTGTGTGTGTGTAGAATGTGTGTGTGCAAGTATGTGTATGGGACGTGCGATGAGGTTGATGGCTGGTGAGGCACTGCACAGTGGTGGCTTTCAAATATTTTTAGACTTGTGGACTTCAACTCCCAGAATTCCACAGCCAGGCATGCTCAGTTCTGATTTAAAGCAACAGCATGTTTTTCTCCTTTGCGAAATAAGTTTCCTTTTTTCATTCACTTTTTCTTCTCCCTTCCCCTCCTTCCTCCCTCTCCCCCTTCCTCCTCCTCTCTCAAACACACACACACACACACACACACACACACAGAAGCTGGATTGGACTACCTCTCCTACCCCCTTCCTTCTCTCACTCACTCTCAAACAAACACACACACACACAAAAGTTGGATTGGATATCTTTTCCAGTGGCTTGAAAGCAGCTCCTCTGCCATCCTCCCATTCCCTTGCTGCCTTCCCCAAACACCTCCACCATTGCAAATGCAGCCTGCTGTCTGGGTGAGAAATCCCTGGAACGCAATAAAGCCCACCCACTCACCTCCTGCTGGCAGGCTGGGGTGAGAGGAGAGGCAGAGAAGCAGGAGGGGAGCTAATCCGAGCCTTCCAAAAGAAAGAGACTTGGGGAAAGTGTGTGTGCTACAGCATGGCTCTTTGCCTGCCTTCCATGGATGACTCTGCTTAACTGTTTAAAAAAGTATCTAAAAAAGCGCCCTCTACTATGAGGCAGGAGAACTGTGTGCCTCACCTACGTTAGGAATTTTTAGTCTTTTAACCCTTGCTTAACTCTGCTCGAGTGATCATAAACACCTAAAGTCAGACTAGAGGAGGCATGCAGTTCTCATGCCTCATAGTAGAGGGCGCTTTTTTAGAGGCTTTTTTTAACAGTTAAGCAGAGTCATCCACGGTGAGGCAGCAGCTAGCTCAGCTTTTTCCTTTTATATATTTTTTTCTTTTCATGATTTTATCACCTGACTGCATGTCACTGGTATGGGTGTGTGTGTGTGTGTGTGTATGTATGTATGTATGTATGTATGTATGTATGTATGTATATACATACATAATTTTCTTTGAGAGCAGGCAGCAGAATTGCATTTTTAATGTGTTCCAGTGTGCTCACAGAAAAGAGTGACAATAAAGAGTATCTTATCCTATATTGCATAGTTAAGAGATAAAATCAATTCAAACAGTCTCACATTTGAATCAGCTACAGATTTATTTAATTTTGCTACTTTTGTTAAGAATGATAAAAAATATCAGATACGGATCAACAGGAGCATTAATAATAACCTTTAAGTATTATCATGGCTAGCTGTAACCAAGATCAACTTTTGAGTCTTCACCTGGTTCAGGTATAATCAAATTTTATGAAAGTAACTGTAATAAGTGTATTTAAAATGAATCTAAAAGAATATGATCTGCACAGATGCCCTTGATATTTTATGTTGGTATATGAAATTTTAAGACAGCTTTTCCCAATACCAGTTGATTAGATGTCAATGTATTAATGTGAAAACCGCAACATTTTTAAAGGTTTCCATGTAACCTTTATTAGTAACTATTTCCTTTTTCATAACAAACAATGCCTATTTGCCTATTATGTTCTTTTGTAAGCCAAGATAAATTAGCCATGGTCTGTGGTTCCTAACACGTGCTAAATAAACCACAGGTGAGACCCTCTGTGATATGTTACATATACCCACTCCCAAGGAGGAGCCAGGTTTGGGCAGTAGTGCTAGACAACTGGTAAGTTCGATTTCTTCTCTTAATGTGCAAACACTGAAACCACAGCCCAGAATCGCTGCTATTACATCTTGCATTTTTTCTACAGAACTATCAATAGTCTCAGTGGTGATGATATTGCATTATTGCGAAATCCGTCACATTCCTGCCCCTGAATGCTCCTTAGAGATTCATGTTAAGTGCTACACAGTTCCTAGAGCAATACCACACAAGGTTAATGAGATCCAAGATAAAGTCCAATTTTTTTAAAAAAAAAAACTTAACTGTTTTTGACATCTAATTTAGTTCCTGGAAAATACACTTTTACAATTTTATCTAAGCACCTGAGATATGGGAAAAATTGAACAGTTAATGGTCATTATATTAATGGCTCCCTTGACTGTAATGTTAGAAAAATGTACTGCATTTAGAATTTATCAAGCTTTCCTTCCAGCATTATTTATGACAAAAACAAGAACCTTCCCCAGCTCTTTCCAGGGTACTCTGGCTAATACAGGCTATAAGACCAGACTAATAATTCTTATTTTATTTTCTTAAATGAATGTATGTATGTATGTATGTATGTATGTATGTATGTATGTATGTATGTATATGAAAATAAAACAGGTGTAGGTATGCTGGTCTTGTTGTATTCGGGTCTTTTCCCGTGTAAGATTGAGATTGTCTTGGCAACGTTTCAGCGAGGTCTCACTCGCCATCTTCAGGCTGGGTTTTGGGCTTAAAGTGTGATCGGAGCTGCCGTCTTTCTATAAATCTTATTGGGGGGGTGTGGAGTGCTGGCTTTGTTTCAGTAAGTGGAATGATTGGTTGTGTGGTTGTATCATGATTGGTAGATTGGTGCTGATTGGTGCTGGGGTCTGTGTTTAGAGGTTTATAAGCGGGGTCTTGGAGTAGGTTGGATAGTTTGGCTTGGTAGTCAGATGTGTTCATCACCACTGTGGCGTTACCTTTGTCTGCTGGGAGAATGATTATGTTGTTGTCTTTCCTCAGGTTGGTGAGTGCTTGTTCTTCTTGTTGTTGTAAGTTGCTTCTGGATGGATTACTGGAGCAAAGGATGTTGGTGACTGCAAGTCTGATTTTATTGGCTTCATCTGGGTTGATTTTGGTGAGTGTAACTTCAACTCCGCATATGATGTCTTCAGTAGGGATGCGTTTAGGGGCGACTGCAAAGTTGAATCCTCTGGAAAGGACATTGGTTTCAGCTGCAGTGAGGGTTCTGTCTGATATGTTGTGTACTGTTTGTTTCATGAGTTGCTGTGGAGGGGGGTTGGGTTTCTGTTGTTTTTCTAGTCTGTGGAGTTTGTTGGTGTGTTTGTCTGTCTTGTAGGTGGTTTCTGTTTCGGCTCTCCAGAGGGCTAGTTGTTTCGATTTGTCCCAGAGTGCTGGGTGGATTTTGTTGCTGAGTTTGAGGTGAAGAATGAGTAGGTCTCGGTTGGTATGGTCTAGTAGGAATCTTTTCCTGTGGAGTTCGTTTCTGAATTAGCGCTTACAAACCTCTAAACACAGACCCCACCACCTACCTGGAAAAAACCACCAAATCCATAATAAAAGCCTCTCCAATCAGTGAAGAGATCCAGCAAAAAATCATCCCCAGAGAGAAATCTTCCAGATGCCCCAAACTCTATTGCCTCCCCAAGATACACAAAGAAGGAACACAACTCAGACCCATAGTCAGCTCCACAGGCTTACCTCTACAGAATCTTGCCAAATTCCTCGCCAAACAACTCCAACCCTACGTAGAATCCATCACCTCACAGATACAAAACTCACTCCACTTCATAGAAACAATAAAGAAACAAAACCTACAACCCGGTGACCTACTCGTGAGTTTCGATGTCATATCCCTCTTCACCCAAGTGCCTATAAAAGAAGCCTTGACAGCTATCCAGAACAAATACAACCCCACTAAACACATCCTGGACCTGACCAACCACTGCCTAACCAACACGTACTTCATCCATAATGGAACAGATAGAAGGAGCACCCATGGGATCATCCCTCTCACCCGTCATCGCAAACATACACATGAAACATTTTGAAACCAATGCCTTAGATAAATCTGAACACAAACGCAAACTCTGGCTTAAATATGTTGATGACACTTCCATGATTGGGCCACACGGGAAAGAAAAACTGGACAACTTCCTCACACATCTCAACAGCCTACATCCCAAAATACAATTCACCATGGAAATAGAAGCAAACAAACAACTTCCCTTTCTGGACGTCCTAATCTACAAAAAACCCAATGGCTCCCTAGGACACACCATCTGCCAGAAAAAAAAAAAACCACCAACCGCTACTTAAATGCACAATCCCATCACCACCCTGCACAGATCAACTCTGTAGCCAAGACCCTCATCTCCAGAACCAAACGCCTAGCCGACAAAGACCACCTGAAAGCTGAATTACACACTCTCACAAACGTATTAATCTCCAACGGATTCCAAAGAAAAACAATTACCAACCTAATCCAAAGGGAGACTCCCCCCAAAAACCGAGACACAAAACAGGACAATGGCATTGCCCTCCTCCCTTACATCAAAGGCACCACAGATAAAATCAGCAAAATTCTCCATAAACACAATATCAAGACAGCCTTCAACACTGACCAAAAAATAGCCAACATCTTAAGAAACCCCAAAGACAAAATCCAGCTAGAAAACCAAGGAGTCTACAAAATACCATGCAACATCTGCCCTGCAACATACATAGGACAAACGAACAGGAGAATAAATGTACGCATCGCAGAACATAAGAACGCAGTAAAAGAAAAAAGAAAAAAACTTCCTCCCTTTTCCAGCACCTTAAAGCTACAGGACATGAAATTAATTTTGAAGGAACCAGGTTAATCTCCAAAACAGAACACTTCAACCAGAGAATAATTATGGAAGTTATCGAAATAGAAATAGAAATTTAATTTGTTAGCCGCACCCTCTCCACAAGGGACTCGGGGCGGCGTACAATAAAATATACATACATACATATAAACATAAAAATACACACATATACATACATATACATACATGCATGGAGGAGGTAATAATTAAAAATACATTACATTAATCTACAGAAGTAGAGAAACACCCCCACAACATGAATAAATGCGATGATACCTCCTGCCTACCAGACATCTGAAAACCAGCCCTAGTCAACAAACGAACCCCACCCACCACCCATGCCGTTACAACACAAAACAACAATAGACACACAGCCAGCACCAATCAGCACCAATCTACTAATCATGATACAACCACCCAACCAATCATTCCACTTACTGAAACAAAGCCATCACTCCACACACACACACCAAGATTTATAGAAAGATGGCAGCTCTGATCACACTTTAAGCCCAAAACCCAGCCTGAAGATGGCGAGTGAGACCTCACTGAAACATTGCCAAGACAATCTCAATCTTACACAGGAAAAGACCTGAATACAAGACCAGCATATATATATAGCATTTGTGCTGATAAATAAATAAAGGGAGACTAGTATAGATCTATTTCAAGCTATTTAGCTCTCATCAGCTAGCCATACCCTTACTGGGAATTGAACCTGGGCTGTATTACATATTAGGCAATTGTATTAGCCACTAAGCCACAGGCTCTCCTCCTTGATCAACTAAGCCAGGGAAATAGGTATGTATTGTGTCACAACCCCTAGTATGCCCAAATATGGGCGGGAGCATATTGCTTCCCTTTTCTGTCTATCGGCTCACCCTAGGAGCCATCCATATGCAATAGCATAATGAAAAAACAAAATAAAATGCATAATTATATATTAAAACAGTCAAATCCATCTGATCATGTACTTCTTTTGTCCACTTAAACCAAACAGGGTCCTGTATTTTTCCTTTTCTGATAAGCTAGAAACAATTATTTGTTTCTTTGAATATTTCATTACCCATTATACTTGAAAAATAGAGATCACTATATTTTCATAGATTTTAATTTCAAGAGATATATGAATATATAACAGAGCAGCAGCAATTTTAGGACTATCTACTAACAGTCTATCAGTAATGCAGGATACCAAAATTTATTAACATCTTACATGGCAGCTAATTTTGGAATATTCAGCACTCAATTGCTAATTGCTAATGTTTGTGTCTTAGAATACGTGGTTATTCAGAAATAACACTGAATTTCCCAAAAGCACAGAACTAATTACAACTTTGTGAAGTGAACTAGTTCATTGCCTGACAATCATTCTAATTCACAGCAAGAGAAAACAGAGAAAAAGCCAATGCAATGAAAGCCTACTATTGGATCCCCCAAACAATGGGGAATGCAACCTCTTTATGAGTAATAACTGAAAAAGAGATAGAAAGCTCTTGAACACTGGAGTGGGAGGGTGGTGAGGATTCCATTCTGCTAGAAAGAAAGGACAATAATTCATATAATAATCAGATAATTATAAGCAGGAACTTATGGGTTCTTAGGTTTTTCTATGACAGTTATCAGAGAAGGTTCTTTTGATAATTTATATACAGGCTGTTTTTTCCTTTAACTCGTTTCCATATGTCAACAGGACTTTTAGCGCCGTGGATTTCCTTGTCAACAAACCAGGCAGGGATAATGGAATACTCCTTAATTCTGGTCCACAGAAAGAGTTATGGTTCTCACCCTTATTCTTTTTCTTTTAGAGAAATGTTCTATCAAAGGCATATTCACAGATTCGGGTACAGATTATGGAGGGAAAAAGAATGGAAACCTCTAACCCAGGATAGTGGAAACACCAGTTCTGGGATAGAGAGCAACCTTTCTTAGGCATTCTTAGTAACAGGCTCTTTCTGCCTTTCAGGCAAATTAATGAAGGGCCTCAATTAAGTATGAAAATTAAAAAGAGCAGCCATAGCCAATGCTTTTGAGCTAGAACATAACCTAAGGCTTCTTAAACTTTTTGTTCTCAGGACCTTGTCTCACTTCCCAATTGACACATTTGTAGAATATTTATTATATCATGTCAAAATAATAAAATTAATATTAACATATTTTTCATGGAAAAGCCCTATATTTTTTTAACAAATCAAAAGTAAGAATAAGAATGAGATGATTTTAAACTTTTGTAATCTTTAATATCTGATAAATAATTTTAATTTCACGGAACCCTAATAATGTCTTGTGAGCCCCCAGAGGTTCTTGGACCACACTTTTTTAAAAAATATTGACCTAAAGTATTGTAAATATGTTTAATGTTAAAAGCTTCCTCTACTTTTGTCACTGCTTATAGCATCTGAAACTTTTTCAGTAGAAGTCAATAGTGGCCATTCCATTTTACAGAGACAAATAATTTTAACCTAACATAGTGACAAATTGCAAATTATTTGATATGGCAGTTTGCCTAGAAGTATACATGATATTACCACACTTTTATAGTAACAAGACCTAGTCAAATTAATATTACCAGCTTACTCATTTCATCTCCTTTATTGTTTGGGTTTAACTTGGCAGCAACTGCTTAAGCTTATGTTTCAGCAGTGCCTGGAAGTCCAGTAATATTTTAGTGTTCACCAAAACATTTGTATTAGCTTCCCTTGCATAACAAATAAGGAAATAAATAGTGAATTGTCCCTCAGAGGGGAAGGACTGTGTAGTCTGACATAGTTTGGAACAAAACAGGCATAAACGCAATATTCACCATCTTAAATTGCTAGTTTTAAGACTGAATCATGATGCATTTTTATCACAGAGAACACATGAGGCTATAAAAATCTGAGTATGGGAATAGGCGAGGCATTCTGATACAGATTTATTTTAGGAGGTTACATACCAGGGAAGGCTTGAAAAAGAAATAGGAAATAACACTGAGTTTTGTACACCAGCCAGATCACTAAATAATTTGACATCCTTTTTCCAGTCTCTCAACAACCTTTGCTATAAATACAGATACCAAATGAATGCAAGTCAGTAAGTACAAAAGCACATGATGAACAATGGCAATATCTTCAAGCAGTCATTAATAATAATCCAAAACACATCTGGAAAGAGAGAAAGATGAGATTCATACTCTGCCCATTCATACTTATATATTAAATATGTCGCCTATATTAAATATGTCAAATGTCTCTTGGAAATTTACAACATCATCCAATTCATTAGAATATTCATAGTGTAATAACCTGTAAATGGAATAACTTGGAAAAATATGCATGCGAAATGCAAGACCTCAAAAATAAACAAAAAGAATCCAGTAAATGATGATAATCTCAGCACAAACATTATTCTAAATAATTCTGTTTTGAGCCGAAGTGTTAATAAAGTGGGGACTCATCTTATCTCAGAGGAGAAGCGGGCACAGCAAAAGAGAAGCAGTATCTGTGGGTGGGTCAAGACTGGTCAAACAAAATGGTCATGCTTCTGATTTCTTATAAACACCAGCACTTAAATACAGATCTCAAGCTGATAGAAGTTCAGATCATAATGCTTCCACATTGCTTTCAAGTGAATAATGGATTTATTCAAAATTAGCACAATGGGCAGCTTGCTAATAATTTTCAGCACCTTCATATTTTAGCATGTTCTGAAATAAAGATTCCCTACCAGTCTTTTTAAAAAGTTATATGAACCTACATGCCCATCTGAAAGTAAATTCTATTGAACTTACTAAGACTTTTTTGAGCAATTATGCTCACAAGAATGGCATCAGTCTGAGATCATTTTCAGGCTTCTGTGTTTCACCACTATTATCCAGAGAGCTAAACCGATTTATTTTCTTCTTAAATGCTATTAATTGAATTTGATGCAAAGCTAGCTTTAATTACTTATTTTATGACACTGTGATTTATTTCCCATTGGAGAAACTACTTCCTTTATTCCTCTTTCCAATTCCTGAACTTTAGATCCTGAGAAAGACTCTAGGAGCACCTTGATGGTTCTGAAGCTGCCCTTCACTTAGACCAAACAGACCAGAGTGAAGTTTTCAAAAGAGGTAGAAAATGTCAGAGGTACAATCTTTTTCCCTTTCCTTCTCTTTTGCACAGAAGAATTTATTGCTGCAACTGCAGCAATTTGAGGCAGCACAGTAATTTTCTCTTATTCTTTTCAATATTAGAAATGAAGAAAAAAAGAATGCCTTCAAACTATAGAAGGACCAAATATGAAAACTCTCTTAAATTAATATTAGTAATAAAGCCTTATCTTGGATTATGACTATGTGGTTAAAATTTCACCAAAACCAGAACAACACAAAATAATTTTGGACATTCAACAAAATTTCCACCTGCTGCTGGATCCAATGGCATAGTTATATAGAGATCTGACAACAAATATAAACAATAGTACTTCTGAACTTGAGAGGTAAGGAGGGAGGTATTAACACAATGCTGAAAAGAAAGGAATTACTTTTTAAAGGCATAAAGAGGAACAACTGATGCCAGAAGGTGGTAATCATACATACTATTAAAACATTCACATTACATTATATTTTGATAAACAGCAGCAGAGCATTGAGGCACCATCTTAAACCTTGGATTAGCAATTAATCCCCATCCCAACAAATGTAACAAATACAGCACAACCATGTGACACACAAGAAAACATATATTGCACAAAATTAATTTTCAGTGAAAACTGATCAGTGGAACGGCTTGCCTCTGGAAGTTGTGGGTGTTTAAGAATAGATTGGACAGCAATTTGTCCACAATGGTATAGATAGGATCTTCTGCTTGAGCAGAAGGGTTGGACTAAAAGACCTCCAAGGTCCCTTCTAACTCTTGTTATTCTGTATAAAATGTGAAACCTATATATCATCAACAAAGTATCAAAAGGGGGAAATATCTCTTCTGATATCTTCATGAGAAAGTATTCATATATCAAAGGGAGTTATTCTTCTAAAACAGAATTCAAACTCAAAGTTTGCAATCACAAGCTATAAGACACTTCAGCATTTTCAGAGATAACTGAACATACATCATACATCCAACATACATCCAAAAGTATACTATGGAATTTAGAAATTATTATAATCCCTGCCCTGAATAAAGAAATAAAGCCAAAATGGCTATATGGGTAAAAAGGAGGGAGAACCATGAGGGTGCCTGCACTTCACAACTGCACAGAATGATGAAGCAACTGTTTCCAAAAGGTGGGTTGGAAGCAGAGGATTCAGTAAATGGCATCCCTTTACAAACAGAGCTATAAAGGTGATTCACAAACCAGACAAATGAGACCCACTGATGTTCCAAAAAGCAAACACATCTTGCCACATTAATAATATGCTTGAAAGTATCCCGAACAAAGCAGATGAAACACTATGCAAAGGACTTAAACACTATGCATAGAGAAGCCAGGGTGGGGTTATGCAGTTGGTTAAGGTGTGTCAGAAAGTGGTACAAAATTTTTCTGCTTTACTTCCAGCTGCATGCAGCAGCTACAGCCAGACAACTAAAAGCTCTTGACAGTCCTGAGGAGATAATCCTTCAGAGCATAGAGGCTCTAACTGCAACATTTTTAAAGCTGGCTGGCTTGGAAAGGGAAGTTGGCGATATGTGTACCTGCCGATGGCCCAGAACGAAGGGATGGAACCGCGAGTAGGTGGATGGGGAAATCAGGTGAAGCAATCCAATCCCCCCAACTGGAAAGAACTCAGCAGGGTGGGGGGGGGGGGAGAGCCACCCTAGCCAGCCCGGGGAAATGGGAATCCACCCGCTTCGCTTTGTCCTTCGGCAGGAGAGGGAGATGGGAAGAAAGGGAATTTTACAGGCAGCGCGGACTAAGTGTACAGAAAGGGATGGGAAGGTGAGGCTGGAGAGATGAGTTGGAAGAGGCGCGGGAGAGCCAGGAATCAGGCGCGCGTGGGGCGGGGAAGGCTTTTTTCCCTTACCGTAGACCCGGAGCCAGCCCTGCCGCTGACAGACCGATTCCCTTAGGATCCGCTCCAGAGTGCTGGCTGCCCCGACGAGATCCGCGGGTCCGGGTAGAGAATTCTTCAGCCGCTCCAAGCAAGAATCTTCTCCTTCCCCGGCGTGCTCCATCCGCTGCTGCCGCTGCCCCACGGCGGGGTCAGCCACGACCAAAGCCCCTTCAGCCCGTCACTTCCTCGGTCTTCCACTACAGCTTTGCCCCGGCTGGCGGGACCCGCCCCCTTCCCGGTCACTGGCTGCAAGCGCGCCGCTGCTCCATCCCGAGGCCGCCTCCTGGGACGAGCTTGGTCGGCGTCCCGCTTGCAACCCACACTCGGAGCTCCGTCGCCCCGTGCACGGCTTCTCCCTCAGCCCCGGCGGCATCCCAGGGAGGAGCAATGGAGCACCGAGCCCTCAGCCGGCGACCCGACCTCCTCGCTCCAAGCAGGCACGGGTGGACAGTCGCCGGTTGCGAAGGAGAATCTCGGCCAGGCGTACTCAATCGCCCATCGACACCTACCTCCACGCCCTCCTCGGCTCCCGAGCGAGCGTCGTCATCCTCTTCCAACCGCTGATTGGCAGTATGCAAACGAGGCAGAGGCCCTGGTGGGACTCGCAGGCAGCGGCTCGGGTTTTTTGTTTTTCTCTCTCTCTTCTCTTCGCCTTTGCTCAAGGAGTTTGTTTTTTGTCTTGGCTGAAGTCCCAGGTAGACAAGCAGCCAGGTATACTGAATAGTACACGCCTAGTAGGCTCGCGCACCCAAGGCAAAATGGAGTAGGAAGTTTTGTATGCAAAAAGTGCTGCCGGGTTTGGGGTTTTGTAGGGAGCTGTGACCATCTGGCGTCGCAAAAGGTGTAGTGCTCTCTTTATCACTTCGCAAACGAATTTATTCTGGTGCAAATTTTACTAAATCAAAGCGTCTCCAGAAAAGCAAAGCTTTAAAAAGAAGCGTGCAAGCAAAAATGCATATTTACAGCCACGGCTGTTTTTCTGATCGGAGGAGAGAAGGTCCAGACATGGCTGGATCAAATGAAAAATCAAGCCTCTTGTTTAAAACTTGGATGCGTCCTTTTGCAGTAGAACACTGCACAGAAGCAAATTGTTTGGATGCTATGTTGCACTTTCCAAAAATGGAAAAGGCTGGATACTCCACCTCTGTTTCAAAAGCATTTGCCTCACGAAGACCAGGTTATTTCTCCTTTCATGTGAAGTAGTTGCTAGGTGGGCTTAACTAGCACTAAGGTAGCTCTGAATTACAGTGATTTGTTGTTATCAGTTATGTTTTCACAATCTTGCTTTGAAATGGTCTGTGACTGAAGAGCAGTGATAAAGCACTTCTCTTGAAAAAAAAATCCCATATTTAGTCCCAGGTGTTTCCCCATAGGATTGGTGAAAAACAGCTGTTTGAAACCCCCAAAGCTGCTGACCAAATGCCAGATTTGTTTATCTGACCTGCTTGGAAGGAATTGGATAATCGAACTAAGAGCCAGAATTCCAGGACATCCTGGTAGCGTTAGTTTCCTGCAAGAGGATGGACAAGACAGAGATTTTTTTTTTAAAAAGTGATTTTTTTTTTACAAATCTAATCATTAGATCAAAAGTTGCTTAAAGAAAATGTGTAACTGAACAATGCTGTGTATTTGTAAGTCACAGGTATGACACAGCTGCTGCTACATACTTTGTTTCTTACAGTTTTCTGTTACATTTAGAAATTTACACTAAAATGGTAATTTTTAAGTATATCTTATAAAAAGCTTTAGGTGGAAAGCTGTCAGAAAGGTTTGCTGGATATTGATTTAATGCATTTCAGTAGTTTTGGGGGAAGTCACTCATGATTGGAACTAACTTAAGAACTCATTTTCCTGAAGTTAGTCCCATTTATCCTGCAAGTTTTTGGTGTGTAGATCAAGGTTACTTGAGTAGGTTTCTCTGTTAATTTAAAACATTAGTGGTAGGACAAAGATTAGTATCAGGGAAGTAATTTAGGATATATCTAATTTTTGATATTAGCTGCAAGGAGGCAAAGAATACATACTCCAAAGTAGGAAAACCAAAAACCTAGTCTTCTTAAGCGGTTCTCTGAGGTTGGCTGGCTTGTCGTGATGATGATTCATTTAGATAGGCAATTTCTTTCTGTTCAAAGTTTGCTAATTTTGTTCTAGAGAGTTGCCTTATATTTAGTGGCATCTTTAAATAGCTTCAAGGATTCTTATTTCAATAGAAACAGCTAGCAAGTATCTGTGTAGTGCCATTTTGAATTACTGTATATTCTTTGATTTGTACCTTACTCTGCCATCCAAGCTCTAAATTGCTGCTGTCTTGGCTCCTTTTATATCGGAGGTAATATTTTAGAACTGCCTTAAGTTACATTTATTTCACCAAGCTATTATGTGATGTATTTGATTTTGGCTCTGTGCTGTAGAAAGCAAACTACTATCATTTGTAAGTATTTAAAAGCTTAATATGCTTTGCGTTTCAAATTACAAATGCTGTATCTTGCATACTAAATGTCATTGTCTAGAACACAGAACATAGAATAATAGAGTTGGAAGGGACTTTGGAGTCTTCTGGTTCAACCTCCAGCTAAAGCAGGAGATCCTGTACCATTCAGGACAAATGGCTTTCCAGTGTATTCTTGAAAACCTCCAGTGATAGAGCACCCACGACTTCCGGAGGCAAGCCTTTCCATTAATAAATTGTTCTCGCTGCCAGGAAGTGCCTTGGTTCTAAGTTGAATCTCTCTTTAATAATATTCCACCCATTAGATCTTGACCTTTCCTCAGATACTTTGGAGAATGGGTCAACCTTTTCTTCTCCGTGACAGTTCCTCGAGTACCAGTACACTGCTATCATATCACCCCTAGTCCTTTTCTATGTTAGACTAGATATACCCAGTTTTCCTCAATCAGTCTTCATATGGTTTAGCATCCAGACCTCTTATCATCCTTGTTGGTCTTCTCTGCACTCTTTCTGGCGTCTCAACATCTTTTTTGTATCATCGTGATCAGAATGGGATGCATTATTACAAGTATGGTCTCACCAGTGCAATATAAAGCGGTACTGTCACTGAATGTGATCTTGAAACTATCCCTCTGTTGATACATCCTATTTCTGCACTAGCTTTTTTGGCATCTGCAGCACATTGCTGACTGATACTTAAATGGTGATCTATCCCAGAGGTGTGTTCCTACCGGTTTGGCCCAGTTTAGCCGATTAGGTAGTAACTCGGCCTGCCACAACCCGAACCGGTTTTATCAGTGGCGGCGCTATCTTGATTTGCGGTTCTGCGCATGTGCAGAACAATCTTCATTGCAAAATTTTAATTTTTCCCCTTTTCTAATATTGTGCGCATGCGTAGACCTTTTTAGGTGCAAGTGCACGGAGCAAAGCTGGCAATAATTCTAGTAGCAATCCACCCCTGATTGATGCCAGCATTTTGATTCTCATCAACTCAAGGTTGATTCACTCTTCCATCCTCCCAAGGTCAGTAAAATGAGGACCCAGATTATTGGGGGCAATATGCTGACTCTGTAAACTGCTTAGAGCAGTGTTTTTCAACCACTGTTCCGCAGCACACTAGTCTGCCGCGAGATGTTGCCTGGTGTGCCGTGGAAAAAATTGAAAAATTCGAAAGATTAAAAAAAAAAAAAAACCAGGAGGACCGGAGCAGGAGGAGACGGAGTAAATATAAAAGTAATAATAAAAGTAAGGGCTCGCCTCTTGCACACGGGCGTTCCGATCAGATCTGCCTGGCGGGGATGAGAAGCGAGGAGGCAGAAAAAGAAACGGAGGCTAAGGAGCTTCCCCCCCGCCTCCTCCCAGCAAAAATCTAACCGGGGAGCTGGGCGGGCAGTAGCAAATTAGCCGATCACGCCGCGTGATCAGCTAATTTGCTACTGCCCGCCGGCTCCCTGATAAGATTTGGGGGGGGGGGGGAAGAAGCTCCTTGTCTCCGTCTCTTTTTCTCCCTCCTCGCTTCTTGGGGCTCCACCAATGGGGGAGCAAGGCCCGCCCAGCGCCAGGCTTTGGGCTAACACAGAGGTCTGCAAAGGTGGCTGTTTTAAGACTGGTGGACTTCAACTCTCAGAATTCTGGGAGTTGAAGTCCACCAGTCTTAAGAGCCAATTTTGCAGATCCCTGCCTGGGCTAATATGATTGATGCCCTTGGTGGACTTCAACTCTCAGAATTCTGGGAGTTGAAGTCCACCAGTCTTAAGTGCCAATTTTGCAGATCCCTGCCTGGGCTAATATGATTGATGCCCTTGGTGGACTATAAAAACTAAATACAGAGAGAGACAGAGAGCTGTTGACGAAGAGCTACGTGTGTGTCTTTCTTCGATTCCAGCCAGAATATCAGCTTTGTGTTCAGCCAAACAGGCCCAGGTTGCGCACTGAATAAAGTATTTTATAATTTTTCATATTTCTGTTTACTTACTATTTCATAATAAAGTAATTATAAAATACTTTCTTTGTGTTTATTTGATTCCTATTCAAGAGAATTACTTTATATATAGTCAATATAGGCACAGAGTTAAATTTTTTAACATTTTCTAATGGTGGTGTACCTCGTGATTTTTTTCATGAAACAAGTGTGCCTTTGCCCAAAAAAGGTTGAAAAACACTGGCTTAGAGAGGCTCTACAGCACTGTGAAGCGGTATATAAGTCTTAAGTGGTATTGCTACTAGAACAACTAGATGCCTTTCACTGCTGAGCCAGGTACCACTTATTCTATATCTCTGCATTTGGTTTTCATTGCCTATGTATAGAATCTTTCTTTTTCTCATCACTGAATCGCTTTTTGTTGGATAAGCCCAGTGCTCAAATCTGTCATGGTCCTTCTGAATCCTGAGTCTGTCAATTAGCTAAAAATTTTTTTGAAAAATTTGAATTTACCCTTCTATTCCCTCATCTAGATCATTTATGCAGATTTTAAAGAGCACTGGGGCTAAGATAGTATCTTGAGGTACCCCACGGCAAGCTTACCTTCATGTAGATGTAGTTCCACTGAGGACTACATGATAAGTGTGGTTGTCAGTCAGTTGCGAACTGGCTAACAACTAGGTTGTCTATTCCACATTGTTCTATCTTACCAAGAAGTTGGCTTTGGTCTACTTATGTTCATAGCCTTATTCATTAATTTAATCATTTTGCCAAAGAAGGCAATAAGGTTGTCTGTCATGGTCTGTTTTGACAAACCCATGCTGGCTTTAAGTACTTGTCTTGTTTGTTTCTAGGTGATCATAAATACCGCTCCTTAATTATCTTTTCCAAGATCTTCCTAGATATTGATGTCAGGCTGCCAAATACCAGAAGCAATTATGTGAAAACAAGTAATTCAAGCCACCAGATGTTACCTGACAAATCAAATGCTAATGTGCCATGCAATTCTTTGTATAGAAAATTCATGAGACTAATACCTACTCCACTTTAGTGGTAGAAATGCACAATTTTTAACTGGTAGATTTAATTTCCAAAGGATTTGGATATATGTTAATGGCAACAAAGTATTTGCTATTCAATGTAGTAACATCAGAAGAAATATTTAAGTACAATTATTACTATTAAATTTACATCCGTCTTTTATTTTATAGAATTCAAGGTGGCATACATTATGCACCCATCCTTACTGCTCAAGAAAAAACAACCCATGAGGTGGCTTTGACTGAGAGTGAGTGACTGGCCTCACCCTACCTAAGAAATTGAACTCATAGTCTTACACTTTCTAAACTAGCACTTCAACCACAACTCCAAACTGGCCTTCCCATAGTTAATGATACCACAATGTTTCATAAAAGAATGAAACAAGGACTTAACATATTTTGGCTAATTTTATAAATAATGAGCTTCTAATACCAGTATGAGTGTACACATATACTAATCTGTAGCTTAAGCAGGATTTATTTATATTCATCTGTAGTTTATCCAGGGTTTATTAGCCTGCTTAGAGAGGGCTGTAAAGCACTGTGAAGCGGTATATAAGTCTAAGTGCTATTGCCATTTAATAAACCACAATTGACAAGATTTTCAAAGTACATTAACCAAAAGCTAAGCCAATCACTTTATAGCTTAAAGCTATGGTTCTATAGTTGAATAATTACGTTAACTAATTAGAAGAATTAGCCAGATTTGTACCATCCCACCCATTTTCTTTAAGTTCTTATAATAATAGTATTTTATTGGACAAATAAAAAAATACCATCTTAACCTGAATATGCTATTTAATTATCAGCTGGGTCTCCTAGAGCTAGAATAAAAATCTACAGACTTCTCCTCCTGGGACAGTTATAAAGAAATTTTTTTAAACTAAAAATGTATTTCATTCCTGATATTGCCAAATATGTTGGGGTTACGAGTTCCAGAATTCCAAGTTTCCAAAAATCCAGTTATGTTCTTCAACTGTAAGGAAGGTTTGCAATTGTTTCAGATGGGGAGTATTTCTGATTTTACAAGTGCCATAAATAAACATTTAAAAAGCTTAAAAATATATGTGGACAATTTTTTAATTTTTAATGTGAAGGCCCTGGATGCTTTTATTTTTGAGATGCTCTGGGTGCTTCATTTCCAATCCTTTAATTGCAGCAAGGTAGAATAGTAAAAATATGGTAGAGTCCCTACTCCCCCAGATTCAAACAGAGATTAAATAATTATTGTCAAGGGTGTTTAAGACAGTCCTTCTTAAAGTGTGGTCCAAGGATCCCAGGGGGAGGGGGTGTTCCATAAAAATCAAAATTATTTGCCAGATACTAAAGTTGTTTGCCAAAATTCAGAACAATGTCCTTATTCCTGGAAACTGGTTTTCTTGTTATAAAATACGCTACCTAGAGCTAGTTAACTGTTTCCTCCTCTGGTTTAATTTATGGTTTTAGCCTTCTGTTTAGCCTTGCAACACAGTTGGTTTTTTCATATGGGATGCTACAATGCACAGACCATGTGGCTATTCCTTTTGCTATTATGGGAACTATTACATCTCGCTACCTCTCAGCCCTGACCTTTGGTGTCCTGTTCCTGGGGCCCGTGTGAAAAGGCATTGTTTACCATCTATTCCTCCTAATCTGCCTATTGTAGAAAAGGATCCCTTTGCAAAAATGGCGACACATTTTCCTTTCTCCCTCACAAGTTGCAAAAAAAGGGCAAGGCAGCTTTGCAGAAGGCTTTTCATCATAGCAACCCTGAAGGATTTCTCTGCCAATGACCAAATACACAGATGCAACATGAATTAGAAATGGAGGAGGGGTGCTGGCGATTGACTGGATTTCCTGTTCATGGAATGGAAAGGAGGGTGAGGGGATTTATTTATTTTTTTCACCTTTTCCAAATAGCTGGCCTGGCTCGACCATAACTTAGTAACGCTCCTGATGGGTTTTTTAATTTGGCAATTTTATTAGGGGATTTTAAATTGTGTTTTTTAACTGTCTTTCACTTAAGTCCATCCTCCTCCATGCACATATGTATATGTCTCTGTTTTTGTATATATGTTTGTCTTATGTGTATTTTTTATCTGCTTGATTGTACGCCGCCCCGAGTCCTTCGGGAGAGGGTTGCGGCTAATCAAATAAAATTATTATTATTATTATTATTATTTTTGGCCACATCAGGATCTGCAGTAACTCATGGGTGGGACAGTGAGTGTCAATTCTTACACCCTCCTGTTGACACAGGGAAAACTGCTGGCTCAGGATATTCATTCTTTGCAGACTCTCTGTTCTGAATTGGCAGAACTGAAGATGAACACAAGCCACTTTTGCCCCTCAAAAGCACTTTAAACTGCTTTTGAGGGATAGGGAAACAGTAACAATGTGGATATGGAATTCTCCTGGGGGGAAAAACAGACAAGAATATTTTGTTCTCATAAATCTATTCAGTCCTATAGTCTAAGGCAAGGGTGGCAAACTCAATTTCATTGAGGGCTGCATCAACATTGTAGTTGTCCTTGGGGGATGGGGGGACGTGGCAAAGGTGGGCGTGGCTGGGTGGTCACAGCCTAATGGGTGGGCATGGCCAGCTTGACGTTGCTTGTGTTGTGGGGTGCTTGGTGATCAGGCATGGCTGGGGGGGGATAGAGGAGTCTCTGGAGGAAGGGGGCAGGACCAGAGCGGGTACCGGGGCCTAATCCACCAGAGGAACAAAGACAGGCAGAGGTGTTGCTGCAAGGCAGGCCAGCCATCATTGCTACACTGCGGCTCCTACACTCTTGGCCCCTGCCATCAAACCTTGTCCTCCATCAAGCCAGCCACCTGCCCTGTCCACCCATCCCATTCGCAAAGGCCCCAGCAGATGGGAAAGGCAAGGAGCCCCCGTTTCCCAAGAGGCAGCTGGGATTCTGCAGCCTGCACAGCGAAGGTGGGTCCAAGCCCTGCGACTGCTGGGCTGATGCTCCAAGCAGCAGATAGAGGCACGTGATCTGGCCTGCCAGAAGCATTGGGCTACTGTGTAGCCACCTGCTCTATCACAGTTGCGGCGGACATGGGCAAAGACAGATGGGTTGCAGTGAGGCAGCCCAGATGGTCACTGTCATGACCACTCTGCAGCCCATGCATGCTCGGCCCCCTCCTTCAAATCTCAATCTCCAGCAAGCCTGCTTCCCACCCTTTCCATCGTTGGGACCACCGAGTTCCTGCAACTGGCCTTAGAGCCAACGCATTGGGCCACCCTGCACCACCTGGCAGGTGCACAGGAAGCATCAAGTGCGCGAGCACTGGAGTTCTGGAGAAAGGAAGCACACAGAATGCAATCAGCCTGCAGGGCAAGATGGTCCCTGGGGACGCCAGGCCATGCACGCACTCACTGCCTCCTGTGCGCACGCCCAGGGGGCAGAGTGGGGGCTGACTTTCGCGGGCTCCAGGGCGTGGATTTAAGGGTGGCCGTATTCCAGCCTGGATGGCCGCCACCAGTTTGTACATTGGCACCCGATCAGCCTGGGCTGGGCCGAGGCACCACGGGCTGGTCCTTTGCTGCTTCCAGGGCTTCATGGGCCGCATCTGACCCGCAGGCCTTGAGTTTGACACCCCTGGTCTAAGGTAAGAGATATTCTTGTGTAACACTCGCTCTTATAGCAGAAATCACAAGTAGTACATATTTATTCATTTCTATTTAAGCCTGCTTTTCCTTCTAATACTTCTTTGAGGCCATAGCGAGTTGTTAAATTGGAACTGGCAAGCGGTGGTTTATGGTTGCCCTTCGCACATAGGATATAAAACCAACGTTGCAATTTACAGTTCTATTTTGAAAGGTAAAACGTACCACAACCACTCTTGTGTTGTCTTTCTACAACCATAGCCAAAAATTACGATTTTCTTCATTCCCCTCTTCACACACGTCCCCCCTCCCCACCTTACCCCAAACTGCTACCTTCCACTATTCTGATTCTGATATTCAGGTACTATAAGGAAACATAGGAACCATCTGAGCAGTATCCCATTCTTATGGCTGCAGAAGCATTTAAGATGTTTCATTTCATAGGATGTCAAGAACCAAGTTCTGAGATGCTGATTCCAATGTGACCCTGAAATACAGTATGGGTTTTTTTTTCTTTTACAAAAGAGAAAATAACTAATTAAATTGGCCTGCTTAACTGGAGGAAAAAATGTGTGAGTCAAATACAAGCCTCCTTTTCTCACCAGCCAGCTTGCAGGTACCGGTAATTACAGTATTTAGCAGTATAAGCTTTTAAATGTCTCCCCAGATAAATGGATATAGGTTGGCAGCCTTAATCAAAGACCAAATCATCAAGCCAAACAATCTGTAAAAATGCATTGAGTATCAGCAGAAGCTCGGAATTTAGGAGGAATTATTTTACTGGGGATCTACTGTATATCTAATCTTATAATTTTTAAATCATGAAATAAACTAAGATAATGTTTAATTATATGTTATAATCAAAAGAAATGTTTGCTTCCTAGATTCCGATTTGCTTCAGATCAGTGTTATTTTCCAGTGACCTATGCAAAATGTGGGATTTTATCATAACACCTACTCAGAAGAATAAAATTATGTTATAAGGAACTATAATCACCATTAGGCTTTGCACTCTTATTTTCCAATGATGTATTTATAATTATAATTATTATTTTAGAGAGCCCATGATTATATAATGTAATGAACTACCTAATGAACCATGACACAAATTGCTAGACTACCCGCAGTTTGCTGGGTGAAAGTTAGCAACTCATGCAGCATTATGACTTATTTATATCTCCTGGGAGGTTTTACTTTTCTATGTGAAGTTGATTTTTGTGGTGGGGGTGAAGTGGGGGTGGATTCCTGACTTCCATGTAAATAGCAAAACTCAAATACTCCAATTGGGCTAGATAGTATATAATCCTATTGACATTTCCCAACTCTTTTCTCTTAAATAACGATCAACCTCACTTGACCAGTTTTAGATCATTCTTAACTTTAAATTGTTCACTCTTCTTTCAGTTTTTGATTGAACTTACAGTATACAGTAAGGAAAGCTGTATAAAATTCAGACATTTCTTTTTAGTAATATTAAAAATGCTTATTCTGTAAACATGGATAAAATTAAACTTGGTTTAGACGATCTTCTCTTTGTTCATACTGGACTTAAGGGATTTAGTGCTTAATGAAGACAAGATATCCCACTCAGCGGTGGGTTGCACATTTTGTTACCACGGGTTTGCCAGGCATGCGTGTATCTTCTGTGCATGCGCCCAGCCTTCCGCACATGGGCCTGGCTTTCCACGTATGTGCCTGGCCTTCGGTGTATGCTCCTGGCCTCTAAAACATGCCTAAATAGAACGGCATAGAGCCAGGGCAAGTGGGCAAGCTCACCCATGATTTCCGCTATCGCTTCAGGTGAACTGGTCCAAACTGGCTGAATACCACCTCTGACCCACTAAATCCCACAACCTTGGAATCAATAAGCATGATAATTATCCAATCTCATCATCTTTTTAATTCTGGAAATATAAGAAGGAACACAGCTTTGGCATTAAAGTGAAGGTAGAGTTCTAGAATTCATTCTTTAATGTTTTATGTTCACATACAATTTAAGTCTGCTGCAGTGATATTGAAAAGTTTATGAACCTGTTTTTATTTTCAATATTTCTGCATAAATATGACTTAAAATGTGATAAATTCAAAAGGGTTCACAAAGCACCACTGAATATACTTGATTTATGAGTGTATCCCAAACAAGTTTTCTTGTTCCTTACTGACTAAGCATCATTCAAGTGGATTTTTCTCCCCTTCCTCAGAGGTATGTAATACAGCTGCTAAAGGGAAAGCTATATTAGGAGGAATAATCTACTGGAGAACTTTCACTTCTGTGAGAATGTTTTGTCCATCTCTTTAAGCAATTACTGTATATAACTGCTGTCATCTTTTAAAATTGGTATTCACTGTTGCTTGGATCAGCCCAAACAACTTCATCAAACAAAATGCTTTTGGAAAGGCAGGCAGTCTTTTGGGACTAGTAGAGAGATGTTGGATTTTGAGAATGTACCATTGGTGCCTTCACAAAACATGTTCCAGCTTGGGTATGGCCAGTCATAGTGCATCGTTTTATTAGAAGGTACAGTGGTGGAAATTCTCCTCAGCACTTCTAAAAACCAAGGCACTCTATATAGTATCGTTGTGGGGGTTAGTGGACGCAGGGTTTTCCTTTAAGCTATAATCATTCTTGTGAATAAATATAATTCTTGAGTCTGGCACATGTTTTGCAGCACCGCATCTTTGATTTTTGCTCAAATTATATTAATGTCAGGATGAGTAGGGAACCACACCACGTATCAGGGCATTCTGTTTCTTTAGCTAAGTGCCAGTAGATCAGATTTAAGTATTGGTAACTGCCTGGAGAAATGCTCAATATTTCAACTTATCTTCAGGAACAACTTATAACTCTTCAAAAGAAGTATTAATTCTAATATTCTCTTTGATCCATTCCCCTTTATTAAACATATTTTTTCTAGTCTATCCGTTTACAATCCATTTCAAAATATGTGAATTTCTGCTTATTTGGGAAAACAGAATATGGTTCATTTGGTCCAGAATGAATTACTTGGTTTTTCTATGGTACCCTTAGTAATCATTTTCAGATACATAGTTCAAAGATATCTCTCTCCTTGTTTCTCACACTCTTACTCAAAGTTTGGCTTTCCCAGCCAAACCTTATCATTGGAAAGACCATTGCTTCAAATGCGTCTTATTTTATTTTCATTTAAATTTCCTTCTCCTTCATAATTTTGTCTAGAATTATCACTGTCTTTCTTTGAAGGACTTCTCCAGCACACTGTCCATTTTTATTTATTCTTGACCCCCCCCCCCCCAAACCAAACTATCTTTATTTCTTCAACATGAACTGTAAGTCTACTAAGTATGTTGATTACTTTTATTTTTCAATTTATAGCATTATCACAGATTTTTCACTTTCTATTTTTCCTTTCATAATTAATTCTTCTAAGTGTTCCTTACCTTAGTTAACAAACTCTGTCATCTTCATATTTCACATTGTTCGTGTTTGTGCTTTTTATTCTGATTCCAGCTGATCTCTCCCAATCTTGCCATTCTTCTAATACATTAGCTGTGTTAACTTAAATAGAGACTGAGATAATGAGAATGTTTGTCTCATTACCCTTTTTCTATTCTGAATCATTCTATTCCTCAGATTTAATTCTTACAATAGATCCTTGTTCATTGTAATAATTTGTCAGAAGAATAATCAGATGTTCTGGTTTATGTGTTAACTTTAATATGTTCTAGATTCTGCCATGACCTACACAGTCAAAGGGTTTGCTGTCGACAATGACTAAAAATAAACCATATTTTATTTTCTCCATTATCCATCTTTTATTTGGTACAGAGCCTTTCTTCCTTTCCAGACTCAATTATGTATTTGTAATTTTTCCCTCTCCGTGTGGCTCTATTTTTATTTCCAGGCTCTTAATGAAAACATTGCCTGTATAAGGAAAAAATCCAATTTCTGTAAATTGTCTGTCTTTGGCCCATTCTACATTCTGTTCCTGCAGCAGCCAGTTAGATGAGTGTTGAAGCTTTGGGTTCTTTGTGTTACCTGTCCCTAGTTAAAGTCATGATAGCTTGATTATTATTACAATTAATGATCCACATAAAGACATAATGGTAAAGGACACAATGTACCAGCTGCAGTGCTGGAACTTTAATGCTAATTTGGAATTAGAAAGAAGGCATTTATATAATAAATGCCCCTGGATACTGTCCCAAAAGAGGTACGAAGAGAGAATTCCATATGTCCTTTTAGAAATGACAGTACAGCATTAGGTGGACAGTAGTTTTAATCTCTTCCAACAGCAAACTCTTATCTGGCTAATAGTTTTATGCCATGCCCCAAAGAAATTCTTCCTCACTTTCTGCCAAGTTAAGAAAGGCAATTTTCTATAGCAAAACATAACCAGCTCATTCCTTGAAACCTTTGGCTCTGATCCCGGAAACCCTCTGGTGCCCTGAAGATTTGTATCAGGAAATAACTATTTTAGTTCTGGGTTTGGCCTTGCCAAATGCTATTAGGCTACTGCCAGGGGCTGTATCTTCAACGGAAGAGAATAGGGCTGACTATAACTGAGATAAGATGCTTTGTTTTTCAGGAAACTGCTCTGTATATATTGCTGTGAAATATTTCATTGCTCATTGTGATTATTATTATTTTGGGAGGAATGTAAACAAAGACAGGTTCCAAAGAACTGACATGGTAGTTTCTATGTACACAGTACCCGTAGTGTCATATTTATGAAAGAGATGCTTTAAAATTTGGAGGCGACGGAGCTTCGTTCTTCTGTGCTCAGCTCTTCTTTTGAGATGAAAGCCCCCTCTGCCCATAATGGAGTGGGAGATTCCTTCAGGCAATTGCTATTTATAGCCTTATAAATGAGACGCCTGGAATTCTTGGGATGTAACAAGCAAAAACAGTCATATTCACAGACCCAACATTTTAACCACTCAGGCCACAATGAAGTTTTGTATAAGGAGTATGGATGGGACTGTATTATTCTATGTTGCATTATCATTGGATATCAGTCTTACTCAGCTTATTACTTCCGGATATAATATTAGCCAACAGTTTATTTAGTGACTGTTCAAAGTTACAACAGCACTAAAAAAGGTGACTTATGATCATTTTTCACACTTACGACCTTTGCAGCATCCCCATAGTGATGTGATCAAAATTCAGATGCTTGGAAATTGGTTCTTATTAGGGCAACCCTAACTACTGCAGTGATTCACTTAACAACCGTGGTAAGAAATGTCGTAAATGGGGCAAAATTCACTTAACAGCTGTCTCACTTAACAACAGAAATTTTGGGCTCAATTGTGATAATAGGTCAAGGACTACCTGTATTAAAAACACACATTTGTAAAAATGATTGAGTCTGGTTTGGGTTCAGAGAGCCATTCCTGTGAATAAGGTGGCGCTGGAGGCTCATATATTAATTTTTTCAGGTTAATTTGTATTAAATAAGTTTTTTGCAAGTAAAAACAATATAGGTTTAAAGAAACAAGAAAGAAAGACAGAATGACAGACAGAAAGGAAAAGAAAGAAGGAAGGAAAAGAGAAAGAAAGAAAAAGAAAAGAAAGAAAAAGAATGAAAAGGAAGGAAGGAAAAGTGAAGTAGAAACTACAAAAGACAAAAGACAAAAAAGGAGATAGAAAGATCTAAAGGTGTGGCTTCCAATCTTTTTCATAGCAGTTATAAATACATTTATATTTTATCCTTTCTCTCTAAGTTTACATAATGGCTCCCTTCCTTGCATCTTGTGCCTTTTCAAATCCACAAATCAGCTGAGATAGCCCAGCTGGAATAAGAAGCCTGATATAATCTGAAACTAAACCATGTGAAACTACTTTCAGAATGTTCATAAAGGACTAGAGTCAAATTCCACTGAATTTGTTTCTATTTATCGTGGTGGTGGTGGGATCTAGTCAGATCAGATGTGGCACTGAAACTGGCATATACTAAAAGTAGCCAATCAGTCCCCCGAACCCTTGGCTTAGGCATTTAAAATGTTATTTTTTAAATGTTAATTAAGAAACTAGGAAAATATTAGCCCTGGAATCAGGCAGCCTGCTTAGAAAGGGCATTCTACATACAGTGGATGGGACTACAATTGAGAAGACAGCCAGCATCCATCTAAGACAGGGGTGTCCAAACTTGGGAACTTTAAGACTTGTGGACTTCAACTCCCAGAATTCCCCAGCCAGCATGGCTGGCTGGGGAATTCTGGGAGTTGAAGTCCACAAGTCTTAAAGTTCCCAAGTTTGGACACCCCTGATCTAAGATCTCAAGATGAGTTATTAAAAAGAAAAGTGTCACCTTTGAGCAGGCTTGAGTGAAACAAGCTACAAAAAAGTGAAAAGTCAGTATTCTAAGTATATTAATGGAACATTTCAATTCTCTTCAATGGAACTTATGACTTAAAGACATATTTAAAAGCTATGAATGAAAACGCACCCGTTATCCTGGTCCATTATCGTGATGTATATCACCCAGTGAAAGGATTAATCTGGATTAGTATCTGACAGGAGAGATATCCTGTTACTGCCACTGTGCTTATGTTTTTCCTTCAACTTGAAGTCTGCGCTCTGCAGTGGTTCATTTGCACCTTCAAGGTGTTCCAATGGCACCGTAGTTTTCAATCTTATCGGTGTATATGAGAAGTGACCCCTTGTTTCATTTTCGCTTGTTTGGAATCACAAGAGTAATCCCTGGAAAGATCACCTGTGATCAAACCAATTTATGGAATTTTACAACTCCCTAGTCTGATGGCAAGTCAGAAAAAAAATATTTGCAGACACAACAGGAAAATCAGCACCTCAAAACTTTCCAAAGAAATCAAATCTTTGAAGTTGAATGGAGGCTAATGTCCACAGTGACGCAGAGGATTAAATAGTGAAAATATTTATTATATAATATTTGCTGGAGTTGCTGCTTCCCTTCATCTCTTGCCAACTGTCTTTCAGAGATATACTCAGACATTGCCTCTTGATCTCACAAAGAAAGCTTTTCTTTTTCCAGCTTTTTCTTCCAAACACTTGGTGGAAAAGGATCCTGTCTGTCTGCCTGCCTGTTTGTCTGTTTGTCTGACTGACTGATTTATCTGTCTCTCTCTGTCTGTGTCTAATAATAATAATAATAATAATAATAATAATAATAATAATAATAATAATAATAATAATAATAATAATAATAATAATAATAATAATCTTTAATTTATAAACCGGTGTACAGTCATATTAAAACAGTATAAATACAAAATATGGGTCTGTCTCTGTATCTATCTATCTATCTATCTATCTATCTATCTATCTATCTATCTATCTATCTATCATCTATCTATCTATCTATCATCTATCATCTATCTATCATCTATCTATCTATCTATCTATCTATCTATCTATCTATCTATCTATCTATCTATCTATCTATCTATCATCTATCTATCTATCATCTATCTATCTATCTATCTATCTATCTATCTATCATCTATCTATCTATCTATCTATCATCTATCTATCTATCATCTATCTATCTATCATCTATCTATCTATCATCTATCTATCTATCTATCTATCTATCTATCTATCTATCTATCTATCTATCATCTATCTATCTATCATCTATCTATCATCTATTTATCTTACAAATTTATATTGCTGCCCAACTCAGACATGATGATTCCAGAGAAGCTTACAACATTAAACATGGGCTTTAAAACAGTGTCTGAACATTCATAGTAAAGTAGGTTAGTTTATAAAGACCCACTGACTTTTTAAAAAAATTCAAGACGTTAGTAAGGTTATTGTAGTGGAGTGTAGAAGTTGGTGGCCCTGTCACAATGTCCAGGGTCTTCCTAGAGTTAAACAGGTTGAAAGAGTCTTCAGTGAGTCTGCTTGTGGCATCTTGTGGGTTCTGCGAGATGGATATTGTCAGACCTTTGAATTTGTCCAGATCATGAAACTAACTTTGAAAAGACTCTGTCAATATAACCTATTGTTGGGGGCAATATGCTGACTCTGTAAACTGCTTAGAGAGGGGCTGCAAAGTACTGTGAAATAGTATAAATCTAAGTGCTATTATCTCAATAAAGAAACTTGCAAGTCTAATTGTATTTTTCTTTCTTTCCTTCTTACATTCTATTGAATCAGGGAGGAGACACCATGATTCTTTTCCTATTTTTTTTTTCCTTTCCCAGGACGCAGGGCATTTTTCTTCACTAACTGCTTTTGTAATACTTCTCAATATTTTCCCAAGGTCATCTTCATGGGTCCCCATTGGGCAGGTGGGGAGAGGTACTTCTGTTTTTAGCAATTTTTTTTCTGGATTTTTGTGAACTGCTTAGACTACTTGAAATAGGTATCTATAGAAGTCAAGTAAGTAAGTAAGTAAGTAAGTAAGTAAGGAAGGAAGGAAGGAAGGAAGGAAGGAAGGAAGGAAGGAAGGAAGGAATATTATTCCAGTCTGAATAGGCTGTTTGATTTCTTTCTATGTGAAAATCAAAACACTATCCACTGTCCAGTTCAGCTGCCAGGCTAGATGGAGTACATCTAGAAATGTCTCACAGATCTTATGCTTGGGGCCTAACACAACAAGGACAGATCTGCACATTCAACTTGGTCTTTTGCTACTGTAGGTCATACACACTCTCCTTGAATGCAAAAATAAATGTCCTTCTCTTCCTACTCCTAGGAAGACTTCCAGCTTTGATTCAAAATGCCAGTTTTCCTACTTGAACAGTCAGTGGTGTCCAGTGCCACTTACTTCCCATTTTAATTTTTAACTTTCAAGGTAGGTACTTTGTGAGGCTAAACTATTAGATCTTCCTTGTTGCAACATTTTCACGAACCTTCAGAGGAACGTAGGAATTAAAGAATAAGCTATTACCCTGTTGTTTAGATTGTTATGGCATCGGATAAAAAAAAGTGGTACCACAGGGATTAAAGAAGCAAGAAAGGTCTGTGCTAGTGTGATAGGAATATGGCGTGAAGACATTCATGTGTATGATGATTTGGGAAAGTAAAAGAAATGCATAAAAACTACTGTTGTGAGAAACAGTTCCTAAAAGAAAAATGAGGATGCTGGCTCATCTGTCCACCCCAGGGGTGGCCATCAGAATTTGTCTTCTCTGCATGGATGGGAATGGCAAGTAACATAGGAATAACTATGGGCGTCCTAGGTGGTGATAGTTTGGACTGAGCACCCATCTGGCCCTGTTGCCCAAATCAGGCTTAGAATTTCTGAAGTTGGCTTATAAAACAGCTGGGAGCAGCAGGGGTGACCAGCAGCTTAGCCTGCAGAGTGAATTTGTCCTAATTGAACACTGAAACAAACATACATAGTAGCAAAATGTCCTTATTTGAACCAATGACAATGTTACCAGGAGCCACAAGAATTCTTTTATATATAATTTTTTTTATTTTAAATTTTCAAAAGAGACACAACACAAAGGATCCTTTACTGTAGAAAGTGTATCAGTTGGTTACAAAAGGCTTTCGTGCATCTCTTCCACAGTCATCAACCATAATTCATATTAACTCAACTATTTTAACTCAGATATATTTATACATGTTACCATCATCATACCTCCATTTTCATTTGACTATAATTGTTTAAACGTCCTTCATCATAAAATATACCAAGATTTAAAACATAACTACATACTGGCATTTCATTTGCTATTACTAATACCCTCCAATAACACTGAATCCTTATGGCCTATTCTGGCTAAACATCCATAATATTTAATAAAATTTGCTGATCCTCCTTTCCAAATCACTGTTTACAATTTACATCCACTTTATTTTGTACCCATGCATATATATGCGTTGTTATCATTATCCCTCCTTTATTTGACTGTATCCTTTATCATAACATTTCCCCCCTAATAATCAAAACTTAACTAAATTTAACTTAGTTCTTTTTTATTAACCTTTATATATAACAAAAAAATTTCTAATCTTCCTTTCATAGGTACCATTCAATATTCATATCCAATTATTACTTATCATAGCAATACATATGTATACATTATTATCATCAATTATTTATTTAACTATATCTATTGTCACTAAATTTCACTAAGTTTAACTAGTTTTAGATTATACACTTTCATCTATCAACCTGTATCTTTCCAGTAGCAAAACAATCTCATGTCTTCTGCCATTTGTGGTATCAGTACTCTAATCATCTCCTTAATCAAATTTGTATGGACTCCTCTTTGCAACTCGTTGCTTATTAAGTCTCTCATGTAATTTCGATGCCCTTCTTCTGTTTCCTTGATCAGCTTATCTTTAATTGTCAGTGGTGTTTTCAATGATGTTGCTAATAAAATTTCTCTCTTTAAATCCATAAATTCTTTTGTTTTTTCTTCTTCCGTGTCTTGCCATCTGGGGTAGGGTTCTCCTCCATTTAATTCCTCTTTCCGTATTCCACTCTTTCCATTTCCAGACACAAACCAATCACCATAGATATCAGAGGATTTAATTTCTTTGTGATCATTTTTCTCTTTGGTTTTTTGGACTCTAACCTCCACATTTTCCACTTGATAAACACACCCAACTTCTTACTGTTAGATGCTCTAGATTTTCCAACTTTTCCTCCGTCCTCTCAAATGTGTTTGATAATTTCTGAATTTCTAACAATATCTTTTGCAAACTTAAAGTTTCTTTCTGCTGTTGACATTGTGCCATTATCTCCAGCTGACAAACACTGCTGCTCTGGCTTGGAAGATTTTTACAAGATTAAGCATAAATTCACAATAAGGTCTTATTTTCACTTTTCTCTGGTTAAAGATATACTTCAAAGGGACATCTGTATGTTTTTCTTCTTATCACTCTCTATAAACAAAACAGTGAGACTTTGCAGTACCAAGTAAGAATAATCATTGAGGAAAGTAAAAGTGTTTTGTTTCCAATACACAAACCTCCAGCCTCCAAGTAGCATTGTCGTCTTTCCCTCTGTTGTTACAATTTTCTTTGTTGTTTTTTGTATCTTTTTTATTCCAAGCTAAAAAAAGTCAAATTCTTGAATGAAATAGAGAAGAAAAAGGGAAAAACACATGCAGTAATGAAGAAGGAGAATTTTAGTCCATAGGTTGCAAAAAATAATAATGAAAAAAAGATAGAAGAAAACTTAATCCCTTTGGTTTAAAAGGCTTGCATAAATTACATCCATAAAAATAGCATTTAAAAAGTAAGATAACCCACTGTCCAAAACCATTCAAAGCTTAATTCCGCCACTTATTTCTTCTGTTCTCAAATTTAAATTAACTTTAAAGTTTTTTATAGGCAGTCTCTTTTAAAATGGTAAAAATTCCTCACCAGCTGAAAACACTTTCTCTGTTTGTATCCTTCTGTTTCGAAGCTGCCCTGACCTCATAAGCCTAGGGGCTGTGCTTTTGTCACTAGCTAAAATAACTTCTCCTGGATTGATCAGGGACTTTGCGATGTCCCTGAGATCAGCAGGACGTATTCTTCCCGTTCATCATCTCTGCGGGACAGTTTAGGTCTGTTTGGACCACCCAGCGGCTAAAGTATCGACGGCAATCTCAAAGCATTGAGATCTCACGTCGTCTCGTCACGAAATTGGCTCCTCCTCCTCAGGAGCCACAAGAATTCTTTCTGTAACATACTTTTTCCCTGATGAAGATTTCTGCATTTTCTGATATAGTTTGTTCAGGCCTAATAAAGGCAGACTTTGTCTAGGGTCTGAAAATAAATAGGATTGCACCTAAATAGTATTTGGATAGGAAATCACCAATGAATTGTCTCTGGGTCAGACAAGGAAATTTAAAAAAAAATCTCCCCAAAAGATATTAGTGATATTATCAAATCACTTTTGGTATGAGTGGATATGCCCACATAGGCACCAGAACTGAGTTCATTTTTAAAGTGTCTTTATTCTTGGTACAGGCAACTAATAGAAAGCTAGATGCAATTATTTCTTGGTCTTGCATGGAATAACTGAACAACTGTCTATGGATCAACTCTAACAATATATACAGTTTTATATAAACTAAATTCTTTCTATGCCTGCTTTGAAATAAATATTGAATGGTAAAAAGTTGAAGATTGTAATCCAAACATTAGGCTTACACTTCTATTCCATTTGCAATTGGATGTCTAGTCAATATCCTTTAACTTACATGTTCTTATAAGTTAGAGAAGGCTATTTTGCTTGTTTTAATTTCCCATTTGCAATTTATCACTGATTAAAACTCCAGAGGTTAGTGAACTGGAAATGTTTAAAAATTGATAACATAGAATTTTCTGAAAAGGTTACACTGAAACAACACATCTTTGAATTCAAATGTCCTTGAATGACCATAAAATAAGCGTTGCTAGATTTCATAAAAATCTCCCAAGAACTTAAGGAAGTTGGTCTAATCCATTTGGAGAACATGAGATTGGAGAAAACTGCCTCTCAGATGAATAAAAGCACTCAGGTACATTGTTTTCCATAGCTTCCAAGGAATGGAGCAATGTTTGTCTCATTGGACTGAGTGTTGTTCTTTTCTGACTTCCCAAAACCCATTCTGTTTGAAAAAAATCAGATCACAGCAGTAAGAAACTGAAATATATTTTGAAAAGGATTTAATGTGGAATATTTTTAAGAAACCCTAAGTTGCCAACTAACCTGATGTTAAACTGACTTGGATTCCTCAATTTCTCTACCATTATAAAAAGAGACTTAGAACGTGTTTTGTATATAGACCAAGCATATAAAACATTTGTCACTCTATCTACATTCAAGGTTAGCATTTATCCTTTTTCAGGAAAAAAAGTGACTTAATGTGATCTAGAATAGAATAGAATAGATCATTCATTTCCCCCCTATTTTCACAATTAAAATCTCTCTCAAGCTTGTTCACAGGAGTGTGAGGCTTTATTTTATAGCACTTCTACATATGAATATGTAGAATCACAACCTACGAAATGTTACAAAAAGAAAGATCTATATAAAGCAGCCCTGTGTTTTTAGTGGTTTGCTTTTCTTATGAAAATGAAAAGGCTTGTTCACCTTGACCATTTTCAAAAGTAAGCACATCTCTATCCCTTAATGAATTAGTACATTTATCCAGTTAATATAATGAATTAATATTCCTGGAAAAATGTAATAGAGGTGAGGTCTTGGTGGGAAGGAAGAAGAAAACCACTAGAAATGAAGATTTCAGTTCTAAAAATTTTAATGAAACATTTTCTATTGATAATTATGGGGGTCTTTTTTGTAACTAATTGTAGTCATAGTAATGAATCAACAATCCCCGGGCTATCTATGATTGGGAAGTGGGGGGAAAAGCATCCCTTTGCAGAAGGCAAGTTTGTTTATATCAGATGCCAGAAATAGGAATACTCTTAATATTTTGAACTCCAATAGCCATCCACCCCATCCATCATAACCAGTAGTAAAAGCCTAAGGGAATTGCCCTCCAAAATGCCCTAAGGGCCCCACAGTGCTATTGTGTTACTTTCAAGGTATTTTTTGCATGCGATTACTGTAATTGGAATGTAGCTTGCAACATTGCAACACAATGAACAATAAAGTTGTGTTGTAGTCGCTACCCTTCCTCTTCCTTTTCTAAAACTGACTACACTACAGACTCGGATCTAGGCGGACAGCGAGTGGGGGGGCACTCAAGTTTCCACACACAGTCCACTCCGTCCTGCTGCGTGCGTCGGAATCTCTCTCAGGCTGTCCGTCACAGCTCCTCTCCTGGTCAAGCGGAAAGAGGAGTGATGGTTCGTTCTCTCCGTAATTGCAACTCAGGCAAGCGCAGCGGTGCGTGAATTGGGTTTTCATCTCCTCTCAATTTTTAACGGGCCATTGACTCGTCCAAACCGGGCGGTTTTTGATGAATCGCCTAGTTCCTGGAAATAAACCCGGCAAAGCCAGGCGGAGAAGATTCCCTTCGTCCCCATTGGGCTAAGAAGTTCATTGGATGGGCGGAAACTTCCAGTGGGAAGTGAGGGCGAAGCCTACGGTAATTGATCTGACTGGGGTGAAACGGATGCGGAAGCCAAGCGCCGCCCGCGACCGTCGAGTTGTGTTCCCTGGGCGGCCTGGCGATGGTGAGCGGAGGCTTGTGGCTGCGTTGGTGCCTGGCCGCCAGGAGCGCTTCCCGGTTGGCGCGCCACAGGTGCAGCTTTTTACTTATTGGAATTGCCCAATGCCTTACCACCCGCCCCCCTCCCTTCTTTCAACCTTACAAGCCAACATCCTTTTCCAGTTTGGCCATTGGAAAATCGAGTTTTGCTCCCCCCCCCTTCCCGTTTGCGAAAGGAGGATCCCAGCTCTCCCTTTCTGTTAACCCCAGTTTTGTTGCTCGCCTGGTTTTGTTGCCGGGCTGATCTCCGTGGATTAAAGGAGATTGATTGCCTGCAGCTTCGCCTGCCCGTTTCAGAAGCAAGCGTTGAATTCCGTGAGATCAACTCGTAGGAAAGTAGATTAGGGCTGAATTTTGAATATGAATGCCGCACACCAAAAACATTAGCCGGCTCTGCAGTTTGTTCGACAGTACTGAATGAACGGACACTTTTCGCCATTTGAAATATTCGCCATTTTCTATTTTGATCCAGCTTCCCCATTCACGGCCCTACCCTGAAATATTTTTTGTAAGGAACGTGCACCTTCTGTCTGCCACCTCTATACATGCGGCTTCACTCCGTTCCAAGTAGCTACCGGACGGACAGACGGACGATAGATAGACGATAGAGATGATAGATAGATGATAGATAGATAGATAGATAGATAGATAGATAGATAGATGATAGATAGATAGATGATAGATAGATAGATGATAGATAGATGATAGATAGATGATAGATAGATGATAGATAGATAGATAGATAGATGATAGAGATAGATAGATAGATAGATAGATAGATAGATAGATAGATAGATAGATAGATGATAGATAGATAGAGAGATAGATGATAGAGAGATAGATGATAGATAGATGATAACTATTAAAGGTGTGCCATATTTCTTCCTGCTGTTAGCCAGCTACTGATAAGCAAATGGTATTAATGCTCTGCCTCACTTTGTATCTGCTGCCTTGCTGGCCCTTTTACCAAAGCTGTGGCTTCCCACTACATGAGAACTCAATGGCCCTTTCGTAATTCATATGTCCCCACCTAATCTTAGCGTATTCAAGTTCATGGGTGCATCTGGGCTCCCAGCATTTCCTCAGCCTGGCTTTTTTCATCCTAGCTCAGGCGCTCTCTTCAAGCTTTTGTACTTATTCTATATTTTTCCAGTGTGGTTCTGTTTTTTCTGCCTTGGCCCTCTCTACTTGCAACTCTCCTGGATTCCATTGCTTCCCTATTTCTTTTTCAATGCAACATTTCCCTTCTTCCTCTTGAATAACTTAATCATTTGCTACAGGATCAGCAAAAGAGAAGTGCAAATTGTGCAAATTTTGATATCTAGATTCCCCAGTTATGATGTACTCAATTCCTCTTAAGAAACTGGTCAGTAAGAACTGAATGGGATTGCACACATACAAAATACTGAATAAATCAGGTCAATGCAGCCTGTGCAGCCTACAATGGGTGTCTTTTTAGCTCTCTCCTTCACTGTTTAGCACACTAGAATTAGCAGTGTGGCTCAGTGGCTAAGACATTGAGCTTGTCGATCAGAAAGTTCAGCAGTTTGGTGGTTCGAATCCCTAGCGCTGCATAATGGAGTGAGCTCCTGTTATTTGTCCCAGCTTCTGCCAACCTAGCAGTTCGAAAGCACGTAAAAATGCAAGTAGAAAAATAGGAACTTCCCTTGGTGGGAAGGTAACAGCGTTCTGTGCGTCTTCGGCATTTAGTCATGCTGGCCACATGACCCTGGAGACGTCTTCGGACAGCGTTGGCTCTATGGTCATGATGGCGAACCTGTGGCACATGTGCCGGAAGTGGCATGCAGAGCCATCTCTCCGGGCACACCAACCGTCGCCCATTGCTCTTCCCGGTTCTGGTGTGTACATGCACAAGGCCAGCTTGTCTTTGCACATGCAGGAGTGCTGGAAACCAGAAAAGCAGCTTCCTGGTGAGCATGCACACACTGTAAACTGAGCTTCCGGTTTCCAGCATGCACATGCATGCCAGCTAGCTGGTCTTTGTGTGCACATGCATGGCAGAAATCAAGTAACCAGCACACATGCGCAACCAGAAGCCGGAAGCTTAGCTTCCCGGCATGCACATGCGTACTAGGGAGCTGCTCTTCTGGTTTCTGGGGTTCCCACGAGTGCGTGACAGGTAGCTGCTCTTCCGGTTTCTGGTACTCCCTCCCCGGGTGTGTGCTCCCGTTTCAGCACTCAGTGCCAAAAAGGTTTGCCAATACTGCTCTATGGCTTTGAAACAGATGAGCACCACCCCATAGAGTCGAGAATGACTAGCACATATATGCGAGAGGAACCTTTACCTTTACCTAGAAATAGCACAGGGCTGCCAGCTGCTGACTTGGCCCATCCCTTGGCAGCCTATTCACATTTGGGTTTGTTGTTCTTCTGCAGATTGTAATCCATCTGGTTTGTGAAGGTCAATGTAAAGAAAACCGCCAACTAAAAAACAGCTTTTGCCATTTCTTAATGGGCAGGCTGGGTGCACAAAATGGAACCTAACAGGCATATTCATGATAAAAAACTATGCTCCCCTGAGACAAATTACTCTATGGGTTTTTTTTGCATGAGATACTTGTAGTTATTCATTTACACTATTCCTATTTCAACTGCTTGGTCAATGAGTTGAAGTATGGTTCTCTATTAATTTCTGATGGGATGGCTATTTTGTTTTTGTAAGTTGGACCTGGCCTTATCTTCCCTTGAACTTCTACCTGGCAAAGTCATACATGCTAGAAGATATGTGTTATATCTGGAAGGGAATGTTGCCATTAATCGTGTCCTGTGCCTGAATGTTTCTGTGGCTAGTTCAGACTTCTATGCCTTTGGGAGAAACTGGAGGATTTTGTGTTATGTGTATGTGTGTGGCATTACATAATGCCTTAAAGCTAATTACCGTAAATGTGATCTCAGACTGTGCACTGAGAGCCAAATTCAGCCACATTTCTAAATGGATATATACCTATTAAAGAGACAAATTCTAAAATGGAGAAACAAATTCAGAAATGATACATTGCTTTCAAAATTAGTTGAAACATTTATTATTTAGCACTTAACAAGCTTTGAAATCTTAAAAATGATTTACAGAACTAGCTTACTGCAAGACCTTTGGGATATATACCAGTCTGGATTTTTTTGCCAGCTTCTTAAAGATACAAACAATTCATTTTCTGCAATCCTGTTTTATGGAGGTCGGGAGACTTCCAGACTTGAGAAATTTGAATTCCCATTAAGAGATTTTTATAATCTGATTATTTATCTTTTTAGAAAACAAAAACAGAAAGTCTTTGTGTACTTCACAGATGAACAAAGTTACAATATTTTTATGGGCTGCAAGCTATTTTCTTAAATAAAAACATTGTTCTGGGATGATGATATCATTTGAAGTAGGTGAGTTTTAAACAATAAAATTGGAGAAAAATTGAATTCACAAAGTAAAGAAGATAGTGATGTTTGCTGCTAGTATTACCATACTTAGTTAGGAAACCTAAGAGACATTGAGAGACAAAAGCTTTAGCTGTAATAAATTATCATTTAGCAAATTCCAAATAGGTATAAATACTTACTCATTCTATATTGAATGGAATGAATAAGTATTCTGAGTCAAAGGCACCCAGGAGAGACTGGGACAGAACACCACTGTCATATCCTTAGTCTGATCACCATATGCATTCTATTGCATTGTTATCTTTGTGCACATTTAGGGAAGACAAAGGGTACATCTTCTTGAAGGCGTTCAACATGTCCATATGCTTTTGTTTCACATTAGGAAGGCTGTAAATGAACGGGAAAGTATTCATTGAAAAGAAACTGTGATGAGCAGTGACCTGGAAAATCAATTTTATGTGGGAGGATTGAAATTGCTAGATACATTTAGTCTGGAGAACCTGGAGCCTGAGCAATGGGGAGATTTTGGGGAGGGTTTGTGTAATGCTTTTAAGACTGCCTTGACAAGTCCCTATAGTTTTCTTGGCAAGGTGTTTCAGAAATACAGGTAGTCCTCGACTTGCAACCACAATTGAGCCCAAAATTTCTGTTATTAAGTGAGATATTTGTTAAGTGAGTTTTGCTCCATTTTACAACATTTCTTGCCACAGTTGTTAAGTGAACCTGGTTTCCATATTGACTTTGCTTATCAGAAGGTCACAGAGTAATCATATGACACAGCAACTGTCATAAATATGAACCAGTTGCCAAGCATTTGAATTTTGATCATGTGACCAAGGGGATGCTGCAAAAGTTGTAACTGTGAACAATGGTCATAACTCACTTTTTCCAATGCTGTTATAACTTTGAATGGTCACTAAATGAATTGTTGTAAGTTGAGGGCTACCTGTAATTTACTATTGTCTTCTTCCTAGGGCTGACAGATAATGACTGGTCCATGGTCACCCAGCTGGCTTTCTACCTAAGGCAAGACTAGAACTTATTTAGTGCCTTAACCATTGGCGATAAGCAAAACTGGTGATAATACTTTGCATATAACTGTCCTGTAGACCAATGGCCCCAAGCTTTTGGGCACCAGGGACCAGTTCCATGGATAAAGGTTTTTCTGTAGACTGGAGGGGGCATGGTTTCATGTGCTGCCTGCATCCCGCAGATGGGCTTTATTTGTGTGGCCCGGTTTCTGACATGCCGCAGACTGAGGGTTGGGGGCTTCTGTTGTAGACTGCAGCCCTATGTGGTTTCATTGGGAAGATGCGGAGCAGACCTCAAATCACATTTAGGTGACTACAACATTAATGTTCCTGAGATCAAACCTTTATTGCACAAGTTTGCAATTATAACAAATGGATCATATGATCATTTGCATTTGCAAATATCAGACTAATGAAAAGAAATTTTATTTAAATAAGGTTAAAAAAAAACACGAGTAAGCTGAGTGCTCTGAGAATCATGCCTCCATGGCCTCTCTTTTTTACAGAAAGAATATTTTTGGCTCTAAATCATGGGACCCCATTTCTCCAGGCAGCATCGTCTTCCTGCAGTTCCAGAGGACCTATCGAGCAGTACTGTGCACTGAACTGAAAAAGCCATTGGTTGTCAGGGATGTCCCATCTGCTTTGCTTCAGTCGCACGAGGTAAGCAAGTAACAATACTAGGGTTGAAAGTTCTCTTGCATGATGAGTTAAGATGGTTTTATTTATAGGATTTATATTACCATGAGTGTTTGTTTAAAACAGATTGGGCAGAGTGTGGTCTTCGGCCTTTTCAATGCAGGCCATTGAAAAGATTCCATTCAGATTTCTGGTAAGGCTTCTCTTTCTTTCTCTGATCAGACTTTTGAGAGGAATCCAAATTGGACTCTTTGAATACAGTTCAAAGCTGTGGGATGTAATTGGACTATACCTATTTTCCATTTAAGACTAACTTGCTACAGATGTTGAATGAATATAGCTATACCCTCTTCTTCCCTTCCTTTTTCCCCCCCTTGGATTTTTATCATCTTGTCTCATGGTCCATTTCCTACGGTAGGTATAAACTATCCATCTGGCCTTAGTAAATAATGTGATTCATTTGTCATTTCTTAAAGGGCCTCTGGAAAGGAAGTCCAACAAAATGGTTGAAAGAAAATTGTACTATTACTGCAGTTTTAAAAAGAATTTACCAATCTAAGCAAATAGTTTTTAGCTTACTGATTTATAGGTAGTCTTCAGTTAACAATCACTTGTACGACAACTGTTCACAGTTACAACAGCACTGTACAAGAGACTTGTGGCCAATCCTTGAAACGGTGGCTGTTGCAGCATCCCTACAGCCACATGATCATAATTTGGATTCTGTGCAAACAGCTAGCAATTATAACAGTCACAATATCTTGCGCACATGATGTCAGGGGAAGATTTCACCCTGAACTAATGAAGCTTAGACCGACGGCTTTTCCAAACAGGCATATCTTCAAGAAGCGAAAAAATAAATAAAACCCGAAAACGTGTTCTAGTGAAAACAAACTTTAATACAAAAATAAGAAAATAGAAATAAAACAAATCTATCTAATTGTTACATTTTGGCAAGAACAAATGTTGTCCGCCTTCTTGAAGACGAACAAAGATCAAAAAGAAAGAAGTCTCTGGAATGTGTGATGAGCAGGCGCAGTATATCATTGCTGATAAGACCTATGACCTGCGCAATAACTCTTTCAGTTCAGCTAGCAAACAATTTAACGCAGTGACACATGATGTGGCCATTTGTGGGCTTCAATCTGACAAGCAAAGTCAGTGAGGAAGCTGGCAGAAGGTCACAAATAGTGATCATGTATTGTCACACCTAATGTCTGTGCAGGATTTTCTTAACAATCACAACTGGAATAGCCAGTGTATGTTGGCACAGTCATCGGACATCAAGCCTGACCATCATGTCAGTTAGTAACAGAATTGCCAGTCCCAACTGCCTTTGTTGCCAAGCACTACCTGATAGTGCATTGTTAGTTGGGAATAAAAGAGCCAGTTCTTCTGAAACATCTTAAGATGTTCTTGCTAGGTTGCTTGTAGATAATTCAGGCACCTGGAAAGAGCATTTGTAGGGTCAGTTTGCTCTATGGGAAAAGGCAACGCTTAAAACAGACCAAGAAAATCATGTCCTTTTATTCCCTGTTGTTAATGAAAACCAGTAACTGATGGAAGAGAACATTTGTAGTTCAGGATTGAATTGTTAGGTCCTTGGTGCTCTCTGACAACTCAAACAAACAAGCTAATAGTAAACAACAGCCTAATTAAAGAACTACCAAGACCACTCCCAGCAACATTGACATGGCAAGCTGCTAGTATCTAAAATGGGAGTAAATCCCACTCCCTTCTAGCACTGATGATATTACCTAGTTGGATAATGAAACATCTGCTAGAAAAGAACCAAATTTATAGAACATCAAGGATCCTATATCAATGACTCTGACATCTGTGTGTAAATACAATAAATATTGTTTGTGTTAGATCTGGGCAACGAGAGACAGACTGCGGACACGAAGTGACTTAACAGCTCTTTATTAGTAGTAGTAGTGATCCAGCTTGCTCTGTGGTCGGAGGGTTCCCCTTTTATAGGGATCGGGTACGCCCCTCGACCAATCAGAACGATACCTGTTTCCCGCTGTAGCAGCGGACCAGAGGGAAGACTTGCCACGATATATGCTAATATCTAACACCCCTCCCCTCCTAGACGGAACGTTGCGGTAGGTAACATAGTCTTTTAGGTATGTGGGGGGTTTCCTTACTCGGGAGGAACGTCGTGGTTCTGGTTGGTCAGAAATGGTTTCCGGATCGGATGCTTTTCCCGTTCCACGTTCGGGAGGTTTCGTACCCTCGTTGCTAGGGCGTTCCGGAGCCTGCTCGGTTTCGTTGCCTGGGTTTTGCTCTGCTTCGTGCGTGTTTCCTTGTTCCAAGCTTGGTTCGTAGGCGTCGTAGTTTTCTATGATTGGGCTCTCGCGTGGCTGACTTTCTGTAGGCAGGAAAATCTCGTCTTCGTTTCGAAGGTCTGAGTGTGCTAGGCGACCCCGAAGTTGATCGATGTGCCTTTTCCAATTCCGCCCATCTTCCAGTTCCAGCAGATACGATCGTGGACCCGTGATGCCAATGACCTTTGCCGGCATCCACAATGTTCCCCCTGCATAGTTGTGGGCGTATACTGAATCCCCTATGCTAAAAGACCGAATTTTGCTTGTGGAGTCTGGGGGAGCTGTGGCAGAGTAATTTGGGTGAAGACAGTCCAGGTGAGACCGTAGACGGCGGCCCATGAGTAGTTCAGCGGGGCTCCTACCCGTCGTTGCACTTGGGGTGATATGCTGAATTAAAAGGTAATGATCAATGCGTGTTTGCCAATCACCTGGACCCATCCTAGCGAGGGCCTCTTTTGCGAATCGTACCATTCTCTCCGCCTGTCCATTTGATGCCGGATGGAATGGCGCGACGAGGGCGTGCCGAATTCCCTGACCTGCTAAATATGTCTCAAATTGCATGGCCGTGAACTGGGGCCCGTTATCGGAGACCAGGAGGTCGGGCAGGCCATGGGTGGCGAAAAGTCGCCGTAGAACCTTAATGACTGCCTCTGCCGTGGTTGAAGTCATTAGGACTACATCTAGCCATTTTGAGTATGCATCCACAACTATAAGGAAAGTCTGACCTTGGAACGGCCCTGCGAAGTCAATGTGTATTCGCGACCAGGGTGCTTTAGGTTTCTCCCATTCTGTGGCGGGCGCTTCCGGGGGTGCTGGTCTTGATTCCTGGCATGGGTCGCAAGTGGCCACCCACTCCTCTATTTCTTTGTCCATGTTTGGCCACCAAACGTAACTTCTTGCTAACGCCTTCATTCTAACAATCCCCGGATGATCCACATGTAAAGCATCTAATACATTCCTACGTAAAACATACGGAATAACAACTCGATCCCCCCACAATAAACAACCTTGCAATACTGAGAGTTCGTCCCGTTTTGACCAAAACACTTTGAATTCCGGGCCCACGTTTCCCTTCGGCCACCCCCTCCAAACCCAAGTTTGAACTTGCTTTATTAAATTGTCTTTAGAGGAGAACCTTGCAACGTCGTATGAAGAAACCGGTCCAGAGTCCAAACAGTCAATGAGCAATACCCGTACTTCTGGAGTGGGGTCTGGCAGAATGTCAGGTAATGGGCAACGGCTGAGTGCGTCTGCGTGTCCGAGAGTGGCGCCCGGTCGATGAATCAATTTGTATGAGTACGCAGCCAGGAAAACAGTCCACCTGGTCATGCGTGGAGAAAGGGAGACCGGAGTGGGGCGGTTTCCCGCCAAAAGTCCCAACAACGGTTTGTGATCTGTAATTAGTTCAAAATCGCGGCCGTAGAGGTATTCGTGGAAACGTTTTACTCCAGCTACAGCAGCCAGCGCTTCCCTGTCCATTTGGCTGTAATTCCTTTCGGCCGATGAAAGAGTTCTGGAGTAGAAGGCGATGGGCGCTTCTTTTCCGTCGGGCATCCTGTGGCTGAGGACTGCTCCAACTCCGAACGGTGATGCGTCGCAGGTCAATACCAGCGGTAGGGTCTGGCTGTATTGGACAAGCAGTGAGTCAGTGGTGAGCAGGCGCTTTACCCCGGCGAAAGCTGCAGCTTCGGATCGTCCCCATTTCCATGGTGCGTTCCTCTGGAGTAGACGGTGTAGTGGCTCAGCAACGGTCGCCTTCTGCCTCAGAAAAATGCTGTAGAAGTTAAGTAGTCCGAGGAAAGCCTGCAACTCGGTCTGATTTCGTGGTGTGGGGGCGTCCTGGATCGCCTTAATTTTCTTTGAAGTGGGGTGTATTCCCTGACCATCGATTCTATAACCCAGGAATTCTACGCTAGGCACGTTAATTTGGCATTTTTCCTTTTTGAGGCGGAGACCCTTTTCTCTGATTCTGGCCAAAACAGTTCTGACTCTTTTATTTAATTGCTCCTCGTTTGCAGCGGACACCAAGATGTCGTCAAAATAGGGGACGACTCCCGGTATCCCTTGCAAAAGTCGTTCCATGACGCTCTGGAACAATCCTGGGGCAATACTCACACCGAATTGTAGCCAGTTGCATTTGAATGCTCCTCTATGCGTCACTATAGTTTGGGCCTCCGCTGTGGCGCTATCAACTGGCAGTTGCTGGTAAGCTTGTGCCATGTCTAACTTAGCAAATACCTTTCCTGGCCCCAACGAGTGCAATAAGTGCTGTACTACAGGTACAGGATATGCGCTCTGTTGTAGCGCGACATTAATTGTGCATTTATAGTCCGCGCAGATGCGGACTGATCCGTCTGGTTTGACTGGGGTCACGATGGGTGTTTCCCAGCGCGCGTGATCCACCGGCTCAAGGATTCCTTGCTCCACTAACTTATCTATTTCCTTATCTATTTTTGGGCGGAGTACAAAAGGCACTCGTCTCGGTTTAAGTCGGATTGGCGCCACTTTGGGGTCTAAATTGAATGATATCGGTTTACCCACATACTTACCAAGACCGGGGCTGAACACATCCTCGAACTCCTTAAAAATCTGTTCAGCGCTGCTGTTTCTCACGGCGTTGATTCCGGTGACTTCCAACCCCAGGGCTTCAAACCAATCAAGCCCCAGAAGGTTCTGAAATGGCGCGCTGGCGATGGTCACGGGCAGCTGGGCTTCGATGTCCTTGAAACGGATTTGGAATGTGCCTTGGCCCACGATGGGGACTTGGTTCCCCTGGTAGTCTCGTAGCAGGACGTCTGGAGCGCGTAGTTGGCTCTTTCTGAGGCTAGGGATAGCCTGTTTCATGGATGCCCATGAAATAATCGTCAGGGTCGATCCTGTGTCAACTTCTAGCTCGCAAGGTGAGCCCTCCAAGAGGACTGTGACTCTCAGCCTTTTTGGCCGCTTAGGGCGGACCTGATGTATTGTGGTGAGATACGTTCGCAACTCCTCTCTCTGGGTCAACTCTATCTCATCGTCTACATCCTGAAAATACTCTCGTTGAGCGTCTTGATAGAACGCTCTTTCAGCTCTTTGTGTGTATTCTCTCTGGGGATACGCTCGCTCAGCTCCTTGTGAGTAATCTCTCTGGGGATACGCTCGCTCAGCTCTTTGGAAATTTTCTCTCTGGGTAAACACTTGTGGATTTCTCTCTGGGCGCCCTTTTTGATTTCGCCAAGCCCCTGGGTTGGGCTTCTGTTGGCGGTACATGGGTGGCTGCCGTGAGGCAGGGACTCCGCTCCGGCACACTCGTGCGATGTGCCCAAGTTTGTTGCAGTGCGAACAAACAACGTTCCTGAACCTACAAGTAGACCTGGGGTGATTCCCTCCGCAACTTGCGCAGGGCGGCAAACTGAATCCGGGTCTCCCCCCAGGCCTCAAGTGACTGCTCTGCATCATGTGACTGTCCTCGAACTCGGGATTCTCGTAGTCGGGGCTTGTGTCCTCGTAGTGTACTCTGGTTTGTCTTGGTGCTGGCTGGTTTACGTTGGCCCCTCGTTGTATGGTCACCGATGATTTCTCCTCTGACTCTGACGCTCTTGCTTCGTTTAGCGCTATCTGTAGGGTTAAATTCGGGTTTGCCAACAGCTTCTTTTGTAGTGAAATGTCTCTTAACCCACAGATGAGCTGCACTAAGATGTGCTCGTCCAGATCCCTGAACTCGCAGTGAGTTGCTGCTTTTCGTAGGGCTGCAACATATTGATTTATGGATTCTCCCGCCTTCTGGTTCCTCGTGTTGAATTCCTTGCGGCAGACATGGCGGGAAGGTTTTGGCGCGTAATGAGTTTGCAGGGCCTGTTGCAACGTTGTCCACGATACTGCCTGTATTGGAATAGGCGTGGTGAGGTCTCTGGCCGTATTGAAGACTTCCTTTCCGCAGTAGCCGAGGAAGATGTTTTTCTTCCTCGCGTCGGTGATCCCCGTGTATTCGTTCGCTTCGAGGAAACACTCGAAACGAATCATGAAGGCTTCCCATTCGTCGGTTGCTGGGTCGAAAGGAGCGTGGGGAGCATGCATCGCCATCTTCTCTGTTTGAATTTGCCGCGCTGCGGTGATCTGAGATGGCTGCCAGAATTTCTGCCGAATTCCTGGGCTGGATCAAATCCGGAGATTCTGGAGGTAGCGTTCTTCGTCCTATCTGCCTCTCGATCCCACCTTCGTCGCCAATGTTAGATCTGGGCAACGAGAGACAGACTGCGGACACGAAGTGACTTAACAGCTCTTTATTAGTAGTAGTAGTGATCCAGCTTGCTCTGTGGTCGGAGGGTTCCCCTTTTATAGGGATCGGGTACGCCCCTCGACCAATCAGAACGATACCTGTTTCCCGCTGTAGCAGCGGACCAGAGGGAAGACTTGCCACGATATATGCTAATATCTAACAGTTTGCTTTAGCATTACTTTACAACCAGAAGCCATAACGTATGTATGCTATATCTGCTTGCTATGTATAGCAGAAAAGTGATCTTGTAACCGGAAAGCATGAAATATAGGTTGCGGGAGAGAAAGAGAGAAATAACCTTATTTTCGTAAAGACAAAATAAAATTGGCCAGTCTTCTGAACCATAACTGCTATCACACATTTCATCACAAATTTGGGGAAACATTTTGAAGCTTTGAAAGAACAGATATTAGTTTTTCCTTGGTGTTTGAAACAACTAGGGATCATGTATGTTATTTGAAACAAAGACAAACCATCCCCGCCTCTTGTTATTATCTTCCAAAAAATGAGTTTCTGGCAGCATTTACTCACTGCATCTGAAGGTGAGGAATATGATCTGTGAAGGCTTTAACTATTGAGTTATGGTTAGTCTTTAAGGTGCTGATTAACACAACTAGTCCTTGGGAAAATGATTACATTTATAAATTATATTTCCCATTTATTTTATTTGTTGCTAAATTGTTCATAGGTTGGACTTTTAAAGCAAAGATTACAATGTCTTCTTCAATCATGTTTTGAGCTATTAAGCTAGGAGTTTTCCAAATGCAGTGATGCATATGGGAAAAGAGGCTGTGGTTATTATAAGAGAATGCAAATGAGGATTTTTCACAGAGAGTTGACATTTTTCAGACTTGTGGATTTCTTGTTGATTAGGTCATGGAAGCTGTATAATGTTTGCAATGCAGTAATCAAAACTGATATGCTTTGAAAAGACAGTGTCAGCTACTACTCAGACAGCTCGTAAAGAGACCATAAAAAGGCTGACAAAATGATTAATAGACAATAAAAAATTAACGTCCTACTGAAAAGCAGAAACAAACAAAAATGGTGGTAGCTGAATCCCTATTACATTTTATTGGGTTAACATAAAAGAACAAAAAATTTCCCCAGGACAGTAGTTTCCCTCAAATTTAGAAGCTTGTTCAGATCTTGGTATATATGTTTTCACTTGTAGAAGCTTTGAGCCTGTCTATAGTATTATGCTTAATCCTGATGGGGTGTATTGTTTTGCCCAAATCTTGCAAATGATTGACAAAGCATGCTGACCCCATAGCACTTCTTTTTAGGAATCCAGGAACACAGGCCTATTTTTATGAATAATGTAAGGTATATTTGTAACCTGAGAAGAAACTGGGATTATAATAACTTCCTTACCAGTTTAGTAAAAACTATTTCTTCTAGCCAGAATTGATAGGACAGGTATTTATTTATTCACACAGATTACTTTACTACAATCTCTAGTTTATTCTCTAGAGAGCCAGTTTGGAGTAGTGATTAGAAACCAGGAGACCATGACTTCTAGTCCATCTTAGGCACGAAGATGGACTAGCGATCCACCATCTGGATGACTGTGGACCAGTCACTCTCTCTCAGCTCCAGGAAAGAGGCAATGGCAGTCTACTTCCCAAAAATATTTCCAAGAAAACCACAGATACTTGTCTGGTCAGTTTCCTGGAGTCAACACTGACACAAAGAAACACATACAAAAAACCCAATTCCCTCTCTCCCTCATTTTCTGGCAATCAATATATAGACCTTGTGGAAAGGAAGCAGGATCAGATGAGGGATCCACTTTTTTCCCCCTTTGGTCTCTTCTTCTTCCTTTGCACAAAACTACAGCCAGGAATATTATGAGAATACCTTAAATTAATCTTATATGCATGTATAGGAAATAATTCTTTTATTTGTTGCATTTCCCAAGTTAATCAGATTACTCACTGTGGCTTCATTCTAAAGAAGAAGAAAACATGGTACTTAAATGTTTAACCTGTCTCCTTCTCCTCTCTATCTTACACACGCAAAGAGTTTTCTGGTTGTGTGAGGAATGTGGATTGTTTTTTTTTTGTAGGTCAGAATTCATGTCCGTTGCTGTGGAGTCAATTTTGCGGACATACTGGCCTGCCAGGGTCTTTACCAACATCAGCATCCTCTCCCATTCATCCCAGGTGAATGAAAACATTTTCATGGTGTCTGTGTTGTGAGGAGCCCTAACATAAAAACAAAATCTCCACCCTTTGCTAGATCAGCCTTCTCCAATAGATGTATTAGAATAAATTTATCCAGTGATAGAAAATGCAGTTTAACCCCCTGACAGTGTCATATTGGGGAAAGCTGATATTAATTCCCTTTCTATTCCTAGATTTCTTAATGAGAACCCTGCTTTGTAAGAAGACTATGCAAATTTCAGACATACATTTTTTAAAATCTAAGATGTAACCCCAATACATATAGATAAACTATATATAGACTCAAAAATGGAAACATTTGACTCTACCCACAATGGAGGAATGATTGGTGAACATGCAGAGATGGCTAAATAAACTTCCTTGATCATAGAAAAGACAATATCTATATTTATGGTTGGTTGCGAACCCCTTTTAGACCTGTTGCATGAAATGGGAAAAAATACACATTATTTATTTTGGTGATTAGGGGGGAAAATGGATGATAGGGGAAAAAACAGCTTTTTATATAATCACAGAGTAAGAGATAATTTTGTAATCATATTTGCTGTAGAGGAAATCAGAAACTTCTTTTTTTCCTATTTTTTATTTCTTCCTGCATATAAAGTTTTTCCTCTTGTTTTCCCTATCTTTGTTCTTTCTATTTTGCATTAGTTGGGGTTTGATTTTCACTTTCTTGAAAACTTAATAACATTGGTTTAAAAAAAGATAACAAATATAAAAACAGGATTTAAAAAAAATAATAGTATTAACATTTTGTTCCATTGAAAAAAATATTTTTTATTGTGCTCATGGTGACCTCTTCTGGCCAGTGCTCTGCAATGATTATATATCAGTTGTTTTAGTATGGGACACACACACACACACACATACACAGAGAGAGACAATGTGTATATACATACATACATGTGTGTGTGTGCATACTGTATATACAGTATATATAGGAAGAGGGGGAGGAATAATGTAGAATCCATTAGTGGTCAAGAAAAATGGCATAAAAGTGTGCAAAATTTCAAATTCCCCAGAACCCTTCAGATGAGATAAAGTAAAAAGTAGCAGTTGGGAGGAAATATGAAAAATATCTCCAAATTAGGTCAGATAGACCTAAGTGAGGCCACATTTGGAGCCTCAAAATTGAATTTCAAAACTGAATGCATTGGTCACCAGAAGACAATGGGGTAGATGTCTCAGCAGATAGCAATACTTGGCCAGCTTTGTTTTAGCTCAAAATCTCAACAAAGTAGGACCTGACTGGTATTTGAATGGGAAACCATCAGGAACTTCCAAGATCCCAGGTTACATAAGAAAAATGAAAAACATCTCAGTAAGAAACAGTGATAAAATTTTCTTACTGCCACAAAGATAAATTATATGTTAGTAAGCCACTCAGAATCATTGGAGCTGCAAGATAGGTGGCAAATAAATTAGATAGCTAAATAAATAAGAGTCACCAAGATTTTGACCAGAGAAAGCTGATACTCAGAGTATATTTAATATTACAAGGCAAAGAAAATTACTAATCTTGCTGCTCCTGCATCTCCTGAAAACATCTATAATTCAGATCTGTTCCTTTGGCTTAAATCTTTTGCTAGACACAAAAGAAGTTTATTTTCCTTGTTACCAAGTCTGTGTTTTTACTCTGCATGTAAAGTGGTTGCTACTAGTGGGGAATTAACTGATGATAGATGTGACAACTAGTGTGGAACTGACTGATGATTCATGCAATAACTCTGTATTATTATAGAGATGATGTTCTGTTTTAGGAATGGAATACTCAGGAGATGTGGTGGAGACTGGGAAAGCTGTCACCAACATCAAAGAGGTAAGGAAGATTATTTGGAATAAGCTTTAAAAGATGATCTTGTTATGCAAAGTTGGTATACTCCTGGCCTAGAAAAAAATATGGAAATTCCTTCAGTAGTTGCTCACTAGACTAGTGCAGTTGTAATCTGTGAACTAGAACAGCAAGAGAACGAGAAGACAATATGTATAAATACACATGATTTCTTAAGAAAAATGCACAAATTGTAAAACAGACTTACCCAGTATTTTCATTCTGAAAATAATTAGGAAGAATATTGCTCATATATCCCAAATGGATTTGAACTAATTTATTCATAATAGTACAGATTTTCAGTACTCTTTATTGTGTTAATTTTTCAGCAACAATAGTTTCCCAAATGCCATTGATCCAACAAAAAATTAAAGTTAATCTTTCTGTGGTTTTTTTATAGCAAACCTACCAATGAACTCTAGAAACTGAAGCATTGTCATATTGAATCAATGTATATGCCTTTTAAAAAATGGACATGAAACCAACATTATTTATTGTATTTTTGGACAACTTTTCTGACTTCCCAATAGGCTTTGAGCAAAAATAGTTTTATGAATTTGTTGCCAATTATACAATAGTAGCAATATATACTATTTTGCTTGCACTTTCATTAACTAATTGTAGAAAGATAATATAATGCAATTTTAGTCAAATACAGTGTCACTTGTGGATTATCCTCCTGTTCAGTTCTTTGACGATGAGCTGAAATAAATTTTAAAAGGATTCTTTACTACAGAGAGTTGTAGTGAAGCTCATCAAATTCTACTCTCACATTTTCAGTGTTTTGAAATATTCAACAGACTCTGTCACTAGAGTTTTATGTAATATTAGTGAGATTCCCTTTATATGAAATTAAGTAAAATTCCTTATTCTTCAGATATTCCACATTGTAGCTGTAATAAAAGCTTACAAATCTTGGTTAACTTTATCCATTTGGAGCCAAGTGGGAAATTGTGACTAATCTTTCTACAAAATGTTTTCAACAATAACAAGATTTTTAACTATCAACCTTCTGGAGCATTCCTTGGAAGAATTGCCTGGAAGATACCAAGATCTGTGTCTGACAGATCATTACACTGATGGTATAGCATCATAGACAGATCATTACACTGATGGTATATCAGAATGGTTTACATTCATTCTAATGTACAATTTTGTAAACATTCATTCATTCATATGTCCAATCTAAGAGTAACTTAGTGAAATGCTGATTAAAATGTTGATATTTTAAATATCTTCTACTTGTTTAGATATGTTTTTAGTCCTTGGAAAAAGGGGGAAAGTGCCAACTTTTCTCATCCTTATGGTTCTCTGATGATGCTTTTGGACAGGGGGACTGTGTCATTGGTGTGACTGATGGAAAAGCTCTGGCCGAAGAGTACATTGCAAATTCAAAGGTATGAAAAAAATACCCCCCTCCAGTATTTTTAAAATTCTTTTCAAAAACCAAAAATATAAATATGTAAGAGTATAAAGAGGATTACATGAATATTTATCAGTCATAATTTATTCAGTAAATTTTGTTTATATATTCAAAAAAATAAGTTTAGCTCACTTTGCCTAATTTTAAAAGAGGAAAGAACAATGGGAAGAGTAAATATATGGAGTAACAAAAGAAACCCAATTTCTTTTGTCTTCTTGTCAAAACCTCAAGTGATAGCTGATCCAACAGAAAAAGAGTTTTTACGATCATAGAAAAATTAGAAGAAAATGAGTATTCTTCCTATTTGTAAAATCAACCTATTTACAATTGTAAGATCACACAGAAGTAATTTCCACTGTCCTGTTGGTTAAAGTGGCAGCATATTTAAGTCACTTGATTGTGTATCTTTGGAAAAATTACTTTGTAAACTGTGCTACATCTCATACTGTTAGTTAATTGGGATTGTCACTTGTGTTCTGAAATCCTTTATTGCAGAAAATAAGTTCCGAGAATACTACTGTATTTTTCGGAGTATAAGATGCACCGGACTATAAGACGCACCAAGATTTCGAAGAGGCAAATTTTTTAAAAAAGTTTTTGCACTCTGCAGACCTCCCAAAAACAGTCCGTGAAAATGGGCCCGTTTTTTTGTCAAAAAAGGGCATTCATAGCCTTTAAGAGGCTTATAAAGTGCTTCTAGGGGCTGCAGGGGCAAAACGTTTTGCCCTCCCCAGCTCCCGAGAGCACTCTGGAAGCCTCCTAAAGGCTATGCACAGCCATTTTTGCAAAGGGAGTAGGTTTTTAGGAAACAAAAACTGCTGTATTCAGTGTATAAAATGCACCCAGATTTTCACCCTCTTTTTTGAGGGAAAAAGGTACGTGTTATACTCTGAAAAATACATTAAGTTCAGAAGGCTCATGATGCTTGTGTTCAGGATTTTATTTTATTTTATTTTTCGAAAGTTGCTTTGGAAAATCCCCCAAGGAGTATCTTATGAACAAGCTGCAGCACTGCCTACTTCATATGGGACAGCCATCTTGGCCTTGAAATATAGAGCACAAACACAGCTAGGGTGAGTGGAAGCCCAACAATAGTACCACAAAGTCTTGTTTGGTCAATAAAGTTCTGGGTTGTGTTACAATTATGTAATAATTGGTGGCTATCTTGAGGCTTTCCCTGTATGGAAGATACCAAGATCTGCGTCTTATAGATCATTAGATAGATTGCATATCATTCAGAATTGTTTCAGTTTATATAGTCTGATTTGTTGTAATGTATAATTTTGTAAATATTGTAGATGACTTTTTGCTTTAGTTTTAATATGTTGATATATTTGATGTGCATCAGATTTGAAGTAAAGCATGTTTTTTTCCTAATAAAATGGACTGCTAAGAATTAGGAATTGTAGGAGTAGTTGTCCAAAAAGTTGGCTGCTTCCTTAATTATATCACTTCTGTCTGAAGAAGTTAGAAGACATATATTGTACCCTTATAACCCACACATTCTCTGTCTATCCCTTGAGCCAGTAAGATAGTAATGGACGAAGAAATACAGATTTGGAACAGGCAGTAAGCACTACTAGGTCAGTCTTGCCCAAATTTATGTCCTCAAGATAAATTAGAGATCCTTCTGACTTGCTTTTTTCACTGCTTTTCCCCCATAAAACAGCCTATAGAAATTTGAAACCAAATCCCTAGAGCAGTGATTCGAACCTATGGCACGCGTGCCACAGGTGGCACGCGGAGCCCTTTGTCAGGCACGTGAGGCACTGCCCTGTCAGCATGTGCACGCTGGCCAGCTGAGTTCACCCTTTTTTAAAGCCATTTTTCGCCCTCCCCGGGCTTCAGAGGCTTTATAGGAGCCGGGGGAGGGCAAAAAGAACCTGCCCCGCCCCCCTGGAGGCCCTCCGGAGGCTTCATGAGCTTCCCTGAAGCTTCCGGAGCGCAAAAAACCAGCCCTACGGGCAAACCGGAAGTTCAGGAACGGACTTCTGGTTTGCTCGGAGGGTCGTTTTGACTGCTCCGGAGGCTTTAGGGAAGCATCCTGAAGGTCCCTCAAGCCTTCAGAGCGCTCAAAACGACCCTCCGAGCAAAGCGGAAGTCACTTCCGGTTTTCTCGGAGGTTTGTTTTGACTGTTCCGGAGGCTTCAGGGAAGCGTCCTGAAGGTCCCTGAAGCCTCCGGAGGGCTTCCGGGGGGGGCAGGGGAGGCTGTTTTCGCCCTCCCCAGGCTCCTATAAAGCCTTGGGAGCCTGGGGAGGGCAAAAAAAGCATGCAAAAAATGGGGGGTCGCGCCTATAGTGTGCGCATGTGCACTGGGGGGATCACACATTGTATTATCGCTGCACGCTACCCCCCTGCATTCCCCCCACTTATGGCACGCGAGCCAAAAAAGGTTCGCCATCTCTGCCCTAGAGCTTCTATGCCTCATCCTGCAATACTACATTCTAACCATTGCACCACCACGGCTCTATGGTCAAATGGTCAATCCATATTAATTGATAAACTACTAAAACTCTTGTATCTGTAACCTTTAACTGGATGAAATGATGCATTATGGGGAAGAATTTTGTCAACCAAGTACCTCAAATAGGCTAATGCATCCAAAATATGAGACCCATGACTCCTGTGGAATTGAAATTTGGCAAAGTTTACAAAATATTGTGACATAAAATTATCATAAAGCATTTTATGATCTAATACAAAATGTCATATAAAATATTTTCTGCGGTTCTGTCATTTGACTAGTGCTATATGGTTCATTGTGGGCTACTTTCAAGACAGATACAGAAATTTCTCTGAATATCTCTGTGAATTTTTAAGAACTTTTTAAATATATTAGAAATTCTGCCATTGTAGAAGGCATTGAGGAATCTAGTAAGGAAATATCTCTGAAACAATGATCCAAAAGGTCATGGCTTGTCTACCAAAGAATGAAAATGTTACAACAGTAAAGAGAAAAGCAAACAATGCACCAAGTTACCAAGGGCAATGTCCTTATCAGTTAGAGAAGACATTTCACACAATGAAGGAGTTTGGTTAGGACTGGAATTCTAACTAAGGAAACTACCAACTATGTCCCTTAAAATGTATGGCTGTTAAAGCTATATGAAGAACAGAACAGCATAAATCTATTTCAGATATGTGCTAAGGATGTGCTGTGGCAGGTTCAGATTTAGGGCACATGACGTCTTGTCATTTATGGAAGGACTGGAAGGGAGCATAGGAAAACAGGCAAGCCGACGGGGATGAATCTTGTGGAGACAATCTGGGATGAGTTTGACCCTGTGACCCACGAAGGCATGGACAGGATTATGGGGAGACTCAGTGCTGCCACTTGTGTGCTGGACCCGTGTCCCTTTTGGTTAGTTTTGGCTTCCCGGGAGGTGACACGAGGCTGGCTCCAGGCGATTACCAATGCGAGGGGTTCTTTCCCACCGCCTTGAAGGAGGCTGTGGTGAGGCCCCTCCTTAAGAAGCTTTCCCTGGACCCAGCTTCTTTAGCCAACTATCGTCCGTTCTCCAACCTTCGCTTTGTAGCAAAGGTTGTTGAGAGTGTGGTAGCACATCAGCTTCCCCAGTACTTGGATGAAGCTGTCTACCTGGATCCGTTTCAGTCGGGTTTCAGGTCCGGGTACAGCATGGAGACGGCATTGGTCGCGTTGGTCGATAATCTCTGGCAGGCCCTGGACAGGAGCTGCTCCTCTGTCCTGGTCCTATTAGACCTCTTGGCGGCTTACGATACCATCGACCATGGTATCCTACTGCGACGACTCGGGGGTTGGGAGTGGTGGGCACCGTTTTACGGTGGTTCTCCTCCTACCTGTCGGATCGGTCGCAGTTCGTGTTGACTGGAGGGCAGGGATCAACCCCCAGGCGCGTCACTTGTGGGGTGCCCCAGGGGTCGGTTCTCTCACCCCTCCTGTTCAATATATATATGAAACCGCTAGGCAAGATCATCTGTGGTTTGGGGGTACGGTATCATCAATATGCTGATGATACCCAACTTTTCATCTCTACCCCAAACCACCCAAACGATGCCCTCGACGTGATGTCCCGATGCCTGGAGGCTGTGTGGATCTGGATGGGGAGGAACAGGCTCAAGCTCAATCCCTCCAAGACTGAGTGGCTGTGGTTTCCATCATCCCGATTTGTGCATCTTGTTCCATCTTTGATGATAGGGGGAGAAATTTTAGCCCCCTCAGAGAAGGCCCGCAATCTGGGAGTCCTCCTGGATACGCGGCTTAGTTTAGAAGAACACCTGACGGCCGTGCCCAGGGGGGCGTTTTACCAGTTTCCCCGGTACATCAGTTGCGCCCCTTCCTGGATCGGGATGCTCTGTGCACAGTCACTCATGCCCTTGTCCTTTCTCGCCTGGACTACTGCAACGCTCTCTACATGGGGCTGCCCTTGAAGAGCACCCGGAGGCTTCAGCTGGTCCAGAATGCGGCCGCGTGGGTTATTATGGGGGTACCTAGGTACTCCCATGTTACACCCCTTTTAGGCGGCCTGCACTGGTTGCCGGTTGTTTTTCGGGTGCGATTCAAGGTATTAATTATGACCTTTAAAGTGCTCCATGGCTTAGGCCCAGGGTACCTGCGAGACCACCTACTGCCACCAGTAGCCTCCCACTGTCCAGTACGATCCCACAGAGTTGGTCTCCTCAGGGTGCCGTCAGCCAGACAGTGTCGGCTGGTGACCCCCAGAGGGAGAGCCTTTTCTGTGGGAGCGCCTTCCCTCTGGAATGAGCTGCCCCCGGAGCTTCGCATAATCCCTGACCTCCGGTCCTTCCGACGTGCCCTAAAAAGTTGGCTTTTCTAGCAAGCCGGCCTGGCCTGTTAATTTTATCTCATTTTTTAAATGTTATTGTCCTATTAATTGGGTTTGTTTTGGGGATATGTATCTAATTTCTTTTTAACTTTCGTGATATGTGTTTTTTTTAATGTTGTACGCTGCCCTGACTCCTTTGGGAGAAGGGCAGCATATAAATCGAATAAAACAAACAAACAAGTTCTGGGTGTGTGATCTCAGCCTGATGGGTCTAGTTTTCTTCATAGTGAGCCTAATCATGTAGACGGACACTGGGGTGGAGTGAAGTGAGGAAGGGTGTCAGATAGTCTTCGAATGTTTTAAATCAGGGATCTCCAAACTTTAAGCCTTGTGGACTTCAACTCATAGAATTCCTCAGACAGTCATGCTGGCTGGGAATTTCTGGGAGTTGAAGTCAGGTCTTCAATTTACCAAGTTTGGAGGTCTCTGTTTTAAATCATCAGCATTTAACACATCTCTCCAGTCTCAAACAATGCTTCTGTTTTTTTTGCAGAGAAACTGTTTTGGTGACTGCAGCCGCTGGTGCTACAGGGCTTGCAGTTGTGGATGTTGCAGCTAATGTCCTTAAAGCAAAGGTATGCCTTCTTTCACCAGTATTAGAATATATCTAAGCAATCTTCCAAATCAGACAAGGATGCTGAAACATCTTGAAAAACATTTTACCACTTCTGGTTTCAAATAATTATTTCCCCTGTAAAATCAGGTAACAACTAGGTTAGCACACAAGATTCTACTCATAAAATTACCTTTCTTTATCAGACTGCAGTGTTCGGAGTTGCCATTCCTACAAGTGTTCCTTACTAGTTCACAACCAAGAGCCTTGCAAGATGAAAAGAAAAGAAGTTTTCAATTATTCATCTCATTAGCAACTCACTGCTCTCTTCTAAAGGCTGGTCTAAAACTGCAGTATGAAGGAAGAATAATGGGCAGTTCTCCCAATAAGCTTCCCTTGGAGAAAATAGCATTAATTTTACTTACAAAGAAAAACAGGGAAGAAACCAGAAAATGCAACCAGACTAATCATCTTAATTTCCATCCAAATTAATGTTAGAGCAGCTCCCTCTAATCTATTGTGTGCTGTTGGCCATGTGCCCAGAAATTATGGCAGATACATTGGATGGTTCAAAACTGGGGAACTTTAACCTCGAATGGAAAGGGCTCATCTGTTATAATGCAGCAATGTCAGTTGGAAGAATGTACAGTTGTCTTTTGGGATTGCAGGTGATAGCAGCAGCAGGAAGTGATAGTAAATGCCACCTGGCTATCCAGAAAGGAGCTCTTGAGAGTGTGAATTACAAGGAGGCTAATCTGAAAGAAGAAGTGAAGAAGCTAACAGCAAACAAAGGAGTTAATGTGGTTATTGACACCGTTGGTGGAGACATCTTCAAGCAGGCATTGCATAGGTGGGCTAAAGTCATGACCTATTTCGTCTGGACAGTGAAATTTGACAACTTTTTGGTTTCATGAATGAAGGCGAATATTATATGTGTCCCAGGGTAGTGTTGCAGGATCCAATCATATGGATCGGCTCCAGCATGAGTCTAAAAGCTTGAAAGACAAAACTTCTGGTCCCAGTGACTGACTTAATTGGATCCTGCAACTTTTTGGTTTCGTAGGGCAAGACTATAGTGAGTAAGGTGAAGGTGTAAAGGGTTTTGTACTTTTTCCTGAATTTGGTATGAATTTTAGAGCAATTTTAGAACTGCATCAAGGCTGTTTGATATAGATATAAGTTACAATTATTTGATATAAGACTATTCTGACTTCATTGGATTAGCTATTTTCCACTTGAAAGTAGTTCAAATTAGGGCCATTCCTTGCTAGCCAGGCAAGGTGAATAATCATTGCCTGCTTGGAAATAAATTTGATTTGCCAAAATCTGAGCCTTCAGTGTATGGTTTCCAGTGCATGTGAGAACTGGTAGATTTTTTTTAAAGTAACTCAAAAGAAATTAGAGGGGAAGAATTGATTATAACTTTTTAACTCTTTAAGATGTTTAAATGTTTAATCACTTTTATCTTCTGTATCTGATTTTTATGAGGTGGGAGATATTTTCTTGATCATGCAGGATAATATCTGAAAATGTCTGATAAATTTTGAATATCTCCAATATCTTGGTCACAATGTTCTATTCTTAGAAATCTTTTACTTATTGCATCCAAAAGTGGATGGACAATCTGGGAGCTATTGCTGAATTCCAACTCGGAGCAGTTCCTGTCAGCATAGCCAATAGTTGGGGATTCTGGCAGTTGTAGTTTAGCAACATCTAGAATAATAATAATAATATAATAATAAAATTTTATTTGTTAGCTGCACCCTCTCCCGAAGGACTCGGGGCGGCGTACAATAAAAACACATAAGTACAATTATGGACAATACATACACAAATGTAGACGTATACGTATGCGTAGAGGAGGTAGACAAATGCATATAAACAATTAAAATCACAATTTAAAATCCCTTAAATAAATTACAAAATTAAAACCCGTCAGGAGCGATATGATCAAACTATGGTTGAGCCAGGCCAGCTACTTGGAATAGGTGGGTCTTGAGCTTTACACGGAAGGAGCGGAGGTCAGAGGTAGTCCTAATATCCGGGGGGAGGTCGTTCCACAGGGCTGGGCCCGCCACAGAGAAGGCTCTGCTCCTAGGCGCCGCCCCTCGGCACTGTCTGGTGGACGGCACCTGGAGAAGTCCCTCTCTGTGCGAGCGAACTAGAAGGCCACTAGTTCTCCATTCCTGTATTATAGTTAGTCCTCAATTTGTAACTATTCATTTAACAGCAGTACAAAGTCACAATGGTGCTGACGTATGACCCATCTTCAAAGTTATGACCATCACACCACTCCCATGGTAATGTGATTGCAGTTAAGATGCTTGGCAACCAGCTCACATTTATGACAATTGCAGCAACTTGCAGTATGTGATCATAATTTTAACCTTCCCAACCGACTTCTAATAAGCAAAATTAATAGGAGAAGCAAGATCCTCTTAACGACCATGTGATTCACTTAATGAACACATGATTTGCCCATAATAAAAAAGTCACAAAATGGAATTGTGGTCATGTGATGACTTGCTTAACAACTGCATCACTTACCAATTGAAATTCTGATCCCAATTGTGGTCATAAGTTGAGGACTACCTATAAATTGCTTTAAACCAGGGCTGTCAAACTTGCAGCCTGTGGGCCAGGTGTGTTACATGCTGACCATACCCACACCTGGTTTAGAGAAGGGAGAAAAAGTCCTGTGATGCCCTGAGTTTGACGCCCCTGCTTTAAACCCTTTGTTTGTGAAACCATCTAGCACCGCCCTCCCCACTTTTTGTATAATTGCATAGCAACGTGTTCTGACCCCCCTTCCTCCATTGCCCACACAGAACATACACTCCGGAACAGTACAAGGGAACAAGGTTTATTGCACAAACAGACAAGAGGTTCCGTGGCAGCAAGCCACCAAGACAAAAATCACAGGAACAGAACACAAAAGCAGCTATCCAGCTTGCCAGGATTCCAGACTAGAGCTTCTGGCATAAGTCTTTTGTTGACTGCTGCGAAGGGTGTATGCAAAGTCAACCCTTTTATAACCTAAAAAGGGCGCCTCCCAAACAGCAGCTGAGAGCTCTTTACCGCCTATAATTACGCCCACGCTCCTTGCGTCTGTGGGCGCACCGGTAACGGGCGTCCAGAAATGCCCTGCTGAGTTCTGACTCACTGTCTCGTGAGTCTTCCCCACTGCTCCAAGGCATGGCATCGGGAGCCCCCCTCCTCTGGCTCTCACCGCTGCTCCATGCCTCAGGCGCCTCCTGGTGGCAGACCAGACTCTCGGATCCCTGCTCAGCATCCGAATCCTGTCCAGGGTCGCCCATCTCCTCTGGAGCTGACTCGTAGGGACTATCACTCTCGGAGTCTGGTGGCAGCGGCAACGGCAACGGCTGGGCCACAACAGCATCTGCTCTTTCTCTTTAGAAAATAACCCTTTTGCTTTAATTGATGACTTGATGATTTCCATCCATTCAGGAATAAATTTCGACCCACTCAAGGAGTTATGGAGCTGCTATGTTAACTACTTGATCCAAGCATTAATCTCTGGATCTCTTTACAGTCTGGCTTTTGAAGGCAGAATTGTGGTGGTTGGTTTTGCTGGAGGAACAATACCTTCTATTCCAGCCAACATATTGCTTCTGAAAAACATCTCTGCTCTGGGACTATTCTGGGGCCGGTACCGGGATGAAGAGTTCCCAGTCTTCTCATCAACCATTTCTTCAGCCCTTTCATATTATCAAGAGGGTCAAATCCAGCCTCACATAGGAGGAGTGTTCAAACTAGAGGAGGTAAGGAGAAAAAGCTTGGCTTTAAAAGTTTTGAAGTTTTTGCAGAATTTCTTGGATTGTCCAATGGACTATCTTTATAACAATGAAAGAGAGGCTGTAATAAAATTGGGTGAATAGATGTCTGTATGTCCTGCTGCTATTTTCCAGGATTTATCTTAGGAGAAAAGTATAGCTCAGATTTATCACAGCTGCTTTCTGTATAGGACTAGAGTATAAACTGGCTTTCTGAATAAAAACTCATCCATAAATTTAAATGTTGCAGGTTACTGAAATGCAAGTATTTCCAATGTTGCATTTCCATTTAAGATTCAGGCAGGGATCTGAGTGACTACAAATCCTTGCTCATCCATGAAATTTAGGGGGTTAAACTCTTATCTCTCAATTCTCAACTCTCCTTCTTATGAATATTAAGATGAAGTTGGTGCCTAGGATGTATTTTATGCCATACTCTTGAGGAAAAACAGGTAAAACTTGAAATAATATTGAAATGTGGTTTCTCTTTAAGAGAAATGCCTCCAAAGCTTTGCCATGCTAGCTTGCAGTTGAAAATAATGATGGAATCTTTCAGTTCATCCAATCTATTTGTCACTAATTGTTTCTAATTAAGAGTCCAATTGCTTTTCATATCTCATTAAATACATGCAAATTTAACTCCCACAATTAACTTGGGAAAAGCTTTAATGTTGGTCATTGTCTTTAATTATGGAAACCATTTTCTTTAAATAGTATCTTTAATTGGATTTTATCTAGATTCTTACATTCAGTTCCAGGGGGAAGGGGATTATTTCTGACTTTGCATAATTGTGACTTCCTATAAAATTTTCCAATCCACCAAACCAAGTTTCTGCTTTTACCTAGTTTTATGCCACTGGGGATAAAAGCAAAACAATCTATGTTTGCAACTTTCAAGGAATATACTTGGTGCCATAAAATGTACTTATAGGATTAACATTTCACAGTCCAGCATTCTGTGAGCCTGATTGTGTTTATTGCATAGTGAATATACAAATGACACTAAATAGATTTACACCTCCAACTTTGTAACACTTTCAGTGACCCTTTCTTTGAATTGCTGTTTAGGTAAATGAAGCCTTTGCACATGTGATTCAACGTAAATCTACAGGAAAGATTGTCATCTCAATTAATTAAACCTCTTGGGAAAATGTATCGTCTGTGTTACTTCCTGCTGAAGAGAGAACCTGTTGTCACTGAGTTCAAATCACTCAGCCTGTGACGGGCCTTTTTGGATTACAGAAGAAACTTTCGAGCCAAGCACACTCATTTATTTTTTTACCATTTCTGTAGTGGGTCTTGGATGTTTAGGCACCAACCCACTTTGTTTCTGGCCAATCACCACCACTAAACCACAGCTAGCTTTCCTCCTCCATTGACTCACTGCCAGCAATTGTCCACTGCCAATGGCTCCTGGCCCTCCACTCTCAGCCCTTTGTGCCTGCCCATTCCCGGAGGCAGAGTTTGACTCAGGCGTTCTGCTGCACAGGGCAAATAATCACAAGCCAATTGGGTGGTGGACAGAAGCAATGATGCTGTGGGAGTAGCATGCAATTATTGGTGGACAGGGTGATCGCAAGGGCTAAGGGGGCAGTTTGCAATGCGATTGGTAGCAGGCTGGAGGGGATAGCAAGATCAGTACTGGTGCGTGATTTCTGCCAGTGAATGGGGGGAGCCTGAGGGCTTATGGAGCCACTGCCACTCATGACACCACAGCTCCACAATTTTAAAAAATGTTTTTAAAGCTGCAGTTGTTTTCTAAAAACTCCCCTCCTTTCTTTGGTCCTAATGACAGATCCATGCAGCCCTGAGCAATGGGTTGCTTTTGCGCTGGAGCTTTGCCATTTCTGACACCTTTGTATAATTCAGGCCCTATCCCCCCTCTTCAAAATCCTGGGTCTGGAGCCACCCAATTGGTACGAAAGCATCAAAGGGTGAATGAAGACATTCGCCACCATTTGGCAGCATTTTTTGAAAAAAATGTGTGGAGTGGCCCTGGTGCTTTAAAAATACCCTTGTGGACTGGCGGCAGTGCACACATCGCTGGCAGTTGCATGCCACCCCAGCTTGCCACTGATTGCATTGCACACTGCCCCCACAATTGGTCTGCTCACTGCCAATCGCATGCTGCTCCTGCAGTGCTATTACTTCTGCCCGCCACCTCATTAGCTGGTGGCTATTTGTCCTGTGCAGCAAAACACCCATGTCTAACCCTGCTACGGGGAACGGGCAGTCATGAAGAGCTGGGGGTGGAGGGCCAGGGGCCATTGGCGGTGGACAGTTGCTGGAAATGGGCCAGTGGAGGAGGAAAACTAAGTGTGCAAAACTAAGCAAAGAAGGTGTGGCCAAGAGTCAGCGCCTAAACATCCCATTCCATCTGTAGCTTCTATCAGAATCCAAACTTGGTGATTGGTCTTATTCCAGCTTTTCTGCCATCGAAGATTGTAAATATTGTGCAGACACCTCAGTATACTTTGGCCTGGGGCAATGTTCTTTCCAAGCTGAGACACAAGAGCTAACTCTACTATTTGGGCTTTGAAGATTAGGATGTAAGGTACTCTGCCTAACAACAACTGTGTGCATGATACTAAAATAAAATATAGGAATAATGGAGTGATACTGACTTCATTGTTCTGCACAGTATCTGGGGGATTTCTTTTGAACTTGAAGAGAGATAGCAGACTGGGGGGAATAGGAATATTGGGGAAACTATTATATCTTGAGGAAAGTCAAAGTGATGGTAATCTATATATAATTTGTATGTTACTTTCTTTTTTATGAATAAAATATATATAATTTTTCTTGAGTTGTTTCTGTTCAGCATTGCATCTCGTGTAAGTGCATTCCTAAAGATTTAATGTATAATGAAACTCCTACAGATCAGGGATGGGTTCCTGCTTCTTCTACTGCTGGTTCACTCAGGGATGTGCTTTGCATGCACAGTGGTAAAAAACAGGATGGCGGCACCAATGGCACCTGCGATAGATCCAGTTCGGGGGTGTGGCAGGCTGAGTTACTACCTACTCGGCCAAACTGGTCCGAACTGGTAGGAACCCACCTCTGCTACAGATATAGGTAATGCGTGGCAATCTTGTGAATTTAGTATCTGTTATGTATTTATTATATATAGTTGTGTTAAGCCCTGCTAAAGTGAAACTAACCTTTAGATGACCATAACTGTTAACTGCAACTGTTTTGGAGGGAAACTTAGAACAATCATATTTGGGTGAGCTCTTTCAAGTATTATGATTGCTTAAGGTCCCAGAGTATAAATTACAGGGATTTGCCTGTTGTTCCACAGTTCCAGTTTGAGTCAATAAATGCTGTTGTATGTATGCTGGTCTGTTCTTGCCTACTGCAGCGCACTACACAATAGTAGATAAGAGCTTAAGTAGTCTAAGTGAAGATAACTTTGCCATCAAGTTGTGTACATGAACAGGAAGAAGGGATGTTGGTTTATAGATTTATTTATTTCATTCTTCCCCCATGTCTATTAACTTTTGGTTTTGTATGATTAATATTATTAACAATCAATTACGTCATCTGCGCTTGGTTTTCACTATATATAATTCTAGAATCTGTCTCATTTCTGCTAGCAGCACAGTCCAAGACCCGACCTACTAGCATATCTTCAGATGTTATTTCCATGCAGCTTTTCCATCTTTTAGTTGGTAACTAAGGAGCACAGGTCTCCAGTTGCTGACTCCTCCTCCTATGGAGAGGCCATAGACAAGAACTATTGTAAGTTCTCAACATTGCCCTTCACTCCTATTCAGCAATTTAACCCTGAAATATGAATGGGTCAGATAAGAACAGAAATCAGAAGCCTCATAACTGAGAGTTGAGTAATATACAACCTCCCAATTTTCTGTGTTACTTTCTTCCATTTTTAAAAAAATCTGAAGAGTCTCAGTCAGTTGCCTATCTTATTTAAAAATTTGCATTGGGTTAGAAAAACCTGGCTAAATAGTTTATTACACCATGGCAGGAATAATGCTAATTTTAAGAAATAGGATGTCTCGGTTATGCATTTTGTTAAATGGGCTTGAATCCCCTTTCTTTCAAATGTGGTATTTAGAAATTAGCTAAAGGAGCCAGGTCAATTAGGTCAAAGGAGAAGCCAATGTTGCGACGATATGGACATGTGTCTCGATGCTCCGAGACCGCTGCCGATACTTTTGTCGCTGGGGGGTCCAATCGGACCTAAACCGTCCTGTAGAGATGGTGAACAGAAAGAATACGTCTTGCTGATCTCAGGGACACCGCAAAGTCCCTGATCGATCCAAGAGAAGTTCTTCAAGCCGGCGACAAAAGTCCAGCCCCAGGCTGATGAAGTTGGGACGGCTCCGGACCGGAAGGGAAGCGGAAAGAGAAAGTGTGTCCATCTGGTGAGGAAACTATTGTTTTGGAAAAGACTCCCCCCCCCCATTTTTTAAAGTTAAATTAAATCCAAAAGTGGAAGAAAATAAGCGGCGAAATTAACCTATATTGGATTGCTTTGGATAGTGTGTTTCTTTTTTTTTGTAATTTTACTTTGTGGATTGAAGTGCTCGCAACTTTTTTCTTTAAAGAGAACGGATCAGTTTTTCTTCTATATTTTTTATTTTTACTTTTCAACCTATGGATTAAAGTCGTCTTCTTTATTTCAACAAGGACTTTTATTTCTTGCTATTAATTCTATTTAAGAACTCTGTTTCTTTTAAGTTTGAAATAACATTAGAGAGTGGGAAGCAATACTGCCACTTGGAGGCTGGAGGCTTGAGTTTTTGAAACAATGTACTTTCCCTTTTCCTTTTGATCTCACTGACCTTGTAACTCGAGGCTTGGCAATTTATTTATAGAAAGTGATAAGCAAGGGCACGAATTGTTTTTACACGTGCACTTTGAGAGTCTTATTGGCAGTGGGAGAGAAAAAGAAATAGAACTTTCTTTTTTGAAGATCATAAATGAACTTATGTTTAAGCTAATTTAATATAAGAAGTCTTGAAAACCAGAGTGGCAGTATCTCCCAGTTTGCCAAAATGGCACAATATTCAAAAGAAACAATAACTTTGCAAAACATCTTCGCTGGAATTCCAAATTTATTAGAAATAACAGAGAGAATTGAGAAGAAGATGAAAAAAAAAAGAGTTTATAACAGCAAAAAATGAGTCCCAAAAATTGAAGGGGAAAATGATTATAAAGATAAGACAACTGATTACTTTACCAGTGGAGTGAACGTGGATGAAAGTGGAAAAAGGGGAGTATGGAAAAGGGAATTAGATTGACAGGAATTATACCCCAGATTTCAAGGCATGGAAGAAGAAAAAAGGAAAAACGATGAATTTAAGGAGAGAGAACTTCTCAGAAGCAAGATTGACAACCAAAGATAAACTGATTAAAATAGCAGATGGAGGGCATCAAGATTATTTAAGTGATGCTACAAGCAACAAGCTGCAGAGAGAAGTCCACAAAATTTTTATCCAGGAAATAAATAGAAGATCAATTCCACAAATGACAAAAGAAATAAGACTATTATTACTGGAAGGATACAGGCTGATATATAAAAGTTGATAATAAAAATTAGTTAATTTTAGTAATTAGTGGTTAGTAATTTAGTAATTTCTAGAGTGCTATGTTAAATAAATAACTGATAAGGATAATAAGGTACATACATGTGTTGGTTTGATGAGAGGAAATTTGATATAATTAGCGAATGAATGTTTATGTACTGGTTCAATAAAAGGAATTGGGATATAAATTGTAAACAGCGATTTGTAAAGGATTAGAAACCTTGTTATCAAACATAATTTTTACTTAGAACATGCTATGAAGGGGTAATGTTATTAGATGATATTAGAAATAATTAATGAAATGCTACGATGTGCTTGTGTTTTTTAATTTTGGACTATTTCATGTAAAAGGATGTTAAAACAACCACAGTCAAATGAGAAGCGTGGTATGTTGATAGTAAGATATATAAGGATTTTTTATTTAAAATACATAATGTGATTTGAATTATAAGCAATGACTGTGGAAGAGATGTATGAAAGTTATTTGTAACCAATCGACACACTTCTACAATATGATTAGTGATTAGTAATTTAGTAATTTCTAGAGTGCTATGTTAAATAAATAATTGATAAGGATAACAAGGTACACACGTGTTGGTTTGAAGAGAGGAAACCTGATATAATTAGCAAATGCATTTCTATTAATAAATAATTATAATAATAACAATGAAATGACAAGGGATATACTTAATAATATATATATTTACTGGCTCGATAAAAGGTATTGGGATACAAATAGTAAACAGCGACTTGGAAAAGAGGATTAGAAATTTTGTTATCAATCATAATTAATTCTTACTTAGAACATGTTATAAAGGTGTAATGTTATTGGATAAAGTTAGAAATAATTAATGAAATGTCGTGGTTGTGTTTTCAATTTTGGATTATTTTATGCAAAAGGACGTTAAAACAATTATAGTCAAATGAAAATTGTGAGATGTTGATAGTAAGATATATAAAGATTTTTGATTTAAAATATAGAATGTGATATGAATTATAAGTAATGACTGTGGAAGAGATGCACGAAAGTTATTTATAACCAATCGACACACTTCTACAATATGTAACGAAATATGATTTTATTTTATTTTATTTTTTTGTGTTGTGTTTGTCTGTTTTACCAAAAATTAAAAAAAAATCTTTTCAAAAAAAAATTAGCTGTCTGTCTTCAATTCTTTCCATTGTGTGAATTTCTGACAAGCAGACTGGGTTCATGCAATGTGGTAAATTATAATGTACTTGGAAATAGAGGTTGATATAATTTCCTGTTGACCCAAATATTGGCAAATACAGTTCAGATCAACCACAGGGAAAGGCTCATAGGATTGAAGCAAATTACATTGTTTCAGAATGCCTTCTCTGAGTTTGGATAGAGATTACTTCTTTATTTTAAATTATATTTAAATTACACATTTTCATCCATTTTAGAGGGTGAAAAAACTATATGATCTGAAGAAAGATTAGAACATTCATAATTTCTCTGGGTTTTTTTTATGGTTGGGTGTGTGCATCCTCCCTAAATCTTTGATACAAGAAGTCCTAAAAAGTTCATATCCATTTAACAGGAAATAATTGGGAATCTTTAAGTGGGCAAATAGAGCAGCTAAGAGAAAGGAGGAAGCCAACTGTGCTTCTTCAGGATCTGGTGTGCACATTAGTCACCTTTTACATAATAACACCTCTTTTTATTTCCTGAATTACACAAATGTTTAATTAGAAGGTCATAGGAACCCATAAGGCTCAGTAAATGGAACAGAATTCCTTTGCTTATTTTATTTGCTACATCCTGATAAATAAACAATGTTATCATTTATGTAAAAGCTTTCCAATTCTGGCTCATGCAAGAAATGGCTTGGTGTTATTGTTAAACACTGAAGCATAAACCATCCAATCCCACTTTAACCTAGTTTAGCATGCTGTTTGAACACAGTTTATTTTTATGTCTGAGTGCGTTCTTTTGACAGCCATCAGTAAAACTCTCAGAAAGTCATGCATTTTAATATTTCTGTCCCACATCCAATTACATGAATTCTGATGTTTCCAGATGACCAATTCCTGTAAATCCACAATTTCTAAAGTATGATATTAATATTGTTCAAAAGCTGTGTTTGGCATTATTAATCAAGCACGTACATTCCTTGTTTTTGCTTATCTGACACATGTTTAAATTACTTTCCCCTAATTCTTTGTCATGTCTCTCAGACTTAGACATTCTGTTTTGGAAGCAAGTTAGATGGACTTAAGAGCCCAAGTGCATTCGGCCTTCAGAAACTTTTTGCAGCAGATTTTCAATATTGTGATATAGTAGCTAAAAGTTCAGATTTAGAAATTTTTCAGTCTGCAATGAACTTGCAGTTTGTATCAATATACTTTTTTCTAGTAAACTATACAATATAGTTGTAAAATTTTGAAATGATTTATGTGGGATATAGTGGTAGTGAGGATAGTGATGATGATTTATATAATATCTCTGCTTTAGAACATCCCAGTGTGGTAAATTGGACTGAGTCATTAATGCATTTTTATGTTTAATTGTGGACTTGATTATGTTTCTCCCTATCCCTAGTTAAACGTTTTATAATGTACCAGTTGATAATAAGTACCACTTGATAATGCCTTGCTAAGATCACACTTGGAATATTGCATACAATTTTGGTCACCATGATATAAAAAAGATGTTGAGACTCTAGAAAGAGTGCAGAGAAGAGTAACAAAGATTAAAGAACCGGAGGCTAAAACATGACGAATGGTTACAGAAATTGGGTATATCTAGTTTAATGAGAAGAAGGACTAGGGCAGCGATGATGAACCTTTTTTGGCTCGCGTGCCATAAGTGGGGGGAGCGCAGGGGTGTCGTGTGCGGGTGTGCCACACCCATAATGCAATGCGCGGCCCCCAGTGCGCATGCACGCACTACAGGCGCTCCCCCTCCCATTTTTACATGCTTTTTTCACCCTCCCCAGGCTCCAGAGGCTGTCACTTCTGGTTTGCTCTGAGGGTCGTTTTAAGCGCTCCGAAGGCTTCAGGGACTGTCGGGAGGCTTCCCTGATGCCTTTGGAGCCCTCAAAACAACCCTCCGACTTCCGGTTTGCTCGGAGGGTCGTTTTGAGCAATCGGAAGGCTTCAGGGACCGTCCGGAGGCTTCCCTGACGCTTTTGGAGCACTCAAAATGACTCTCCGAGCAAACCGGAAGTCACTTCCGGTTTGCTCGGAGGATCGTTTTGAGCGCTCCGAAGGCTTCAGGGACTGTCCGGAGGCTTCCCTGACACCTCCGGAGGGCTTCTGGGGGGGGCGGGGAGGCTGTTTTCGCTCTCCCCAGGCTCCTATAAAGCCTCTGGAGCCTGGAGAGGATGAAAAATGGCTTTAAAAAGGGTGAACTCAGCTGGCCAACGCGCGCATGCACGCTGGCCAGCTGACAGGGCAGCGCCCCGCGTGCCCTGACAAATGGCTCCGTGTGCCACCAGTGACACGCGTGCCATAGGTTCGCCATCACTGGACTAGGGGGTGACACGATAGCAGTGTTCCAATACTTATTCTCCAAACCACCTGAAGGCAGGACAAGAAGCAATAGATGGAAACTAATCAAGGAGAGAACCAACCAAGAACTAAGGAGAAATTTCCTGAGAGTTGAACGATTAATCAGTGAAATGACTTGCCTCCAGAGGTTGTGGATGATCGGGAAGTTTCTCAGAAGAGATTGGATAACCATTTGTCTGAAATGATATATTGTTTCCTACTGAGAAGAGGATTGGACTAGATAGAAGATCTTCAAGATTCCTCCCAACACTGTTATTCGGTAATTTATTTATAACCACTAGATTATATTGGCTCTTATTATTTATAAATATTTAAATCAACCTACACTCTTATTCCCAACATCTAAAATTTGTTTCCAATTTATTTATTCTGTATCAAACTTCATTAAATTGAACACTGTTGATGATAGACTCCAGCCTTGATCGTTCTGTCTCAAGAAAAATGCAAGCATTTTGACAATCTGTAAAGAAGACCCCAGGTGAACAAACAAGACACGATAGGGGTTTTTTCCCCCTTCAAACAGGATCATCTACAGATTCTGATTGTTGGTTTTATAGCTGTATAACGAAGCTGGTTAATTAAAAAAAATACTATTTGTGAATCTTGTTTTGAAAATGTGTTTTCATTGTCTCCTGAAGCAGTTCTGATCCTAAAACAAACTAAGCCAAGCAAACTGACAGCAAGCCCAAGGTAGACATGGGTTCTATTCTAAAAGAAAGTCACATATAGCATGAATGAAAGACTACGGCAGGGACCCATAGAGGGAATGACCTATGAACTTCAATGTCCTCATTCCTAAAATAGCAGTGAGCAGATATACCATCTTGCTAGAGTATTATCCCACCCATCATCCAAAGCTCTAGAACAGAAGAGTAAAAAAGCATCAATCCCAACTAATTCCACACTGTTAACATGAAAGACTAATGATTGGTACAGTTCATAAATGGGGTAGGTTTAAATTGTATAGTGCAGGGGTGGCGAACACGCGGCTTGCAAGCCGCATGCGGCTCCCGGCCAAAATAAATGAGGCTCTTTGCCTCTTATCATTATTTAGTATACTGTGGCTCGGATCGCGCGCTCCCTTTCGGAAGCTGGTGAGGTCCTTTGCAGGCAGCTAGAACGGGCCGCCTGCAAAGGACTTCCCCAGACTTGCTTTGAGGAGCACGGGGTGACTGAGGCTAGTTGTGAAGCCCCAAAGCCCCCACCGCCACCGGAAGAACTGCTGCCACCTCCTCCTCATCCTCCTCTAACAGGCAGCACTGCCGGATTTGCCGCCCGGCGCTGCGGCTGAGATGAAGCCGCCAAAGCTCCAGCCGGCATCTCCGCGCGTGGCAGTGGCGCCTCCCCTCCGCTCGGAGCAGCTGAGCTCAGTCAGCGCTGGGTTACCCCTGCCCCCTCCTCCTCCTCCTCCGTGCTTTTGAGGAGCCATGAGGCTGCAGGAGCCAGTAGGAAGGCAGGGGGGGGGAGCAGGGGAAAAAAAGTCTCATGGCTCCTCAAAAGCACGGAGGAGGGGGAGGGGGCAGAGGTAACCCAGCGCTGAGCTCAGGAGCAAATCTGGTGATTCTGTTGGAGGAGGAGGAGGAGGAGGTAGCAGCAGTTATTCTGGTGGCAACTCGTACTTGTCGGCATCTTCAGCAGAAGCCCTGCCCACAATGAAGAAAGCAAAGATGGAGCAGATCCACGCAGATGACGTCGCTGCAACATGACTGGAGGAGGAATTCTGGGAGTTGAAGTCCACAAGTGTTAAAGCTGTCAGGTTTGAAGACCCCTGGGGGTTTTTTTCCCTAAAGGGTTAGGGGTGCAAGGGTCTTGTAACTTGACAGCTTTAAGAGTTGCGTGCTTCAAATGCCAGAGTTTCTGAGCCAACATTTTGGTTGCTAAGCAGGAGCATTGTTAAATGATACTGATATTATATAACACTTTGAATTAAGCGGGTACCTTGAAGAAACATAACTTTGAGTTTCAAATAATACTGATTTCGTTGTTGTCTTAGGTGACATCTGTGAAAAAAATTCGGGTGCTCAGGCATGAAAATGTGCCGCTCAAACACTATACTTTTCTGCTCACATCGAAAAAAAATTAGAGGGAACATTGCTTCCGGGTCTGTTTTGGCAGGTCACTGCGTGGTGTGGCTCTCTGACTCTCACAGTTTAAAATTTTGGCTCTTTTTGTCGAACTTGTTCGCCACCCCTGGTATAGTGTATAAAATTAAATTGTATACATGTATACACTATACGTTTTCTTCTAAAATGTAAATTTGCTGAGGTCAGAAATTATGGGGAAATGTTTTGTTTAGAATCACAAGCACAGATCAAAAGAAATGAAAGCGTGCCCTCAAACTCACCACTATTTTTTAATTTAATACCCAATACTCTGTCCACCTCAGGACCAGGATCTCTTAATAAGTTATGGTGAACACTGGGCAGGTTTTTTCCCTTCTCTCTTGTTTGCACTTGTAAGGCAATTAGAAACAAATGAAAAATGAGACCAAGCAAACTTGAGGCTCATTTCAGCTTCTCCACAAAGTCTATTGCACAAAGAAATCTTATTCTTCATTTTTTTTAAATTTTCACATGCTTTTATTGTGCAATAATAAAAAAATAAATCTAAGTGGCCTGTAAAAGCAATACCCATGCAAAGAAATATATTAATAAATCAACAAAACCAACAGTACTCATATATATCATCCCCAAATGTCTGCTCATATATTTCCAAGTTTTTACAGCGCATCTAAAAATTAACAAGGATGCTGATCTTCTGTGAGGAACTAATTCAGCAGGAACTCCATAGAGAATGGCTTGTTTCTTGTTTCTGAGATTCCTGTTGCTGAGCCTAAGAGAAGACTCAGCATGATTTCTGATTGCTGACATGCCTTATGAGGCAGACTGTATTTGGAGCAAGCAGTTCCACAGATAACCATATCTCAAACAGAGTCTTCAGAAGTTATTTCCTGAATTTTGAATTGCACCTGGAAATAAACTGATGCCCAGTGCAGCTCCTGTAGTAGTGGAGATAGTATGAGCACCTCCAGTTGTTTCTGTTAATACACAGATGGTGCATTTTGTAGCAACTGAAGATTCTATCGTTCCATTGGGAAGTGATAAAATTTTGCCAGTTTCTCTGATCCCAAAAACTGCCTCAGTTGGTGCACCAACTGAAGCTGGATGAAGACTATCCTGGTCATAGCTTCCATTTGCTCTTTCAGAAGCTGAGAACAACCTTGAAATTATTAACCAGCTCCTCCTTGAAATAAATAACTTACCACAATAAGAGCTAATGTTGGAACTATCTCAGAATCTGTTGATTTCTGGAATTAACAACCTTAACAACTGGTTAATCTTGTCAGGATTGTTTGAGCATCTCATTGTTTGATTGGGGGGGGGGGGACCAAGGCCATAATAGAGAAGTATCAAAATGCTAGAGCCATTTTATTTTAGACAGAATTAGATGCAAATCACACAGATCTAGATCCTTCAGAGAATCCTAACCCTCTCAAGTGTCAGCTTCACCCACAATAAACCTTTGAAACATGCTCCCTCAGCTCTTAAGGAGTAAGGAATGACAACATAGCAGCCTCCAGACTGTCAGTAAAAAGTTCAGCAAGAGGTTTAACAGCCCCAGTGTGGAAGAATCTTTATTTAAACTTCAACTCCTTTAAACTAAGCTATTAATTTTCTCTGTGTGTTGAGGCTGCCAGGCTTGACGTTACATGGAAGCATGATCATTGACTTATCCTTGTGGGATGGGATGCTTTGCTGCCTCTGACTGTTCAGCCTTGAAACACTATTCAGAAAAGTGTACTTAAGGCTCCATTTCTGTTGACATAACCAGTGCAGAATCTATCCCAGAAGAGGGTAACATTAAATGTTGTGGCTCTCCACATTAAAGAAGGTAAAACCTGAGTATCCGATTGATGCTCAAAACAATGCAAACTTTGTCACCCCAGTGCAGAGATGTAGAGTTGAATAAGATGAAGATTTGTTGCTAACTGCTTGTATCAGAAAAGGAGCCTACCACATTAGATGCCGATACTCAAAATTCAATGAAAAAATAAATTGAAAATGGCGTTAACAACTTCAGAAATCTTCTAAGTGCTTCAAAAGACTGCAAAGCATTATTAGGTCCTGAGGTTAATTGGCAACATCCTATTAGGACTCATTTCAATCTGATGGGTTGATTCAATAAGAATGTTGCCAAAGCAAACCATCTCTTCAAAATTTTGCCAAGTCCTATTTCATAGTCCCCAAAATCTCCTAATTGGATTGGCACTTGCCCAGGACCCATGAAGAAAGTGTTCAGTGGAAAAAGTTCTTTCCTGCATCCCAGCTGCAGTGTCTGGCGACATCCAGTAGGGCAAGATGGCATTTATTGGTGCCCTCAATTCTTTCCACAAATGTGTAGGACAGGTTTAAAATTGATGAGACAATTATGACCAGGGATACTTGGAGGATTCAGCTATACTTCTATGGTTCTAACATAGAATGATGCTCCTGTGGGTACATTTGCAGTATATAGCATTCCCTTGCAGTTCACATTTCTCTAAATGTTAATTATTTAGAGATAGGGGGAAATAGGAGATTATTAATACCAGGGAACCACATTACAGTACAATATACTATCCGGTTCCATCTCTCACCCCAAAAAAGCTATCTGTCTCTGTCAGAGAATTGATCTGGGTAGGCTTTGATTTCCTGGGTCTGACATGCCTTTTCCTCCAAAGGACAGTAGAGCTAGTTAGCACACTAACCTGAAATCTTGCAAATCACAAGTCCGATATCTCCTTTGATGGAGCTGCTTCTTAAATCCCCAGTTACTAACAATAAGGACTCATAAGTATGTCATTTAATGTATTTCTATCCCATCTCCAAAGGAACCTTCTGAATAAAATCTTTATGGATTACAGAGTTATAGCAATGAAATGAAGACTAAGCAGTGAAAGTAGGTGATAGCAGCAGAATATTAAAGAAAAATATGTCCTTGGTAAAATAATAACCTTGTGAAGGAATAAAGGAAAAAAAGGAAGATCCACCTATCCCAGAAACCATTTCTGCCAATAATCATCAGTCATCTCCACAACAACTGTGACAAAGAGAGATTCAGGATCCCAACATGAGAAACTGATGCAGACATAATTTTGCTTTTCTTTTCCACCAGTTGTTAGTATAAGCCTGACAGCTGTCTTTTTTAATTGCTCTGTAACTAAGTGCAGCTTTACATTGTTTAACTAAATAAAGAGCCTCATTGATGCAACTTACACAACTGATGAGAAACAAATGAATCACTTTTTGCTGGGCAACTCTGTGTACAGAAGTGAAATGAATGAGCCCACTTGTATGCAACACAAAAACTGTATTTTCTGTGTACATGTGGAACACAGATGGAAAATTAAAAAAAAATGTTTTTGGCAAATGAGATTTAAAATGTTCCTGATTCTGTGACCCAAGTACTTGAGGTTGTGTTACCTGAGTAATGCTCATCTTATTTATTTATTAAACTTGTATGCCATCCGCTTCACCAAAAGTGACTCTAGGCTCCTTACAATCATTCAGTAAAAATACCACATAAAACATTAAAACAATAGGGATCTTAAATTAAAATTTCAGTTTAAATTAAATTGACCAAAATTGAGCAGAAGGGAGCAAAGTGTGCAAGGGGAGGAGACTGATTTTATGTAATTCATTAGCTACCTCCAGAATGCCATACCCCCATTGGAGCCCCAGGCCAGTTGGAATGTTTTAAAGCTCTTTTGGAAGGCCAAAAGGTTAGGTGTGGATCTCACCTCGGGGAGGGGGCAAAATGTTCCAAAGTGTGGGAGCCAGAGCAGAAAAGTGTGCGCACAGCAAACTGGCAGTAACGCTGGCAGCGACCCACACCTGGACTAGTCCCATTAGGTTGAGATGGTTCCTCAGACCATCTTTAAAGCCATGAAGGGCTTTAAAAGTGATAACCAACATCATGAATTGGACCTGAAAGCAAACTGACAACCAGTGCAGCTCATAGAACGGTGGTGTAACATGGGTCGTGCTAGGGGCCCCAAGAACCAGTGACGTGCAGTCAGGTGAGGCAAGTGAGGCACAGCCTCACCACTCTCATCATAAAAAAAAAGTAAAAGGAAAAAGCTGAGCTAGTTGCTGCCTCACCGTGGATGACTCTGCTTAACCTCACTGGTGCTCTCCCTCCCCAAGTGTAGTGACTTCCTCCCCAGGCCCCCATTCATTTCTCTCTCTCACACACACAGCTGGATAAAACTATATAAAAATCTAGCCCAGCTTCACTGATTACAAGTTTGAAAAGGCAATGTGGCTCCACCTGCAATCAAACTACACTTGGGGAGGGAGAGTACAAGCGAGCACTGAGGAGACCACAGGAGGAGGCAGGAAGCCAGGCAAAGAGACATGCTGTAGTACATACACTTCCCCCCAGCCTCTTTCTTTTGGAAGGCTCGGCTCGGCTCCCCTCCAGCTTCTCTGCCTCTCCTCTCACCCCAGCCTGCCAGCAGGAGGTGGTGGGTGGGCTTTATTGTGTTCCAGGCATTTCCCACCCAGACAGCAGGCTGCATTTGCAATGGTGGAGGTGTTTGGGAAAGGCAGCAGGGGAATGTGGGGGGGGGGGGGGGGGATGGCAGAGGAGCTGCTTTCAAGCCACTGGAAAAGATATCCAATCCAACTTTTGTGTGTGGGGGGGTTTGTTTGAGAGTGAGTGAGAGAGGGAAGGGGTAGGAGAGATAGTCCAATCTAACTTCTGTGTGTGTGTGTGTGTGTGTGTGTGTGTGTGTGTGTGTTTGAGAGAGGGGGAGAGAGGGAGGAAGGAGGGGAAGGAGAAGAAAAAGAAAAAGAAAGAAGGAGCAAAGGAGAAAAACAAATGCTGTCGCTTTAAATTGGAACTGAGCATGCCTGGCTGTGGAATTCTGGGAGTTGAAGTCCACAAGTCTAAAAATATTTGAAACCCAGCACTGTGTCAGTGCCTCACCAGTCATAAACCTCACCGCACGTCACTGCCAAGAACTGCCTATGCAGCTGCATTCTGTTCAGTTTATCTTAGAAAGTTTGATGGTGTGTTAGAGATGAAAGAGTATCCATCAGTTCGTGCAATGTGATAGATTGGACTAAAATAAAGTCAGATTATTTGTGACTCAGTCCAGCAACTCTCTTAGTATTCTAGGTGAATTGAGACCCCATATTAAGCCATGATCTATCTTGTTTATGTTATGGACCTGCTCTATAGGTAGTCATCAACATGCAAGCCTTTGTTTAGTGACCAAGTTACAACTGTACTGTAAAAAAGGGGGATTTATGACAGTTTTTCACACTTATGACCATTGCAGCATTCTCATGGGTCATGTGATCAAAATTCAGGCACTTGACAACTGTCATGTATTTATGACTATTGCAGTCTCCCAGGTTCATGTGATTCCTATTTGTAATTTTCCCAGCTAAATGCTGTATTGCTTTGTACTTTTTTTTTGGTTAATTAAATTAATTCTTAAAACACCAAACAATAATTAACAAGTTAGTTGGAAAAGCATGAAGAATAATTTGATCTGCTTAATGGCAAAACTTAACTAGCAGAATTGAATGTCAAAGGCATGGAATTTAAATATATCCAAAAATAACCCACACAAAGAGGAAATTGAGAAATATGAATCACAAAGACACGTTGGAAGAAATATAATCTTTTGTTTTCTTTTACACTACATCAGGAACTCATCCTGGAAAACTGTCTTCTAAAGCTCCACTTTATTATTTTCAAATTTTGTTGCCAAGTTTCCTTACTTATTTTTCTTCTCTTTTCAGCACTTTGCACTATGGATTGTTCATAATGCTTGGTTTCAATTTTTTAAAATAAAACTTAAAGGTTAAAACAAGTTTGTTTTTTAAAAAACAAGTATCAAGTAGCAGTTATAAAAAAGAATCATGGATTACTGCTTGCAGTATCAGATCTTAATCAAAACTGACTAAAGGCTCATCTCAATTACCCACCTGCTGGGGCAAACCCCTTTATATATTGCAAATGCCAAGTAACAAATCAACACTTGGCCAACCAGCCATCTGATGGCATTTGAAGCATCAAAGCACTGTCAATCAACCCACAAGAGAAACACTTTTGTTTTGAGAATGTGTTTGCATTATATTTTTTTAGTGTTTTCCCCCTTTTTTCTGTTATTATTTTAAGAGCAATAAAATAAATTTAAAAATCAACATAGAAGAGACAGATTCAGTAAAAGCTAAGAGTAGGGTGGGCAATGGTAGACCTGCCAGCTAATTCTATCTGTCTTTCCAATGACACCAAGAATACTTTACCTTTACTGTGCAACACCCCAAGTTTATATTAAACTCCAAAATTCTCAGTTGATGCATAGAAGGGATCCTCTTGCGTTTGCATGATTTTAATGTGGTAAATTACTACCATATACCACTCAGTGGCACCACTCAGTCCCTATAACCTGAGTCAATTTAGCCCAGTGTTTTCTCCCTGGTTGTCTGGCATATTGGAAGGCAGGACATTTTTCTAACAGAGGTGTAGTCTGTTATAGAAGAATCTATCCCCTTCAAAGAGGCAATTAAGGAACATAATTCTTAGAAAGGGAACAAGTAGAATTGTCCCCTCCTCTTTTAGTGCAGTGTTTTGGATTTGAGACTCTGAAATGAACATCTGCATTCATCTCTGCCTAAAAAAATATGGGAAAAATATTTTTGAAGGTTCTACGAAGTTTTAAGATGCACAGAGCATTACTCTAGCTAGCACAATAAAAGATTCACCTACTAAAGTACATCTGGCAAAGTGTGCAAAACAGGAGAGATTGATCTTTTAAAATGAATACTTTATGGGTTGGCTCTCTTGATAATCAGATGTTCATATAAATTGGGCTCTGGGCTCAAATGAAATGTACCATTAGAACCCACATTGGTTCAACTTGGGCCTGTCCTGCCAGTGGGAGAAAGAGAAAGGTTAAACCTTCCACACTGATACTATTTACCTGCTGTTAGCTGTCCCGTAACCTGAGCATTTTCTTTCCATTTTTTGGACTCCACATCAGTAATGAGTACAGGTAGTCCTCGACTTATAACAATTCATTCAATGACTGTTCGAAGTTACAATGGCACTGAAAAAACTGACTTTTTCACACTTATGACCCTTGCAGTGTCCCCATGGTCACATGATTAAAGTTTGGATGCCTGGCAACTAGTTCATATTTATGATGGTTGCAGGGTCCCAGGGTCATGTGATCACCTTCTGTGACCTTCTAAAAACCAAAAGCAATGAGGAAGCCAGGTTCACTTAACAACTGTGTTACTAATTTAACAATTGCAGTGATTCACTTAATAACTGTAGCAAAAACAAATCATAAAATATAGCAATACTCACTTAAGAATGATCTTACTTAGCAACAGAAATGTTGGGCTCAGTTGTGGTTATAAATCGAAGAGTACCTGTATATAAGAAAATCTGGATAAAGTTGCAGTATTTTCATTAATCCATGTTTTTGATAGTACACACTCTCAACCAGTGACGTGCGGTGAGGTTTATGACTGGTGAGGCACTGACACAGTGCTGGGTTTCAAATAATTTTAGACTTGTGGACTTCAACTCCCAGAATTCCACAGCCAGGCATGCTCAGTTCCAATTTAAAGCAACAGCATTTGTTTTTCTCCTTTGCTCCTTCTTTCTTTTTCTTTTTCTTCTCCTTCCTCTCCTTCCTCCTTCTCTCCCTTCCTCCCCCTCTCTCAAACACACACACACACACACACACAGAAGTTGGATTGGACTATCTCTCCTACCCCTTCCCTCTCTCACTCACTCTCAAACAACCCCCCCCACACACAAAAGTTGGATTGGATATCTTTTCCAGTGGCTTGAAAGCAGCTCCTCTGCCATTCCCCCCCCCCATTCCCCTGCTGCCTTTCCCAAACACCTCCACCATTGCAAATGCAGCCTGCTGTCTGGGTGGGAAATGCCTGGAACACAATAAAGCCCACCCACCACCTCCTGCTGGCAGGCTGGGGTGAGAGGAGAGGCAGAGAAGCCGGAGGGGAGCCGAGCCGAGCCTTCCAAAAGAAAGAGGCTGGGGGGAAGTGTGTGTACTACAGCATGTCTCTTTGCCTGGCTTCCTGCCTCCTCCTGTGGTCTCCTCAGTGCTCACTTGTGCTCTCCCTCCCCAAGTGTAGTTTGATTGCAGGTGGAGCCACATAGCCTTTTCAAACTTGTAATCAGTGAAGCTGGGCTAGATTTTTATATAGTTTTATCCAGCTGTGTGTGTGTGAGAGAGAAATGAATGGGGGCCTGGGGAGGAAGTCACTACACTTGGGGAGGGAGAGCACCAGTGAGGTTAAGCAGAGTCATCCACGGTGAGGCAGCAACTAGCTCAGCTTTTTACTTTTACTTTTTTTTTCATGATGAGAGTGGTGAGGCTGTGCCTCACTTGCCTCACCTGATTGCACGTCACTGCTCTCAACCTACTTTCCCATGATTAAGGAAATTTTGAAAAATGAGATTATAAAAGCCCAATCTAGCACAATTCCAACAAAGAAGAAAAATAACAGCTGTCCAAAGAAACCAGCACAGCTGCACAAAGAACATTTTGATAAATTGAAAGACAAAAAAGACAAGTATAAAAAGTGGAAGGAGGGGCCCATAACTAAGGCAGAATATCAGCAAATAGTCTGAGCCTGCAAAAATGAAGTCAGGAAAGCTAAAGCTCAAAATGAACTAAGGCTTGGGACAAAAGTCAAAAATAACAAAAAAAAAAACCTTATTTCAACATGTAAAAAACCAAGAAAAAAGCCAAGGAAATTATTGCTCTATTAATGGGAGAAAATGCTAAAATGGTGACGAGCAATAGGGAGAAAGCAGAACTGATTAACTCATTTTTTGCATCTGTCTTTACACAAAAGGGGAAAAAAAACAATCCATGTTATCAAAAACAGTACGGTAAAAAACTGATTAGGAATACAAGTTAAAATCACCATCATCATCAGATGGATTTGTAACCGGCTGACCAACCGCACTCAACGTGTAGTACTCAATAGAACTGCATCAACATGGACAAAAGTATGCAATACCCCAAGGCTCTGTTTCAGACCAGTACTCTTCAATACCTTCATCAATGATTTAGATGAGGCAATAGATGGGGAACCCATCAATTTTGCAGATGACGCCAAGCTGGCAGGAATAGCCAACACTCCAGAAGACAGGCTTAAGATACAGAAGGATCTTGACAGACTTGAAAATTGGGCACTATCTAACAAAATGAAATTCAATGGTAAAAGAAGTAAGGTTCTACATTTAGGCAAGAAAAACCAAATGCAAGATATAGTATAAGTAGTACCTGGCTCAATAGTAGTAATTGTGAGAGAGATCTTGGAGTCGTAGTGGACAATCACTTAACTATGAGCTCGTAATGTGGTGCAGCTGCCAAAAAAGCCAACACAGTCCTAGGCTGCATTAACAGAGGGATAAAATGAAGATCACGTGAATACCACTTTATAATGCCTTGGTAGTATCACACTTGGAATACTGCATCCAGTTTTGGTTGCCACAATGTAAAAATGTTGTTTTTAAAAAAAAGAATTTTATTGGTTTTTACAAATATTTATAGGAAGGGGTAGGTAGGTATAAAAAAATTTGACAGCTACCTCGTGCGAAGGGTAGAAATTCCCCCAAATCTCACAACTTTTACAGAAAAAAAAATAAAGATCAAAGATTAAAAGATAAACATTGGCAGCTTTTTGTTTTACATTGTATCAACAATATATTCAATCATCTTATATGTCACTTCCAACAATTACATTGTAACAACAATTGGAATAATATTTCAAACTTATTTTTGTGACCTGAGTGTTCTCAATGTTGCTTCCTCCCCCCTGCCCTCTGCCCCTCCCTCCTTCATATCTTGTGTACTGTCCCCTGTTCCATCTAGAAAGGGAATGTGTTTTTTAATGAAGGCCTCTGCCTCCACAACTGTGTTGATTCTAATTCTGTTGCCCTCCCAAAAGATAAACATTCCTTCTGGCAATAACCATCTGAACCAAACCCCTTTATCATATAATTTCTTTGATAAAGAGAAATATTTCTTCCTCTTATCTCTTACTTTCTTTGGAATTTGTTTAAGAATGGCTATTTCTTTGTCTTTATATTTTAATGGTCCCACCCTCTGAGCTCCTAAGACCTCATCTCTTGTAGTCTTTCTAAGAAATTTAACATGTACTTCCCTTGGAACGTTGTGTATTCTAACATATGCTGAATTGATCCTATAAATCAAATCAATATCCCACCATAGCTGTTGTTTGTCTCTTTTAATATATTCTGATAAAATTGTGGTCATAATCTCCTTAAGGTCTTCATTTTCTGTCTCTGGTAAGTTTTGAAATCTAAGAAAAAAAGACATTCTTTCAAATTCCACCTTTATCATATGATTTTCAAATTCTCTATTCCCCTTCTGGACCGTCTTAACCTTCTCCCTCAACCCAGTCGTGTCTTCCTCCAACACACCTATTCTCTGCTTGTTTTGTGTTGCTTGTTGTTGCGTTTCTCTGAGCTGTTCATTTAAATCTGCCAATTGTTTTTTCAGTTCGTCCTGTCCCTTCAAAATAGTTTGAAACATTTGGGCAACAGATAAGTCCTTTGAACTCTCTTCAGTTGTTTTAGGTTGTAGAAATGAAGCCATTTGTGTCTATTGTGTAATCGGACTAGACGTAGAAGATGTCGGGGCCGAAGATGCCTTACCAGGCGGTGGCTTTTTAGGTCCCATTCTAAGTTCAGAGATAGCTATAAGTCTTATGCAAAAGAAATGGCATCTGTGGAATACACAGCTGGGAGAGATCGTGGAGGCAAACAAGCCAGAAGTGAAAGTTAATCCTCCTGTACCAAGCCAGAGGATAAGAGTCAAATCCAAATCCAAGGGAGCCACATAAGAAAAGAGGCTCCAGGAGATCTCCGGGGTGTAGAATAATATAAAGCCAGAAATTCTTTCAAAGGGGAAGCTTCAATTGTAAAAGCAAAGAAGAAGGAGGAAGTTGGTCATCTTGGCTCCACCTTCACAGGGGACCAGGGAGCAACATGTCCAAAGTTTTCATAAAATAGTTTAAAAGTAACAACTCAGCAGTCATCCCTTGCAATTGTAGCAAGAATCATTCTCCCATTGTTAGAGGAAGTGAAATTTAGCTTTTAACTCTCTCTCTCTCCTCCGAGAGAGAGAGATTCCGAGTACCGCTTTTTCTGAGGGGGGGTGGAAAATCCCCCCCTCCAATCTTAACACTTCAAAAGATTGAATCCACAATTTGGAGAAGCTGCTGTTCATCAGTTAAATAGATTTACAGAAGATTGAGGGAAACCTCTCACCTCACCGCACTTCAGCTGTAACGTCTAATTGATCTTTCCTTCCGGAATCCTATCGGCGAAGGCGCATAGCGACAACGGAAAACGCCGCCATGCACTGCCCACACTCCCCGGCTCCTGGGGCAAAGCTGGAAACCCCCCTGTGGCTGCCGCCGATCCAGGGGGTCCCAACAAGCCGCCCTGCAGCAGGGAGCCCCTCCAAGGCCCCCTGTGCTCCCAAAAGGAGCCACCGAAGAGATGAGCGGCGGACGCACACGTCCGTTGCCTTCGGGGACCGGAAGTCATCTCCAATGTAAAAAAGATGTTGAGACCAGAAGTGGGTTGCTAATTTACTATCGGTTTGGGTGTGCTCACGTGTGCGCGCGCGCAACACATCTGCACATGTGCAGAAGTGTTCAGATGAGTGGAGTACGGTCAATCGTATTAATGTCCAATATACAGTGTGGATTCCAGACAGATGAGCTGTATTCAAAAATTGGTCTGGCAAAGGTTTTGTATGCCCTAGTTAGCAATACAATGTTACTGGAGAAGAGGCTTCTGTGCGTGAGGGAGCAGTCACAAATGTAGAACTCTGTCTTCTGCTAGTGCTGCAAAGAATAGCCATGTTGGTAGCACACGCCTATGGCTAGCTGCATCTGTGGAGTACGCAGAAAGGCTTAAAAGCAGGCAAAATTTCTCTCCAACCAAGCATAAAATTGGTAAAAAGAATGGCCAGATGAAACCCCTTGCAGGCAGACATAATGGAAAATATAATACATCCACTGATGATAACACTTAGCAGACCTTCACTGTTCCAGGATTAAATCAATCTTTTGTATAGCCCACAACTAGAGCTGTCTCAAGAGAATGCTACTCCTTTTTTAAAAAACTTATTTGTAATGCTCTTTAACATTTCTTCTAAAAATGCTAAGGAAAGGCTTAAAGTGATTGACACATTGCAGAATTGACTACGCTCTAATTCTAAACAAGAATTCTCTGGAGCTCTAATTGTATTTATCCTCTTTCTTTTCAATGTCACCAAGAATACTTGAACTTTCTTGTACAACACCCCAGCTTTATAGCAATCTCCAAAATACTCAATTGCTGCACAAAAGCGATCCTCTTTTACTGGCATGATTTTTACATGGTAAATTACTACCAAATTTACCTCTCAGTGCCACATCTCACTGAATTCCCATAGCCTAAATCAATTTAGCCCAATGTTTTCTCCCTGGTTGTCTAGCACAGTGGAGGGCAGGATATATCCATCTCATGGGATTTAGTCAATGACCGACTTGTACCTTTGCCGTTAGAAGTTGCTTTTGCTACAAAAAAACAACAACACATCTCAAACTCACAAGTTCCTTTCCTCTTTAAGGATAACATGAAGGAAAGAAGTCGCTATTTCAGATTCTTTTTAAGGAAAAAATCCAGAAGCAAAGAAGTATATTGGTTGAAATTTAGGCTATTAAAGTTTAGACACCACCAGATGTGCCTTTTATGATAGATACTTCTTCGTATAATTGAGCAATCAACTTGATAAAATTAAATTGCAAGTCAGTCAATTTCCTGCTGTTATAGTTTATGCACTTCGAAAATCAATCTCTAAAATAGAAATGCATTTGTTGGTGGGCCACAAGTCTGTAAGCTAACCAAGAGCAGTTGTTATATGCTCAGTGCTGACTGTTCTTCATTTTGTCAGCCAAGAAAGCAACAGAACTGCTTTGTTAATCTGCCATATAATTTCTGTCTATATTAATCATAAAATGAGGTACTTCATTTTAGATTTCAGAGCTGGTATATTTAACATTCACAGGATTTTGTCTCACAATTGCATGCATTCTTAGATCTTTTCTCACAGAAAATTCAAATAACTGCAGAAAAACATTAGCCTCTAGCTGTATTTGTTCATAGCCTGAGTCATCCCTGAAAAATTTCTGATTGTGAACCCAAAATTGAATTATTTCAGCAAGGTATTTTACATAATACCAGCTTTTTTCCCCCATGGTTCTCATTCAGCATGCAACTCTGGGCAGCTAACATTCTATTAAAAATAATAAACACAATTAAAACATATTGCACTCAGGTGGACTCAAAAGCACACAAAAAGCAGCAGACCTATTGTTGGTAAATGGAGGATTAGAGTCAATCTAATCTTCTGATAAAGGAATTTCATTTAAATAAGCTGCTGTTTTTGGTGAATAAATGAGGAAAGATGCTTATTCTGAAATCAGCGGGTGATGGCAGTAATACATTGATTTGCATGACATAGGAATAATACAGTATTATGCCATGTAAGATCAACATATCACAGAGTTCATAAGTGGCTGAAAAGCGACTGGGCTTTTTTATTGCTATCGCTGAGGCAGTAGGTTGTTGCCATTGCTGAGAAGATTAAACGGTATGAAAATTGAGTAACTCAGTTCAAGGAAAACTCACAGTTCAGAGCAAATCAGTACCAGTTTTATAAGAGCCTAGAAAGTGGAGATGGAGTAACAACAAATGAAAAGCCTGATAAAGAGAAAGCTCTGAAATTCTGGAAGAATTTGTGGGAGAACAAGAAGCACAACAGAAATGCAAAATGGATCAAGCAGATTGAGGATTCTATTAAAGTGCATAAAATAGAAGATGTGAAAATAACAAAAGAAATAATGCAAAGGCAGTCAAGAAAAGTGAAGAATTGGAGTGCACCTGGACCAGATGAGCTACATGGTTTCTGGCTAAAGGCACTTACAAGTACGAAAGATTGGCAGCCTAATTGAACCAGATCTTAAAAACACCTGAAAATGATGAATGGATAACAACTGGAAGGACATTTTTGATCCAAAAAGAAAAAGAAAAAGAAAAGGACCCTGGAAATTATAGGCCAATCACCTGTTTGCCAACAACATACAAGCTCCTTACTGGTATCATTGCAAATCAAATTTACGGATACTTGGAAAGAAATGACTTGCTTTCTGTAGAACAGAAAGGATGCTGCAAAAATTCTAGAGGAACAAAGGACCAACTGCTGATTGACAAGCTAATCCTAAAGAATTCAAAGAAAAGACGAACCAAGCTGTTCATGGCTTGGATAGACTATAAGAAAGTGTTCGATTCAGTTCCCTACAGCTGGATCAATAAATGCCTGAAAATCTTTGGCACCAGCAGCAACATACAAAAGTTCATGGAAACTTCAATGAACCTCTGGAAAACGAAGCTTATGGCTAATGGAGAAGAACTGGGTGAAGTTGAAATTAAATGAGGATTTTCCAGGGTGATTCCCTTTCACTCCTACTTTTTATACTCTCAATGCTACCACTGACAACAAATTTGAAGAAGGTGAACTGTGGATACGAACTTGCAAAGAAAGGACTGAAAATTTCACACTTGGTATACATGGATGATTTGAAGCTGTTTGGTAAAACAAAAGCTGAACTGAATTTATTAATTGAAAGCACAAAAGAATTTAGCCAAGACATTGGTATGCAGTTTGGAATTGACAAATGTGCAACAATGGCAACCAAGGCAGGCAAGGTACTAGAAGATGATGGAATACCACTTGAGATTGAAGAAATGATAAAGGCAGTAAAACCAGAAGAAAGCTACAAGTACTTGGGGATTTTAGAGGCCTCTGACTTAATGCATAATAAAGTCAAGGAATTAACCTCAGCCAAGAACATTCGACGAATTCGCAAGATATTAAAATCCAAACTGAGTGGAGGAAATGTTATAAAAGCCATAAATACCTGGGCTATACCTGTAATTCGATACTCTGCAGGAATAATTGACTGGACCCAGATGGAGTTGGACAATTTGGACAGAAAATCAAGGAATCTTATGACAATGAATCATGCTTTGCACCCTAAAAGTGATGTTGACCGATTGTATCTACCAAGAACAGAGGGTGGTCAAGGACTCCTACAAGTAAAGCAGACTGTGGAAGAAGAAAGACACAGCTTGAATGATTACATCCAGAAAAGTGAAGAACCAATGATTAAGGAAATAAATAAAGGAGGCCTTTTGAAGACAACTAAGTTAAAAGCTGAATATAAGAAAGAAGTAATTGAGAAGTGAGCTGAAAATTGGAAAAGCAAAGCTATGCATTGCCAATACTTGAAAGGTATTGAAGGCAAAGCTGACCAAAAACTAACTTGGAACTGGTTAAGCTCAGGAGTACTGAAAAAAGAAACAGAAGGCTTTATTTTGGCAGCTCAAGAACAAGCCTTAGCCACAAACTGCATGAAGGCAAAAATTCAACATGATACCACCAACAGCAAATGTCGCCTCTGTAATGAGAAAGATGAGACAGTTGACCACTTGATCAGCGGGTGCAGCAAAATTTCACAAACTGACTACCTACAATGCCATGACCGCGTTGCTAAGATTATTCACTGGAAATTGTGCCAAAAGTTTGGATTTGAGTACAGCAAAAACCACTGGGACCATCAGGTTGAGAAGGTTTTAGAGAATGAGAAAGACAAGATCTTGTGGGACTTCAGAATCCAGACTGACAGGCACTTGGCCTACAACACACCTGACATAACAATAGTTGAAAAGAAAAAAGTACGGTTCATTGACACTGCAATACCTAGTGATGCGCGAATTGAAGATAAACAGCAAGAGAAAAATCACAAAATACCGGGACTTGCAAATTGAGGTTGAGCAACTGTGGAAAAAGAAATCATGTGTTGTTCCGATTGTAATTGGAGCCCTTGGAGCAATACCTAAAGGGCTACCTCACTATTTGGAAATTCTAAATTTACCTGACTTGAACATTCTGACTCTACAAAAAACCACCCTACTTGGAACAGCTTATATCCTCCGACATTACCTTAACAGTTCCTAGGTCCTTGGTTAGGACTCGAGGTATTGAGCTACCAACCAGCCCCCAAAGGCTGTGAATCTCACCAAAGATTATCATCATCATCATCATCATCAGCAGCAGCAGCAGCAGCATCACAACAACAACAACAATAATCACAGATCGTGCAATTGGGTAACATACACAGTAAACACTAACAATAGAATATGTGAAATTGTAGTATTTTGCTCTATTGCCTGATCTTTATTCACCATCGAAAGTTAAATGAAATCAACATTTCACCTACCTAGTTGCCACCAAGCCATAAACTGATTTATTTGCATTATTATGCTTCCTCAGATGCCTTGTTTCCAGCTTTTTGCTTCCCCTTCTGAAAAACAGAACTAACAAAAATCCCATTTTCTCCCTTGAAAGCACTGTAAGTGATTTATTTACAGAAAAATACTTTGTCCTGCCTTAACTTGCCTCCCCTCCTCTATCTACCTGAAAAATGAAAATCCCAATTCCCCCTGCAAAACAAGAACACAATATACTGGTTTACACAGTAATGCTTTTCTATTCTTCCTTCCTATGCTTCATATAGTCAACAGATTTAAGAAAAAACCTTTTGAAGTGGTTTCTGCAGGAATTAAATTCTGAATCATGCCAATAGTGACAAAAATCCCACTGCTGCTATGACTTTCATTCACCTAAAGCAGATCAAGCATTACTATTTGGCAATCAGGGGAAAGATGTTGAGTTCCACTAGTTAAACTACTGTACATCCAGTCAGGTTCTTCATTTGATCCATCCTAGACTCTTCCTTTAACCAGAGAAATAGAGGCGAGCCAAGTAAAATTTGGCGGAGCAGCCCCCTTAGTCCTCAAGGCACAGACTTAGTCCCTACATCTATCTTAATTATGGAAAGAAATGTTCTGGCAAAGTTGTTTTCAACTGTCTCTCCATGATGCTGCCTTTATCTTGCTCTTAACAAGAGTTCAGATTGCGTTAATTCAGTTTTCGTTGTTCTAGCGTTAAATATTGGTTATCTTCATAAGAGACGCAACAAACCCAGGCAGGATTAGAGTGTTTTGACAACTATTTTGTCAGTGTCCCAGTTGGGTAATTAGGCACTGGGATCAACCAGGTACCTGTTAGCCACTTTGGCTGGTGTGGATGTGGATCAGTGGAGGGTTGCAGGTGGTATGCCCCGGTACGTGCATACCAGAGCCTGCCCAGAGCACCAGTTACCATTCCGGTACGGTGCTCTGGAGGGCCCACCCACCTGCCCGCGCACGTTACCTGTCTTTAAACCCTTCAGCGCTTACGCACATGTGCATGGTGCATACAGAGCCTGTACGATGCTAAGCCGAGCAGCTGGAGCATTGCAGAGGCTTGCGGAGGCATCGCTGGATAGTAAGACACATGTGCGTACCCGTTGCAACAGGATCCGGAACCCACCACTGATGTGGATCCTGGTTTGTGGCTACTGGTGCAAGACTATTCTGGCTTGGAATGCAGGAGAGTCCAGCTATTTCTACCTATGGTTGCTCCCTGCCTTTGCTGTGCCTTCAGTTCAGAGACTTGGCTTTGGAAGAATAAGCAGAACTCACCTACTTGTCTATGGAGAGCTCAGTCTTTGGGACAACTCATCTACCCCTTATTCCCATCCCACTCAGGAGAGTGATTGGAGGTTATTTTCCTACCAGCCAGTGGGGAATACAGTGGAAAGTGGGAAATACAAAGCTGGAAGAGGCCACCAACACGATTCTTTAACTTGCTTTACATATCGTAAATGAAGACCTGATCATTTGTTGGCAAATTAGAAGACTTGCTACAGAAGCAGAATAAGGATCAGTGGGAGATAGGTATAATGTATGTGTTCAGTTGGGGGATAGTGCTTTGAGATGACTGTGAGAAAAGGACCCCAATTATACTGTTGGAAGTTGGAAGGGACCTTGTAGGTCATCTAGTCCAACCCTCCACCCAAGCAAGAAACCCTACACCATTTCTGACAAATGACACTCAAATCTCTTCTTCAAAGTCTCAAATGATAAAGCTCCAACAATTTCTGAAGGCAACTTCTGTTCCATTGGTTGATTATTTTCACTGTGAGAAAATTTCTCCTTATTTCTAGGTTAAATCTCTCTTTGTTCAGTTCCCATCCATTATTCCTTGTCTGGCCTGTAGGTGCTTTGGAAAATAGCTTGACACACATACACATATATACACACACACACGAGTTTTTATTCACACATCTGACCCTCCATTTCTTTATAGTTAAGTAAATATTCAGATTTCAAATAGATATAATTGTCAAGACACAATTTCATGTATACCCAGTCTAACCATTAGAATAAAATATTACTTTCTATGGTTGGCTGGGAAATGGGAAATGATTGGGAACTGAGGGGAAAGAACTAAGCTCAAAGGAAAAATACTGTTAAACTGCATGGCAATGAAAAGGTATGGAGCAGTGAGATGCTTCTATCAAAAACTGTGTAGTTCCTCACTTGGTAACCAATTCCCGATTTTCCTTTATGTTGGTTGCATAGTCATCCAGATGTTTAGACTGTAAAGTATCCTAACGATGCCTGCTTCATAATAAGCGACCTGATATTGTGATGCAGAAAGCAGTGATTTATTAACAGCTTCATTAACCCTTCTTCATTAGGCATTTCTTATTCGCAGTCATCTTTTTTGCTTTCTTTATCTGCTTCTGAACTTTGCCTGTGTTCCTTTTCTCCCTTCAGTCTGTGTCATAAATCACGTTATCCAATAGTTCCATTCATCTCAACCCAGCTACTGTAATCTGAGACCCAGCTCCGCCGATGCTCTGCATGGAATGTCAACACAGAGAGTTGACATCTGGCTCCCCTCACTTTTCAAAGGCAATCTGTGCAAGCAAAAACAATTTGAGTACCAGTATAGGGTTCAAGGCTACGTCCTCCCCCCAGGTTTGTTTGGATTTTTTTCATGGAATCTCTCTATGATGTGATCAGCCTGGATATTTCTACTCTTTACCCAAGATGCCTCTGACAAGGGATAGCCCTTCCACCTAATTAAGTACTGGAGTTGCCTCCTGTGCCACCTCAAATCAAGAATGCGTTGCACCTCATAATAGGTTTGGCCCCCTATGACCACAGGGCCTGGGGGCTCCCGGGGCAGTGGTCTCAGAGTAGATCTGACCACAGGTTTTAAGAGGCTACTATGGAATACTGGGTGTATCTTCCCTAGCAGTCGGGGCAGTTTCAGTTGTACTGAGACTGGATTGATGATCTTTACTATGGGGAATGTCCCACAAACTTTGGTCCCAGTTTCTTGCTAGGGAGTCTTAACCTCAAATATTTTGTGGAGAGGTAAATCTTCTCTCCCACCAGGAATGGTCATTGTGGAGCTTGGTGTTTATCAGCCTGTTTCTTATAGGTTTGTGCTGCTTTAGCTAGCGCTTTTTTGACATTCTCCCAGGTTGATTTTAGCATTGACATCCAGTCAGTCAAGCTGACTGAGCAAGGATCCCTTGGATACTCAGGCATTGGGACAAAGTCCATGCCACTCACTACCTTGAACGGTGTGAGTCCTGGGCTGCTGTGAACAGCATTATCGTATGCAACTTCAGCGAAAGACAGAAGGTCTGCCCAATTGGACTGCTGATAGTTCATATAGCACCTCAGGAACTGCTCTACCATAGCATTCAGTCTCTCTGCCCACCCCCCATTAGTGCTTGGGTGAAAAGCAGAGCTAAGGCCCTGGGATGACCCAATGGACCGCAGGAACTCCCTCCAGAACTTAGCCGTGAACTGGACCCCTCTGTCTGAGATAATTCTTCGAGGTAATCCATGCAGGCGGTAATGTGCTTCAGGAAGAGTTTGGCCAGCTTGTGAGCTGAAGGTACTTCACTGCAGGGTATGAAGTGCACCTGTTTGGACAACAGGTCTATTACAGTCCAAATCACCATGTTTCCCCCACTTTTTGGCAACTCTACTATAAAGTTCATTGCGATCTCCTCCCATGGCCTTGTTGGCTCTGCTACTGGCTGCAGCAATGCAGGGGGGGCGGGGTTCCTGGTTGACTCTTCATTGTGATGCAGATGGTGCAACGTTTCATGTAACTGTCCACATCTTTCTTTATTTTGGGCCACCAGAACTGCCTCCAGGCTAAGTGTAATGTTTTTAGGAATCCAAAGTACCCTGCCAGTTTGGCGTCGTGGCTTCTCTGGAGAATTAGGGTGCGTAGGGATTCTGGGACATAGAGTTTCATCCCCTTCCATGCAAGGTCATCTCTTTTTGTCAAGATGTGTTGGTGTGAAGTTTCCAAGAGCTGACCTAATTAATTTACAAGTCTCGAGACAAAGTTAAAAAAAAAAAACCATTCATTTATTAGGACTAACATCTTGGCACGGACTTCTGTGGAGCCGAAACTAACTCCCACTTAATGGCGTCTGAACTTTATGCCTGTATCCCCTCCCCTCTGGCTGAAGTCATCAATCACTCTCTCCAACAGGATGTTACGGCAGGGTCCTGGACATGTGCATTCACATCCCAGTTACAGAAATATGAGACTTTTACTCTGGCCAAAAGTATGCATGGCATTCCCCCCCCTCAAGTTGATAGTAGTCATGGAAATGCTTTAGACGTTGACATATGGTTGTTTTGGAATCAAGGGCCTACTAGCAGTTCAGTTTTGAGTCTCGTGGTTAGGTCGCTTGCTGGTTGGTTGTTCTGGTCACGGTGTTGTCGTTCTGGTCACGGCGTTGTCATCTGGTGATCACTTCGGCAGCTATTTGGGTAGAAGGAATGATGGCATCCACCACCTGCTCCCGTTCGCATTTGTACTGGGGCATGCGGGAGAGGGCGTCAGCTAGAAAGTTCCTCTGCCTGGAATGTGCTTTAGTACGAAGTCAAAGCAATTGAAATATTGAGCCCATCGGACTTATTTGGGTGATAGTTTTTGTGGGGTCCTGAGAGCCTCCAGATTCCTATGGTCAGTCCAGAATGGTTTCTGGGCCCCTTCCAACAGGTGTCTCCAGGTTAGCAGTGCCCATCTCACTGCAAAAGCCTTCTTTTCCCATGCGGCCCATCGTCTCTCTGTGTCTGTGAGCTTGTGGGAGGTGTAGGCGCAGGATTGTAGGTTTCCTTGGTTGTTTCTTTGGAGTAGCACTGCTCCCGTTGCCATGTCGCTGGCATCTGCTTGGATCATGAAGAGTTGCTTGGGGTCAGGATGCTTCAGCACCGGTTCCTTTGGAAACATTTATTTTAGTGTCTCAAATGCCTTTTGGTAGGTTAGGTCCCACTGTAGAGGTTGTCCCGGGTGAGGTTTTGTTTCTGAGCTCCCTGTATTCAGGAGGTCTGTCAGGGGTTTGGTGATCTTCACAAAGGAGGGAATGAATTTCCTATAGAAGTTTGTGAACCCTAGGAAGCTTTGTAGCTGCCTGCGGGTGCGGGGGGGTTGCCACCTTAGGACGACTTGCACTTTGGCTGGGTCCATCTCTATTCCCTCATTTGATACATGGTAACCTAGGTAGCCTAGTCGCTCATGGTGAAATTCACATTTTGATAGCTTGACGTACAGGTTGGCTGCCAGAAGTTTTTCCAGTACTTTGTGGACCAGGGGTATGTGGTCGTCCAAGGTCTCAGTGTAGATGAGGATGTCAACCAGGTAGATGAGGACCCTCTTGTAGAGGCGCTCACGCAGCACCTTGTTTATTAACTGCATGAATACTGCTGGGGTTCCCTGTAGTCCGAAAGGCATCACTTTGAATTGGAAGCTCCCTAGGGAGCAGTTGAACACTGTTTTCCACTCATCTCCCTCCCTGATCCGTATTCGGTAGTATGTGTCTCTGAGGTCTAATTTGTTGAAGACTTTTCCCTTGGCCAAGTGAGATAGCATATCTTTCATGAGGGGGAGGGGGGAATAGGTTGTGTACACACATGGCATTTATCCCTTTAAAGTCCACACACAGTCTCATAGTTCTATCTTTTTTCTCTTTGAAGAAGACTGGCACTGCAACCCGTGGCTTGGCTGGCTTGATGAACCCTCATGCTAGGTTTTTGTCTATGTATTTGCACATTTCTTGCATTTTCTGGGGCATGGTGTACAGTTTGGGTTTGGGTAGTTTTGCCCCAGGGATGATTTCGATGGCACAAGCTGTCTCATGGTGGGGGGGGGGGATATCTGTTCAGTCTCTGGGATTTCATCGGATGTGGCTCCCAGATGTTCTGGTGTGTTCTTTTGGGGGGGGGGTCCCCTGCTTGGGTGGTGTTTCTGCTTGCAGCGGAAAAGGGGTTGGGGCCCCTTTTCTATCTTAAGCCTGCGGGTACTCCCTTGCCACCAGATGGTTGGTCCCCACTTGTCTATCCAGGAGAGTCCCAGTATGACTGCATCTATCATTTTGGGGGCTATTATGAATCGAACTACTTCCCAGTGATCCACTAGCTCTAGTCTCACTGGTTCGGTCAGATGGGTGGCATAGGCACCCCCCATTAGGGACCCATCGACCTGTTCAAACCGAATTGGGTGGGCCAGTCTTTTTGCTCTGATCCCCAGTTTCAGGACTGTGGTCAGGTTGATCAAGCATCTAGAGCAGCCAGAGTCTATTAGGGCTTGAAAATATCCCTGGCTTCCTGTCTTTGGGGCTGTGAGGCGTATTGGAAAAAGGAAAGTGTTGGTAACGTAGAAAAGCAGACGCGGACAGGAGTAAGGTTGTGCTGGGAAGACACCCACCTCGAGTATCTCTCCAGTGCTCCCTTTTATTGTCAAGCTTCCCGGAATAGCAAAAGCTCATTGAAAAGAAAATCCACTTCGCAAATACTGATTGGTTTACAAATACATGCTCTCCTTGTGAACAATTCATGATATAGATACGTGACTCTCTACTAGTTAATATTCTGCTACATGGAATGTGATGTCTACGTGTAAATTCCATCTTACCTTCTTGTAAGCAAAGGATTAGGAGAGGAAGAAATGTAGACTTTGATTGATCACAAAGTGTGGTTTGCCAGCTACTGAGTAACCTTTACTTTACTTTACTTTATTTTGGACTTTTATACCGCCCCCTCTCCCAAAAGGGACTCGGGGCGGTGTACAGTCAGATTAAAACACATAAATACATAAAAATACAAACATAGTTAAATACTAGGTGCCTAAAAGAGGAGGCTATAAAAGACTGTACCCAAGTAAAGTAGTTAAAAACAATGTTTAAAAATAACCCCTAAAAAATACCCAATTAAAAATATCTGCCAGGAGGTGAAATAGGACTATGAATGGGCCAAGCCGGCTAAACGGAACAGGTGAGTCTTAAGTTTTTGTCGGAAGGAGCGGAAGTCGGTGGTGGTTCTGATATCAGGGGGGGAGGTCATTCCAGAGGGTTGGGCCCATCACAGAGAAGGCTCTACCCCTAGGTGCCGCCCGTTGGCATTGCTTAGTGGACGGCACCAGGAGGAGTCCCTCCCTGTGAGAGCGAATTGGTCGCAGGGAAGTATGTGGTAGGATGCGATCCCGCAAGTAACTAGGTCCTGTGCCATGGAGCGCTTTAAAGATGGTAATTAACACCTTGAAACGCACCCGAAAGGCCACAGGCAGCCAGTGCAGCTCGCGCAGGAGCGGTGTTACGTGGGAGTACCTAGTACTCCCCATAATAGCCCGCGCGGCTGCGTTCTGGACTAGCTGCAGTCTTCGGGCGCGTCCCAAGGGAAGCCCCATGTAGAGGGCGTTGCAGTAGTCCAGCCGAGACGTCACCAGTGCATGAGTGACCGTGCGTAGGGCATCCCGGTCCAGTAGGGGGTGCAATTGGCGCACCAGGCGGACCTGGTGGAACGCCCCCCTTGCCACATGGTCATCAATTGACAGCCGGGCATCTAGGAGGATGCCCAAATTGCGCGCCCTTTCCACAGGGGGCAATTGCTCGCCCCCTATGGCCAGTGATGGAATCAACTGGCTGAACCGGAGTGCCGGTAGCCATAGCCACTCAGTCTTGGAGGGGTTGATTTTGAGTCTGTTGTCCCCCATCCAGACCCCGACGGCTTCCAAACACCGGGTCATCACCTCGACAGCCTCGTTGGGGTGGTTTGGGGTGGAAATGTACAGCTGAGTATCATCAGCGTACAGATGATACTCCACCCCAAAACCACGGATGATCTCCCCCAGCGGCTTCACATATGCGTTGAACAGAAGGGGCGAGAGGACCGACCCCTGCGGCACCCCACAAGTGAGTGACCTCAGGGTTGACCTCTGCCCCCCTGCCAACACACATTGCGTCCGGTCGGAGAGGTAGGAGTCGAACCACCGCAAAACGGTGCCTCCAACTCCCATCCCCCCCAGCCGGCGCAATAGGATACCATGGTCGATGGTATCAAAAGCCGCTGACAGATCTAATAGGACCAGGATAGAGGAACAACCCCTATCTCTGGCCCTCCAGAGATCATCAACCAACGCGACCAAGGCCGTCTCCATGCTGTGTCCGGGCCGGAAGCCGGACTGGCGTGGGTCTAGATATTCGGATTCCTCAAGGTGTCGTGGAAACTGCTGTGCCACCACATTCTTTACAACCTTCGCTAAAAAGGGAAGGTTGGAGACTGGACGATAATTAGCTAGCTCCATCGGGTCAAGGGAAGGCCTCTTGAGTAAGGGCCTCACCACCGCCTCTTTCAAGGTGGTAGGTAGGGACCCCTCCCCCAAAGAGGCGTTCACCAAGCCCAGTAGCCAGCCTCGTGTCACTTCCCAGGATGTCAGTACCAACCAGGAGGGACACAGGTCCATTAAACATGTGGTCGGTCGCAGCCGTCCACGCAGCCTGTCCAAATCCTCGGGGGCAACAGAATCAAACTCCTCCCAGAATGGTCTCACAAGACTCACTGTTGACGGCTCCTCTGGTCCACTGAAGGGGGCCCATCCGCTCCGGATCTGAGCGATTTTGTCCTGCAGATATTCCCCAAACTCCTCTGCTCTGCCCTGTAAAGGGGCTTCCCACGTCCTCTGCGATAAGAGAGAGCGGGTCACCCGAAACAGGGCGGCAGGGCGGTTATCGGCGGACGCAATAAGAGTGGCACAATGTCTACGTTTGGCCACTCTTAATGCCACAAGGTAGGTCCGTGAATAGGCTCTTACCTGTGTTCGATCAGATTCGGAGCGTGAGGACCTCCACCTGCCTTCTAGGCGTCTCCTATGGCGCTTCATCACCCTCAGGTCCTCGGTGAACCAAGGAGCCCGGGTGGGTCGTCGCCGCAGGAGAGGCCGCAAAAGCGCAACTCGGTCCAGGGCCCCAGCGGCCGCCCTATTCCAGGCGGCCACTAGGTCCTCGGAGCGAGAGCGGGTCAGGGCTACAGGGAATGGCCCAAGCTCCGTCTGGAACCTGTCCGGTTCCATCAGGCGCCTGGGGCGGTACCAACTTGGGCAGTTTGGTTCCGCCTCCTCGTGGTGGGGGGTAGTACCAGGGAAGTCCAGCCGGAGAAATGAGTGATCTGAACATGACAGGGGAGTGATGATTACGTCCCCTCTTCCCAGATCACTCGTCCACTGCTCAGATACAAAAACAAGATCCAGAGTGTGGCCACCTTCGTGTGTGGGGCCCTGAATTAATTGGGTCAGGTCCATGGCTGTCATGGAAGCCATGAACTCCCGAGCTACCTTGGATGCTTCCCCCGTCGACGGCAAGTTGAAATCCCCCATGACCACAAGCTTGGGGGTCTCAACTGCCGTTTCTGAGATCAGCTCGAGGAGCTCGGGCAGGGCTGCTGATGCATAGCGAGGAGCCAAGTATACAATCAGCAAGCCCTACTGCCTCCCTGGGCCCCATTTCACACCAAGGGACTCACACCCGGGTATCTGAGGTACAGTGAACTCCCTCGGCTCTAGACATTCCCGTATAACTACCGCCACCCCACCACCCTTACCCAGGGCCCGAGGCTGATGGAATGCACGGAAACCCGGTGGGCACATTTCCACGAGGGGTAAACCACCCTCGTGGCCCAACCAGGTCTCCGTTATCCCTGCAAGGTCCAGCTCCCCCTCTGAGATCAACTCATTGATGAGGGGGGCCTTGTTGGTCACGGACCTTGCATTGCAGAGCATCAGCCTCAGGCCCTGGCTCTGTAGTTCCTGACCACCTAGATTGCGGGGGTTGGTACAAACGACCGGGTGTAACCAACAACCACGGTCTCCCAACTGACGTTGTGATCTTCTCCTGTCCTCGCATCCCCTCCTCCCCGCAACCGATGGAATAAGGCAACCCTCTGTTGGAATGTCCTTTCCCCTCCCCCCCTCCACCACACTCACTTCCCTCCTAGACTCACCTGTTCGCCTGACACTGGCCCCCCTCCTGGGCAGATTAACCCCCCCCACCCTAAAGCCCTCCCTGGAACCCCCTAAAAAGGATAGAAAACATTTGGTTAAAAACCCCCTAAGCTTCCGTTTCCTCCACCTCTCGGGGTCTATAAACCCGTCATCAAGGCGGGCCCTTACAAGCGTCAAGGGCCATGCCTGCGAGAGGGGGGACTCCCGCAGGCAGAGCAGGTCTAACCTCGAATAGATAATCTTAAAAACACGATGAGGTCAAAGGTGTTGTAGATAATAAATGGTCAGTCAAAAAAAAAGGGGGGGGGGAGAGTGATCAAATATCCAAGTGGTCTGAGTGGTGGAGAGATGGACCAAAGGGTGGTAGCAACCTAGATGATCCTAGGTGGGTGAGAGTTCATAGAGAGTTCGTAGATAGTAATCTGGAGTTCCCCATTGGGTGGGGGGCCGAAGTTCTTGGGGGCAGATGGTCTTGGCCTAGACATCCCTCTGGCCTACCCATGGCCCTAATACAGGGCTTCCGGCGGCCTCCGGTGTTCTAGGCTGCCCCCAGCCGCCCCCAGCCTCCATTCCAGTCCTGCTCTCTCATGACTCCCACCCAAAATCCAGATGTTGCAGGCTCTCACCCAATGTCCTGATGATGATCCTGGCGCCATTGTCCGCCTCCTTTTTCCTCTCCAACCAGCCACTCTCACCAGCCTTTCTCCTTCCAATGTTGCTGCAGCCGCAGTCGCAGCCTCTTCCTCTCTGCACGCCAGCCTCTCTCCTTCCAACTCCTTCTTCTCTCTCTCCTTCCAATCTCGCCAGCCTCTCTCCTTCCAACGTCTCTCCTTCCAATGTCTCTCCTTCCAGCGTCTCTCCTTCCAGCGTCGCCGCAGCTGTAGCCTCTCTCTTGCAGCCTCTCTTGCAGCCTCTCACCCTTGCAACCTCGCAGCCTCTCACTCCTCCCGCTCTCAGCCTCACTGCCGCTGCCACTGCTGCTACCGCAACGCCGCCATTACCGTTGCTGGCTTCTCTCCCCGCTCCACACTCCGCCTTCTTCCTGACCTTCCCTCCAGCCTCCTGACCCACCCTGGCGGACCCAAATGGGTCCAAAATGGGCCAGGGTGGTCGCGCTGCCTGACTCCCGGCCCTCAGATGGAACGAGGGCCGGTTACAACCTTTCCCCCATCGCTGAGCTCCTTGGCGTTCCCGGAGCTCAGGAGGCGACCGCCATCGCCGGAAGCTCCTCCTCCTCAAAATCCTCAATTAACTCCACAGAAAGGGTGAATTGGTCCTCTCACCATTGGGTCATTTTCGCCCTCGTCTCCACTGTCGTAGGATTCTGGTGACTGGTCATTGTTGCCTTTGGTGCCCCCCCTTCATCTGGTTGGGGAGGGACCTCTTCAGCCTGGAAGGCCTTTCAGGATGCTTGGGTAGCCCGTTTGTGGCTGTGTTCCCATCATGCCCTGGGTAGTAGCTCTGGCCTCAGCATTGGGGTTGGGATCATGCACATGGATGCCATATGGCCCATCCCCTTGCATCTGTAGCATTTCAGTGGACTTCGAGGGAGGGCTGGTCTCAGGACCCGCTGTAGTGCTGTGGTTCCCCATCGGCTGGGTGGTTCCAGGTCAGGTTGACCTCTCTCTTTTGTGTCTGGTTGCTTTCTCATGTCGTTGGCATGCAGCTCGCTGTCGACTTTTATTGCTATTCAGAACCACTCAGAGAGTTGGTTTGGGATGTCGAGGTAGGCAGTTACTTGGGCAATCTGCTGGTCTAGAGTTGTTCTGAAAAAATACACTAATAGTGTATTAGTGCTCTGGTAAAGGGGGCTCTGGTAAAGGGGGTAGCCTTCCAATGACTCTCCTAAATTCGCGGATGTGCTCTTTGATGGGGCGGCCCCTTTGCTTTAGGTCGCTGAGCTCATCTTCCCCATACAGATCCTCTTCCACCTCCTCAAATTTGGCCTCTAGCAGTTGTAGGAAGTCATATACGCCTTGCAGTTGGGGGGCTCTCCTCTTGTGGAGGGCTGCTAGCCATTCCCTTGCTTCTCCCTCTAGTCCCTCTGCGATAGTATTCACTATGGTTCTGGGGGATGAGTAGAAGTGTTCATAGTATTCCAGGTGGACCTCAGCTGAGTCAAGGAATAGGGCTAACTGGTCTGAGTTCCCATCAAACTTTCCTCTGAACCGGGGCGGTTATATCAGCAGTGCCCTTCCCTCCTCCTGTCGGCCTCAGTATGCTTGCATTTGATATGTCTGAAAATACTCCTCAGTTCTAGTACAGAGGGAGGGTGGAGATTGTCTGCTCTGGGCAGCCTGCCTGCTATGTGGGAGAGGCACTGGCTTCATCTTCCTTCTAATGGGTGGAGAAGGGGGGCTGCGTTTCCATGTGCTTCTCATCACCTCAAGACGATCCACTGCTCCTCCCCTCTCTTTTGGCATGCAAAATGGTCTTTCTTCATGGAGGGTGACCCAGTCAAATTCCTCCCTCCATTGCTCTATGGAACTTCACAGGGGCTCCATTTGGAGCTTTGGGGGCCTGGCCTGATTCCAGTCCAGCATCCCCTCCACTCTTCCCAGCTCGCTTAGAACCTTTCCCTTTTTCTGGGCATAGGGGTGGGGTGGGGCCTCAGCTTTAGCTGTTTTTAGGGGTTGATTACTTATCTCCTCTTGCTTTGCTCATTTTCGCTTTGATGTCTGATGGCTGCTCTCCAACTCTGTTCGGATAGCTGGCCTTTTGCCATGGTCTTCTGAGTTCCCCTTGGGCACCCCCGATATTTAAAAGCAAAAGATGGCTGTCTGTAAAGTACCCTAACGATGCCTGCTTCATAATAAGCAAGCCTATATTGTAATACAAAAAGCAGTGATTTATTAACAACTTCATTAGGCATTCTTCATTAGGCATTTCTTACTCGCAGCCATCTTTTTTGCTTTCTTTATCTGCTTCTGAACTTTGCCCGTGTTCCTTTCCTCCCTTCAGTCTGTGTCATAAATCACGTTATCCAATAGTTCCATTCATCTCAACCCAGCTACAGTAATCTGAGATCAAGCTCCGCCGACGCTCTGCATGAAATGTCAACACAGAGAGTTGACATAGACTGGATTTACCATTTTTATACACTTATCCAGTCCTTCCCGCGGACTTGGGATAGGCAAATGTTGTTTAATGGTGCTAAAGGTATCATCACAATATAATTCTTGATCATACTGTCAGCCAGATACCTAGATGGAACAAACAATCTCCCTCCATTCCACTCCAATCTGAAATGTATACAGGTAGTCCTCATTTACTTCAGGACCAAAATTTCTGTTGCTAAGCAAGTTGATTGTTAAGTAAGTTACATCCAATTTTATAAACTTTTTTTTGCTATAGTATATCACTGCAGTTGTTAAGTGAATCATGCAGTCATTAAGTAAATCCAGCTTTCCCCAATGACTTTGTTTATTGAAAGCTGGCACTGAAGGTCACAAATGGTGACCACATGGCCCCAGGATGCTACAACTATCATAAATACATTGCCAATTGCTAAGCACCAGAATTTTGATCATATGACTGTGGGATTGTTTGTTAAGTGTGAGGATTGGTCATAAGTTAATTTTTTCAGTTGTAACTTCAAATGGTCACTAAATGAATAGTTGTAGTCAAGGACTACCTATAGCCTGAGAAGGGCAAGTGGTGCAACTTAGTCATTATATCTGCAGATGCAATGCAGACATTCCTTAAATGACCTACTCTCCTTCTTCTCATCTTCAAATATTTCCAGAACCTGTGTGGGAAATAAGGTTGCTGCTCACCCGAGAAGAGGCAAATTAAGAATAGCCAGCAAGTCAAAGAACTGGAGTCATACATCAGCAGCTCCATGGCAACACATTCATCCCCATGGCTGCCCAGTAGCACAACAAATAGAATTTCACTGATGGGTGGAATGTAACAAATGGAGTCAGGATCCCAGCTGTTTCTGGCAAAGTACAACCAACCCACTCTCTGAATCCTAACACTGTTGTTCCCATGTTCAATAGAGGACAAAAAAAAATACTCAATGGAGGGTGAGTTTTTGGAAGTGGGAGGGTAGATGAGAGAGCAAATAAAAGGAGATATCATATAATAAAAGCTTTTTCCGGATCCTGGGAAAAAAAATTTAAACCATTTTTAAGGAACCAATTAACTACCTGAATGCACCACATGCTATACATGTCTAGGTTCAATAAAACCAATATTCATTTTTACTGTTGTTGCTATTGTTCATATTGACAGATTCTCCTCCAAACACCCCTCATGTCAAACAAAAGAGAAATAATCAGTCTCCCTAGAACAGGGGTGTCAAATTTGCGGTGTCACATTGTCACCATGTCTCGTATCATGATTTTTCCCCCTTCACTAAACTGGGGGGTGGGCGTGGCCAGGATGTGATGCATCTGGCTTGCGGGCCGTGAGTTTGACACCCCTGCCCTACAAAGTCCCCTTTAGGTCCCTTTGTCCCATAGCTTCAGCAAAGTATCTGCTGCTAGTCTCACATCATGACTTCAAAACTACTTGGAAATGACTGTAAGGAAGATCATCGAAGAGGAAAACCTGGTTATGTTTGGCTTGCAGGTGTTTTCCTTCTTAGATGGCCAACACAGACTAGAGTTCTTCCAGATTCCATTTGGAGAACTGCAGGCTCTTGCTGCCATCTCCTCTCCTCTCCTTAGGAAAGAGTGATTTGGCTCTTGATTCTTTCTTTTTTTTTTTTTTTTTCAAAAAGTTTTATTGGTTTTTTTAAAAACATTTATGTGGAAAAGGGGTAGGTGGAATTACAAATTTTGGCAGTTGCAAATGTGGCAGACGCCCCCTCCCTCCAAACTCCTAGGTTACATCAAAATATCAAATCTTAATATATAATCATAAAAAGTCAGCATCTTAATTCTAGAAAAAATAATTTTCAATCAATTTATATAATTATAATATATAGTCTAGTTATAAATTCATATTTACTTTCGGTCTGTTTATAACATTGTGATTTCCTTATTTATTTTTGTGATCTGAGTTTTCTTGGTGTTGCCCCTTCACCCCCCGCTGGCAGAGCTCCGGCCCCTCCCGTGTCCTGTATGACCGTTGTAGTATCTTCTGTTTTTTCTAAGTTGGCTTTGTTTTTTTCCATAAAGGCCTGTGCCTCTATGGGTGTATTAATTCTGATTCTTGTCTCCTCCCAGAATATTAGCATACCTTCAGGCATCAACCATCTAAACCACACCCCCTTCTGGTATAATTTATTCGCCAATTGCGAATAATTTTTCCTTTTTTCCCTAATTTTTTTGGGAATCTGCTTTAGAATGGTTATCTCCCTATCACAGTATGTCAATGTTTGCCCCCTTTGCACACCCAGTATTTCATCTCTTGTGGTTTTCCTAAGAAATTTAATGTGAACCTCTCTGGGTACATTATGTGTTCTGGCATATGCTGAATTCACTCTATAAGCTAGGTCTATCTCCCAATCCATCTGCTGTTTATCTTTGTGTATGTATTCAGCTAAAATATTAGTCATAATGTCCCTTATGTTTTCCCCATCTGCTTCTATTACATTTTGAAATCTAAGATAAAAGGACATTCTCTCAAACTCTATTTTCATTTGTTGGATGTCAAGTTCTTTGTTCCCCTTCTGTAAAGCCTCTACCCCCCCCCCCTCGCCTCCGCCACCCCACCCTCCACAAGGTCCAGTCTCTGTGAGTTCTTAAAGATTTGGGCTTGGTTCTGTTTAATTTCATCTTTCATTTCCTTTAACTGTTTCTTAATTTCCTCCTGGCCCTGTAGAATTTGTTGAAGCATTTGTTGAAAGTCTATCTCTGTAGTCTTGGGTTGCATCAGTTCTGTTATCTTTGACTGTGTAGCTGGACTAGACGTTGCAGACGTTGGGGCAGAAGTAGCAAATCCAGGCTTTCCAGGAGGTGGTCTTTTTGGAGGCATGGTTTTTAAAGCAAGGAAGTCTGTCAAAATAGAGACTGGGCAGCTGGAGAAGTAGAGCAGGCAGGCGAATCCAGAAGGCAGAGGATCCAAACAGATGGGGATTTCTTTAGTCAGTCTAGCAGTAGATGAAAGTTTTTTCCCCAAAGAGTTCAAAGAAGAACAATCCACAAAAGATTCCTCTGGGTGGCTCGGAGACAAAGACCGGAAGCCTGAATTTTAGAGGTGGAGTCAGGTTTCACAGTTCATGAAGACAACGGAAGTGTGCCATCTTGCCCTGCCAGCTTTGGGCTCAGAGGCATAATAAAGTTTTAAAAATTCAAAAAGTTCTCAGTTCACCCATAAATTCTGGAGCTAAGTCCGATGAAAGTCACTTTTATAAGGGTGAGGCATCATTAGTTGGCTCTCCCCCCTCCTCCTTCCCCTGAGGGCGAAAGCAAAATCTTCTCAAGCCGCTTGTCCAAGGGAGGGGGGGAAATCCCCCTCCCTCTAGCCGCACCTCTGGCAAAAGTCCGAAAGTTTAACTTTTTTTCTTAAAAAGATGCTGAAGGGTCCATAAATTTAAGATAGAGGGAATGGAGAAGGGCAGCCTCTCACCACATTGCCGCTGCTTCGTTCAATAGCGCGTTCTCCGATCGGCATGGGGCGAGGCGCGCGCACACGGGCGCCCTCCGATACTGCTCCCCGGTGCCTAGAACGAAGCGGAGGAGCCCCCGCCAGCCGCCGCCGACGCCAGGACCCTCCGCGAGCCGTTCCCTCGGCAGGACACCTCTCCGGGGCGTCCTGTGCCCCCCCAGAAGCGGGGGAAGCCCACCGGGAGAGCGGGAGCAGGCAAAGGCTTGCCTGTCGCCGTAGCCGCCGGAACCGGAAGTCTTCGGCTCTTGATTCTTTCTGAAGATGCAAGATAATTCTCTTCTGTATAGTTGGGAAACTCTCCCATTTATGCAGACCAGTTGTCCAAATCTCACCAGTATTTTCTTACTATTTGTATCCAACCTTAACTGTACCATTTATATCTCTTCTACCATACTTTGACCAACAAGAAAGAAGAGGAAATATGTTAAAAACAGAATCTCTTAAATTTTAGATATGCTTATTTATCTGCCCACCATATATAGTCTAGTCAAGGTCAAGTAGCGATGAGAGTACCAATTTTTCCCCATGTAACAAACCTATTTCAAGAGCTGCACTTGCTGCTAGTATGCATCCAAATACATTTCATTATGCTCTTGAAACCATACATTGCTCAGGGACTAGATATTTACAAGACTGCTTATGCCAGTGGCTTTTGCTCATCCAGTGAAATTGAGTAGGATTATTTACTCCCATCCCATCTCTTAAAGATCTGCAGGACTATAAAGTCAAGCCATCTTGGTTGCAATTTTTCTCCTTTGGAACAGTTTATTTCTTGAGATCAAGATAGCTCCCACCTTGTTGCCTTTTGGGGAGGGTGTAAGAGAACAAGGGATCTTGAATAATTGGAATTCTCCAGCCTGGGTTTTGCTTAGATACTATTTATGTTACATATACTTTTTATAGACCTCCCCTTTTAGGATAATGTGTGGTGTTAGCAAGTAACTTGTAAATCCATGTACATTTGTAATGCATTAATAACTGGAAGGAGAACAGCTAATTCTTCTCAAGTGTACTAAGATTTCTTTGTTAGGTTGTCCTTGGGTCTTCCTGAATTCTGTTGAAATGCTATTTCTGAGCTTGATTTACTCATGGGGAATAATGTTTATGGGCAAACATAACATGAGCTTTTATTCCATTTATCAGAAAAAAATCCATATTTTGTTCCAACCCCAAGGTTGGATATCATTGAGATTTATTTTCAAATTTTATTATGCAAATTTTATACAAAAATGACTTTGGACAGTGTACAAGTAATAAAACAGTAAATATGAAAAAACTAATAATAAAAGATCATAATTAGCTGCAATAACGGAACCATATTAGAATGTCACTGGTCCCTTAGGACCCCAGAGGGGTCAGATCTTAAAGAACTTCTAGAATATTATAACCTCATTTTGGGGATGGTAGAAATAATGTTCCATAAGGCAGCCGTCATAGCAGAGAAGGCTCACCAACTAAGACTGTAAAGCCCTAACAGCATGCCTTTCCTGCAACATCTGATGGGATGGACAGATGTAATCAGGGAGAGGGAACCTTCATATAACCCAGTCCCGTGCCATGAAGGACTTTAAAGGTTAAAACCATCCCCTTGAATTGGATTTGTTCCATAACTTTGGTCGCAACCTGATTTGGTCGTGGTCAGAAGTGTTCGTGACTAGAGGTTCTACTGTAGTGTGTTTCATCATAATAATATGACATAACCAGGTTGCATATCATGATCCACCTTTTAGCAGAGAATGATGTAATGAATCCAAGTGAGGGAGGGAGAGAGGAAGAGAATACACATCAAATGCCGTTCAGATACAGTCAACATTGCAGGCCTAGTATCAAAAGAAAAGCAAAATATCTATCTCCCTAGCTCTCTCAGATTATTATTCAGTCTTAATTAAGCAACATTATTGCCTAACAAAATTCAATACAACCAAGCCTAACTGACACCTGGATACAACTGGTAAACAATAACCATATACTGTATATGTCATTTTCAGAAGTGTATGCAATAGGGAGAGTGAAAGAGAGGCTCCAGGGGATGCAGTCCCCACCAACTTGCCCTCTTTTTTTAATGAAACTGATGATATCATAGTATTTTTTTTACCATGCTAAAATAAAATTGGCCATTTCATGAAATTAAAATAAATACTATTCTCATACGCAACTGGGGAAGGGGAGAATGATGTCTCATTCATCAGGATATCATTGCACAAACAATGCAAATCAATGCCTGAGTCATTTTAGACTCCCATGGGCCTGGGCAAGGGCAACCCTCTAGGCTGAGTTTTGAATCCAGGTTTGGTTGAGTTCTCAGATGCCATGTGGTCAGTTGAGTAAAAGGCAATATTATCCTGCCTTAATCCCATCACTCTGGAGCTGAAGAGGAGAACTCTTTATTATGTAAAGTGGACTAGCTTGGCCTTCTTAATGGCCCATTGACAAAGTGGGGATGGGCCGGAAGGTGCAGGAATTTATTTTGTGTTTAAAATGTGTTTCTCCCTTTTTCACATCCAGGAAAATATAATATTCTGCCTTTTCAATATTTCCTAGGATATTTCATTTTTTCTGGGAGAGGGCTGGGTGATAACTTCCAACATTTGCATCAAATGCTTCTACCTATGTTGCATTTCAATCAGGAAGATATTTTCCAGTTGTGTAAAAGCACCAATTGATTTTTCTTTGTCTTCTAAATAAACTTTAATGTATTGCACATTAAAAAAATGGGAAAAAAATCTATTCTTGTAATTTTCTCTCCTCTATCTTTTATATATTAGGAATGGCAGTCTCACCCAGGTGAGGGACACTTCATTGAGAAGGACAGAAAGGTTACCTTCCTAGATGAGATGGTCTGCTTTAGATCTTTTCAGTGTTGCCATCTTTAATATTTTAAAATTGACTTTATACTATATCAAACTTATTCATTCATAGATCAGATGCAGTCACTGGGAAGTAATAGTTAACAATTCTAGAAAAAAAATTAAACAATAGTAATCCCATTTTCTTCAAACTTACTTTATTGTGCTCACAGTGACATCTCCTGGCCATTTGTCAGTACTGGTTTCTATGAAAGTAACAAACTACAGCAAATCCTTAATTTAAAGGGCCATCTATGGGGACAAGGTTTCTGTTAAAACAAAATGCTCATTAAATGAGAATGTGCATTTGTGCGTATTTGCATCACTTACATAATTACAACATTGACCTAAGTGGCATTATTTGCAATGAAGTCTTGGATTAATAGCAGGGACGTGCGGTCAGGGGAGGCAGGGGAGGCAGAGCCTCACCTCTCTTCATGAAATAATAGTATATAATATTATATACTACATATGTATGTATGTGTGTGTGTGTGTGTGTGTGTACACACACACACACACACACACACACATATAATTATAATTATAATATTATATACATCCATCCGGCCGCGCCCGGGAGCTGCGGAGGCAGAAATGTTGTCGGCGCTGCCAGATGATGAAGGCACGAAAGCGACTGGGGAACGACGAGAACCTTCCTGCCTCTGCTGGATTTCGCGTGCTCCTCGCAACTGAAATATGCGCGCAAGGGGAGGAGGAGCGCGCAAAGTCCAGCAGAGGCAGGAAGGTTCTCGACGTTCCCCAGTCGCTTTCGAGGACTGCGGAGCGCGAGCCGGCGGAGCACGCTAAGGAAGGCGAGGAATGGGATCACATGTGCTGGAGGCTGAGGCAGCCTGAGCCTCCAGCACACGTGGTCCCATTCCCCGCCTTCCTGATGACGTCACCAGCCTCACCAGCCATAAACCTCATCGCACGTCACTGATTAATAGACATAATTTATTAAACATAGGTGAAATCTAAATGAACAAAAACTCTATTGTACCTGAAGTGTGCTAAGCTGAAATCTGTTAAACTGAGGATTTAATATATTTGTGCAGAATGTCTGAAGGCATGCTTATGTAACACAGGGGTGGCTCATGAAGAAAAGGAAAATCCACAGGTGCATTTTTTTAAGGATCAACCAAATGGACAATAAAAAAATTATTTTCAGATACTTCAGGTAAGATGGGGTTAAACCTAGGGGATTGGGCTAGAATGAAAAATCTGTAATTTAACCTAGATGCTGTAAAATGGAATGTTATAGTTTGGATTCAGTCCAGATGTCTCAGCAGAGTGTGGTGAGAAAAAAAGTCAAGATGTTGGCCAGGAAGGTGTCTTTAAACTCCACCTGTTGTTTTATATACATCATGACAATGATACAGTTGTGTCTACTATCCTGACTTTTTTCACCATATCCTTTGGACAACATTCAGTCTCAGGGTGGATAGCAATAGACTTCAGACTTCTACACTGCTTCATAGACCTCTCTAAGGGATTTACAGAGTCAGCTTATTGCCGCCCAACAATCTAGGCCCTCTTTTACTGACCTCAGAAGGGTGGAAGGCTGAGTCAACCTTGAGCCACTCACAATTGAACTCCTGGAGTGAGCAGTGAGTTAGCCTGCAGTATGGCATTCTAACCACTGTGACACCATAGCTCTTACAACAAAATGAATTGATCACCAGGTAGCAACATCTGACTGACTATTCTAGATTCCGAGGCTAATCAGGGTCAGACCTGATTAATCAAATCTCTAAGGACTCTCTGAGCTATTGGCTGGACTAGAAGGTCAAAAGGGCATTCCAGAAGAAAGCAAGGACAAAGCACTTCTGTGTTGAAAACTGAAGGGCACCTGATAAATGATTGAGATAATCAGGTAGGAAAGTGGGTCCCCTTTAAGTAGTTGTTCATTAGTCTGACAATTTTATAAATGGAGATAGAAGGTTTCTCATGACACAATATCTAATTGTATGTATGTATGTATGTATGTATGTATGTATGTATGTATGCATGCATGTATGTATATGTGTGTGTGTGTGTGTGTATACATATGTGTGTATACTCTGTATATAAATAGAAAAAAATCAAAATCATAATATTTAATATTTCTACAGAATGCTGGTTATTTGGATCAAGGTAATATACTAGGAAAAACACTATTAATCCAGGTAAAAATGGTGATTAGAAATGCATAAATCTATCCTTAATAGTAATGATTGCATTACTGTGCTAATTTTTTTCAAAAAAATATTTACATGCCACCAATTTAAAGAAAATTGCTATTTACTTTTCCAGGATTTTGCTTTGTAAAGGAATTGTATTTTTATATTGTATCAACTTATATTCCTTGAAAAATAGATCATGATGATGGTATCCTAGTTCTTTTACAAAGAAGAATGATTATAGTAAAACTTCCAGGGTGCTATGGTCTTAATGCATAGCTGCTGCTATGCATCTTCTGCTTTATTGTTTGTAGAACTAGGGATAATTTGATTGCCTTGAGAGTGTGTAGCTTTTATTTTTTCATTTAGTCTTCATTTTATTGTCTATTTATGGAATTCTGGTCATTGACTGTGACATCTGTGCTAGTATAAATAGAACAAAATTCTAAATTGCCCTCTGGCTTGAGAATGCAGGAGGTAGACTACACTGAAATGGGAAAGAGAGTTAAAGTGTTTCAGATCATTATATCAGTGGCAGACAATAGGTCCCTTCCTGCTTTTAACATAAATCTTTTTGCAATCATAAGAGCAGACAGAGTTTACTGTTCTTGTCTGATGGTTTCTATACCACTGCTAAGTTTTTTCAAAACTGAATATATGAGATAATTCCTAGCCTGAAGGGAGCCACCTTATGTTGTTAAAATGACAGAACAAGCTACAGTAGAGCTCAACCGCTTCTTAATACTTATTGTGCGACATCTGATGCTCCTTTCCAAGTGGTTGTGGGTGCTGCACAGCTGTAAAATCATAGCTAAAAAGAAAAAAAAACCTTGTGATTCTTGTCTAGATACACTGTCTGAATGAAGCAACTATAAGCATGTACCTACTTACATAATGATTCTACATTCTGAAACTGGCTGTCTCTTGAGCTAGAAATTTGGCCTTGGAAAGAAGCAATACAGATAGTCACTAAATTAGTTTTCCACAGTTTGAAGCCCACCAGATTATGAACTTCAACATCCATTATTTTAATGTAGCATGATTAATGGTTGTACAGGCTAAAGATGATGGGCAATGAAATTCAACACCTCTGGAGAGTACCACATTGCAAAAAGCTGTGCTAAATACTGATTTTGAATTATAGCCATTTTTGATACCAGGGAATAATAGCAGAAAGTATGTGTCTTCTTAGTTTCTCATCAGTGTTGAGTCCCAGTGGCTATCAGAATTAGTCTCTGCTGTTTCATTGGCAAGATTTCAGAAGTGGTTTGTCAGTGCCTCACATATTAGGGCCGAGACAGTGACTGGCCTAAGGTCACCCAATTTGCATCATGTTTAAAATGGGATTAGAACTCATGGACTACTAGTTTCTAGCCTGATGCCTTAACTATTATACAAAACTGCTTCTTGTTGTTTCTTAGAAACTACTTACTGTATGGTATTTGTATTTGATGGAATGAGAAGAGGTGAAGGAAATGGAAAGAGAATAGCTGAAAAACAACAGATGAAGAAAACACTTCTCCTTTTTCCTCTGCTTTCCATTGCCTTTTTCCAATGAAGGATGTAAGACGTTTCAGCCTTCTCACAAGTTGTTTTTAATATGATTTCCTTTCACCTGAACAAAACTGTAGGTAGACCTTTAAATGAAACAAGCCCCACGAATACTTGGGAATGGGGATATGCCAGAAACACTGCTAACATTTTATGCCTCCAGTATTTACATAGTCTATATAAGTTCCTCCAGTCTCAATATTTCCTTCTGTTAATGGCAGAAAGATTTGATGCTGGTGCCACACAGGGCATGTTGCTGTTTTTAAGACCAAGCTATGCCTTCTCCTGCAGGTATCATTAGTGATATACAGGAAATCATAATCAGGCAAGAATCCTGAAAAATCTAGTTTTTTCTCTTAACCCTTCCCCTCTCTTTTAGTTGCCAAAAGTCAGGTAAGATTGAATGAGCAAGCAAAAACTAGCCTTGTATAGTTTTACTTCCCTTATCAGATTGTCTTGGTTCAAGAGCACCTTCCCAATTCCAGAATTCCAGGAGCAACCATTCACAAATCAGGCCCTTGTTGGATGAAAAGAAAAAAATGGTTACTCCCTCCATAACCAGCTCAACAATCCTAGCTCTGTTATGAAGGCTGTTCTAGCACTGAGGAAGGACTGATGGTCAGGAGAAATAGCTTATGAGCATAGTTCTATCTAAAGAACTTTGGATCAAGCTAGTGCATCTACATATTTTCTTTCCTTGACTGATGTTCTTTATAAAGATAATTATGCTAGATGTACCATAAAAAATAGATACAAAAATTGGTACGTCACAAAATAGATGTACTAATGCAATAGAACAAGCTTACCCTTTTTAATGGAAAGACTACAAGGCCAATAGCTAACTATCCATTTTAATGTATTCCATACCATAAAATGAATAAAGTAGAAATAGCAAATCTGTCATTTCAGCACTTGGGTTGGAGAGGTCAGGCAAACAAGAGAAATTAAAGGAAAAAAATGAGTGCTCTTATGCTTAGTCAGGGCTTGAAGCCTTAAGTTCTGAATTGAGTTTAACAGAATACAATTTGTGCATTGACATAATATGCAGTATCAAAGTTTTAGGATTTAATGGCTGGTTCGCTCAATATACCAAGACAATAAACAAAAAAACCACACACATATATATTGTATGAACTCATACATATATATTGTATGAACTCAGCCATTTCATGTGTAAATGTTTTTAAAGTGCTTTACTTAGAATGTGCGATTTAAAATTCTCTACATTCTACATGCTCTCTACTGTCAAATTAATTCCTTGCCTAATTACATGTAATAACTGTACTCTCCATACTTAAGTTTCCAGTCTTCAGAGTAGAGATACCTTCATAAATCACATCCAGCATTATTCTTTTCATATGGTAAAAACAAAACAAAACAAAAAAACATTCTTTGGAGGAATTGTTCCTGACTCAATTTAAATTACTGTCCTACTGACTTGTTTTCATGCATCTCTGATTCTGACAATGTATTGCATCTGAGAAATGCAAGGAGGCAGAAAGGCTTCAAATTAAACCAGATGGACTCCACACTGTTTTTCCTTCTGAATTTCAAAACTGACAAATATTATCTGAGAAGTTCTTACCACCACCCATGAATGTACAGTGAGTCCAGGAGTGGTATCAACCCCTATGTTAAATGCAAAAAAAAAAAAAGAGCAATGCAGAACAGAGGCTCTTGGAAGTCCAAGCATCAAATGGATGAAGACTCTAATCCTTATCCTTCACTTCCCTATTCAGGCTCATCCTCCACTCTGCCTAATACAGGGGTGTCCAAACTTGGGAACTTTAAGAATTCTGGGAGTTGAAGTCCACAAATCTTAAAGTTCCCAAGTTTGGACACCCCTGGCCTAATACAAACTGGAGGTTGGTGCCTAATTTGGATCACACCCATGCAGAATAGGGCAGGCCTACTATTTGAAAAGATCAGGGGACTCTCTACTTATCATTCAAGACGGTAAATAATCCCAAGAACGATTTCTGTCCTTTGACTTTCCCGACAAACTGTCAGCGAGGATCTCTGACATGAATCCCCCCTCACAAAACCAGGACGGGGACAAAAATACGGGGATCATTTGCAAGAAGGTCAGAGGCTCAAAGAATCAGACCGAGGTTTCAAACTACAGAAAAATATGCTGAACGGAGAACCGCCCGGCATTTTCTAGGAAAGCTGGCTGCAGTGCTAATTCTCCCGTTTGGGTTTCATCATTCATGGCTTTTATTCGTAGATGGGAAAACGGGTCGTGATTTATTTCTTTATTTCTTTTTTTTGAAGCAAACCTTGAACATTCCTCCCCCTTCAAACAGGCAGTGAGGTTTGTCTCAAACCTCAGTTTGCAACATTGACTGCCACTCTGCCTCCGCCAATACATGGCAGGCATAATTATACATAGCCTTCAAATTTCTCGACTACTGGAGTGACCTTCTTTGTATGGCGACCTAAATTTCACTATCTAACTTTTCCCTCACTCTCAGCGTGTAAAGAAGGAACAGCTCCGGCGGGGAGGAAGAATCCCCGCTCGAAGGTTCCGCTTAGCTGACGTGGCAAGGGAAGCCTGTGATAGCGCCTATTCTAATGAGCCGATTCAGCGGCCGAGCTTGCTACTGTCATGGGATGCAGAAGCATCTGCAAGCGTTTTGCTTTAGTGGTAGACTTTGTAAGTAATCTCTGTGAAGGAATCAGTTAAGAAGAATTGCGGAGATTTTAAAGGTGAAGCAAGGGAAAGATATAAAACGGGATAGAAGAGAGAAGAACATATATAAAATGAATTTTGTCTCTGAGAAAACTTTAGTTTCTTTTGGGGAGAGGGAGGGGGAGGAAAGAAAATAATTCTTTCCGGCAATGTTTGTTTACAATCATGTGTGGATAAAGTTTTGTTCCAGGTAAGAATTAGCCCTTGGTGTGTTCAATTTATCTTCAGTAGTGATCTGCATGGATCTACCTCCTGTTGTGATTAACAATGTGAACAGTGTGAATTTAAGCAAGATGGCTCATTCAGTTCTGACCTGTGTCCAGGCTTGAAATACTTGTTCCAGTTGCTATACTATGTGATATAAAAAAAATGCAGTATCGCCTAAGGCAGGGGTGTCCAAACTTGGGAACTTTAAGACTTGTGGACTTCAACTCCCAGAATTCCCCAGCCAGCAGGCTGGGGAATTCTGGCAGTTGAAGTCCACAAGTCTTAAAATTCCCAAGTTTGGACACCCCTGGCCTAAGGAATGGAAATCTGAATTAGAATTTCTTTTTTTTTCTACACCTGCATAATTTAGTTACCTAGTAACTATGTATTTCAGTTTAATGTGAAATCATCAAGCATTTTGGCTCAATTTCTGTCAGTACCCCATAGTATGTCCTCTGTCTCTGATGTAATCAACTGGGCTAAGAGAATGAAGGAAGGACTCCTGGATTCATTCTCTTTCCTCCCATTGATTCCATAAAGGCAAGTTGCTATCTTCTCCAAGTCTCTATCCTCCAACCTTCCCTTCTGCTGTAGCTTCACCTTGAGGACACCTGTTCTACCTGGCCAGCGCTCACTAGGTTTTACCTGGCCAGTACTAAGTTTTAAATTTAGAATAGCTTTTGGAACAAACCTGAGCATCTTATGGCTCTTGAAGCAAATTGCTCCAAGCCATTCGTCTTTCATTATAAAAACCCAAGAATATGTAGAAAAGGTTCCTGAAGATGGAGGAAGGGAAAACAAGTAATCCAACTTTGCTGGGCAACTTCCCATGTCATTCTACTCTACCTGCATTTTAAGTGATGCAAAATGCACTAAATATTTAGTTTGTTTGAAGGATCCAATGTATTGTTTACAAAGGTTTAAGGTGCCCTTTGCTCTGCTCAGTCAGGATTATTACATTGTCCAGGACTTTGACACCAGGAAAGAACTGAGAGTGCTCATCTACAGTGAGTAGAAACTTGGTCAGGTATCCACCCATGTGGCAAATGGACTTTGACAGCTGTCTTGGAGACGGACAAGTACCACTGAGGCTAAGCTGAAAGAACTGGAGCTGCTGGTCTCATTTCTAATAAAGGTATGTGCATTGTAAGTAGGAGTGTTGTGGGTGTATAGACATAAGATAGCATTGCTCACTCAAGTTGTCCTGGAGTTATCCTGTAGCATTTTACCTCAGTTTTTTTCTTGCTCTTTTGGTATATAAATGAAATAGGTTTCACCATACACAAATGTTAGAGCTGCACAGAAGACAGGTTTGATAGAGAGGGTTGAAATCAATAAAACTGTGTTGTCAGATGTTTGTACAATATCACTCCCTGCTGGTTTGGCAATGTGATTTAATGACTGATGTATAGATAGAAGGTGGTCTGTGTATCTGTATGAACCTTTTAAAAATGGACTAAGAGACCAGAAAGATCTCAAATTTATTCAGCCTTTAGGGAACTGCTACAGATAATTTTTTCAATAATAGTGATATAATATCAGAAAGATTAAACTGCATGTCAGGAAGTAATCAGATATCTAATGTTATCATTAATTATTACTATATAATGAAAGTATTTATCAAGTCACTGTTTTCTGATAAATGAAGCAGGATTTGTTGTATAATTTTGAAATAATGTATGTGGATTGGCCTGATTATAACTCTTTATTTTCATCTAGCGTTAAAGTTACCAATGTTAGATATCAATTAGCGTGAAAGCTAATTGCAGTATTAAAAACTTGTAAGAATTCTGTGCCTAGGGCATAAACTTGTTTCTTTAACAGTAACTTCATGTATTTTCTATCAAACTACAAAGAGGTGAATAAATATTAACAATCTCATATATTCTCTTTTCCAAAGGGGGAAAAGGTTTTTTAAAAATCCTAATTTATAAAGAAGTTATAGATATGCCTCTACGACATAGCAAGAATAGTCTTCTCTGGAGCCTTTCTAGACTTATAACCATGAAGGCAAAAGCCGTTACAGTTTGGCTATCTTGTTTGGAAGAATGCTTCTTTTCATTAAACCTACTGTCTTTTGATTGTTTTTATATTTATAGGAAACCAAAGAAATTTAGATACTGAACAAAATCTAAATAAGAACAGTCTTTAATAAAAATTCCAGAATGGACTCATGGATGCCACCACGACAGCCCCAGGACCAAGGGAAGTGTGGAGCCTGGTTTGAAGGCTATGGAAGAAGCCCATGGAGGGAAGTCTACCATGGTCCTCCACCTCCACATTTCAGGCATGAAGGATACCATCCTGATTTCCAAGTAGGACCTCCGCCTTGGCTAGATACTCAGCACCACCATCCCATCCATCATCCGAGACTCCAGAATTATATGAGACCAAACTCCAGGGCAGAGTATTACAAAAGTAGCTATCCAGACCGGTCTTACACAAGGTAAAGCTCACATGAAAAATAAGGAGTGACAAGGTTGGGAAAAGATACAGACAGGCAGCACAAGGAGGTCCAGGTTGTGATTTCAGATGGTTCTAAATCATAGTCTAAAAAAATAAAATCCTCTGATTTCAGAAATTATGGGAAAGTGTATTTTTATTGCAGTTGGGATTGTTTTGAATCTGTTTCTCGCATATCTCTATAGACTGCAGAGCCCTGCATGGGCTCCTCCTGAATAAGGTCACGTGCCACCATAATAATCTTAATTTTGACCTTTTGGATCCTGCGGTGCAGCTGAGCAGGAACATACACACAAAATCTATTTACTTAGCCTTGTTGTCATATTTAGCTTTTCTTGATCTTGAAAAGTTTTAATCTTAAATTAATCTTTAATCTAAGATCTTTGATCTTAAAAGTTTTCTTGAAAACTTTTGTTGACAACACCACCCCCACTTTATTTTGGTCATTGAGTGACTGTGGAGTTGTGGCTTCCCTGCCTCGTATATTGCTTAATGTGCAATTTCTTGTATATTGTCATGATTCTCTTGCCTATACTGTATATTGCTTAATATGCGGTAGATATTTAGTATGTTTTATGTGGTCTTATCTATTCTTTGCATTGAAACAACTGTTTAGCATTGTATGTTTTATAGATTTGCCTGAGTTTATACAGTATTATATCCAAATTAATGTTCTGTTTTTCCCTTATCTTTGAGCATACTTATAATAATAAACTAGAAATTAATATTTCTCATCAACACTCCTAAACACAAACAAGAAATCAAAGGAACAGCTACCCAAACTTCAAACCAATCCATTTATGTATAATTGAAAAATTGTGAAAGTGAAAAAATAAGGACCAAGTTATTCACATAATGGAAGCTATAATTTCCTGCTATTATTTTAACCAGGCCTTTGTATCTCCTAAATTAGAATGCAAAAGCTTTGTGGTTTTGCCAATTTTTTTACATTTCACATCCTTCAATTTGTCCCATCTTTATGTTAGTGCTGCCACTACTTATTCTATTGACTTATAAATCACTAAGTTCAACCGTCCACTGAATCAGTGGGCCCTAGCAAGTTGTCAATGAAATAAGTCACTCATATTTTAAAATTATTTAATAATAGATCTTGGAGAAAGACTGACATTAATTATCGAATAATGGTGATCTAACAGTAAATAAAGATCAATTATTATGTCTAATAATTATGTGAAGACCCAGCTTCTGGAAAAAGCTGTAATGTTGGGAAAGGTGGAAGAAAGGATAGGAAGATGGGCTGTACCAAGATGGATGGACTTACAATGGTGATTGGAAGACGTGGAAGACTAGGTTAGAGACAGATCATCATGGAGAAAATCTATGTGGTCACTAGGAATTGAAAATGACTTGATGTCACATAATCAATAAATAATAATATGTACTAGTTTCTGGATCCGTTTTTGATGAACTATTTCCATTCTATACAAAAAATATAGATAGCCTACTAAAGCATTTTTTTCTGCCTCTTATTTGGCTCATTCCTTTTGGATTACTTTTCAGGCAAGAATATGAAGAGTTGCACCATGGCTTCGTGGAGGACCCTGAAGCATACCAAAGATTCACCCAAGTACATCCAAGCAAAAGAGGTACTGCGTTCCCCATAGGAAAAATGGCTGAGAACATTATGGAACTAAAATATCTTTCTCCAGTCTGGTGCCTTCTGGGCTAAAACAATTTATAATTTCCAACCAGTACTGGCAAAGACCGATCTATATAGGAATAATGGATATTGGGGAATGCTGAAGTAAAGTATAGGGTGTGTTTGTATTTATGTGTGTTATGGGAAGTCATCTGTAAGCATTTTTTTATTCTTTATGCATTCTTTGTGTATTAGTATAGTGTGGGACCAAAGTTTAGAATGGTTAGAGCTGAATGTCCTCCTGAAAAGGAGACAAATGCAGCAGGCCTGTGAAACTGCAACACTTAAGTACTTGTAACTTACTACACTACTAACATTTAAGATTTGAAAAAGGAGTTTGTAATTTTCTACTTTTTGAGACTAAGGCATGGCAGCCAGTGTGGCATATTTCTTATGGTCTAGAGCCGTGATGCCGAACCTATAGCACACGTGCCCCAGGTGGCACGTGGAGCCATTTCTGAGGGCACACGTGGCGTTGTCCTGCCAGCTCCAGCACGCAATTTTCGGCCTTGATTTTTGGCCATTTTTCTCCCCCCGGAGGCTTCAGGAGGCTGTCCTGAAGCCTGTGTAGGGCAAAAAACCGCTCAACGCACCTCCCGGAAGTCCGGAGGCTTCAGTGAGGCCTGCCTGCATGCTGGGTGTGTGTGTGTTGTGCGCACATGCGCAGGGGAGTGCATTGCATTATGAGTGTGGGCATGCTCCCCCCGCTTTTGGCACGCCTTGACAAAAAGGGTTAGCCATCACTGGTCTAGAGACTAGAGGATTAGAGAGAATTAGAAAGACTCAGGTTCAAGTCTACCCTTGGCCATGAAATTCACTTGGCAACTTTGAACCAGTCACTCAGCCCAACCTAACTAGCAGGGATGTTCTTGTAGAGAAAACTAGGTAGAAAGGGTCAAATATGCTGTCTTCAAGTTCTGTAAAACTGGTGATGTAATGTAACACCAAACATTTCAGTTTCTTATCTCGATCTCAGTCTCAAAATCTTCCTGGGATCACGTGTTAAGTCCAAAATTCTATTTCACTTCTATGGTTCCATTTTTAGGATTAACTAGTTTACATTTCTGTCTCTTTTCTCTCTCTCTTCTCCTCCCCCTTTAGCTTAGCCTTAGTCTGGATTCATCTATATCTTTTCACCTTCGTCCTCATTTCTATAATTCCCCCTGTTCTTCTCAAAGCATTTCAGCTGCAAGAAGCATGGATGTTATTTTCTTCATTAATTTCTACTTCCCTTTGAAACTTTGAAAAACCACAAGTAGTTCTACTTACTTCTAACCTCATTTAAAAAGAACCATCACACACACACACACACAAACACACTCACTCACTTCATTTCTAATGCATGCCCTTTAAAAAATTAGGTGTGCTATAGCTGGGTTGTAAATATCTGGACCACCTGTAGGTGAAAGTAGTGGGATTCTTTAAACAAGCGGCCCCCAACCTTTTGGGCACCAGGGACTGGTTCCATGGAGAGAGGTTTTTCCTGGAGGGGGCATGGTTTCACGTGCTACTTGCATCCCATGCATGGGGCTTCACTTGTTTGCGTGGCCCAGTTTCTTGCATGCTGCAGCCCAGTGCCGGTCCACAAACCAGGGGTTGGGGACTCCTGCTGTAAACCTTCCATCATATGGCTTTTAAGATTTTTGCAGCACAAATATGATACTTCTAAAAAGTGAAAGCTACCAGTCCCTGCAATTTTCTTGGCATGATTTTCAGAAGTGGTTTGCCGCTGACTCCTTCCTAAGGCAGATAAAGAGTGACTGGCCCAAGGTCACCCATCTGGCTTCGTACCTAAAGCAGGCATAGAACTCATGGTATCTTGGTTTTTAGTTTGATGCCTTAACCACTGCATCAAATTATATTACAGTTTGGTTTAAATAAGAAAATATTCCCACAATGGTGACTTGCTAAGAGAAGGAGGAGGTGATAGGTTCTCTTCAAGAGCAAGTAGGATTCCTATAATCCTAGCCCGTATTTGGGAAAATTACTGTAACTCAACCATTTCATTTCTCTTAATTGTTTCTCAGCTTCATGCTGTTTACCTGCAATCCTCCCCCCACAAACAAGGTAAATAATCATTATTATCTAATCTGTTCCACTAGTGCAGTAGCATAGATCAATTGTGTAGTCTAAGGAGAATGGCATTCCAGTGCTTTATGCCTAATTCTGACTAGTCTTTCATTCTTAATGCATGCAATAAGACCTATTTGTTTATATTTACTTTGTACAGATCCAAGATGGAGAGATAACTGGAATGAAAGTGCAAATTCCTGGAACCAGAATTACTATACAGATTGCCAGCCTAGGAGTGGTAACAACTCTTTGGGGCATTATGATGTTACACTAACTCAGTAAGTAAACCTCTTGAGTGACAATGTTTTGATTGTCCATATCCAGTTATTCTTAGTACTTTCGGTCAATGGATGACCTCAATATTTATTGACAAAATCTCTGGCCAGCATGAGGACAGAGTTGTAGATGTTATCTTTGTCTTGTTTTCAGTGTGTGTGTGTATGTGTGGCTGTATCCTCTCTTAAAACTACCTCTCCACTGGAGATATTTTAGATTTTTCCAAGCTGAGGTTTGTGAGAAGATGTATTCATCTTTCAATTTTTCATGCATAGAACTTCTATACATTACCTTAGGGATCTTCTAAGAAAATTACAGTTAGTCCTCGACTTACGACCATAATTGAGCCCAAAATTTATGTTGCTAAGTGAGACATTTGTTATGTTTTGCCGCACTTTCTTGCCACAGGTGTTAAGTGAATCACTGCAGTTGTTAACTTAGTAACACAATTGTTAAGTGACTCTGGCTTCTCCACCGATTTTTCTTATCAGAAGGTAACATGACCCTGGGACTCTGCAACTGTCATAAAGATGAATCAGTTGCCCAGAAACTGAATTTTGATCACATGAACAAGGGGATGCTCCAATGGTCGTAAGTGTGAAAAACTGTCATAAGTCACTTATTTCAGTGCCATTGTAATTTTGAATGGTCATTAAATGAACTTGTAAGTTGAGGACTACCTATATATGGGGAACGTCAACAAATGTACAGATATGGCATTGAACAATTCTTGAGTGCTTATCAGTGCATTACATATATCTCCTATTAATGGGTTGTGGTAAAAATATGCTGGCTTGCAAGGTCATTTAGATTTGAACCAGAGGTGGAATTCAGCCAGTTCTGACAGGTTCTGGAGAACCGGTAGCGGAAATTTTGAGTAGTTCGGAGAACTGGCAAATAGGCTGGCCCTGCCCCCAGCTGATCTTCTTTTGTTGTCCTGAACAGGAGAACGGAGCTGGAAAGCAGATTAGTGGGTTGGGGAGGGAATGGAGATTTTGCAGTAACCTTTCCCTGCACGCCCACAAAGCTACGCCCACAAAGCCACACAACGCCCACAAAGCCACACCACACCCACAAAGCCATGCCCACAGAACCGGTAGTAAAATGTTTTGAATCCCACCACTGATTTGAACCAAATACCGTGTGAGTACTGTACTGTAGTGTGAGTGCACTAGGAGGCAAAATTGACCTTTGGTTGGAATGGTGATTTGTGAGTATCTGCTTATATAAATGTTTGTTTGTTTTGAGTACTTAGTTAAATGTAAATATAAGTCTGTTCATGGGTACACAAAAATGAATTGAGAAGCATGATTGATTTTTACGGTCAAAGATTGAGTGCATCCTAAAAGGACTATGGGAGATTCTGAATGTGAAGCAGATTACTTTTACACAGTACCGAGAGTTGAGTTTAGAGAATAAAGGACACATAAAGAAAAGAAATAATTGGAAAAAAAATCAAAGTGGAAGGACAATAGGAAGAGAAAATGTGAGTCCTGCTTTGAAAAGTATTAGAAGATAAATACATTTTCCAGCAGAATAAATGAGAAATGTGTAAAAGGAAAGAGGACGTGAAAGCTGATTGGAACGTGTTACAAAGCAATACAGAAGATTGTAGCTTTATATTAAAGGAAATAAAAACACATTACAGAGGTAAAAGAAGCTGTTAGGCAAATGCACACAAAAACAAGATTGTTGCAAAAATGAGGAAGATATTTTATAAAGTGTATATGGAGAAAAGACAAATGCAGAGTATGTGTTCAACAAGAGTAGAAGTTTTTCAAAAAGTTAGAAAATCTAAAGCATCTAAAAGGAAATTGACCATAAAGAAATTAAATTTGCTGATATTTATGGTGATTGGTTTGTTTCTGGAAATGGAAAGAGTGGAATACTGAAAGAGGAATTAAATGGAGGGGAACTCTATCCCAGATGGCAAGACACAGAAGAAAAGACAAAATAATTTATGGATTTAAAGAGAGAAATTTTATTAGCAACATCATTGAAAACACTACAGACAATTAAAGATAAGCTGATTAAGGAAACAGAAGAAGGGCATCGAAATTACATGAGAGATTTTATAAGCAAGAAGTTGCTAAGAGGAGTCCATACAAATTTGATTAAGGAGATGATTAGAGGACTGACACCACAAATGGCAGAAGACATGAGATAGTTTTGCTACTGGAAAGATACAGGTTGATAGATGGAAGTGTATAATTTAAAACTAGTTAAACTTAGTGAAATTTAGTGACAATAGATATAGTTAAATAAATAATTGATAATGATAATAATGTATACTATGTATAGTATTATGATAAGTAATAATTGGATATGAATATTGAATGGTACCCATGAAAGGAAGATTAGAAATCCTTTTGGATTATATATAAAGGTTAATAAAAAAGAACTAAGTTAGATTCAGTTAAGTCTTGATTATTGGGGGGGAAATGTTATTATACAGGATATAGTCAAATAAAGGAGGGATAATGATAACAACGTATATATATATATATATGTATGGGTACAACATAAGGAAACTGGATTGTAAATTGTAAACAGTGATTTGGAAAGGAGGATTAGAAAAAAATGTTACTAAATATTATGGATGTTTAGCTAGAATAGGACATAAGGATTCAATGTTATTGGAGGATTTTAGAAATAGCAAATGAAATGCCAGTATGTGGTTATGTATGAAATCTTGGTATATTTTATGATGAAGGATGTTTAAACAATTATAGTCAAATGAAAATGGAGATATGATGATGGTAATATGTATAAATATCTGAGTTAAAATACTTGAGTTAATATGAATTATGCTTGATGACTGTGGAAGAGATGCACAATAGCCTTTTGTAACCAACTGATACACTTTCTATAGTATGTAAACAAGGAAGATTTTATTTGTTGTGTTTGTTTTGAAAATTAAAAATAAAAAAATATAAAAAAAAGATTGTTGCAAAAATGAGGAAGATATTTTATAAAGTGTATATGGAGAAAAGACAAATGCAGAGTATGTGTTCAACAAGAGCAGTTTATGGTTAAGATTTAAAAATGAAGATAAAACATTTTTTTTCTGAAGTGGGACATAGCAGAACTGATGGCAGGTAGACCAAGGCAGTCATGCATCACTTGATAAAAAGTCACTTGATAAAAAGCGTCCACGAAAGAGAGTTAAAACAAGATGGATTGACGACATCAGCATGATTTGCTGGCCCAATTGGTAAAAGAAAGCTCAAGATTGTATAGGTTGGAAACATGCGGAACAGCCTTCTTCCTGCAATGGATAGACAATGGTACACACACACACACACACACACAAAATATTCCAATATTCTAGATGTGATGTGAGTATAATAATATAATATAATAATATAATAATATAATAATATATATAATAATATAATAATATATAATATAATATAATATAATATAATATAATAATATAATATAATATATAATAATATAATATATAATAATATAATAATATATAATAATATAATATAATATAATATAATATAATAATATAATATAATATAATAATATAATATAATATAATATAATATAATAATATAATATAATATAATATAATATAATATAATATAATATAATATAATATAATATAATATAATATAATATAATATAATATAATAATATAATAATACAATACAATACAATATAATACAATAATATTGTATTGTATTGTATTGTAATGTAATGTAATGTAATGTAATGTAATGTAATATGAATAAGTCAAATATTCTGCTAACTGAGTGTCTGGAAAATATTAGGTTTTTTTAATATTGTTCAGAAGCTATCCCCAAGAAGATACTGAATTTAGTTGGTAAGAATATTTCAAAATATATCTCTCAGGTAAGAGAGGCTATTGAGAGACGATGAAAACATCCTTAGGTTTATTGGGAAAGATTAGTGTTATTAAAAATGAATTTAGCATCAAACTAATACATATTTTCAGAGCAATGCTTCTTTTAGTCCACCTTAAATATTTTAAATAGTTTTTGTTATAACTTATTTAAAAAGTTAATGATTATTGTAAATTTTTATGGATGGAGCAAATACTTAGTTTGTCATTGGCTTATTTATTAACCTAAGTCATGTATTAGAATGCAACTTTTTTTAGCTACTTGTGATCATGAGCTACAATTGTAAGATTCAGAATTACAATTTACTACCCTTCTGGCCCAGAGATGTTGGTTTTTATCATAGTAGGAATTAGGTTCTTTTCTAGCACTAAAGGTAACAGGCATAGGTAATTTACTATATATAATTTACTTTTGTTCTTTTTCCCCTCTCTTTATACGGCAAGGACGTGCGGTCAGGGGAGGCAGGGGAGGCAGAGCCTCACCTCTCATCATGAAATAATATATAATAATAAATTATAATATATATTTCCTCCCATCCCTTTTACACGTTCCCCTAAGCTCCGGTAAGGAGAAGAGCTTTTGGGGAGGAAGAAGAGGGAGGAAGAAGAGGGAGGAGGAGGAGGAGGTGCGTGCGTGGGGCGGTGCCAGCTGGGCAACCGGCGGAGGCAGGAGGGTTCTTGGAAGCGCCAATAACCTTCCTGCCTCCACTGTACTTTGCGCACTCCTCGCGACTGCAATAGACGTCCAGAAGTGGTAGGGGCTGTTGGGCTGGAAGCCCAAACCCCATTAGCCACAAAAGCCGCTTCTGGACGTATATGGCAGTCGCAAGGAGCGTGTGAAGTCCAGCAGAGGCAGGAAGGTTCTCGTCGTTCCCCAGTCGCTTTCGTGGTTTCATCATCAAGATGAAGTTCGGGAGCACCGACAACATTTCTGCCTCCACTGGACTTCGTCTTGATGATGTCGCCGCAGCTCCCGGGACGGACGGAGGTAGCCAGAGTGGCGCCTAGGCAGTCCGGCGGGCGAGCAAACGAGGATCAGGCTGCCTGATCCTCCATCGCTTGCTCGCTCGCTCTTTCGTCCGCCCGGACCGCCTCAGCACCGCTCTGGAGGTCTGGCCGCTCCCAGCCACTGCGACAACGTCATCAAGACGAAGTGGCTTGGAGGCGAAGTGCTTTTCAGTGCTTTTCTGTGCGTCTGGCGTTTAGGTAGATAGCTGGATGTCCTAAATGCCAGATGCTCAGAAAAGCACTGAAAAGCATCTGCTGTTGGGGACTGCGGAGCGCAAGCCGGCGGAGCGTGCTCAGGAAGGCGGGGAATGGGATCATGTGTGCTGGAGGCTGAGGCAGCCTCAGCCTCCAGCACACGTGGTCTCATTCCCCGCCTTCCTGATGATGTCACCAGCCTCACCAGCCATAAACCTCACCGCACGTCACTGTTATACGGTAGTGTTTTTATATGTAGTAGACTACATTTAGTTTTGGTAATACAACAATAATATAATTATATTGATATATTCATGTTTAGCTTGTATACAATTTCATAATTATGGCTTTTAAAGAAATGTTTTATATACAGCACATACATATATCAATATGAGAGTCTGTGCCATGTTGTGAGTTGAAGTGCTGGACAGGGAGCAGGGAGATCCAGATTCTAGTTCTCCCTTAGGCAGAGAAACCAGCTGGTGACTTTGGGTAACAGAAAATTATTATTTCCCTCCCTATCCTTCTTCATTATATTTCTTTTAACTGCTCAGCACTTAAAGTTGTGTCACGCTGACCAAATGCACAAAAGAGAAATTTTATGCATTTTTCCATCCTAGCTATAAGATAAAGCCAAACTGCTACATATAACAAAATAACAGAGTTGGAAGGAGTCTTGGGGGTTTTCTAGTCCAAGCCCCTGCTCAAGCAGGAAACAAATGGTTGTCCAATCTCTTCTTAAAAACCTCCAATGATGGAGCACCCACAACTTCTGGAGGCAAGTTGTCCCACTGATTAATTGTTCTAACAGGAAATTTCTCTTTAGCTTGGTTCTCTTCTTGATTAGTTTCCATCCATTACTTCTTGTCTTGCTTTCCTGCTGGGTAGAATAGGATCTATCTATCAGAATAACTTCTCTTCTATCGGAAGAACTACTCTATAGATGATGCACTTTCCTGTGTGCTTCATCTTAGCTTGGCGCACCTGGAGGAGAAGAATACTTATGTGTGAAAGCGGTTTATTGATTTTAGTTCGGCGTTCCACAGCATTTTGGGAGCATTTGAAGTATTTCTATTAGAACTATTAGATTCTGTTACAGCTTTGTTTCCTATGCCAGCTGTCTGGTAAACTCACAAGATTCATTTTTTTTGCCATGTTCATGTATACATCCAAACTAGACTGTGTTGTTTCTCTGGGTCATATAATGTATGTGGTTATATGCTTGCTTATTTATTTATATACTTATTTATTTGTTTATCAAGTTTATGTAATGTATATTGGAGGTGGTGACTCTTTGAGAGCTGTATGCAACAAAATTTCATTTTAATATATGCCAATTAGTGTACATTTAAAGTGACAATAAGCTCTGAGTTCTAAGATTGATCCTTCTTCTTTGTGGCAGCTGATTAGATACTGAAATATGGCTATCATGACATCTCTAATCCTTATTTTCATTAAACTAGACATACCCAGTTCTTGCAACTGTTCTTCATATGTTTTAGTCTTCAGTCCCCTAATCATCTTTGTTGCTCTTCTCTGCACTCTTTCTAGAATCTTAACATCTTTTTTATATTGGGCAATTAAAATGGATGCAATATTCCAAGTGTGGTCTTATCAAGGCATTATAAATTGGTACCAACACTTCATGTGATCTTGCAGAAAACTGCAATTCTTTGCGCATCTAATATTCTGCAGACTTTTCCAATACAGAATTGTAAGTTTGTGGGAGGGGACGTTATCAATAGAGGGAGCTTTTTCTCACCTTGCAGCTAACTTGGTGATAGGTGAAAAAGATTTAAGTGAAACATTTGCTTAGATAGTTTGCTGTGTACACATCATGAGGAAATTGTCAAAATTCTGAAATATTAGAATCTTGTAGGGAACAGTACATATTCATGGGATTCATTTTATGTACTTATCATGGTATAAGGAGACATGTATATGTTTGCTGTAAGGTTGAGTCCAGTAGATTTTAAGCTCAGCCTTTTTCTTTTTCCTTTGATTTCCTCTAGATCTAAGAAGCAGAATTCCTATGAGGACAGCTATGCTTCAAAGAAAGATGCTTCCTATGATATCAGCTACCATTCTCCTTTGTTGCAAGAACACACTTGGGATAATTTCCAAGAGAACTCTTTGAAGAATGCTGCTGTTCCAGCCCATGAGGTATTTAATCTCATCCTTGCTGATAGTTTAGCCAGTGGGAGGAAAGAGGTCCAGACCTTGTGATTTCCTATTTTTTTCCCAATAGTAAAATTCCTTGGGGAATTATAGATTATTTTGCATTGTTTTAATTCAGGCTACCATTTACTCCCATGTATTTTCTATGTTTTCTCCCCTGCATAGCTCTCATTGCCTGAAGGGCTAATCCCCCTCCAACAGTACAAGGAATCTGGTCTCAGTTCCAGCAGTTATGAGCTTAGTCAATATATGGAAAATTCTTCCAACTACTATGAAGCAGCTCCCTCCAAGGATTGGAGCCCTGCTCAGTCGGGTGAGCTATTCAAGGATAAGATGCAGGGTGAAGGTAATAAGGCTAAATACTTGCCAAAGACCGGATAGAACTATGGTGAAACTCAGGGTTAGAGAACAAAAAAAAATCTATTTGGTTCTGAAGGACCATCTGAAGATTCCCCCAAATTTGAATGCTGGGACTGGATTGGGCTAAAAAGCTGGGGGAATTTCATAGCAGCTTGATCTGTAAGGAGGGAGAGGTGTTCTGTGTATAAAGAAGGTCTGAATAGATCTGTCTATGATAATTTTAATTTGAATAACATGGCTATGATTTCTTGTTGTGATATTAGTGCTAATTTGGCTCATTTTCCTTTGAAGGATATGTTATGCTAAGATTGGAGAGAAAGACCCTGTTTTATGGTCTACCCAAAGGAGAGTTAGATTGGATGGTCTTAAGGACTTAGGGTTTTTATCTTTTGACTTGTGATGTTTGCTCCAGATTTGCATACTAGTTTTGGGTGAACTGAACTTTCTATGCCCTCCCTTTCTAGGTTGTTCCTAAAACTTAAAAAAAAAATAGTCAAGCTTTTATTGCGTTTATTCCTACTCTACAAAAGTATCTTTAAAAAACTAGCATTATTTTTATTATGTTCATTTTTTTTTGTATAAAAGTTTTTTATTTTTAGACAAAGACAAACAAAACATGAAACATAAAACCATCAACAATTACATATACATATAGCATGTCGTTTGGTTACAAGCATTTGTGCATCATCGCTTTCAATTATATATAAAATCACAGATTGTCATCAAGTATACATAGGTACGTTATTATCATTATGGATCATACGTTCAGTTTACAATTGTTATTCCTTCATTTTAAACAAATATTCTAGAGATTAGATTCATGTATATACCAACATTCCATTGCATCATTATTAGTCTATTTAGTAATAATATTCTTTCTAGTATCACATTCTATTGTTCTTGCAATATGAAAAAAATCTCCAACATTTTGTACTTGTGCATCACCACTTTCAGTTGTATATAAAGTCACAGATTATCCATCAAATATACAAAGATACGTTGTTATCATTGTACATCATATGTTCAACTACAATTGTCATTCCTTCATTTTAAACAAAATATTCTAAATATTCGATTCATATATATATCAATATTCCATTGCATCATTTAAATCTATTTAATAATAATAAGTCTTTATGGTATCACCTATCTCATTCTATTATTACAATATGAAAGACTTCTCCAAAATTTTTCATTTCCATATTTTTTAATCTAACCACTGATAGAACAAATCCATACCTTATAAAATTGTTCATCTTGTTCTCTAATTTCAAATGTCAATTTACTCATTTCAGCACATTTCATTATTTTTTGAATAACTTCCTCCTGCGTTGATAATTTCTTGTTTTTCCAATTTTTTGCAAATACAATTCTAGCTGCCGTTAAAACATTTACAATCAAATATTTCAGATCTTTATTATATGTTTCTGGTATGATTTCCAATAAAAAAATCTCTGGTTTAAAGTCTATGTGTTTTTATATCATTTTCTCAAACCACGTGTTGATTTTAGTCCAGTATCTTTTAGTTTCTATGCAAGTGCACCACATATGGTAATATGAACCGGGTGTCTGATGACATTTCCAACACTTTTCCAACTTGTTCTTGAACATTCTTGCTATTCTCGTTGGTGGTAGGTGCCACCTGTAAAACACCTTATACAAATTTTCCTTGTATGCTGTTGACATTGTCATTTTATAATTTTGAGACCACAATTTCTGCCATTTCTCTAGTTCAATCCCATGTCTAAAATCCCCCCCAAGCTATCATAGTTTCTTTAACTTGTTCTTCCTTTAACTTAACTTCTAGTAAAATGTCCATATAATTTTTAAATTACTTTTCATCACTACCTGTCAAAATTTTATCTAATTCAGTCATTTTATCATAGAAACCTTCCATTTTACAATCTTTATCATATCTAGATTATATTTGCACATATGAGAACCAATTCATTGCTGTTCCTTCCTGTTTCAACTCTTGCATAGATTTAAGTTCACCCTCTGCATTCAATATTTCACCATATCTAACTATTTGTTCCTTTTTGTATATTATTGGATATGAAAAAGGTTCAATAGTTGATAGCCAGACTGGAATTTTTAAATAATATTGCCTTTTGATTTTCTCCAAATTCAGTAACAAAGCCTCCTGTAAATAATGTCTTCTAAAACAACCCTGTGTTTTAGTTCCGTTATACCATAAAAAAGCATGCCATCCCAACAGTAAGTCATTTCCTTCTACAGTCAATAATCTGGAATTCCTTAATGTTATCCACTCCTTAACCAACATCAGACTTGTTGCCTGGTAATATAATTCCCAGTTAGGTAAACCCAATCCTCCTCTTATTCTAGCATCTTGTAACAATTTTAATTTTATTCTTGCTCCCCCCCCCCCCGCCAAATAAACTTCAGCACTATTTTATTTAATTCATCAAAAAAGTCTTTCCCTAATCTAATTGGAATTGTCTGGAACAAATATAAGATTCTGGGTAGGATGTTTATTTTGATTGTAGATATTCTACATATCATTGATAGTTAGTTGTAGGCTTTCCCATTTCATCAAGTCAGTTGCAATCTGCTGCTTAAATTTATAATAATTATTCTCTTTGAGTGTGCTGTATCTTGCAGTTAAGTATATCCCCAAATATTTGACCTTATTTGTGACTTGAATCTCCAAAGTTTCCGCCAATTCTTCCTTTTGTCTTGATGATATATTCTTTGTCAAAATCTTCGTTTTATCTTTATTTGTTTTCAAATCTGCTACTTTTTCATATTCCTCTATTCTTTCTATCAATTTGGGTACCGTTTCTAATGGGTCCTCAAGGATAAAAACCAGGTCATCTGCAAATGCTTGTAGTTTATATTCTTCTTTTTTGATTTTCATTCCTTTTATTTCTTTTTCTTCTCTGATCTTTCTATTTAAAACTTCTAATGATAAAACAAAAAGTAGAGGTGATAGTGGGCAACCTTGTCTCGTACCTTTCTTTATTTCAATAGAATCTGTCAGTTCTCCATTTATCATTATCTTTGCTGTTTGTTTGTAGTATATGGTTTGTATGGCTTGGGTAAATTTCTTACCAAAATTCATCTGTTTCAGTTGTAAAAACATAAACATAACCCGAAAAACAAATGGCTTTGATGTTTTTAGATGCACAGGAAGCATTTGATAATGTGTATTATGTTCATTATTGATAACATTTGAAAACTTGGTCTGAGAGGATTTGTCTGAAAATGGTGACTATAAAATATTGAATAAATAATATATTATTCCTGTTGTCTGCCCTAGATTTCCCTTTAGATTGGGTTTTTAAGAGTATTGACTGTGTTCATAGCTAAATCAGACTTGATGGAAATGGCTCTAGCTTTTAAAGATGAAACCTAGAAGTAAGGAGAAATTTTCTGAAACTGATTAATCAATGGAATAGCTTGCCTCTCAGAGTTATGGGTGCTCCATCACTGAGGATTTTCAAAAATAGACTGGACATCTCTTTGATTGGGATGCTATCTGGCTTGAGCACAGGGTTGGACTCTAAGACCTCTAACTTCCCTTCCAGCCCAATGATTCAATATTCTACAATATTCTACAATCTGAAATGGCTCCAGTCACATAAAATAAAAAGTGATGTTCACATTGAAAAGCTAAGTAGCTGTATAGAAGCAGGGAGCCAGCCATCAGTTGCCAGTAGCTTTCTTCCTTGTAGTTTCTCTTCCCAAGCAAATGATTTTCTCCCAAGCAAAGAGACTTCTGGGTATCAAAGTGCACCCAAAGAGAAGAAATCTCAGTGAGAGAAGCTATGTATAGAGCTACCAGATCTGAGTTATAAGAATTGGGATGTCTTTTACATGGTGTTAGAGTTAGAAGGTTCTGTATTTATTTATTTTTTGCCGTCATCTAGTGATCATCTGGATTTCTGCAACCCAGATTGGCTTGGAATGGTGCATCATTGGCAGGAATAATGTTTTGCACTTCACAGTCATATACTCTTGGCTTTTAAAAGCATATTTGTCCCAGGCTCTCTCTACAAAATGTATATGATTATGAGTATATACATATGGATGTATATGTAGCTGTAATATAGTTTTGAGCAGTTCAAAGGCTCTAATCAACACCTACCAGATCACCATGATCTCTGCATGACAAGGGGCCAAAGGATGCTTTCCTTTGTTTCCCTAGAAGATGGGCACTGCATTTGAGGAAGTTTGCATAAAAATCTGAATCGTATTATCACTCTCCTTTTCAGTTTTGAGAGGAAGCATTTTTGAACTAAATGGACTAATGCACAAAGTTCCACTAAGAGCTGTTCTACTGTACCTAATTTTAAGGACATGTCAGAAGGAAAGGATGTGCTCTCATATTTCTGTAATTACAAAAACTGGATACCTGGTAAATAATGACCAATTGATTAAATTTGATTGCTGCCAAATCTGTACTATAAACTCATGGCACCTTGCAAATGTCACATTAAAATGGACATAGTAACAATCTAAAAATCAGTACATTTTTGATACACTATACATAGTAAGACTTGCATAATAGCAATATTGTACAATCAGTTAATCAATTGTCATTAATCCATAATCACATATAAACCAATGCCACAGTTCAAAGAATCTGGACTAGAATCCAACTTGGTAACTATCAATTTATTTTCCATTGTGTTTGATTTCTGAATAGATAGACACTGGGACATGGTTTGGGGATATTTGTGTTCGTAGTTCTTTTAGGGGTATCAAAATGGTAGCCCGCATGCTGGATGCATCATGCACAGGCCACACCCAGCCTGGCTCCACAAAGGGAACAACATAGCGAAACATCACATGATGGCAATGTGACGCTGCAAGTTTGACACCCGTGATCTAGGCCATTTGCCCACCAGTAAAAGGACTGTCTTTTTGTCTTCTAGCTGAAGACTTCCAAGCTATGTCTAGCCATGTGACCTCCTCCAAATTTACCCTCCCTCACGTACCCCTGTGTTTTGGAGCTGGAGGGCAGCTGGTCCGAGGATGTCCAAATGATCCAGCAGATGGACAACCTGCTCTTATTGAGATACATAGCCTTGAGGTAAACATCTAGTTGCCCCTTAGTAACAAGGTACGATATTGCATATCTTCTTACATGGAATCAGAACTGTGGCACTATTTGATTGATCTTTGTTTCTTATTCCTTGGTTTTACTTTCTTCTCGGATTTACCTATCTAATTTATATTTGTTCCCAGTAAACAATATCTTTTTTTCTATAAGCACCTCCCATCAGTCCTCTAATAGATAATGTAGTTGTTATAATGCATTCTCTAGACACCCTCAATTTCTAACTGTTTGGCAAAAGCATCCAACAGATTTTTCAGCATTCAGCTTACATATTAAATACTCTGAAAAAAGGAGAGTGCAGAGGTTATGCAGGCAAATAAAGTCTGTATTGCAAATTGCATTTTGTAACCTACTTGATTATGGAGATCCAGATGGACTGTAGTTAAGGAACTGCACTTTGAGTTAGGAAGAGCATGATTCTAAATTCTCCCTCCTCAAAGATAAACCCCGAGGTCTCAACTGTGGCTTTTGGGCTCAGTTTAGATTTACCATCAGGCAAGCTCTGATATCCTTTTAGATCAAAGAGATTGACATAAGAAATACAAAGTTCTTTGAACGTTTATTTAGAAAACAATAAAGTCAGATTTCAGTGTACCACGGAAAGGGAACCAGAACATGGGTAGTCCTGAACTTACAACCACAACTGAGCCCAAAATTTATATTGCTAAGCAAAATAGTTGTTAAATGAATTTTGCTCTATTTTACAACCTTTCTTGTCACGGTTGTTAAGTGAATTACCACAGGTGTCAAGTTAGCAACATGATTGTTAAGTGAATCTGGCTTCCCCATAGATTTTGCTTGTGAGAAGGTTGCAAAAGTTAATCATATGCCCTGGGACACTGCAACCGTCATAATATGAACCAATTGCCAAGCCAAGCATCCAAATTCTGATCATATGACCATGGGGATACTGCAATGGTGTGAAGAAGTCACTTTTTGCAGTGCTGTTGTAACTTTGAACAGTCAATAAATGAACTATTGTATGTCGAGGACCACCTGTAGATAGATATGCAAAAGGCATATACTTTCTGCTGACTTAAACCAGCATGCTGTGGCATGCTGTAGTATGCTGGATAACTATAGTTTGGCTTAATGAGTGTAGGCAATTATTGTTAGAAGCCTACTTGTGAACATAATGCTAAACTACCAAATAGTTTCTTTGTTTTGGCTTAATGTGAGTTATAAATCCATTTTTTATGAGTGAACCAGGCCATTATAATTTATTGACAATTTTGCCATACTAAAATCAGCAAGCCATGCCTTTGAACCTGCTTCTGTTTTACAGATTATTCTACATGACACTGCTGAGCAGGAAACAATGAGAATCTTTCCAGGACCACTAATCAGGTACAAGACCTGAGGGGAGAATAGGTTGGCCCTTGCCCTTTCAAACAGCAGCCACATAAGCCAGCAAAGTTTGGACTAAGGGTAACAAAATGGAAGTAGATGAAAGTAATTTCTGGGGAAACTTTGGAAGTTCGCCTGTGTCAGGTCCTTAATAATACAGGTATTCCTTGACTTACAACGACAATTGAGCCCAAAATTTCCACTCCAAAGCAAGGCAATTGTTAAGTAAGTTTCATCCCATTTTATGACTTTTCTTGTCACAGTTGTTAAGTGAATCACTGCAGTTGCTAAATTAGTAACATTGTTATTAAGTGAATCTGGCTCTTCTATTGACTTTGCTTGTCAGAAGATTACATGAACCTGGGACACTGCAACCGGCATAAATACACACCAATTACCAAACGCCAAATTTTCATCATGTGATCAATGTGAAAAACAGTCATAAGTCGCTTTTTTCAGTGCCATGGTAACTTTGAATGGTCATTAAACAAATGGTTGTAAGTGGAGGACTACCGGTAAACGGGTGCAGTATACAATACTATTTTAATTAAAAAATTTATGTAGCCATCTATCGATCCAGGTCTTAAGTGCTTTCCTGAAAGTTAAAACCATGGTTAAAATGACAGTAAGCTTCTACAATTCTTGTTCATTCTGACAAATAAATATGGGACTGTTGGAAGAGATTTCATCTTGGTTCAATTCCAAGTGGGGAGAAAGACACTGGAAACATGGAGACTGCTTGGAAGGATGGTTTAATGCTGAACAGGACCACATGGGCTTGAAGTCCCAGGTAGCTGACCACATGGAGGAGATATATATATACTCTCTATATATATTTATACCCTCACTTGGGCCTTGCCTTTGAGCTTCCTGTTCCTGTGCGAGAAATGTATCCTATTGGCTGTCAGACTTCTAGGGGGCTGGGGTCTTAGCTAACTTTGTATCTGACTGTCTGTATCCCAGGCTTGGTTGAATCTTGCTGGGTGATATAATGAAGGCCAATTTCCTATTGTGGCTGAATAGCTTTGCCCTGAAAGGATAATTCCATCATCCTGGAGCCGAGGTCTTTTGTTTTGTAGATAGACTGGCCCAATCATTTCTCCTGTAGATAAGCTGGCACCAAAACAACTGCTTGGGGCAGGGAGCTGGATCTTTTGTTTCTGTTTCCTTTAAGATTTTTATTTCTCTTTTAGGGGAAATATTCTGCCTTTTTAATATTTCTTAGAATATTTCATTCTTCTAGGAGAGGGGTAGATGCTAACTTTCTACATGACTAAGAAAAGATACCATTGGGATTTTCTGCTTCAGGCATCCCATACCTTAAGGGGTGGCTTTTGTTATGGCATTTTCTCAGGAGAAAATTTGATATGTATTTAATATGTTGTGAGTCAGAGAAAGTATTGCCCAGTAATCCACTGATTTTAGTTATGTGGCAGAAGACTAAAAGGGGAGAATGTAGGAAAAGGAAAGAGGTATTTACACATTTCTTCATTATTTGCTGGAGAATGTGATTACTTGAACCACCTATTCCTGTAGCTGGATCTACAGGACAAGCTGCACTTTTGCTTTTCAGATGCTGGATAGATTGCTGGCTTGCCAGAAGTTCCCGTTATGGGAGCCGGCAGGGCAGTCTTTCTAAAGTCTATAATTACTGGCTAATGGTCCAGAATGGCTGGCTGACATTTCATCAAAGGGGAATGGTGACAGGAAATGGTCTCCTAATAGCCAGGAATCGCTCTTCAGCTTTGGGAGTGAAATACTCATCAAAGAGGATGACAGATCTGGAGGAGGCACAAAAATGGCTTATGGCAGTTTGATGTATGAATGTGCAGAGAACGAGGCAGAAGAATCAGGAGGAAAGTGTGTGTGTGTGTGTGTGTGTGTGTGGGTGGGTGTTAACAGAAACATGGGTGTTCTCTAGGGAAGGTGACATAAATGATTATCTAGGACAAGTCTTTGCTTTTCTGTGAACTGCTTATACAAAATGGCACAAGAAAAGATTACACAGATGCATTAAATCCTGCTGAGACTTAATTATATGAATGTTGTGGCCTTCTTTTCTTTTCTCTTTCAGGGAAGATCTGCACAAGGTGGATGTAATGACATTCTGTCAGCGCAAAGCAGCCACTGGCTGTGACCTGACAACTAAGCAGGGCCGAGATTCTGCCTTGCTTTGGAAGCTCCTCCTCCTCCTTTGCCGACAAAATGGAGTAGGTATAACAGAGGGCAGTCTTGGGTGCTTATGGCAAATGATGAATTCAGTCCAGACAGGATGAGTCTCTATTCTTCTGGGTTGCGGGTAGGTAGGTTGTCCCCCTAACAGAATATACTCTGCAGATCTGCAGTATTTTAATTGTTTCCTTGGGGTGTCTGATGATTACACAATTTCCAACCTGACATAGTTACCGGTCATAGCATTGAAGTCAGAGAACACCTGATCTCTTCCTTTCCCCATTTACCCCAATATTGACAGTGCTGTGTTATTGACTTTGGAAAGACTCTGGTCGGTCTTGTGCCTGAATATCCTTTTGTAAACGTATGGAAAGCATATGGGCTGCCCCTCTGGCGAAGCTTCCCTCCATCAATGACGGGTTCCTCCACCCTTTCCAAATCTTTTGAGGTAGCTTTTGGAAGACATTAAGACGATGTTAATTCTCAAATTCTAGCAGTAAAGTAAATGAGTTAATCTGAAGCACAGATTTGATGATTGAGAAATCGGTTCTTGAATCTGTTTTTCATGAATTTGGGCAGCTTATTTCCTAGCAAAGTAAAATGTTAACTGTCAGGGGAAATTTCACCCTGACAATAATGGTACAATGTGACTTATCTCTTGAAGATAACTTGGAAGGAAAAGCCATAAATTACAGCCATCCTTCTGCTGCCATCAGTTCGGCTAGCAAACAATTAACGCAGTGACATTAACATTAAAAACAAATTAAAGTATGAGACTGTCCCTTTCCTTGCTGTGTTATTACCCCTGATATTTCTGATCTTCCAATCCATCTAATGTGTGCTGTTTTGTCTCTCCCATTCGCAGTCCATGGTGGGATCAGATACAGCTGAGCTGCTGATGCAAGATTGCAAATATCAGGGAAAGTACAAGAGACAAGAGCCACGGGTGAACCTGATTAACCTGACGGGAGAAGAATGGCCAGTGCCTGGCTGTGGAACCATGGACCTTCTCACAGGGGAGATGGTCCCAATCGCTGGCACACTAGAGCAAAAAATAGAGAAGTTCACCAAGCTCCTTTTCTATGGCAGAAAGAAAGTAAGAGCTAAATCTCCATGTTTGCTTTCTGAGGGGATTATGTGCACAGAGCCTTGGATCACACTTATATCGTTATAACCTCAAATGATTACTCATATGTCTGTGAATCCACAGTTTCATTTCGCATGAGAAATGCGGGGAGAATGCAAATCAGACACCATATATTTCCACAGAGAAATATATTGCTTTTATTGAGAAGTACAGCACTATTAGACTGTCTTTTAATTAAACTCTATTTTAAAGTGTTGTACTCCATTGGTTTTATTATCTTCCTTTATGGAACTTTGTTTTATTATTATTTACTTTTGTCAAATTATTTTCATGGAACATTGTTTTTATTATTTTTGTATAGCTCTTGGGGCTCCTTCATGAGGAAAAAAACGGTAAAAAACTAAATTACAATAGGAATAGTTAAGCAAATGATTATATTGGTTCAGAAGTGACAGTTTGATGTCTTTTGCATGTTTAAGGTTACAGCTTACACAATCTCTTGCCACTGGCTATGCTTGCTAGTTGATTTGAAACATCTAGAATTTCCAACCCTCCCAAAGGGTAGCACAGAGCTTGCTCTGCATGTCAAAGACCCACAGGGCCACTTTTTCAGATCTTAAAGAATCTTAAGTTGCTGATCTTGTTCTGCTTAATACCTGTTTTTTCTGTGGAATATAATATTAGGGTAATAACATTTCTCTACGTTTTCTCGATTCTCCAATCCATTATACTTAGCACTACCCTGTCCATGGGATACATTGGAGACCACTGATATCTAGGCTAGCTCTCATTTGCCATGAACCTTGACTGTTAGTCACATTGGAAAATAATAATATGGGATAGAGTAGGGTGCACTTGGTGGATGTCAAGAGTTTTGATTATGGTTTGCTTGCTCATAGGAAGCCCTGGACTGGGCTATGAGGAACCAGCTGTGGGGCCATGCACTCTTTCTATCAAGCAAGATGAACCCAAGGATTTACAGCTGGGTCCTGACTGGGTATGTAGAATGCTTTGCTGCTTCTTCAATGTGAGCTGATATTTTAAATGCCCATATTTGCCATGTCTGACAAAATGATTTATTCTCTCCTGTTGCAGGTTCACAAGCACACTGGCCTCCAATGATTCTCTGCAGACACTTTTCCAGCTCATGTCTGGGAGGATACCCCAGGCATCTTTGGTATTGGTTTATGCCTCCACCCCTCTGCTTTCATGGGTCCTGTGTATCTGGCCTAGGCAGGCGAGCAGGACGTCAAGTGAAGATGGACAATGAAGGGTAGCTTAGATGGAGGGGCCAAGCCTAAAGCACCAGTTTGATGGGACCAGGGGGAATCCTCTTGGTCCCTGGAGTCATGGGCTCTTTGTGCAGAGAGAGCAGGGCAGAAATGCTACAAAGCATCTATTAGGGTGCATAAAGTAGAGAAGCACCACAGTCTAGACTAGGGCTGTCAAACTCCTGGCCCATGGGCCAGATGCATCACATGCTGGCTGCAACCACAGCCTGATTTAGCAAAGGGGAAAAAAGTCCTGATACGTCAAGTGACACAACCGTAATGATGTGAGTTTGACACCCTTGATCTAGACATCCAAAACTAGACTTTGATAAAAGCAAAGCTTTTTTTTTTACTAAGAATGGGCACTTAAGGGGATTGCTGGAATCACTTACTGTTTTTGTCTTTCTCCTTCCTGCCACCTCTGTGCATGTGAACATCTGAAGATGCCATAATTGGTGTAGGCATGGCATATGTGCAATTCCAGTAAATGTCTACAAGGCTCAGCAGGGAAGATTGCTCAACTTTTTCTAGCTGTCAATATTGACAATAACCTGTTGACACCAGCAACAATTATGGATTGCTAGGATACCCAGACTTACCGTAGTTATTGGATTGGTAGAATCCAGGGCTAAACCAACCTTCTCTATTTTGACATTTTAATCTAGAACAAAACAACAGTTTTGTTGACAATGCTTGAGAAAGCATAAGTTACAGCACAGAAGGCAGTGGGTTAAAAAGGGTCAGCTATATTCTATTCATTTATTTGGTGGATAAATAAGTTAAGCTTTTTAACTGATGGACATGTTAGCCGTACCTGAAAAATGCTGAGGAAATATTTATGTCTTAAATTTATTGGCTATGTTCTGGGAATGATTAAGAATAATATTGGTCTAAAACAGGACTGTCAAACTCCTGGCCTGCGGGCTGGATGCTTCATGTGCTGGCCACACCCACACCCAGTTTAGCGAAAAGGAAAAAAGTCCCAATACATCACATGATGCTGCCGTGATGGTGATTTTGACACCTCTGGTCTAAACCAAAAGTGATTATAGTTAATCAATAGTGTCAAGGCTGAATTGGAATCAGCTGATTCATATTTAGGCTGGGATTTAGGATCCGGCAATCTGACCTTCAACTGAACAAAGAAGTGTGGAATGTGTTAAAGTGTGAAATTATGCTGTTCTGGGTACCACTTCCTGCCTGCCAGTTTTAGGACCCTATGCTGCACTTGTCCCTTCTCTTCTGAAAGGGGTAGTCTGCTGCAGTCTAATTGACCTAGACTGCAATGGTGTGGACATTGCCTCACATATAGCTAGCCTGTATTCCAGTGTCCTTGATAGGAATATCTCTTTCAGGTTGCATTCTAAGTGCATATTCTACCTTCTTTCTTTGCTGGATGACTAGGGCAAATTAAAGCATAGTTTGATGAAGGAATGTGTTTACTGGGGTGGAGATAGTCTGAATGAAACACTGAGAATTCTCATAGAGTAACTGTTCTGCTATTACCCCCTTTCTTGCTGCATTATTGCTTTTTTCTTATGAGCATCCAAATCATCTATATATGTGGTTCCTTGGTTCCAGGTTCTCTAGCAATCTAAATATTTCCTGCTGAGAAAGAAACCATGAAATCAAAAGGTTAACCACTGATCCATGGGAGGCAATAATGGGCCCAGAAACTTTTGTATACTTCAGAAGGCAAAATGTGCTGAAAGTTTACCTCAGGTCAGCCCTCCCCAGTCTAATGAGTCAGTGAGGTGACTGACTCATTAGTGTTGGAGTCAGACTAAAGCAGGGGTGTCCAAACTTGGGAACTTTAAGACTTGTGGACTTCAACTCCCAGAATTCCCCAGCCAGCCAATTCTGGGAGTTGAAGTCCACAAGTCTTAAAGTTCCCAAGTTTGGACACCCCTGGACTAAAGAAAGCAGATTCAAGTGCTCCCTCAACTCTGAAGCTTGCTGGGTCATTTGGAAGTGTTCTCTCTCCTCTCCCTCCCTCCCTCTCTTGCTCTCCTTCTCTCCCTCTCTCTCCCTCTCCCTCCCTAGTTGTAATGTCAGCACTGGCAAAGATTATATATTTTCTTTGTGCTTCAAGTCTGAAATCCTCTGTGTTTTGTTCAAGGTTCTTTTGCTAAACGCATGAACCAAAATGGTACAACACACACAAATTGATTTGTTTCCCAAATATTTGGAGCATTTTCCCTGGATCTTATGCTATACAGAGGAAACAACTTTGAGCAAATAGTGACATTTAATCTCTTTTGTACCGTGTAATTTCCCCTTTTTCGACTGTAGTCCTGTGGAGATGAGAAGTGGGGGGACTGGAGACCACACCTGGCTGTCATGCTGTCGAATCAAGTAGGAGACCTGGACCTGAATTCCAAAGCTATCATCACTATGGGAGACACATTGGGTGAGGAAATTCATACAGACATGGGGTGAGGTGGTGGTGGAATGATTTCCAGTTCTAATGCCAGAGGAGTTGAATCTGCATTCCGTAGTACTTCAGCTGCATGCAAATGGAGGAATCACTTAAAGAGGAAAGGCTGTGTGGGAAGAATCACAGAGATATCATCCCTCTGCCAAACCTTTGATCCTCACTTGATCTTTTCATATAATTCCTCCTGTCTTATCTCCTTTCTCCACATCTGCCTGAAAAAACAATAACAATATCAGAAATGATCAATGAGGTTGGCAACCACAAAAGAACTAGAACTTTTGTTGTATTTAGCTATACAGGATTGGCAAACTGTTATAATGTCTTTAAAAGAGGGGTAATGTGGATGCATTTTAATGCTACCAAAAGGTTGCAGTTTTTCCCAATGAATTTTCTCTTTTCTCATAAGGCTTCCTTTTTCTTAAACAATCATCATGCATTTTGCATTTTCTTATGCTTTTCCAATAGATTAATGTGTGCCCTTTTTATTTATGCAGCTGGGAAAGGGTTAATAGAAGCTGCTCACTTCTGCTATCTGATGGCAAATGTCCCTTTCGGCCACTATCCAGTTCAAACAGATTATATGGTGTTGCTGGGAAGTAGTCAGAGGTGAGTGAACAAGAAATAGAAGTTCCCACAATGTAAAAAAAAAAAACCATTTAATTTTATACTTTTCTTTCCCAAACTGGGGCTTATCCCTTTCAAAATTCCCATGATACTGATTCCAAGTTGAAGCAGATCTGAAGCACACTCAACATTATTGGATGGTGCTTGAAGACAAGATAGCATTTTCTGCTGAGGTGGTGTGAGATGGTATATGAGGATGGGAAGATAAATAGTTCATGTAGTGGGAATTAGAACTAAGTTTAGGATTATATTATGTCTATATACATCTATATCTTTATTATATACCATTGTATTCTATATTTCTTACTTGGGGACAACGACTTGAGGCTGGCTCATATTTAAGTGGGAGTCTTAAATATGAGCCTTAAATAACAGAGTCCTAGGCTGCATTAACAGAGGGATCAAGATGCCGTGAAGTGTTAGTACCATTTTATAATGCCCACACTTTTCATGCCACATAAATACCATACTTGGAATATTGCATCCAATTTTGGTTGCCACTGTTGAAAGAAATGTCCTTCGGGGTTTGGCTCCAAGTGGGGAAAAAGACACTGGAGACATGGGGGCTGCTTGGAAAGATGGTTTTAATGGTGGATAGGACCACATGGCTTGAGTCCTGAACAGAAAAGGTGATCACATGCTTCAATGTTGGGGAGAAGAAGAGAAGGGAGGACTGAGATGCTGAGTCTCTGGTTTTATGCCCTCTCTGGCCTTTGATCTTGATCTTGTCTTCTGATTGGTTGTCAGACTCCCATGGGGCCATGCAGGGGCAACTCTCTAGGCTGCGTTTTGAATCCAGGTTTGGTTGAGTTCTCAGATGCCATGTGGTGAGTTGGGTAAAGGGCCAATATTATCATGCCTTAATCTCATCCCCCTGGAACTGAAGGGGAGAACTCTTGATTATGTAAAGGGACTGGCTTGGCCTTCTTAATGGCCCATTGACAAAATGGATGGGGGCAGGAAGCTACAGGAAGCTATTCTCTCTTTAAACATGTTTCTTCCTTTTCATATCCAGGAAAATGTAATATTCTGCCTTTTCAATATTTCTTAGGATATTTCATTTTTCTGGGAGAGGGCTGGGTGATAACTTCCTACGCCACAATATAAAAAATGTTGAGATTCTAGAAAGTGTGCAAAGAAGAGCAACAAAAATGATTAGGGGACTGGAGGCTAAAACATATGAAAAACAATTGAAGGAATTGGGTATGTCTAATTTAATGAAAAGAAGGAGTAGAGATGACATGATAGTAGTGCTTCAGTATTTGAGGGGCTGCCATAAAGAAGAGGGGTTCAATTATCCAAAGCACCTGAGGGCAGGACAAGAAGCAATGGATGGAAACTAATCAAGGAAAGAAGCAGCCTAGAACTAAGGAGAAATTTCCTGATAGTGATGATAATAAGTGGAACTGCTTACCTTCAAAAGTTGTAGAAGAGACTGGGCAGCCATTTGTCTGAAACGGTGTATGATTTCCTGCTTGAGCAGAGGGTTGGACTAGAAGACCTTCAAGGTCCTTTCCAACTCTGATTTTATTTTTGCGGGATTTCAGCTTTCAAAGTCTTTAGAAGACTTGACTGTTGCTTCAGTCTAAAATTATTGAAGTCCCACACCACTGGAGGTCAGCAATTAGGACATGCTCAGTGGTGGGTTCCTACCGGCTCGGACCGGTCTCCCGAACCGGTATTGCTGCCTTCAAACAGAGAGCGAATCGGTTTTTAAAAGTGGACCCACCCACCCGCCTTCCCCTGGGTTATACTTACCTTTATTCCAGCTTCTGAAGCCCAGCTGATCTGGGGCGGCAGATTGAAATGCCACTCCTCAGCTGTTTTCCTTTTGTTCTGAGTAATTTTCGTTCAATTGGGCACACTCCCGCTCAACGAACTGATAGTAAACCACTGCAGTGTTCCATGCTACATTGGAAGATGTAAAGATAAGCCCAACCCCCTATTCAAGACAGGAGAACCGAGTGCCGAAACAGAAGCATGTACACATGCATGCCACAAACTGGAAGAACAGACGCCCAGTGCGCAAGCGCTTGCCAGGTGGCTGCTCTTCCAGTTTGCAGCACGCGCATGCGCACAGGTCACCTAGTATTCTGGTTTCTAGCATGCTTGCATGTGTGAAGACTACTGGCCGGGGCACATGGGTGCTCCAGAAACCGGAAAATCATCTTTCTGGGCGGCTGATTTTCCAGTTTCCAGCGCTGTTGCCCGCGTGAAGATCAGCTGGTCAGTGCGGCGGAATCTGGAAGAGCAATAGGCGATGGCTCACGTGCCTGGAGAGATGGCTCTGTGTGCCACTTCTGGTACACGGGCCATAGATTTGCCATCATGAAACTATACCATACCAGACAAAAGATTGTTTAATCTTTTCTTGAAACTGTCCAGTGATGGAGCATCCACATCTCTGGGAGGCAAGCTGTTCCATTGATTAATTGTTCTCATTCTCAAGAAATTCCTCCTTAATTCTTTCTTTAACAAGCTTCCACCCATTATTTTTTGCCCTGCCCTCAGGAACTTTGGAGAATGAGTCGATCATCTCTTCTTTGTGACAGCTCTCAAGTACTGGAAGAAAGCTATCATGTCATCCCTAACCCTTCTTTGTTAAAATTAAGTTCCCTTAACCATTCATTAGTCATTCATTTCCACTATTATACTCTATAAACCAAACTAAAGTGAATGCCTCTGAATTAGGGAATAGTTCTGAAATGAAAATGTAAAGAAAATGTGGGAACTAGGCAATTTTGCAAAATTGGACATTTTGATTTTGATAACTGTATTTGAATTTAGCATGTGATTATTGATCGATTAAATGAAATGTAATGTAATTTGGTTCTGAATTATTTTCATAAAATCAGATTGTACAAAATATTAATAAAACAAAGCAGAATATCTTCAGTAGCTATAAAATAGAATGATAAGAGCACTGGAGAGAAAATAATATTGTTCCAAATAATAAATATGAGCTGTCTAAAATAGCATATCCTGTATGCTGGGATGTAGAAATATAATGTATTCGTTTCCTCTCCAGTGCCTCAGTCCTTCTTTTTTGCTATATAAAGATTCACCAGCTACTGATTTCACTAGCATTCAATGTGGATGTCCAATACTGATGAGAAGTTCAAGTATTGGGCAGACCAGGGAATATTAAGATTAAAATTAATTTTAGCTTCAATGTGGAGAGTGTTTGGTATTCTGAGGGGGCACATGTAAGTGATTCTCTAGCTGATGAGACAGGTAGTGATCTGAACTTCAGTGTACCAAAGTGCCCTGTTAAAGCTAGCTTCCTGTAAGATAAGGCAAACACTGCAGCTGATGTAATCATTCACCTTAAGAGGCACAGGTAAGGTTAAAAATCCAATTTACAGAGCCAGCAATTCCACTTATATTAATAGCGCTCTGGCCAAATAACAAGGATAAGTGTTTAATGATTCATTTCACCTTTAAGCTGGTTGTGCCTTATTAGTATGACAAAGCCAAACACCCCTTGCATCTTCAAGCAACACACGTAACCAATTCTTGAGAGTCGCTTAAAGTAATTTCTGTGAAATCACATGTGTTTAGAAATTTAGTCTTAGGTGAAACCAGAGTTTCTGCTTCCTGCTTCCACAGAAGTTAACAATGAAGTATCCAAAGGCAACCCTTGTTATTATTTTTCCTCCGTTTTTTTCCCCATTTAAGGCAACCTCCCCCTTTCTTAAGTTTTCCTAATCTTAAATACAAGTTCCCCTTAAAAAAAATAAGTAAAGCAACAGCTCCACCTAGGAGTAGAGAAACAACCTCCTTGTATCTTTCCAGCTCATATTATATTGTAAATGAACTCTTAGGCACTCAAAATGAAACCATGGAGACAGCTGGTCTATAAATACATCCCTCTGGGAAGCTATTTGTTGAGCGGAAACTTAACAGGAGTTGGGTGGGTAGTGAATCCCTTGAAAGGGAGCTCAAAGGGACAAGTCCAAATTCTGTTTATTACACAATAAGTATCCCTATTCTTTCCATTCCACAGTAATCATAAGACAGAGGTCTTCCAAATTCATTATTTCTACCTTGCTTTATATTTTCACTAAGTCTCCATTTCATGAAGCAGACACAAAAGAAAGGAAGAAACTCAAAATGTTGCATTTATTTAAAGCATTTACATACTGTATTGTCTTCCACTTGTTTAGTGCCAGATACTGACTTAATAAAATAAAAATAATGATACAAAAATGAAGCCTCCATATTGTTGAATGAAGAGGAACAGAGAAAAATCAAACAGTGCTAGCGGGAAACACATTTCTGTCATGAGCAGTTTTATTTTAAAGTCTATTAAATATAGTGTATTCACCAGGGAAGAAACATTAAAAATAGATTCCAATTTTTAGAACGAGATTTACCTTTCATTTTTCATAATAGACATGATGTGCCATTTTCTTTAATATTTTGAAAAATATCTAATAGTGAAATTTTGGTAATACTTCAGTGAAGCTTAATTGCCCATTAGTTTTTAAATTAGTTAAACGATCACCCACCATTTAGACTGCCAGCATCTCTAATTTTATCCTCCAACTTCTATGGAAGACACTATTTGATGGAAAGAATAAATTGGGCTCTAAGGATGAAATTAGCTTCTGCTTCTCAACTCTTGATCTGATTTTTTTTTCTTTCAGCCAGAACTTTTCCCAGTTTGCAAGGACAGAATATATTCACAGAATGGAAATCCTTGAGTATTGTCGGTTACTGGCTTGTCCCCAAGCTTACATCCCTCCTTTCCAGGTAATAACAGGCCAATTAAAAAGGGCCAAATGTTCACAGGCCTTTATAATATAAATATTTCCTGGAGTGAGGGCCTCTTGTTTAGTTTAGCCAATTTCCATGATCTGATGGAAGGAGGCAGTTGTTGAACTTCAAGGAGAGCAAAGCTTCTGGGGAAGGGATATAGCGCAGTACAAGGCATTCTATCTTTTTACAGTAAGGAAGAAAAGAATAAGATGCTGTAAAAGCAGAAGCATTGAAATCTCTTTAGTAGGATGAATGCGAAGGAGCAAATAACAGGTTGCTTCTGACTCAATGGTACCAGAAGGGCAGTGACATGCGGTGAGGTTTATGGCTGGTGAGGCTGGTGACGTCATCAGGAAGGCGGAGAATGGGAACACGTGTGCAAGAGGCTGAGGCAGCCTCAGCCTCCTGCACCCGTGGTCCCATTCCCCGCCTTCCTGAGTCAATATGAAGGGGACCGCGGAGCGCGAGCCGGCAGAGAGCGCTCCGCAGTCCCCTTCATGTTGACTCAGGAAGGCAGGAAATCGGACCACGTATGCCTTTTCCCTTTTCCCTTTTTTTCTTTTCATGATGAGAGCGGTGAGGCTCTGCCTCCCCTGCCTCCCCTGACCGCACGTCCCTGCAGAAGGGATCCCCAAGCTCTCGTACAGCAAGCCCCACCTCTTCTGGTGATGCCCTTGCTGTCAAAAGAAACATTTAAAAAGCACAGCTGCAGAAAGATTGCCCATTCCTGCTTTATGAAGATTTATTTAAAACTATTCTGAGCGCTGTAGCCTTGAATGGAGAATCTGAGGTAATTCCACTAAAGTATGTATGCTTATAGTTACCTCTGTTAATTTTTCTTCAGTCCAGGTTATAATTCAGTGGTCTATCAAAATTATAATCTCCAGGGCTGTTTGTAGTAAATAACAATAATTCTCCCTTCCCATCTCTCCAATAATTCAGCACCACATTGAACACCACTTATAGTCTTGTGGGAATGTAGGAATTGGCTTTCTAAGTGATACCATGCACAGCAGTTACTGGGTAATAAATGTCAAAAGTACATTACTGCCAACTACACTGCCAAGAAATTCCAAGGAGTATTGACACATGTTTAACTAATTGGTTTCAAAATACTTTGGAGAGGAATCTGTAGTCTGCACTAGGAGTTTTTATACTTGGAATTAATTAACAGTATTATTTTGACTATTGAAAATATTTCATGCACATGAGCTCAGTGATTTATTTATCAAGCTTATTAACGCGGATAATAATATTCACATAACATTTCTTGGGTCACTACTTTCTCCTTGACATTTGACCACAGTAGTTAACTCAGTATTTTAAGACCAGGATTCATACAAACAGGAGCAGATGGGAATGGGTAACACTGAGAATAATTCGAGCGTGTGAGTATTTCCTCTCACGCGCCCATATATTTTCTCTTAATTCTTGTTCATAGGTATATAAACTGATTTATGCATCTCGCCTGGTGGACTATGGTCTCGCTGCTCAGGCCTTACATTACTGTGAAGGGATTGGAATGGCACTTCTTGCCCAGAATCAGAATGCTTATCCTGTCCTCTTAGATCAGGTTATCAAGGTGAGTTTCGGACCCCAATAAGAATTGTGTTTATCTCTCAAAATTATAATTCTTCATGTACTTGTAATATGAGTTGGAATTTTACACTGCAGGGAATGTCATATATAATTCATAATGCAGTTGTATACGTTGTGGGTGTTTGTTTATTTATCAAATTCAGACTCTGTCCATCACACTTTCCTTTTTGACTCTGGTCAGTTTACAGAGTTAGTCTTTGTGTTGTGTTGTGAAAAGAGTTGGGAAAAACCTTTTTTTAAAAAAAGTAACACATGTCAACCCACAATGCAGATTTCTTTCATTTGCATCTGCAATGCAATAAATGAAAGATTAAAAGGGAGGGACATGATGCAAAACAAACTGTGTAAGATATTAAATGTGTACTTAGCACTGCTTTCAGCAGCTTCTTGGGGCTCTAATCAGGACTAGATTGCAGTATATGAGAAGAGTTATTATATTTCCTCCCAAAATAATGGTTGTGATAAATATGAACATTTCATGATTGGTGCAGATTAGAAACTCATGCTGGTGCCAAAGGGTAGTTCTTTCCAATGCCAAATAAAAAGGGGGGAATTTTATCTGTAATAGTGGCATAGATAGTGAAGCAATGGTTCTCAACCTTTTCTTCACCATGGACTCCCTTTAAATACCTTTTGTAGCCACAGACCATGGCCATGGACCCCTAAGACTTAACTCAAGTTTTAAATCATAACATTTCTTCAAGCCTTCGCAGACTCCCTGTGACAGCATTGCACCTGCCCCCTTGCAGATCGGTCTGCAGATCACAAGCTGAGAACCACTGCACTAAATGATTTTTCCTATTCCATAAGAATTAGAACCCTGACTGCTATTTAACAGCAACAATAATTTCAAATACCCTATTAATGCATTGGCAAAGTAAGACATTTTCATTACATAAGAGGGACAAATATTTTCAGAAGCAAACTACCTATTTCCAGGCCCTCTTGAGTTAAACCATAATAGAGATAATTTATAAATATGTCCCTGTGTTCACAATAGCTTCTTTTTTGAGTACAAGAATTCTTTTTTGTACAACATGAACAAACCAAAGCACCCACTCTTTCAAACATCTAACTCTCTTTTGTGAGCCTACGGTATAGAATGGATGCATCTTTTGTAAGGTTAAGGTAGAGTCCTGTGGGCTTTACTATGCTAGTCATAGTTGACTTTATTTTATTTTTTAAATAATTTTTATTGTTTTTCTCTTTTCACCATATATTACAATCGTTATATCAACAGTTTGTACATTGTTACATCGTCTTATCTATACATGTTTTTCTCTCTTTACCATATATTACAGTCATTATGTCATCTTATCTATACATTTTTATGATATTTTACATAGTTACCTAATTTATATACAGTTCTATGTTTATTTATGTATATTGTTTTCGGCTTAATTATTTTTCTTATTTTCCAACCATTCATACCAATTATTCCAAATTTCGTAGTATTCCGATTCTTCTTTGTCCTTTAATTTTACAGTTAATTTGTCCATCTCTGCACAATCCAAGGTTTCTTTTATCACTAATTCATCCGGCGGTGTATTATTTTGCTTCCAGCATTGGGCAAAGGCTATTCTAGCTGTGGTTAGTATATGTGTTAGTAGATATTTAATTTTTTTTGTGTAGTTCCCTTTGATTATTCCCAGTAAGAAGGTTTCGGGTTTATAGTCATAGTTGACTTTAAAGGGCAGTGCTCATTTCCGTTTCTTCAAGCCATTGAGTCAGTGCTGTGCAAAGACATTTCCATGGTCATGTGGCCAGTGACATCATGCCGCAGCACAAGTACAGGCAGTCCTTGACTTACGACCACAATTGAGCCCAGAATTTATGTTGCTAAGTGAGAAATTTGTTGAGTGAATTTTGCCCCATTTTATGATTTTTCTTGCCACATTTGTTAAGTGAATCACTGCAGTTGTTAAATTAGTAACACCGTTGTTAAGTAAAATTGGATTCCCCATTGACTTTGCTTGTCAGAAGGTCGCAAAAGATGATCGCATAACCCTGGACACTACAACTGTCATAAATAGGTACCAGTTATTAAGCATATGAATGTAAACCATGTGACCATGGGGATGCTGCAATGGTCATAAGTGTGAAAAATGGTCATAAGTCACTTTTTTCAGTGCTGTTATAACTTCAAAGAGTCATTAAACAAACTGTTGTACATGGAGAACTACCTGTATATGACAAAACATGGAATGCTGTTATTTTCCCACTGAAGTGGTACCTATTTATCTATTTGCATTTACATGCTTTTGAACTGGTAGGTGACAAATGATGGAAGCTCACTCCATCACACGGTGGTAGGACTCCATCCACTGGAGTATAGATGTTCTCTGGCGTGTTTTAAGCCATTGAGTCACCTTGCCTCTTGTGTCTTTTGTGCACTGACTATATTTATATTCTTTCTTACTACCATGCTGAAAATTTATTTTTCCGTCTTCCCATTTTTAAAATTTTTAACAGAACAGGAAAATAATGACCGGAAAGGCTTTGCTGGGATTGGCAATGCTATGAATTGATTTGGGAGGGGTTACTCATTCCCATCTATTTCTGATTATTTTCTATCCATCCCTGTGGCCATGGTGAGGAGAGGAGAATTGGGAAAGCCATAGAGATAAGCCCCTTTTTGGACCTTTGTAGAATTTTGTTTCAGGCATGGACGTTAGAGGGGAAATTAATCTTATAATAAGTTCAGACAAATGGGGAAGATGAGTGATTTGTATTACCAAACAAAACTGGATCTCTTTGGGGTTGAGTCTAACCCTGTGGAGTTAATTAACTATTGTAGATACAAACTCTGTTTTGGATATCGTTTTTTCCCTTCTCCAAAACCTGTCAAATATATCATGCAAATAGTAAGAATGATTTTCAGTTCCTGAACTTTCAGAAAGACTGAACCGCTTCTCTCTTTTATCTATAACAATGAGATAACTCCAGTGATATTCACATCAAAGTAGGCATGTAGAAGCTCATAAAACAGGGGTTTTTGACCAGGATGCTGCCATGGCCTTCTTCCTTGTTTTGACCCCTCCCTACTAGAAGCTGCTGCATTGTCCATTTTTATTATAAGAGCAAAGAAAGCAACTTGATTTCAATCTCTGTCTGAATGAAAACCTGATTTTTGTGCACAATTCTTAAGCAAGAAAATTGCATTTGATTACAGGTTTATTATTTGAAACTCCTTTAATATAAATGGAATATGCTCAAACAACTACCTGCTGTATTTTGAATTGATTCACAGAGTCTTCAAGGGCAAATCATTTCAATAATCTGTCCTAGAGGTTACCATGACATATGTCAAAATGGCCAAATAATTACTGTTCAAAATAAGCTGCTTCCCCAGTAAAATCACGAATGGGGGCTTATTCACTTGAATACAGCAGCTAAGATTATGTCAGCCCAGGGCAAAGCCTCTGCCTTTCCCTAATATTGATTCAGTTATAGACCAACTCAAAGGAAATGACTCCTCTCAATTAAAACAGCACAAATTACAAAAAAGTACTTTGCATATTTCAAATACAACAGTTATAAGTCAGCCTGTTTTGTCTAACACTTCATCTGAAGAAATTTACCGGTATATTTTGCTTCATTTGGGTTTCTTTCACATAAACACATTCATATGAAGGGGCTGTAGGCCCTTCAATCTGAGAAGCATCTTTGACCTGTATCAGGAAATAAATCCCTCAAGAGGAGTAGCTGACATGAATAACCTGCTCATAAGAATCAGATTTGGAGATGATGGTTGCAAGTGTGATGTGTATTCTGGTACAGAGTAACATAGATATGGCTCCATTCATCGACTGATTCTGCATAATAAAATAATCCAAAAGGTAAAAGCAACTTTGGGTCCATACTTCCTCTCTCCATTTTTACCTTTATAGGAGATGTGGGGGTGGGGGTGGGGAACAAATGAGCAGGCAGCATTTGCAATAGTACCCTATCAAAATTGTGGTGCCTGGGGTCAACATCAGAGAGGGGCTTCTTTTTGGTGGAAAGGTGGGTTGGGGATGTTTGTAAAGTACAGCTAAGTATTCTATGTCAATCCCAACAATATACATGTTCTCCAGATGTACTCTGCCAATTGTGGTGAAAATTATGTTGCTACTAAAACCAAAGCTAAGGGACTTCCAAATGTTTGGCCTAGAGAGTGTTCAGGAGGACTGTGGTGGGTGCCTTTCTGTTGCATTGTTTCCTACAGCTACCTAGAGAACAAGCCGCAAGTTTCCTCAGTGTGAGAGTGTTAGGCTACTTCAGAGATCTATATCGCTGCATTCCTACAACAGTAGAAAGCTAGCTGGCCTTCACAATAGTTGTCTCTCTTTATGAGGAAATCTTTCATATAATATGTTATTGGCCCTATTTTTTTGGGATATGTCTATGGCTGGCACAACAGCTATTGATGGTTGTTCGTTGTTTCTTTTTGAGAGAAACTGGAGACAACGCCTACAATTTTCAGCCCGCCTGAATTGCCTTCTGAGGCAACGGCCTAACCCTGCTCTTTGAAAGAGCTAATGCTGCCATACAGCAAATCATTGTACTGTATGTTTTTGTAAGAACCGAGTGAGGACTTTGGTGCAATGAACCCATTGGAGCACTCAAATAAATGGTCCAACCTAATTAATCTTATTAAACGTAATAAACAAAAAACCATGTTAATAGCCATTTTCATAAGAGTTGCTCCTATGCTACATGCTACATTACTACAAGTAATATTACATTCAGGAGTACAAGTGCAGCTCTCTGACTTTCCTAATGTTACTATGACACATTTTCTTCCTTTGAATTGTTCAAGGTATAAATGAATGTTGTGCTGAACTCTGCTTCTTGTTCAGGAAAGGTCTTTACTCTGCAAATGAGGGACAATGTTTTTGTACCTTTTTCAAAGAGATTCTAAGATTAAAAATATTCTCAGAAAGAGAGGTTGCAGGAGGTGGGTGATTTTTTATTTGTTTACTCTTAAAAATGCCCAGTGTATTTGCTTGTGGCATGCACCCCAGGCTTTTATCCTCCACATAGCTGGTTGCTTACCATTTCAGAATTAAAACTATATTTTACCAGCAAGATGGAAGGAAGGAAGGAAGCAAGCTGTAAGAAGCTCCTACAGGCACTGTGATCCAGCAGAGCAAGGGGAAAAAGTTATTTACCACTTCCAGCAGATAAGGAAGTAAGGGGAACTCTTATCCCCTTCCTGTAGACTTTCTAAACCAGTTCTTATCTCTCCTCCTATTATTTCATTCTGCTGAAAGAAAATTATAACACATAGGAAAAATTGAAAGGGGAATAAAACACTAGGCACAATCCTAATGCAAATAGATCTTAGATCAGATGAATGCAAAGGGTTGTCACAAAAAACAAAAACAGACACCAGCATGAAAAATCCAGATGTTAGAGGGAAAAATCCACCCAGCAACATAATATCTCAGAATTATTTTAAAAGGAGATAGCAACAATCTCCTTTTTCTCTGATGAGATATAAATTGAAAAACAGGGCAAAGGAGAAAGATGCTTTTAGGAGCAGTAAAGGAGATGGTGGGAGATTCATCTTCAATATGCAGTCTTATTAAGCTGAGAATCCAGGAAGCTGTTTTCAGGCAATTTAAATTAATTTGTGCAAAAGATACATTTTAAGGCATACTGTGACTAAGCAACATGGCTGAGCATTCTTTGGAAATGTGAATGATGCCAGTATATTAAGATCTGTTTCCCTCACTAATTAGAACATACGACTCCTTGCAAAGCAGAAAGCAGAAGGAGAAAACAGCATTCGTTCTTATTAGCAAAGCTTGATATTAATTTTAGATTATACTAAAACCAAAATTAGCTGGCACATTCTTTTTTAGACAAGGTTTAAAGGCAAATAGGGCAACTTATAGTAGAAATACAACTTATGGTAGTAGTATCAGTTATTTATAAAAATAACAAAGATTGGATATGAATGAATAAATATACTTGTAATCTCTGAATCTCTTTTGTATGTCTGGAAACTAAGGCACAGTTTCTTGCAATATTAATGCAAAGCAGATGAAAACAGAATTTATCTATCAAAAAAGCCCTCAAAATTCCCCCCACTCACACAGCCCTACCCGCCTGTATAATGTGATATTATTCACTTTCCAGATTCTTACAATGTAGTTCCTGGTTGTCATATTCCATTTCTGTTAGAAAATAACCCAGGTTGCAACTGAGCTGATTTTAATATTTTCTTATAGCTGCAACTTGGGTTATTTTCTAACAAACCCTCTTGATTGCTTATGAAAGATGAGTTAACATCTTTGTAAAATATTAAATTTAGTCCTCCAAAAAAACCGAGAACCTAAAATAAACACACCCAAACAAACTCAATCACATACAAATAGATGCTCTTATAAAGGATCCATAAAAGCTGGACTTTTCTAGTCATTTTGTGTTTCTCTCCCTTTATTTGCTCATCAAAGTCTGAAAAGGTTTTAATAGAATACAATCCTTGGTTTTATAGTATCAGAAAAATAGTTCTACTGAAGGCAATGCCAAGATTGTTGCTATATTCTCCTCTGCCCACAGTTTATTTGCTTCATTTAATAAAAAAAAATCTCTGTCATGCAGAAGTCTCCGATAGCTTGGTGACTAATTCTCCTCTTTCCAATGGAACAGCTGGCAGATCGATTAAAGTTCTCTGACCCATGGCTCCTGGAGAAGGCAGACTATAAGATGGATTTGGAACCAGATTGGCTCATTGAACTCAGAGCCCGTTATCAACAGTGGGAGGTAAGAATTGTGGGATGGTGTGTCCTTGCAGATGGATTGATTGTGTTGAATGATGTGACATCAACATGTTACTGGAATTGATTATTTTTTTGTTATGCCAATTCTATTATTTTTATAGGGGCAGTGAACACATCTAATACTCCTTCTGGGGACACCATCAGAGAAGATTGCAAGCTTACTTATTTACTTCCTTACTAGATTTTTATTCCACTTCTATTACTTTATAAGTAATTCACAACAATGAAAATACATAATACCCCTTCCTCTTATTTTCTCCACAAAAACAACCCTGGGATGTGGGTTAGGCTGAGAGAAGTGACTGGCCCAAAGTCACCCAGTTGGCTTTCATGGTTGCTGGGTTTCTAGCTTGGTGCCTTAACAACTAGACCACTTGATGATCAGTGAAAAATATTCTTATTTTTCTAAACACAGGGATGAAAGTCAAGATCTGGGTCTGCCAAATATGTGGCTTGATGCAGCTACTGTGTTTTCTTTATAGGCTTTCCGTTTTCTGTTGAATTGTCATTCATTGAAGGTATTAATTTTAAACTGAGCTGGACTTCAGTATTCTTGGGCTGCCAGACTTGGAATTTAGGGTGTTTTTAAAAATTGAATCTACATACCACAATATTTATCAGCTGACTGACTGATTAAAAAAAAGCCAAGTGGAACCAGACTTAATTAATATTTTGATGGGAGGCAGTCAGAAGGTCTCAGGACTGTAGGTTAGAGATGATAGTCAAAGTGGCAAACTGCTTTTATATTGTTGCCAAAAAAACCTCACGGCTGGGTCCATTTAGTCACCAGGAATCTAGTTCAACTCAAAGGACTGACTGACTCTTTTTCAATCTTTATAAGGACTGAAGCTGAGGAGGCGGGAACTTACTGATTCTCAGGCCTGTCAGAATTTTTATGTCAACATTTAATAAGTGTCCTTCATTCTCAAGGCTAGGAAGAGGCTGACAAAATGTCTACTGACTTAAAAAGGCAGGAGGAAAAGATGTAAAATTTAAACCCCTGGAATAGATATAGATATATGGAAACACACATAGGCAAACTAAGCCTGATTAATTTTTGTGTTCTAGCTTGACTACAATAAAGTAATTTATCTAGCTACCTGTCTATGAAACTTCTTCTGTAAATAACTTCCTGCTCCTGAATATGGGATTAGATTTCTGGTGAACTAAGATGTATTGCCCTGCCTGGTGTGAACTCTAAACCTAACCCTAATTATTTTGATAGTGGTTAAGGTTGTCGTAGACACATATTATATTTTATTTTCACTACAATGGAGCTCTATAGTGAAATGTAATCCTATGCAGTGAATAGGGGAAGGAGGAATCATTTTTTTAAAAAATTTGAGGTAAGGAGGACCCTCTCCCAAGAAAAACAGAGGCAGAGTTAGTTAGAGAGAGAAGCAATTCATATATTTATTTAAAAATAAATTAGCTAAAGAATTTTTTAACTAAAAGTCTCAGGCTTTTATAATATGAAAAGAAAAATAGGAGTTGGAACTCTTAGCCATTCTGCAGTGATAAAGGCTTCTCAGCATAAGTAGCTCTTCAGTCATATGAAGTCCTGTAATTTGCAGATGGATTTGATTTTAATAACCCTGTTTGGAAACATGTTCCAGAATCGCCATCAACCGGAATTCAAGAGAAGGGTAAAATTAGATGTGCTATGGAAGACCAGATGGTGCAGATTTTTAAATGTCTGAGCTTTTCTGCTGCGGCTAGTAAGGTGCTTAGTTTCTCTTGAGAAAATTTGATGAACTTTGGGTGCCCAAGAGAGCTTGTATTTGCCAGGAGTATAAGTATAACTTTCTGGATCTAAAGACAAATCTCTCATTAGTGGTGCAAAAATCCAGAGAAGTGCTAAAGTTTCTGTATCTCTTTTTTGTTGTTGTCATGTCCATCCATTATTTAGATTTGCCTGTTTTCTCTCCCATTGTTGCACCATAGTCAGGAAGAAAGGGAAGGGTGAGAAAAGAAAGAGAGCAGCTAACACTGATCGATGAAGAAGCAAATATAGCTTTCCAAGGCTCAGCACTGGCCATGGAGGAGAAGGTGGAAGGAATAGCAGCAACATTAGCACTTCCAAGACTTCCCCCCTCCCTCTCTAAATTTCATTTAGATGTAAAGAAAAGCTTCCTAGTGGTAAAATACATAGAAGAATCTCCATATAAAGGTGAAGATTCTCTGTTTCTGGCAGATTTCAAGATCTCTCATGGGGAGGTTGACTGTTTTTCCTGCACATTGCAGAAGACTGGACTGATCAGTTTCAGCCTGACATTTCTATTATTCCTCTGTGCTGCTCTTTTGGCATGTTTCCAGATAGAGTCTTTGTTTGCGCTACCATGTTTGGGCTGTAAAAATCCAAATTGCACATGGCAGCAAAACGATATAAAAAACTCAAATTCATTGTTGTTCTCTAGTGGGTTGTCTGGGTTTTTGCAGCCTAATCACGAGAGCCCTATATTCCACAACCAGGTTTCTTAAAGGGGTAGAACAAGGAATGGGTAGCAAGGTGCAGCTGGACAGGTCTCCCATGCCTGAGGACACAAGAGAAGGGACTCCCTTGTATTCCTGGTATTTACACCACTCTTTGATACTGACAAACCTAGAATATTTAGATTTAAGATGGCTGCATAAGAAAATGGATACTTTTGAAGATTGCAGAAATAAAACCACCTGCCTCAGACAGACTGGTTAGTTCTAGGCATTGTAAACTTTATTATTTGCTTATTTATTTCTTCAATTTATATAGCCACCCATCTCACATTCCGTATGTGACTCTGGGTAGCCCACACACTTTCCAAGGCTGTACTGGAACTGTTTTAATTTTAATAAGGAGTAAATTGAAGCAAATTGAAGAAGCTTGGAGCTATTCAAGAACAAGATTATTAAAGAGGCCGGTAGCAGTTTGCTAAAAAGCATAGCCATCTAAACAAATCTACAAAGGATGGGTACAATTTTTTTTTTTGCTCGGCTATTTCTTTCAGTAATATTTTCTGGTCCCAAGACCACTGGGGCCAAATTATTCATATCTTATTTTTAATAAAGGGGATTGAAAAGGGAATTATCAAAAGATTAAAAATTGGTTTTGGAGGGTTCATCTCTTAGACTCCTTCTTCCCAAACTTCCATAATCAATCCTGGTGTAAACCATCTTTATAGTGTATATAAATATAAGGCTTGATGCATCCCTAAAAGTTGCCCATTTTTGTGATAGGGGATGTTGCCCACTCTTTGCCCCATCCTGTTACAGAAGGAAAGCAGACAAAAAGTCTGGTTTGACAAACTTTATTCCACAGCCACAAGAACCTACAGTGATTTAACTGAAGGGCTTTAGAAGTACTTGTGGGAAGGGACAACTACGGGGGTCATTTAGAATGTCATGCAAAAGTTGCTGAATGTTACAAATATAGATAAAGAGGTCACAGCTGCATTCTAAAGTGAGAATACATGCAAAATATAATGAGGATTTTTTTCCTGAGAACCAGTTGCAAGCTTGTTGATTCTGCCAAATCGTGAGAAGTGTCCTGGAGACCAACAGCTGTGCAGCGTGTTTAAAATTGATATAAAAACTAAAGGAAATGGGCTTTCAGAAGTCGTTTAAAAAGCTTCCAGAGTGCATTGTCTCCAACTGACTACAACATCTTTGGCAGCAAGAAATTAAGCTTCTAGGAGTATTTTATAGTTAGCAACCAGCACAGCAGCAAATAATGTAAATGGACAAAGAAGCATCTGTTGAAATAGACATAGTATGTTTATGAGGAAAAACAACACAGAGTCTTGCAAAGAAAAATAAACCATAAAGATTCTTTCAATAAACTATGGCTTAAAGAAAGAGTTCTTGCCTAATTCTGGCCAGTTCATCTGGCCAGAATGATATCAAGAGTTGTTGCCAAACTAAAAGCAGAACTGGAAAAGAGGGTTCAGTGTGGAGTAACTAAATGATTGTAGAAACTAATGCACGCCAAGAAGACTGGCATAGTCTGCATGTACTTAGAGCTTAAAAATACTGTACAAGAGAGAAACAGCATTCTTCCATGATTTTCAAAATGAGCCAGTAAATTAGGCTCATTTTAGGTTGAATTATATCATTTGGTAGAATTTTCTTTAAAAGACAAACAGGAATTTAAAGGTCTCTTGGGTTGTTACAGTTGAAAACATCTATAGCACTTGGAAGATATTTTGATTTTTCAGAAATGGAAATTAGTCTAAAAGCCTAAGTCAATGGACTTGACTGAGATTGCCCAAACTTTTTGGTCCTGTAAAAGCTGTAATTTTCAAACAGAACAAACATAATGTAAATACCTCTGATGCTTGGAAGAGTTTACATATCTGGGACATTGCAGAAATGAATATGAAATGAGCCCACATCCAAATAATATGGAAGCTATTTTGAAAATAAACTATTCTACTATCTTTAATAGAACTAGCAAGATTGAGGGCATGGTACAGAAATTTAAAAGATTTCTACATTTGATCAAAGATTTTGTCAAACTAACTTTAAATATACTGCTCAAAATATACCATTTGATGGTGGGGACAGATGCAAGATGAAGTTTTTAGATGTGTCAAGCATCTCTTAACTGAAACCCTGTTGTTGGTATTCTACAATGTCAACTAGCATCCTATTATTATAATGCCCAACAACAGCAGCTATGAAATAGGAGGAGGAGGAATGCTCCAAAAATTTAAAGGGGAGCTGAGGTCAAAAGTCTTTTCTAAAACATTCACAGATCCAGAAACACAATATGCCCAAATTGAAGGCAAGATTTCATGGGAATGTGGAATCCTTAGAGCTATATACAGACTAGAAGGAATTGGATTTCCCTGATAAGTTGCAAATATTTAAATTTGCTTGGTTACCAATGAGATGCCAGAGTCTTGTCCTATTGTAACCCTCATATTGAATATATAGTGGCAGAGACTTTATTTTGGCATCCGCTATAATTTGTGATCCGGATTTACTGAAACTTTCAGAAGAATTGATGATTGCTTTTAGATTCTTTTATTTGGTAATGTACATGGATCAGTGATTGCAATAAAGAATGCAGATATGCATCTGTGCATGCAGTGTTTTGAATTGTTTGGAGAAATAAAACTTTGTACATAATAGAGCTGCTATCACTCTTTGTAAACCTAATGGAGAAAAAGTGGTCTAAGCTGCAAAATGAATTTCTAATAGACATACACATACACACCATATTGTACATATAATATATAATATAATTAGTCCTAACCTATATGGCATTGGTTTCTCAGGATCTCAAAGGTGCATCAAATTAGATGATCAAAAAGAAGGTCAGAACAAGCCATGCAGGAAACATCCTATAAGTAAAATAAAATAAGCAATTAATAAGTAATTTCCTTATTTCATTTGTTCATAAGATTTATAAACTGCCTTGCTCCAGAGGAGGTAGGTGGAGTGACATCAGATTAATTTTAAAAAGCAGCAATCTTTTTATTTTCAACAATTTCCAGAAACATGGTCAAACTGGATAGGTTTGCCAGCAGCCCCAAACTCAGAATTTGAATTAATATCAAAGAATATCAATGTTCAACCTTTATCATCAGATTCAGGTTCCTAGTCTTCAAACAGGAAACTCATGACTGTAGAGGCGAAGTGATTCAAAAGCCAATACAAGTAGAAACTACTTTATGTAGCTAGAAATAGCAACCATGTATAGAGTAGACTAATACCCATAAATGGGGTAGAATAATCTCCAGGTGCTATTTAGTGCTCTGTTTCCTACCTCAGAGGTAGGAAATAGAAATTATTAATGTTTTGTCTATTTCCTAGTGCAGTGTTTTTTAATTTAATTTTATTTTATTTTCCAATGACTTATCCTTTAGATTTTCTTTGCATTTAAAGTTTTAACCTACAGTATATTAGCCACTGTGAGTTGCTTGGCAAGCAGGCAGTCATATACCTAGAATGAATAAGTAACTAAAGAAACAAATAAGTAGGGTAAATACATTATTCTGACTTGTTGAAATTGAGGGTTTTATAGTAGGGGTTTCTGTTTTGTACTTGCTTACCTGGTGCCCCAGAGCTTATACCATTATCAGGATTTGGATTTTATGTGTGTTTTCTCTCATATCTAATTTAAGGATCAAAGAGAGATTCCCAACACCACATCCATCCAGCCAGAGATTTTCAGAGGCAATGGATCAATATCAGGTAAAAGAACAAAGGAACAAATTGTGGCAGGGGAGATGAGGAGAATTGTAGCCTAATGCATGGCAGTATAAAGAAGGTTGCTTCTGAAAAGAATGAATTTGCTTTTTGGAATCTAATTCTGTTCTCCCTCTCTTTTCTACATTTCCCAAATCTTTCAGAGAGCTGTTTTTTGCTTTTTAAAAAATATCCATCAGTTTTGCATAGAGGCACTGTACCTGAGAATTATTGGTAGAAGAGATAATCCTATTTGCAGTCTGATCTTTCTAGAAATTTAAACCTTTCAATGGTTATGGTTACAAATTATAGTTACAAGGCCAATCTTCTTTTAAATTAACCCATTTAAGATGTAATTTTTAAAAACCTTAATAAGATAATTTATTCCTCACCTCTTTTTCTGATCTGTCAAGTGGGAATAATACTAATATTCAAACTTGGATTATCAGGTTTGGCTCCTCATTTTGAGTTTGCACAAGCTGAGGTACGCTGGGAGAATCTAGAGCATCATCCTTGTAGACACCCATCACCTGTTCATTCAACTGGGCACCAACCAGATGTGGATCAACAGCTGCATATCTATTCTGGACATGGACATCCTTCAAAAAGGACAGTTGCTAGTTTAGAGGCTTGTTCAGCAGAAAATGACGAAAATTCCACTTTGTCTCCAGGAGGTCTTTCAAATGACCCTTCTTCACATCTGAAACAGCCATCAGGTAAAGATGGGTGCTTCTGCAGCAGTTATCCATGATGTTCTGTCAGTTGACTTTAATTGTAAGAAACTATGGGGCCACCCTTATTGTTTGTTCTATTGCACCTTATTCTCCTCTAGTGGAGTGCAAGAACATTAGGAGTAGAGAGTGAAGAAATTGTTGAAATAAACAAATATATTTAATCTAGAAAAATACTGTATGTGTATATCTACCTCTATCTATCTATCTGTCTGTTTGTCTCTCTCTCTCCCTCTCTCTCTCTCTCTCTCTCTCTCTCTCTCTCTCTGTATGTGTGTACACACACACACACGTTTAGTAGTGGAATACATACTACTTAAGGAAGGCACAAAAGAAGAGGAATAATTGTTCATTCAAGAATGAAACACAAGACAACCAAAGAATTTTAAGTAGCATTTCAGTTTTAAGTACATTTGGTAAACCACCATATTCTACCTCTGCTGATTGTAATGATCTAGAAATAATTAAATTAGACAAGTGAAATTCTACATTTAAAACTCAATTCAGATAACTAATTTCAAGCTTGTCTCTTTTCGCAAATATTGTTGATAATGCCAGGCTGTATTTATGCATTAAAACAATTTCTTTTTAAGCCTTGAATGGCAGGAGGCAGGAAGACAATCCTTATCTTGATGTTAAATCCCAAAGGCTCTTTGAAAGACAGGAGCATTTGCTAATCCTTTAGATTTCAGGGTAGCTAGGAAAGACATGGATTGTTTGAGAGAGAAGGATGATATGTTTTGATGGGTGATTTTGAAGGCTGTGTAATGGGAGAAAATAGTGTGATGAAAACCCCCTAAAGAAGAGAAAATAAGAAATATCTGAGTAGGGAGATGCGGGCCAGAGATCCACCTGCCTGTATTACTCCATTCCACTTTAGTTGGTCTTTTTCTACTCACCTGTTATATGGCAAATCATTGAAATCCTGGGGATGTTTCATAAACATGTAAAACCTATTGGTATTTTTGTTTCCTGAACTCATACTGCATAATGTGGGACTTTTGGATCCAAACAGACAGACATCTGGCCCACAACACGCCTGACATTGTTATGGTGGAAAGGAAAAAAGTCTGGTTTATTGATATTGCAATACTAGGTGATGCACAAATTAAAGAGAAACAGCTAGAGGAAATAACAAAATAGCGTGATTTGCAAATTGAATTTGATCGATTATGGAGGAAGAAATCAATAGTTCTACCAATAATAATAGGAGCCCTTGGAGCAATACCAAAAGGGCTGCCTAGATGTGTCAGAATTTTCAGCTTATTAGATCTGAATATCCTGATTTTGCAAAAAACCCCACTCTACCTGGAACTGCCTATATACTTAGATGCTACCTTAACAGTTCTTAGGTCCTTGGTTAGTACTTGAACTGTTACATTTTTACCAGTTCCAGACAGTAAATCTGCGATTTTAAGATTAACCATAACAACAACAACAACACCCTATTGTTGTAAAAATGATCTTATTTTGGCTCCTCTATCTTCTACTCAGCACTATCATGCTTGTTAATAACCATTTCATTATTTCCAAAAATGGTACTGCAATAATTCTGCCAATTTCCAAACTATTCCTGTATGTTCTTGCTTGGATCTAAATGGCACTGTGGGTCAAGGTAGACATTATCTCTGAGACTGATGATGGCTATTTCTGTGTGTCTTTTGCTCCTAAGAGCTATGGAGATCCTCCAACTTTAGTTTAGAGTTACCACTGGGCATACATGCTGATAATTCCTCTGTGCCATAGTCCCAGTCCATGTACACCTTATTTTCTCCACAGTACCATTTCTCTTGCTCTTCAGTTGACATTTGTGATTGCTTCTAGGAGAAAGAAATTATGCAGGGAAATCAGGTCACAGATTGGATTCAGGAAACGTCTACAAAAGAGCAGCTAAGGAACAATGAGACCCTTTTTTTGGCCTGCTTTCTAAAACCACATTAAACTGAAGGCTAAAATAGATGTGACATTAATCACACTGGTTTGATGTTTTTGTTGCTTTGTAAATAAAGAGCTAGGTCCTGCTATGAAATATATGTATTTTCTTTTTATTTGCCCAGGTTGCAAATCCTATTTTTCTTTTATAAGATGTCTCCAAACAGAGACTGATGAAAATATGAGAGTTCAGAGAGCAGGGTTTTATTAAGAAAAGGACAGAGGGAAGAGACAAGTATCTCTTTGTTTCTGCTCCTGGGTTTTAAGGAGCAGAAACCTGGGTTTCCATGTATTAAAAACAAACACAGAAATACTGTAACAGGTTGAAAAGAAAAGCCATGACTTTTTGTGACAGCAGAGGGAGTGCTCTCTCCCCTTTTCTAAGTTCTTCAGCATTCCTGCTTCATGGGATATCAGTGCTGCTTTTCATCTGAGAAAAAACAACAAGGAAAGTCAAATGGAAGGGTGGACTGTCCTGCATGAGATTGTGTGTGTTTGTGTGAGTTTGAAATTTGTGTCCTAAGCTTCTGTAAATAATACAATGCTAGAACAAATGTTAAATTCCTCATAGGTCTATCAGAAAGTTTATTTTACCCACTCAGCCATTGTAACAAAACCATACCTAACACAGGGATACATGAGGAAAAAATAGTATTGTTTAACATTCTTTGTAAAATAATGAAGGGGCTGTAATTGTCATAGCAGAAAGTGTTTTTCCCCCTCCCAAATAAAATTGGAATGAGGAAGGTTTGTGTTAAATAATTAAGCTCCCCGTTAGGAGAGCGAGTATGCAGAGAAGCATAATGAGAGTGATATGGAATAACACGCCCAAACCAGCATACAGAGACACTGAATAGTATAAAAATATAGTAGTTTACTATGTAGAAATATAGAGGTCTTGAGAGTTTGGTTAACAGTCCAAGTCATACACGGATCAGTAATTCAGTTATCAAAATAGCCAATCTAACACACAAAATATAGCTAACAGTAGCAAACCACAATACCTCACAATACACCGACCAGCTTCTAACAAAACAGAGAGCTAACAGCCATTCCGGCTCCCTCTTATGGCTGCTTGAGGTAATAAACCAATTACATCTCTTAAGCATTTAAAGTAACAGTAAAGTAATCATAGCTTATATACATTGCCAAGCCAAGCCTAGGGTTACATCCCTAACAGTTTGTAACTGAAATTGTTTTCTTACCTGTTTTTGTCTGCCTACTTCCATATATAGCAATGTATCTTTATGAGAAGCCAGTGGTTTTAGTTGCCCAGAGCTACTTCTAGGGTTTGAGGGTGTTTTTTGGATATTATTCCACTATTTCTGGGAGCTCAATTTTGAATAGTGCTCTGAACTTTTGCTTGGCCTGCAGGGGAGACTGTGGAATCTTGTGGGCAGGACCATTTTCCTGGGGATCCAAAGAAACACATTCCAGAACATCAGGTGAGAGAGGGAGAAGAAAAAGGAGGTCATGATGGTGGCAGGATCCAGGAGTCAGATCTAAGATTCCCCCCCCCCCCCCCCCCGTCTCTTTGGAAAACATAGCACTCCTAGATTAATTATTGTTTCAAAGCGATCCAGGTGGGCAATTTTAATAAGCCTTTAATAGGTCTTATGACATATTTATTATTATTCATTTGATTTTAATTCCCCCTTATAACTTTTATAAATAACTCAAGGTAGCAAACATATCTAATTCTCCTTTCTCCTCCTATTTTCCCGACAACAGCTATCCTGGTAGGTGGATTGAACTAACAGAGAGTGACTGGCCCAAAATCACCCAGCCGCCTTTCATGCCTAAGGCAGGACAAGAACACACGTTTCTAGACCAGTGCTTTAACCACTACGCCAAACTACTGTCATATATATGCCACCTGTCTTGCTGATTCTACTTTTTAAAATTAGGGACCACAGAATTGAAATATTCCAATTTCCTATATCCCACTAGTGACTCATGCATTTTAAAAAGCAGCAGTTCTGTGATGAAATTGGATGTGTGAAATTTGAATAGTAAGACTAAATTCTAGTTGCCCTTGAGAAAGTCACTTATCTCCCACTTTCCATCTTTAACAGTATTGATTCGTTATAGGAATGGAAACAATGTTGGGTTGTCTCACTAGATTTTCTGTGCTATTAATTGATACAAGGAAAGACTTTGATTTAGCCTTAGTTTTACAAATAGGATGATAAACCAACTATGGGTTTAGGCTACAAGCAAAACTATCATTTAATTGTCTCTATGGATCTGCTCTGTTTAGGTTACCTTGTGCTGATGTTTTCTCTTTGATGCCAGGCCATTTTCAATGCACGGACCCGGACTGTCTCTGAGAGTTCCACAATAACCTTTTCAGAAGATCCACCTCAGTTCCCAGAAGCCTCCCAGGATGAAACCTCATTGAAGAAGAAATTAGTGGAGAATACAGAGCAAGAGGTAGCGAAGGTGAGGTAATCTTGTTGAAATTTCAGCTGTTATTATCTGAAAATTATGCAGTTGTGAAAGCTAGGATTATATTATATTCTACCTTGAACATGGTGGGAATCATTGTAGATTATTCAGACCCATGCTGAAATTCATACAACACCTAACTGCATTGTGGCAGCCAAATCATATTAACTACGAAATAAGGTGTATTATATATTTCATTTATTACATTCCAGTGAGTATTATGCAGGCTTCAATTCTGAAAAAAATCAGTTTAGATCTAGCAAAAGAGGCCATCATTGATTTACTTATTTACTTTAAATGTATCTATTTGATTTAATGTGTGTGTGTGTATTTATACATTTTAAAAAAATTATATGAGGGAAGAAGCCTAATTGTCCCTGTTCAAGATACAGAAACTGAATGGATTTGATCTACTTGAAGTAGATGTTCATGAATGGTTTTAAAAGCCAAGATCAGTATATTAAATTGTACCTGACACCTGCTGGTGACCAATGTAAAGCCCTAAGTCCCAGTGTTAAGTCTGAATAATGACTCTCATTCTCTAATAGATAAATTAGAGCAGTTTTAGTCTTTGAGTAGTCTTGAAGTCTAGACTGCTTTGCAAAAATCTAACTGGGACATGACAAGGGCATAAGTCAGGGTCTCCAGGCCTCCTCCAGGAAGAGCTTCAAGTGATGCACCAGCCAGTGCTAAGCAAAGGCTCTTTAATTATAATCTCCCATTAGCTATCCAACAATAGCCATGAGTCTAAGTGATTCACAAATCACAGACCTGTTATTTCAAAAGGAGGACAATCTCTTCCAGAATTATCACTGGTTCAGAGAGAGGCATCGTATGGCGGTGGTTCTCAACCTGCGGTCCATGGACCCCTGGGGGACACCAATGTCATCACAGTGGGCCTGCAAAGAAGAAATGTTATCATTTAAACCTCGAGTTCAGTCTTGGTGGTCAATGGCCATGGTCCGTGGACTCCAATATTTGAGAGGTTGCCACAAAGAGGAGGGAGTGAACTTATTTTTCAAAGCACCAGAGGGCAGAACAAGAAACAATGGTTGGAAACTAATCAAGGAGAGAAGCAACCTTAAATTAAGGAGAAACGTCCTAATTAACCAGCGGAACAGCTTGCCTTCAGAAGTTGTGGATGCTTCATCACTGGAGGTTTTTAAAAAGAAATTGGACAGCCACTTGTCTGAAACAGTATAGGGTCTCCTGCTTGAGCAGGGGGTTGGAGTAGAAAACCTTCATGGTTCTTTCCAGCTCTATTCTGATTGATTGAAAAGGTGTTTAAAGCAAGTCCGTGGTGAAGAGAAGATAGAGAACCACTGCCATATGTTTTGGACAAACAGCAACTCAACTTTCTTGGGCTTCAACTTTAACCTATTTCTTCCCAATCTATACAGCCTTCAGGCACTGGTCAGGGCCCCCATGATATCCTGATATCCCCAGCTTGGTCAGGGTAGAGATGCCTATCTGGGTATAATCAGAAAAATAGCAATACCTGATCCCAAACTGATAGAGGTTTTCTCCCAGCAATTTACATAAATATTAAACAGGAAAGAGAGATACTCCCTATTGTATCAGGTAAGGGGTAGATCTCTCTTTCCCACTATTGCCATTCAAAACCATCCACTCGTGAAATCATAGAACCAGTGTAAAATATTGCCTCCAGTTATACAGTATACGATTTCAAAATAAGGGTTAGATGAAATAAGAACAGTTTGAGTCAGACTATGGAAATGTAATGGATCTTCCATGTTCAGAGTCAACATGCCATTCAAGGTTAGGTATGAGGACAAACAACAGGGAAATTAGTTTGCTTCTAGGCCTACATGTGAGCTTCTCAGAAACATTTAATTGGGTTCTTTTGGAAACATAATGCTGGGCCAGAAGAAGAATCAGAGGAATGAAAAACCACTGTAGATGAAGAAGATGAGGTTGGGGGAGGCTCATATTCTCAACAGTAAAATGTGAGATTCCAGTTCCTCCTGCTCCTTCATGGCATGCTTATGGCTGGATCAGAGACTCAATGTCTTCTATGTCTAGAAGAAGAAAAGCCCAGCATGTTCCACTCAAGATTTTGTATCCCTCCAGACTTCTGGTTTTGGCTGGTTCCGTTGGTTTCGTTCCAAGGCAAATAAAGATGAAGAACCATCTGAAAAAAATCCAGTTGTTTCTTTGGACTCAACTACTTCAGTTTCTCAGGTAACAAAGAGTCTTTTTTTTTAGAAAAAAGAATTTGGTTTTTTTTTGGGGTGGTGGTGGTAGTGGTGGTTTCAGCAATGTGTTTTCAGAAAAATCTAGTTTTTCTCAGCAGCAGCAGCAGAATCTGGCAGAAGAGCAGAAGCTATCATTAATGGTCTTTTAACTGATAGAAGTCCTGAAAGCATCCAAGGACCCCAGCTTGAAAATATTATCCTAGATCTATCATTTTAGGAAGACTGAATACAAAAAGTGGGATCACTATTGCTTATACAGCATATTTGCGTTTTGTAGGAAACCAGTAAGACCCTGGAGTTGTTGGGGTCTTTGGGAATCTTGCATTATATCTGCTGGAGGCTTATGTGGTGGGGAGAGGGAGACTGAACTACAAGGGAAAGGCTGGAACTGACAGCTTCATCTGACAGACAAAAAAAGTTTGATTCCTTGTATGCTCAACCGAATCAAATAGCAAAGCTTTTGTCAGATTGTATCACTTTCAGCCACTGTGAGGATCAAATTTTAGAGCGCCCCCAATGAACCCAAGTAAAAAAAGAACAACTGTAAGTAAAAATGAACGCCACAGTCTGTTTGCCGATAGAAAAACAGCGTGCTGAAGTGAAAACTTGGCAGGATCCTCTCTGACACTTCTTGTTTGTGCAGAAAGGTTTTCACATGGAGGAACATTCTTTCTTCCTTCTTGCACCCTGCAGTTCGTGTGTCTAAATAAAAATCCACAGATGCATTATTCACGTGTTGTCTCTTGTGCTGGCCTTCTTTTCCACTGCCCTCATCTCAGTCTTTGTCTGCTTGTCTTCCCACCTCAATTTCCAACTTTGTACATACCGTATAGTACCTCCATTTTCCACTGTGAGTGTTTTGTTAATATTTATGATATTGTTAAGGATTTATTGGATTCTTTTCTCTTCCACCTATCCTGGCTTCAGGTTAATTTTTCTCTAGCATTTCTTTTCATTCATTCCTTTTGTTTCTTCAATACCTAGAGATAAAGAAATACTTGCGTATTTTTATTGATTGCTTTGCACTTTTATTGTGTGGGGATAATAACATTGTTAATAATGCAGTTATTGATACCAATAGCAGGCAACACTTGGGCAATTTTGAGTAATCTCAGAAAACTGGGTTGATCATGGTTAACGCTTAGATGGAAACCACTAGGAAAGTTTGGGGCTGTAAGCTAAACTGGGAAGTCAGAAAAGATCTAAAAGGAAGCAGTGGCAAATAAGGATTACGTGTATTTAAAATTGTTGATTTACCCTTCTCACAAATGTAACTCTGGATGGCTTACCATAAAAATAGCTAAAATTAAATAAAACACGTATAATACAAAAGATAAAAAAGACATCAGCTGTAATCATAAACAATCATTAACACAAGCAAGAGATGGATTTCAAACGTAACCAGAGCCTTAGTTTCAGGCACAAATCAAGAGCAGAAGTGTCAGGACCAAACTAACATCTGGAGGGATGATGTTTCAAAGGGTGGATGCCACAGCAGAAAAACCCTTCAACCTCTTGGCAACCACCATTCCTTTGTTGATGAGATCCAGAGCATATTTCTGTTGCTGGATTGGGCAGGGAGGGTAGAAACAACCAGGAAAAGTAACTTGATCCCAAGCTAGGAAGGGCTTTAAAGTACCTTTAGTTGCTTCTTAGAAACAAGCCAGTAGCCAAAGTAGCTCACAGAGTAGGTAACTGTGACTACCACCTGCTCCTCGACCTTGAATCCAAGAAGACCCCCACAGCTGTCAGAGGCAGTGCCATCCCATCCAGGACAAAAGATGGAGGATCCTTAGATCTAGTAGGTCTGAAATCCCTAAGGCACACAGTCTAGCTTGGGTTGGGTTGAAGCCTGTTGCACTCAACACTCAACTCAAGCCATCACAGCTCCAGGAACTGAGACAGAATATCCATGACATTATTCAGAACCTGAAGTAGAGATATAAAACTAAATACCACCAGTATGCTCATGCTACCTCATCTCAGACAGTTGGATGACTTCACTCAGAGGCTTCATTTAGATGTTGAACAGGAAGGGAGAAAGTACTGAATCCTGTGGCACCTCTGTACTGCAATGAACACAGACTGAAACAAATGCTGGAGGAAGTAAGAGCATAACAAATTGCTTCCTATTCCCAGTTTCTGGAACTAATCCGGAAGGATACTATCCTCTTGCTGAGAGGTGAAGACCAACTAGGATGGATCCACTACTTCCATCCTCTTCCCACTAGGGGTCATCCAGGAGTATGACCAATTCTGACTTGGTCTCATACTTAGGCCTGAACCCTGATTGAATGAAGTCCAGTAATTCACTTCTTCCAAGGCTCTCCGAAGCTGCAGCACAACTAACTTCTCTACAACGTTCCCTACAAAGGGAAGATTGGAGACTGGGTCAAAATTCTCCAGACCACCACTTCTTTAAGAAATGGCAGAACCACCCACTTTGTCAGGAATTAATCACTGCCTGGATTTGAACTACATATCTCTTGCCAGGAGGCCTTAACTAACCAGGGATATGGATCTAACATTGAGGTGGTAAAATTGTTGCTCCCAAATCCTACACGAATATATTTGTATAGTTACTCAGACTTGAGAGATGCATTTGAATGAGGTTGAAGTAGACATGAAGGTGTATTGGAATAAAGAAGTGTTGTTGGAAAACATATGACCCAATCATATATGATTATCCTAACATTCAGTGGATATCAGAGATGTGATGAAAAATATGTACTTGCCGTATTAAATAAGACCAAAGTTATCTTTTTTAAAAAAAAACTACGAGAAACAAGACATCCTGCCTTTTTTGCTCCAAAAGTTTAGGATTCAAATCCTATTTAGAATTCTATGACAAGAACCAGAATAGCAGAGAATAAGGAGGGAAGAAGAAAATGGTTCTTTACAGGAGGAAGAAAGACGACTCAACAGAAAAGGCCCCGGGATCTGTCTATCCCTGAAACTTGTCTTCAGGAATCGATCCTCAGGTTTTCTCAGGCAATACTGTGCTTCTTGGCTTGGAAATTAACTTTCAATTTCTTGGCTAGTTTGGTCATTTCTCACTTTCTGAAGTAAACTTACAGCCAGAAGACATATAATTAGCTTTCTTTGGGGGAGAGGAAATTAGAAAATAAAAATAATTAACTCAGTGATGTGTGCTACAAGTTATAGATAAAATGGTGTCATTAAGAATAAGATGGAGGGATAGTCATGCTTAGGAGAACCTAGGAGTTTTCAGAAGTACTCCTCCCTCCATTGAGTTTTCCTCCTTCAAATGTTTCAGGTAAGACTGAATAAGTAGTAGCTCCACTGAACAGGCTGCCCAGATGTGACTACAGTGTTTATTACAGGCACTCTACTGTCCAAGAAAATGTTGAAAAATGAAGAAAGGTGTTATTTATCAACAAGTTTCAGCCCTGGTGATGTTCATGGTGTATCAGTTCTTTCTTCCCACATTGATCTGCCTTCTCTCTCTTTCAGTCGGTTGGGCTGCTCCCAGGAGATTTGTATGAATTAATTGTATTCCTAAAGCATTTTGAATAATAATTAATAGTTAATAAAGAGGAACTTTCCAATATAATGAATAAACTGAGCTCACAAAATAGCAGCTGGAAAAAGACCTTCTGATCAATTTGCTTCATTTTGAATTTCCCTTGGCAAAAAAGAAAATTGGAAATGCAACGGAAGTGTACTTGAAACATCTAAATTAAATATTTCTTTGTAATGTCCTATCATAGCTATCTTGGTCCTTTGCTTTATTTCTAAACTCCTTTGGTCCAAGGTCCTTTGTTCTACCAAAGGAAGAGCAAACCTGCCTTAAAGTTGAATCCTTACATAACAACTAATGCTAACCATTGGACAGCTCATGTTCTTCTGGGAGTCACGTGTGCTGTCAAATAGTTGCTTCATATTTCAGGATTTATTTATTTCTAAGATGTATATGGCCAATCCTCTAGTAATGTGCAACTGTGGGTAGTGAACATCAGTATTAAAAAGACAAATAATAAATCAATACAAAAAAGAAAAGAAAAAAAACCAGGCACCCAATCCACAACAATAACTATTAATCTCCAGTGCCTGTGAGAAATGCCAGTTCTCCACTAATTTAAGGAACTATGGTGGCCTTCTCAAGGGAAAACATGTTTCACAAGCTTCTCAGGATGGTTGAAGGTAATAGCCAGCAATTTATTTCATCACTATTGTATATTTTCCTTCTCTAGGAGAAAATCACTCAGCCCCTTTTGGTTTCACCCATGAATGAGGCAAAATCTACTGCAAGTCATTGCCCTCCTCTCCTTTCTCCCACAGAAGGCAATCCTTTTCCCAAGAGATCTCCAGGTAAATATAATCCTGCATGTTTCTGAATGAATTGCTCAATATTTTGTTAGTTTAGTTGTAACTAAAGATTTTCTGTTTCCTCAGACGGACCGCAAGATGGGTAGGAAATAAATTTAATGAATAATAATAATAATAATTCCATGCATAGAAATATTTGGCATTTCATCTCCTTTTTTGTGCATAACGAAACCCTAAATTTTTGATATACTCCTCAACCTTTGATATCAGGTTCTCGGAGACAGGGAAAACTAAAGGGTTTTACTGCTGAGGGAGGGGGGAAGTATGATGGATCTTCATAATTGTCCCAATGTCCCAATGGTCATGTGATTCTGATTTCGGTTTTGGGCAACTGGCCCTCTCAATTCCATATCACAGCATCCTGCAGTCACATCGACATCATTTGTGACCTTCACTACTGGCTTCTGACAAACAAAGTCATTGGCAAGAAGTTGGCAAGAGGTCACAAATGGGGATCACACGACCACAGGATGCTATGACCATGTGAGATTTGCCTAACAATACATCTGGAACTGCCACAATCACAGTTGTGCACCTGACATTGCACCATATCATTCCGAGGACAACCTGTACTACTTTAAATCATGATCTACTTTTGAAAAACATATAATATTTGTTATTTCTCCAGAAGCTCAAAATTCACAAGGCCATAGCAGCATGGAAGCAACTATCATTTCAGATGCTGGTGATCAGGTGAGATGTGGAAAGCAGTGTAGAATACAAAATGAAACCTTTGCTTTGGAAAAAAAAATGTCATTGGGAAAGTCAGCAATCTAGTCAAACAGACTTTCTGGCAATCCAGGTTGGAAGAAGGACAAACCAAATGTTGTGGCAACTTCACTTTTGGTGGTATAGTACATTCCAGTGATAGGTTACCAGAACCTTTCCAATGTTTCAGTTTTCTGGTTTCCATAATAATCTTGATTTGGGCTTATTGGATATGAAATTCAGAGATATATGAAACCATAGGTAACTTACTTCTTGCTTTTCTTGATTACTCTTGGCAATTCATAATTTACCCCCTGCTATTTCAGACTAGTTCCTTCAGACATCAGTACAACCCTGATAGTGTGCCTCTACCCCCCACAGAAGGGACAGCTCCTTTGTGCAACCCTGCTCAGGTATGTGAAGTTACACATGTAAAGTGGGCGGTTATTAAGAAAGAGACGTTTCAGGCCAAATAGCTATATTATAATAGGCTATAAACGCTATAAACAGCAAGCCAAGAAAGATATAAATAGAACAATGTGAACCTTTCTAATACTTTTTTAGAATCCTTCTAATAATCCCTCAATGATGGAAAAAAAAGCTCATCTAATCTAGAAAGCACAACATTGGGAAAGATCGATACAATTGAACATTTTGCTGCAGACTAGCCAGGAAGGAAACAATGGCTTTTCTTTGATGCCAGTCTCTTATCCTAGAGCAGTGGGTCTCAACCTTCCTAATGCCGCAACCCTTTAATACAGTTCCTCATGTTGTGATAACTCCCAACCATAAAATTATTTTATGTTTTCTGTATTTTTTCAAAAATATGTGTTTTCCGATGGTCTTAGGCGACCCCTGTGAAAAAGTCGTTCGACTCCCAAAGGGGTCCCGACCCACAGGTTGAGAACTGCTGTCCTAGAGGTATACTTTCTGTATGTATGGAGGAATAGGAGGAAGAGAAATGTATGGGAAAACCTGTGTTCCAATTGTTTAAGCAATCCATTATGGCTTCTCCGTTAAATATAGTTTTGAATGGGTTCATTGGCAAAAAAAAAATGGTTAGAGTTCTGAAACACAGTGTAATGTTGATACTTTTGATAACTATCATTTTGAAGCTGCAACGGTGATAAAATATTGACATCTTAAATGTTCTTATTGCACAGTCAACAATAGATGATCTGAAGGCTATGAAAAATTGCCAATGTTACAAGACAATTCTTTCTTATCAGGTCATTACACCAGCAGCCTCTGGCTTTGGGCATCTGCAACAGAATTTTCAGCAATACTACCCTCATCATCTGCAATACAAATAATCCAGGATACTTCTGTGACTGTTCCCCTGATCAGAAGCCATTTCCTTACCCAAAGATGACAGTTCTATGATCTCTTTGCTACCCTTCCTGTTTACTGGCATTTGAGCTTGTTATCAAAAGGATAACAGCACAAATGTGAACTATAAGCCCCTTTCATTTTTATTTGCTTGGTATTTTTAAAAGACAGTTTTACAGCAAATGATATATAGATGGACATAAAATAAAAAGGAAAGCCCCCCCCCCCCCCTATTTTCTGTCTTCCATTCTAAGAAGGGAGCTGTTAATAGTTTACATTGCCACTTAACAGGTATTCATAATCTATTGCTCAACTGGCTTGAAATTGTAGTCCAAACATATCTGGAGGGTGCTAACTGGGAAAGAACAACACATGTCTTTTTAAAAATAAATGTACATAGGAACTCTTGTATATTTGCTTAAGAATAAATCTCAGTTGAGATCTGTGTAATTTGGGGGCAAATTAAATTATGCTGTATTGAAGAAGAACATATACTTAAACATAGCTATTTGGGAATAAATCTCATTTTTAAAATTTGTATGTTATTTGTTAAGAAGTTGTATAACATACTTAGGGTTTGGTTCCAGCCCAGTATTGTATGAAAACTTATACACACACTCAAAGTCATTTTATGTAGTGCACAATCTTGAAATATTTTACATATCATTCCAGTTATAAAACCAAAAATTTGAAATACATGTTTTCTGAATAAAGTTATGTTTGTTAGTATACTGTTGTACTCTTCATTTCTTCAGTTTTGAATCATCGAAGGTATTTGTATCAATATAGGAAAACGTTTTCCACTGTTGTAGCCCTCAATTTGTGACCTTGTGAACTAGATCGTAAGTGGCACTTTTGATGATTTGAATTTGAGAACCTTGTCCCAGAGTGTACCTGTTCCCCTGACCCCTTTGGAAATTATCTGATGGACGTCACATTGCTGGGAAGCATAGATAGGCTGTATTGTCTTGAGAAAGCTCTGGTCAGCAGTAATCCTATCTGGAATACTTTTTCTGGTAGACCTTTTGTTAAGTGCTTGTAAATTAATCTGTAAAATCATAATCACATTTTTTCTTCTCACTTTGATTTAGGGACTATTCCGCACTGCTGAATTGTCTTTTAATCCTATACAGCATTGACATTTGCTTGATACAAATCGGTTTGTAGTACATTTAAATACCGTGCAAGGTATTCTTTGTCAATTGTCGTTCAACAACACGAGTGAATGAACAATTGTCTTGTGAGTTTCAGTTGCTATCAAAACCACAAGACTTTCAGCAATAACATAGGAAGTGTTGTGTAAAACCAGTAAACATGCTGCCTCTTCTACCAACTATTTGACATTACTGCAGGTTCCCTAACTTAAAGCTGCCACTGAGTTTCCAACTGAGACCTTAAAGTACGTGATATGAAATCCTATACAGCATTGACATTGCTGGCAAACAGGACAAAATTAAATGGCTTCTGTGAAAAGTAATATTAGGGACTGGGAAGTTCTGTTGTAGTTCCTTATAGCCAAATCTGGCACCATGTCATCTGGGAAATGGGTCCCGTCCCCCTGCCCCAGCAAGTTTGCTCATATACATTTCATTGTATTTTCAGACAGATGGCTATCCAACATCTTCTCAAAGACTTCCAGTGTTGGGGCATTCACAACTTCTGGAGGCAAGCTGTTCCACTGATTAATTGTTCTAACTGTCAGGAAATTTCTCCTCAGTTCTAAGTTGCTTCTCCTTGATTAGTTTCCACCCATTACTTCTTGTTCTACCTTCAGGTGCCTTGGAGAATAGTTTGACTTCCTCTTCTTTGTGGCAACCCCTGAGATATTGGAACACTGCTATCATGTCTCCCCTAGTCCTTCTTTCTCTTAAACTAAACATACCCAGTTCCTGCAACCGTTCTTCATATGTTTTAGTCTCCAGTCCCCTAATCATCTTTGTTGCTCTTCTCTGCACTCTTTCTAGAGTCTCCACATCTTTTTTACATCGTGGCGACCAGAACTGAATGCAGTATTCCAAGTGTGGCCTTACCAAGGCATTATAAAGTGGTATTAACACTTCACGTGATCTTGATTCTATCCCTCTATTTATGCAGCCTAGAACTGTGTTGGCTTTTTTGGCAGCTGCTGCACACTGCTGGCTCATATTTAAATGGTTGTCCACTAGGACTCCAAGATCCCTTTCGCAGTTACTACTACTGAGCAAGGTATCATCTATACTGTACCTGTGCATTCTGTTTTTGTTGCCTAAATGTAGAACCTTACTCTTTTCACCATTGAATTTCATTTTATTAGATAGTGCCCAATGTTCAAGTTTGTCAAGATCCTTCTGTATCTTAAGCCTATCTTCTGGAGTGTTGGCTATTCCTGCCAGCTTGGTGTCATCTGCAAATTTGATGAGTTCCCCATTTATTCCCTCATCCAAATCATTGATGAAGATGTTGAAGAGTACTGGGCCTAAAACAGCCTTGGGGTACTCCACTGCATACTTCCCTCCATGTAGATGCAGTTCCATTGAGGACTACACATTGAGTGCGGTTGGTCAGCCAGTTACGAATCCATCTGGTGGTGATGCTGTCTAACCCACATTCTTCTACTTTATCTAGAAGTAGGTTATGGTCTAACTTATCAAAAGCCTTACTGAAGTCCAAGTAAACTATATTGATGGCATTCCTCTGGTCCACTAATTTTGTCACATTATCAAAGAATGCAATAAGATTAGTTTGGCATGATCTGTTTTTGACAAATCCATGTTGGCTTTTGGCTATTACTTTGTCTGCTTCTAGGTGTTTGCAAATTCGTTGCTTGATTATTTTTTCCAGAATCTTTCCTGGTATTGAGGTCAGGCTGATAGGTCTGTAATTTCCTGGATCTATTTTTTTCCCCTTTTTTGAAGAATGGAACCATATCAGCTCTTTTCCAGTCCTCTGGCAGTTCCCCGGTGTTCCAGGATCTCTGAAAGATATAATTCAGTGGTTCTGAGATCTCGTCTGCCAGTTCCTTCAGAACCCTGGGGTTTAATCCATCCGGTCCTGGTGATTTGAACTCGTCTAGGGTAGACAGGTGCTCATTTACCATTTTCTTCCCTATTTCAATTTGTGTTCCTAATCTGATTTTTGTGGTGCTGCTTTTGATAGGTTAGACTGTTTTATCCCTTTGTGTAAAGACAGATGCAAAACATGTGTTTTTGATGTCTTATATCAATGTATTGCTATCTCCTGCTCTTTACTTTGAAGAGCTGTGCAAATTTGTGGTGTTTTGAGTGGATAGTCTGGAGTGTGAGATGCATAAATATGCCAAAAGATATTTTCTATATAGAAAATAGTCATCTAGTCTGCAGAATTCACCACTGAGACTGCTGGGATCTGCTCATGTCCTGAAGGCTTTGGGAAGCTCTGGGAATGCTGCTCATATAGTCATCAAATTTATCTCCAGAGGATGCATGCATATATATTTACAGTACATCTAAGCTTTCCCTTCCCAACCCCAAAAGATTCTGAGCAGGACATGGCATCAACCAAAAACATAATCAATAGTAAATCCAAATTAATGTAAAACAGCCGAAAAAATAATTACGGTACAAAAGCAAAGCAAAAATAAAACCCAAGGTAAGTGCCCATGATGTGAACTGGGACCAAACATATGTTGGAACAACTTGTTTACCAAATTGCAGCAAGAAGAGGCTGCAAATAGTTCTTAGGAAAAAAGTAGCATAAAGTGGGGCCTATTACGGAAAAGGCAGGCCATCTCAGTCATGCGCCATCAACCTCAGTCAGGGCGTGACTGTGAATTTTCAGTAGACTCTTTCCTAATGATCTGCCCAGAGCAGATTTAATTCTGGCAAGGAATTGCCTGATTTATCTCACTGCTGTGCAATTCAGGGTTTTAAAAAATAATGTTCGCCGACTCAGAAACCAATGCAGCAACTTTGGGTGCAATTTCATATTGTGCTCGCTGAGACTTCTGAGTGAGCTCCAAAGACCCCTTGTAGAGCGGGTTTCAGGAGTTCAACTAATGGTGATCAAGGCATGAGTTACTAAAGGCCAAGCTGCCTAATTTCCACTGGCTACTAAGCAGATCACAAGTCAGGAAGAACCTCAAGTCACGAACCCCCTTATTTCTTCTGGAATCACTATAAAATTATTGCCAATGTTTCCATGCTCTCTTTTTAGGCCTGGCAAAAGATGGAATCACTCTTATACAGGAAAAAAAATGAATCTAGCTTATTTTTCTGCTTGATATTAATTTGTCTGACTAATAAAACCACATTTTCAAGACTTCTGAGTATTATTTATGATTACAGGGAGAGAAGGAGCATACTAAATAGAGGCAAACTGGTTTACATGTGCATTGCTTTCATTATGTATGCGGATCAGAACATGTCCCTTGAGTTGCTGAAGTAGCACGCAGATGTATAAAATTTGCATATATGTCCTCCTCCTCCTTGGGTAGATGAGGCATCAAATGCTGGGAGAGGGGAGGAGGCATAAAACGGCATCAAGGTGTGGATAACCCAAATTATTTAATATAATTTTCCCAACCTGAAATCTGGGGACATATGATGATCTCTAACAGCACAGTGAGGGGTTACCTGATGCCAAATTAAACCATTTTTTAAATTGCCTAAGTTCCAAATTAATAAATCTTACATTTGCTTAAAACCATAGATTTATACCACAATTTCCCCAAATTTCAGAAAAATTCCATAAATCTTGTAAGACTGTCGACTGATATATGAAAATATAGTCATTGCTTGATACTTTAATTTTTACAAACATACTTTTAAATTGGGAGACACAGGTAGTCCTTGACTTACCACAGTATGCTTAGTGATCACTCCAGGTTACAATAGCACTGAAAAAAGTGACTTATTTTTCACATTTATGACCGTTGCAGCATCCCCATGGTATTGTGAAATACATTCAGATGCTAGATTCAGATTTCTGACGGTGGCAGGGTCCCGGGGCCATGTGACGTTTTTAAAACTCACAGCATGTGGACACACAAGACGTTTTTAAAACTCAAAGCCTGTGCACAGCACACACTCTTCCAACCCATTAATATTAATATTCTGCTCAGAAAATATGAAATTTTTAACATTAGTTCAGAAAAAGCAAGTGTTGTCTCTCTCTTGTCACCAAGGGAATATGTCAGTGATGCCTACTGCTGCAGGCCACCCTTGGGCTTTTGCAAACTTTTCATTTACATTAACTTGCCACATGTCAAGATATATTACAATGTGATATGGATAACCATAAGCCTGGGGAGGAGAGGTCCCCAGTAGGTTATGGGCATTGCTTATGGCTGGCTACCCTTGGCATTCCAAAAGCCTTGTTGGATATTCTTTTCTTTTTACTTTAATTGAAGAAACAAAACATTAAAATATGAAATTATAAGTCAAAAAAAGAAATAAACCTGAGATGAAAATAAACGCTACAAAGACTCTTTTAAAAATCACAAATATTTAAGAGCTTTTGATATGTGACTGGGTGCAGATCTAATCTTAAGGAAAAATGCAAACATATTAGATATTTGATTCAGAACAATACTGGTACAAACTTTATTAGAAAAAAAAAACATTGTTTGTATAGCTAATAAAAAGCAATGAGAAATGAATAGTCCTGTACTTAATTTCAGAATTCTTTGATATTGTTTTAACTTTTTGGCCAGATCTATTTTGCTAACTTCTTCTAGGCTACAGAATCGTGAAACAAATATTTTTAATGTTTAATCAGTGTATATCGGAGGTGGTATTCAGCAGGTTCTGATCAGTTCTGGAGAACCGGTAGCGGAAATTTTGAGTAGTTCAGAGAACCAGTAAATACCACCTCTGACTGCCCCATCCCCATCTATTCTCTGCCTCCCAAATCCCAGCTGATCTGGAGGAAATGGGGATTTTGCAGTGTCCTTCCCCTGGAGTGGGATGGGAATGGAGATTTTACAGTATTCTTCCCTTGCCACGCCCACCAAGCCACATCCACAGAACTGGTAGTAAAAAAATTTGAATCCCACCAGTGGTGTATATGCATTAGGAAGTATAGAAAATAGATAGCAGGACTCAATGTGAATGATTGTTGGAAGATATTCTCAATTTTCCTTCCTTCCTTCCTTCCTTCCTTCCTTCCTTCCTTCCTTCCTTCCTTCCTTCCTTCCTTCCTTCCTTCCTTCCTTCCTTCCTTCCTTCCTCCCTCCCTCCCTCCCCTCCCCTCCCCTCCCCTCCCCTTCCTTGCCAATAGACGTGGAATTGGATTCCTATACTGCAGTGGTGGGTTCCAGATTCCATCGCAACCAATATGCTGCGACAGGGCTGGGCGTCCACCATGTGCATGCGCGCTGCACGCACATGTACACCCACCACCCGTGACGCTCCAGCTGCTTGGTGGGGTGTTGTGCAAGTGCCGTACGCTCCTTGTGCGTGCGCAAATGGCCCATTTGAGTCAAATACAGGTAAGGCGGGTGGGTGGGCCCTCCTGAGCACCGTAGCAGGCACTGGTATGCCTGTACCGTGGCGTACCGGCCGTAACCCACCACTGCTATACTGCTGAGAATCTGTAGCAACCCTTCCAAACCTAACACCATATTGGGATTAAAGAATCCAATATTCCCATCCAGCATCTGGGAATCTGGAAGATATAAGTATGGGAAAATATTGTACTTTATAGGCAGGATATTGTGCACTTCATATTAAAAATATGAAAACACAGAACACAGAACAACACAGTTGGAAGGGACCTTAGAGGTCATCTAGTCCAATTCCCTGCACAAGCAGGAGAGTCTATCATTTCAGACAAGTGGTTGTCCAGTCTCTTCTTGAAAGCCTCCAGTGATGGGATACCCACAACTTCTGAAGGCAAGGCATTCTGCTGGTAGGTTGGTCTCACTGTTACCTAATTTCTTCTTAGTTCTAGGTTGCTTCTCCTCTTGATTGGTTTCCATCCATTGGTTCTTGTCTTGCCTTCTGGTTCTGGAAAATTAGTTTGCTCCTCTCATCTTTGTGACAATCCCTCAAATACTCAAACACTAATAGCATATCTGCCCTAGTCCTTCTTTTCACTAGACATCCACAATTTCTACAACCTTTCTTCATATATCTTAATCTTCAGCCCCTTAATCATCTCTCCTGCTCTTTTTGGCACTCTTTCCAGAGTCAGAACTGCTTTTTAAATCCCTTCGACAAGAAACTATGCATAATTAATCTGTTCCTCCTTATCATAAATGTAGCAAGGAGTTATTCATAGCAATGGAAGTCCTTGCCATGATTGTCAGAAATCTTTAGCATTTGGGCAGGCCAACTCATATAACTTCACACACTTTTTTTTTAAAGGGCTAGAAATATAATATTTTGAGAATGGAAACAGAGAATCTCAGGAAATAAATTCTTTTCCGTAAACCACATGAGACAGATGTTCTAATTTCAGGCTCTAGTAAAATCTCAGCATCTACCATTTGGGGCAAGTTGCTTTGAGGCTCACTTTTAAAATATAAGCAAGGTTGAAAGGGAAAGCAAAAAGATTTATTGAATGAGCGAGGGCATAAAGAACAACTACCATTCACAAGTTTTATTTCACTGACAGTAGTATATTTTAATGCAGAAGCAGGCAATTTCTTTGATTGTTAAAAAACAATTAAGACACCCGAAAGCTGCATATGAGGAAGGGGGGAAAGGACGAATGATGATATGATGGTGTTAGACAAATGGTTAAGACGGATTGGAAGGATTGTTTCTGTGGTGGTGGTTTTTAAGTGTTATATTTGCAAAGCCATTCTAAAGACGTGTATGTTTTCCCTCTTGGGTGGAAAAAACAAGAAGCACCATTTATACATAAATAATAAGCTGCATTCATATGTGCAGAAAGACATCAAGTTTAACTCTGGGCCATTGTGGAGATTGTGTCAGCTTCTGTTTACCTAGCGATTCATTGAACTGTATAAATTTAACCAGAAGTGCGTAACATTTTGCATGATTGTGGACTGAATGTGGTTTGCTCATCTCTGCTTTAACAGATATTGTAAAGAAATAGAAGTGCAATGAGGTTCAGTGTAATACATATTTGATCACAAAAAGCAACTACTTGGAATCCCCAACTTACATTAAGAACCAAGATCACGAACAACTTAAAATCCTTGAATCCTACTCTTAGATTAATTCTGATTGAAAACCATAAAGAGATGTTTGCGGTAGCCATGGTACATTGCACTTAAAGCTAAAGGGCAATCAAGTACTAAACCAAGGCAGGTTGAAAGCCGTTTCTCTGGGTACTGAAGATCAGAGAATAGAGTTTGCGAAGATTCTTCAATAGCAACTTCTCAGCAGCCCCACCAGACTGCAGTACTGTAAGATTCTCATGACAGTGATTCTCATTAAAAAATGATGAGGGTAGAAGAAGCCTGTGGCCATGCCGATATTACTGCCCTGCAATGCTCAACTGGCACGATCAACATAGGCAAAATTGAGAGATGTTGGGTTTTGTTGCAATTCAGCAATGTCTGGAGGGATACATGTTTCTCACTCTTGCTTTAAGATTTAAGGCTAGCATAAAAGCTACATACTTATTTACATAGATAAATACACAGTAGACCTTCATTGCTTGATGTAGTGTCTGTATTTGCCCCGAGTCTATTCTCAACAGAGGTGGTAGATGTGGCTTTGTGAAAAAATGGAAGAGCCTCTGTATCCTAATCATTGCATTCAGAGGAACATTTCAGATTATATCACTTGCATGACAAATTACATTTGGCTGGATTTTTTTTTCTTGTATTCAAACTTGCTGTTTTAAGAATTGATAATAAGAGTCTAAATAAAATATATCTATGGTTAATAATGTAGAATAAGGCACTATTCAGATCTCTTCTTCTGATACAGATTCGGTAGATGAGATTTCAGAAAGAAGCCCCTCAGGAAAAGATTTAAAGTTTTGTTGGAAACAGAATATTCTGATTTGATTTTAGGCAGGAGTGTTATCTAGCTAATTCTACCCTATGGATATAATGTTATTTTTTTCCCTTTTGCATGAATTGCTCTAGAATTGTTCTAAGGGGTGTGCATAAGCCAGGGGTGTCCAAACTTGGGAACTTTAAGACTTGTGGACTTCAACTCCCAGAATTCCCCAGCCAGCATGGCTGGCTGGGGAATTCTGGGAGTTGAAGTCCACAAGTCTTAAAGTTCCCAAGTTTGGACACCCCTGGCATAAGCGCACCAATGTGCCTACCGTCCCTGTCCTAATGTTCCTTTTTATTCGTATCCATTTCATGTATTCAAAACCATGTTTATACTTATATATGTTATCTAATAGATGCTTGATGAAATAAATAAAACAAAAAATAAAAGAATTAAGGTCTCAGAAGGGGCTCCTTGCTTTGGTGGTTGTATGTTCAAAGAAAGCAGAGGGGAAAAGTAGAGCTTATATGAAAAGAAGCTTATAAGCAGTCCCCTGTATCACCAGTAGGGGGCGGAGAGCAGATGTATGAAAGCAGCATGCTGGTAGAATTAGGAACTGTAAAAAAGAGCAAATTTTTATTATATATGGCTGAATAACTGCCCCATTTTTCATTGACAATCTGAAGAGGGATCCAGTGCTGGGCCACCAAGCTCCCTGCTTTTTCCTCCCGTGAATGTTCCTGTGGATGTTTTGGTCTGTACAGTAGGAGGTAGTTTTTCTTGTTACTCCAGTGAAAAGTGTGCTCCAATTGCACAGACACCATGACCTTCTAATGCATCTCAAGAGATCTCAGCCAAAGATCAGGACCAACGTGAAAAAATATGTATGCTTGGCTTGTTCCATTTCAGACCCACTGTGGTGGCTATATCTCTGGATATATAATGCAACTCACCTCACAGGGTTCTTGTTATGAGGACTATAGGAGAACGAAGGTGCTGTCATTGGATTTGTTCACCACCTTGAGTTATTTGTAAAAGTAATAAAGGCGGGATATAAATAAATAAATATGTAAACCCACAATAATTCAAACTCGATTGCAGAAAATACAACTTCAGCAACAGAGTGGTCAACGCCTGGAATGCTCTACCTGACTCCGTTGTTACAGCCTCAAACCAGTGGTGGGTTTATTTTACTACCAGTTTGCTCGTGCAATCATGCAATTGTGTGACGCTTTTGCACATGCAGAACTGGCAGCAACCCACCTCTGCCTCAAAGCCTCACAGCTTCAATCTCAAACTGTCTACCGTGGATCTCACCCCATTCCTAAGAGGTCTATAAAAGGGGCATGCATAAGCGCACCAGTGTGCCTGCTGTTCCTATATTACTGTCCCCATTTATCAGTACTTCCTTCCTTTGTTCATGTTTATGTTCATACATATACTTGTTATCTTGTACATGTTTGACAAATTAATAAAATAAATAAATAAGTAATAATTAACCAACAATAAAATCCTTCAGTATACATATCTAATTATCAGGTTGAGAACACACATATAAACTTGCACATTTACACAAAGCTACTTTATAGACAATCAGATGTCTGAAAGATTTCTAGGTTAGTAATTTTTCTACCTTATTAGTCTTCTTTGCAAAATAATTTGTTTTGTTTTGTGTCATAAAGAGTCTTTTGTCATGTAAGAATTTGAAACAGTGTAGTCCAAACAGCTTTAGCATTTCATAGAGAAGCTGATTTAAAACCATCCAGTGAGGGTGTTTAATAAATGTTGCTGCTACTTAGGAACTGTGCTAAACTGAACTCTCTGCTGTTTTTCCTTACCTCATAATTTTCAGTACAGTACAGGAAGTTTCAGACAAAGCCACTTCCCCCAGTGATAAAGAACACCATGGTCCTTGCTGGTAAATACTATTTTGTTAGCATTATTGATGTGTTACCAATTGAAATTGTGAACCTTAGGAAACAAAAATATAACCCAATTACCATTTTCAGCTCTAGAATATAGAGAAGAATGAATTTAAGTAAGGCTTACATACTTCTGTCTTACACATAACAGAAGTAAGGGGGGAGAGAGAGAGAGAGAAGAGAAGAGAGAGAAGGAGATTAAGATTTCTTTTTATGGTTTTCTTTTTATTCCAAGATAAAAAGAAAATTCATCCGTAATGCAGCATTTCTATGCTGGAAATCCCAAGTTCCTTATTTAATGAAAAGCAAAACAGAAAGCAGAAAAGGAAGATGTCTACAGCCTGAAAACATCATTTTCTCACATTTTCACTCTTTCCCTAACATGGGGCTCTTCAAAATTGTTGGATGGTAACTCCCATCACTAGCCATGCCGGAGTTGTGCAAGGTATCTGGATCAGAAGTGGTATTCAGCAGGTTCTGACCAGTTCTGGAGAACCGTTAGCGGAAATTTTGAACAGTTAGGAGAACCGGTAAATACCATCTCTGACTGGCCCCGCCCCCATCTATTCTCTGCCTCCCGAGTCCCAGCTGATTGGGAGGAAATGGGGATTTTGCAGTAACCTTCCCCTGGAGTGGGGAGGGAATGGAGATTTTACAGTATTCTTCCCCTGTCAGGCCCACCAAGCCACGCCCACAGAACCGGTAGTAATTTTTTTTCAATTCCACCACTGATCTGGATAGCACCAGACTGAGGGAGTCTGATCAAATAGTATTGGCAAGTTTGATTGAAGATATAATTAGATTTGCTGGGAGATTTGGGGATGCTTTACAGTTGAGAAAGATGGATTTTTCATTTGTGATTGTTTAGCAAGGAGATTGTTTACCATTGCTAGCAAGGAACTCCCGGTAGCCCTAACTGCATTGAATATGAAGAAAGCTTATGATACAATCTTGGTGTGTGTGTGTGTGTGTGTGTGTGTGTGTGTGTGTAGGTATTACTCAATTCTAGTACCAAAGTAAATCCCTGAGCTCATTTGATTTTTGCACCTGACTCTGCTTTCTGGTGAATATTTTATTCTAACTATAACAAGAAATAGAAAGAGAATCCCCTTGTTAATAGACAATTTCTTATAAATCCATTCACATCACAGAATCTACATTTTTTTGGCTAATGCTATTTATTTATACCTTCAGATTAACTGATGGAAGAGTAAAATGGAAAACTGTATCAGCTAGTCATATTTACATATTTATTCAAAAACACACTGGGTCTTACTCAGACCCCAATGAATAGCTAATTGCAGCTTTTATTCTAATGTATAAGCTACTAAGGCCAGTTAGGACAGTTTCTTATCAATCATCTTGAAGCTTTAAAAAAATGCTTGGATTTTCAGGACAAAGAAACCTTAGTAGTCCCTTTCAAAAAACTATTGCCATCAAATCCTGGCCATTTTTTCATCCAACACAAGGTGTCTCTCTTTACTTTAGAAGACAACACAGCTGAGTCTCCAGAATGGCAATAAGTAAACAAAATATTGGGTATAAAACTGCACAGGATAAAACTGTCTCAGTTCCAGGTGGCACAACTTCTTTATGCCCTCTAATGAGGAATACACAAAACCATTTACAAATCATAAACTGTTTGATATCATTTTTGAGGTGTAAGATGTTTCTATTTGGTTACCTCATTAGATTCTTCCCCTTGGCTAAGTTAAAGTAATTTCCTCTGGAAAAAAACAGCATATGTGCATAGTTTTCATTGTGAGGCCCTACATTTTATCACAAAGAAGGCCAGAGAGTGGAGTTGTTCTTACACATTTAGCGCATATCAACTTAAGGACGATGATAGTGGTTTATCCTACCATCAAACTTAACAGCCTTATACCACATTTCTCTTAAATGTAAAAAGGGGCTGAAACAAATTTTTACAGAGTTATACCTATGAGATTGGCTCTCTCTCAAAACTTGGTTTGGAAGCAGCTGATTTGCTGGTTGAGGGCTTTTCATAAGCTGATCCTGAAGATCCTAGAACTGAAAAGAGTTACAAGAGAAATGGGATCACCCAGAAATGATCTATGTGATCAAAGATCAGGTAAGTAACAAATCATGTCTTTCCAGTACTTGCCAGCCCTCCATGTCCTGCTGCCAAAATCAGAACAGACCTGGAAAACAGTGCCCAGAGCAACCTAAAATAAAGGATAGCAGTTGGATAGATCTCAACCCCTGATTATGTTAGCTATACATTTATTTCATTATTCACAAAACATTGTAGATCATAGCAATAGCCTAAACTGTCATGGGAAAAGAGGGAAAACACCAGCTGTATAATAAAATAGTTAAAGACAAATTGCAGTAAGTTAGAGGTAAGAAAAACACATCATGGAGACATGCCTTTTAAAAATGTTTAGCATGGCATCTTTATGCTGTAGCTGGAGAAATGTGTGGATAAATCACTCTCAATCATTGACTGGATGGATCCAATTGAAAATATGCTTACATGTATAACAATACTTATATAAGAGGACCCCTTGTGGCTCCTGAAATTAAGGTCACTGGTTGCAAGATACATGGCATTAGTATGGCAGAATGGTGTAGTGACTATCAGCCCTGTAAAAATAATCAGATTAAGAAACAGACACCGCATAGACCTAAAGCTACTTTTATTAGAACAGGGTGAATCTGCTTTCTTTCATTTTCATTTGGATGTTGGGAGCTGGAATACTATCAATTCAGAAGCAGCACAGATTACTGTATTTTTTGCCCTATAAGACTCACTTTTTTACTCCAAAAAAGAGGGTGAAAATCTGGGTGTGTCTTATACACCGAATGTAGCCACCTGGGTCATCTAAAAATGGGGCAGGCAAACACCAGTGAGGAAGAAAGCGATGACAATGACTGCGTGGATCTGTCCTTCCTCATTTCTGATAGCAGCGAAGAAGAGGAATTCTTGGGGTTCAAATAAAAACATTACAGCCTTATTTTTGTTACTTTCACTGTTTACTGACTTTACTGACTGTTAATGAGAGTAAAGATAGTTCTTAATATGTTACATGGTTGACATAAAATTGTTCTTAAACTGCTGTTAACTTTATACAGTTGATATAAAATATTTTACTACAGTATTTGATTCAGAATCTTTTTTTTCCAGATTTTCCTCCTTTAAAATTGGGTGCGTCTTATATTCCGGAGCGTCTTATAGGGCGAAAAATACGGGTATACATCTTTCAGAACATGAGTGTATGTTTTTAGGATTATTTATATTCCTAGCTACATTATAAACAATAAGTAGCCCTAGGTAGTGGATAATTATGCTCTTATAATCTCTTTTATATGCCAGCAAAACATGGACACTAGCCTCACAATCAATACAAAAGCTATGAGGGTCGCAAAGAGCCATGGAAAGATACGTGCTCAGTATCACAAGATAGAAAGACCTGCAAATGGATTAGAGAAAAAACAAAAGTATACGATGCCATCAAAAGAGTAAAATAATTGAAATGGAAATTGGCTGGTCACATAGCAAGAAGAGCTGATGGCAGGTGGACTAAGGCAGTCATAAAGTGGATCCCACTTGATAAAAAAGCATCTACCAAAGAGACCTAAAACAAGATGGACCGATGACATCAGCAAGTATTGCAGGCCCAACCTGCAAAGGGAAGTTCAATACTATATTGGTTGGAAACATGAGGAAGAAGTCTTCTTCCTGCAGTGGATAGACAATGGCTAAAATGGCGATGATATGAATCTCTTTTATAGTCAGAATATGTTCATTTAAACAGTTTATTCTGATTGGAGCTATGTCAGCGTGGTGTTAAAATGCTGGACCAGGGTCTAGTAAATCCAGATTCAAATTGACTCCCACATTCAAGTTGACTCCCAATCCTGAAAATTCACTGAATAACTTGCACCATCAATTTCTCTCCCATACGGTTCTTATTGGGGGGTGGGGAGCAAGTGCTATGAATGCTATGTTGAATTGTTGGAGGAATGATGGCATATAAATCTACCAAATAAATAGTAAATTTACTGGTTTTTTATTTTTTACTAGCACATGTAAGAATATAATAAAAATTCTGTTGAAGTTGGCCAAAGATTCATCTAGTGCAGTTTTCTGTATCATGCAAGTAGTCAACCTTCCTAACATTCATAAACAGAGACAAATAGCCAGTAACCACTTCCATGCCACATCCTGTTTCTGAAAGGCATCTACAGCCATGAGAAAGAGTGGTGATTCCCTACTTAATAAATTTGAGTAGTCCCCTTTCAAGTTATTAGAACTGATGTCCCTCACCATAGGTAATAACAGCGAACTTCATATTTTAAACCAAACATTGTGTAAAGAAATACTAGTCTTGAATTTTCCCACATTTAGTTTCACTATTTGACATTTCTAACATTGTGAACAAAGGGGAAAAAATAACTCTGCCCACATTTTCCAGCTCATGCCTGGTTCTTTAGATCTCTAGATTCTTTAGTAGAGCTTTAGAGCAGGGGTGTAAAACTCACAGCCCGGGAGCTGGATGTGTCATGTCCTGGATGTGTCCACTCCCAGTTTAGCAAAGGGGGACAGAGTCACGACGCGTCACATGACGATAATGTGATGCCATGAGTTTGACACCCTGCTCTAGAGCGTTTTCCTTATATACCTTCTAAGTTAAAACACATAATAATAATAATAATAATAATAATAATAATAATAATAATAATAATAATAATAATAATAATAATAATAATAATAAATATTTATTTCTTAGCCGCACCCTCTCCCGAAGGACTCGGGGCGGCGTACAATAAAACATATAAAATACATATCTAGACAAGACATACATATAACAAAGACATATACCAAAACATGTACAAGGAGGAGGTGGGCTGATGAATAAAAACAATTAAAATCACAATATTTAAAAACCCCTAAATAAATGAATAAAATTAAATTACCCAAATAAAAAACCCGTCAGGAGCGATTTAGTTAGATCATAGTTGAGCCAGGCCAGCTACTTGGAATAGGTGGGTCTTGAGCTTTACACGGAAGGAGCGGAGGTCAGAGGTATTCCTAATATCCGGAGGGAGGTCATTCCACAGGGCTGGGCCCGCCACAGAGAAGGCTCTACTCCTAGGCGCCGCCCCCCGACACTGTCTGGTGGACGGCACCTGGAGGAGGCCCTCTCTGTGCGAGCGGATTGGTCGCAGGGATGTATGGGGCAGAATACGATCCCGCAAGTAACTAGGTCCTGAGCCATGGAGTACAATAATGTACTCTATTATTACTTGGGAGTTGTAATATTTTTTTTATTTCCCTTGTCTACATATTTCTAATTCTGAAATAGTCTTGTGCTATTTTGGAGATGCACTGCTAAGAAAAGCTAGCATTTATTTATTACAATATTGGCTATTTTATTTTCAATTTTCTTCCTAATATGCCAGTTCAATATTAAGAACATGTAAAAATGCCCTGGTGTGACATTTTCACTGAGCTATCACCATGACTCCAGGTCCCCTTGTTTTTTTTGTTTTTTTTAATGTATATGCACTATCCAATGCATTGTACAGTGTGTGTTTGTGTGTTTGCTCTTGCTTCCTTTGCACACCCTCTATTATTTTAATGCCCATTTACCAATTTGAAGACATTCTTTTGAGACTATTTGCAATCCCATTCATAAATAATTTGGAATCAGCGGCAAACTTGGACACCTTCCAATTCATCCATAATACCAATTCATTTGTAAACAGGTTCAAAAGCAGAGATCCTTCTGGGGTCTTAGTTTAAATGCACCCCTTTCAATTCTCTGCTTTCCTGTTTTGGAGCATTTTTTGAGAACTACATTGCACAAATATTCCAGATCTCTGGAGTTGGGTGAGGGAAGAGCTTGCAACAGCTGATCCATCTTTTCAATCAAAATATATCCTACCTGCTGAAATGGACATATTCTGCATAATATAAAGAAATGTGCAGGTCTCTTGAAAACCTTCAATGATAATTACAACAGAGAAATGCAGCTTTCAAAAATGTTTTTAAACTAACATTCTTGGAAAAATCTTGAGAAAATCAAGAAGGGAAATTTAGGTCTGCATTCCCCAGGCAGCCAAGCAAGATTTATTTTATTTTATATTAATATTATTTTATTTAGTTTTTTGGCTATAAATTGCTTGAACCATCTATTGTAGTTTGGTAATCATATTTATAGTTTTATATTGACACAACAAATTACGTTTATTACATATGGTAGATATGGCATAGCAAAATCCAGCTTAATGAACCAAATGAACTCTGATTGTTCTTTGGCTAGTCATTGGTCATTTTTGAAAATTATATTTAGTCTGAATCGTGAAGAATTTCAATTTATTATGAACAAACTTAATTTCTTCCTCTTAGCTTCCTCTTGATTGCTGGAATGGTTAAGTCACTTCCATGATTCTATAGTGTCAAAATCAGAAATTCAATCTTATTTCCTGCTTAACCAGGTGGAATTTGAAACTAAAAACAAATCCTGCTGCTGCCTTCTTTCTTCTGTCTTGCATTTATGTCCTTGAAGGAATATTCTTGGAATATTCTGAGTCAGTGATGGGCTGCTGGTGGTTGGACCGGTTTGCCCAAACTGGTAGTTCCGAGCACTGGCTGGCCCTGCCCACCTGCCCCGATACTATCCAGTCCTAGATATCTCACTTTCCAGCTGGCTCATCCTGCCTCCCCAGCCAAGCTGATTTGCGTGCCTCTCCAGTTCTACTAACCGTAGCTGACCTAGCAGTTGTGCGGGAAGATGCCCCCATCTAAAAAGCCTATTTTAGGGGTTGAGTGCAAGTGCGGAAGGTGTATGCATGTAGCGTATGCACATGTGCACATTTTTGGTGAACCGGTTGTTAAAGTATGTGCAGCCCACCTCATTTCCACCTTGATAGTATAAAATTGTCCTAAATGCCAGAAGAGCAGAAATGGCTAATACTTAGATTTAGAAAACAAAAACAGTATCCTTGTTACTTGGGTTTTTTTTTTCTTTTGAGAGAAATTTGGCATATTTTAAAAATTGTTTATATGTCTTCAACAGCTGCTTGCACTTTAGATGTTGGCAAGCAACAATCAGATTCCTTCTAATTTCTATGTAAAAGGTGCCAAAGCAAAAAGCATGCCAAAGAATACTTTTTACCTTCTTAATAGGTTGACAGCACTCGGCTTCCAAGCAAGCACTTGCTGGACTATTGCTTTAAAATTTAAATAGCAAGGATCAGAAGAAACTTTGATCAGACCCTGCACTTTTATTTGCAGATCTACATCTAGCTCATCCCCACTGCCAGTGGGCAGCCAGAGCTTCTACAAAACTCAGCTTGGAAGGCCGGTTTTAATCTTCCTGCAGAGCCTATTTCATCAGTCGATTCACTCAGGCAGGTGAAAGCACTGTGCTGGCTGCACATCAGCTGAAAAAGAAACAATATTAGCATTTCTTTTTCATGGCTGAGAAAAAAAAATCGTCTGCAGAGCTTATTGTGAAGCTTCTTTTTAAATCCTGTGAGCCACATTAAAAAAGCACAGGAACCACAGGTTCTCACCTTTTGTGTTACTGCTGTCATTTAAGAAGAAAATCTCAAAGCCAGATATTTATATTGTTAGAGAGATATAATCTCTTTTGGTTGGGTTGGGTGATTACATGAAATTTGAAGCCACACTAGATCGGTTGAACTGATGGCTACTTTTTTGCCTGCACACTTCACGTCTTGTCCTATCTGGATAGTGAGGTGTAAATTCCTGTGCAGTAATTTGGATACTGCATTGTTTTGGCGTTCACATTCTCTAGGACTTTACAAATAATTTATTAGCCAACAAAGTAATGATCTCAGTTCCACCTTAGAGTCCAAGCTCAATAGAACAAAGAGGATTTGAACTGAAGAGACATACCGTAAACCAGGTGTGTCAAACCCCCTTTGTTAAACCAGCTGTGGCTGTGGCCAGCACGTGAGGCATCCGGCCCATGGGCTGGGAGTTTGACAGCCCTGCCTTAAACTGATATTGGGTCTAGATCTGTCTATCTCCAGAATCTCATAGACTGGGATGGGTGTGATACACAAATAGTCCTTGACTTACGACCACAATGTCATGATTTCGAGTAATGCTCCCAACTAATTCAAGACTCCGAGGTCCTGGCTTCCTCAAAAATCCTGTTTATTAGGTACATCATATTTGCATAGTCAAATGTGAAAGCAACACTGAATAATTCCCGCTTTTTTGGTATAATTAAAGAATAGATACTGGCCACCACCCTCTTGTGTCACAGGTCATGTTAGCCAACCAAGCAGGTGATGGACGTCTCATCACCTAAGCCAGTGACAGCTAATCTTTTTGTTGTCACATGCCAAAAGCGTGCATGCACACCCATAATGCAATGCACACACGACACCCCATGTGTCCCACCCCCAACATGCATGCATCACCCTGCCACCGTGCATGTGTGTGTGACCCCCCATGCTCCCTCCGCCCCGTGCATGCGCATGTGATCACCTGAATGTGCCCCACCCCCACACAGGCACATGTGATCCCCTTGCCCATGCATTTCCTGCATGTGCCCCCACCCCCACGCATGCACGGCAGAGATTTGAAAACCAGCTGGCTGGTGGGAGGCGCACGCACATGCATGATATAGCTGAGCTGGGGTGATGGCTCGCATGCCCACAGAGAGGGCTCTGTGTGCCACCTGTGGCACGCATGCCATAGGTTCACCATCATGGACCTAGGCCACATTGATCTAGCCTTGGTTGACACACAACTGACCTCAGAATTTCTGTTGCTAAGTGGGACATTTGTTAAGTGAGTTTTGTCCCACTTTATGACCTTTCTTGCCACAGTTGTTAAGTGAATCACTGCAGTTGTTAAGTTAGTAACATGATTGTTAAGTGAATCTGGCTTCCCCATTGATTTTGCTTGTCAGAAGGTTCACATGATTCTGGGAGTTGAAGTCCACAGGACTTAAAGTCGCCAAGTTTGAGAAACACTGATTTAGAGTCACGTTTAAAACTGCTATTTGCTAGAAAAACACTAGAAGAGGAAATGTCTAATTAGATAAATTGGGAATGTTCATTCCTATTTGTTTCCTCCGCTACATTGTTTAGGTCACCTTGAAGATGTATGGCCTTCAGTTCCCAGAATTCTATAAGCAGCATGTTGTCTGAGGAATTCTGGGAGTTCAAATCCACACATCCTCAAGCTACCAAAGTTGAAAAAGACTGGTTTAGATCATGGGCTGCTAACCTTAAACACTCAAAGAGCCACAAAGGTCCTAAACAGAAGCCCCCCTTTCAATTCAGGAGCCGACCAGAAGTCCAATTCCCCTATCATAGACTCTCCTCCTAGAGCAGCATCCCTTTTCCTCTGCTGATTGGAAGTCTGGTTCCCCCACCATAGAGTCCCCATCCTTTTTCCTCTACCTGTCCTAACCAAAAGCCCTATCAATTATGCTGCTGACTGGCGACAGGGAGCTGCAGCAGAGGGATGAAAGAGCCACATGGGGCTCCAGAGCTGGGGGTTGCTGATCCCTGGTTTAGATCATGGGCTGGCAACTAGTTTTGCAGTTGGACCTGCACTTTTCTGAACAACTTTCAGCAGCTGAGAATTGCTGAACATCATATATCTTTGCCATGTCCCTATGCAACAGTTTGCCATCAAATTTCAACATTATGATTTGGGGGTTTCTGAATTTGCATGTCTGGAGTCTATTTGCTCACCCCTCCAGTTTAGGCCATGACATTCATGCAGCTTTCAAGAGTATATTAATAAGGTTGTTTTTCCATGTTCATTTAGGTGGAGGGCTACCAAATGGAAGAGTTTCACAGTGCAAGAATGTGGTCCCTCTCCCTTTGCACCTGCTAACTGCCTGGTAGAGCAATGTCTTTGGGCAATACCTCTCCAGTGCCCTCTAGCAGTGCCTAAAGAACAGCTATCCCCCCCCCTCCAACAAGATATTATATTACTCCTCATAACAATTTTTGAAGCATTGAATGGATTAAAAATGCAGCCATGTGGCTCTTCTCATCCACTGTTGGAAGGCAGGCATTGAAGAACAGTTGGGTTCTACTCCACTTCATCTGTCTCTTTGGCTTGCATATACTGTATATCTGTGATAAGGCTGTAGACCAGGGGTGTCAAAGTTGCATCGTCAAGTTGTTGTCACGTGGTGTATAGTGACTTTCCCCCCCTTTGCTAAAACGGGGGTGGGGGTGGCCAGCGCATGATGCATCCAGTCCGTGGGCCGTGAGTTTGATACCCCTGCTATAGACACTCAGTTTCTACTATCACTGAAAGACCTCCCCTAGCTCATTGTCTTGATACTTTACACATGAATGGGATAAATTGGCAGAAGGAAAATTGAAGGACCCTCTGCCTCTTTTCATATTAAAAAGAAAAAGTTGGTAGGAGCCTGCAGAAGTACTTCCCTCCCCATGTGTAATTTAATTTCAGGTCCCCCAAGGTTTCCTAATAAGTATGGCAAAAGTGTCTTAGAGATCACATAAACAGATCAAATCCCTTCAGGATTCTTGGATGCCGTGACGCTGTTTCCTATATAGCCCCAAGATATGCCAGCAGCTATGGACTTTGGATCTTCATTATTCACTCAACTGCCTCCTCTACAGCCTCTTCTCTTCCAGGCAGAATCTTTAAATCAGACTTTGTGACACTTAACTTGTGACTGATGTATTAGATTCTGATCGTTCTTTTTAAATGTTCCATAAGGCAAAGGGATGGCAATCCAAACTGAAATTATTGTTTCAATGAGGTGGAAAAACCCTACAGCTAGAGCACTCTCTCTTTTGTTCCCTACGCATCCACCTATGTGATCTGAATCCTCAATGGCCATTCATCTTATTCACTTAATGATCCATTGCAGGAAACAACTTCAAACTTCTGTGTCTCACTGAAACATGTATGGGCCATAAATATTCATCAGTCTCTCTCTTCCCCAGGGCTATTCATCACCCTAGCTTGGAGGGTTCTTAGGAGCCCTGATGCTTGGCAGGCAAGAAACTCCTCAATGGAGCAGCAAAGGATGAAACATTGGAGAAGTCAGCCCACCTACACTTTGCTTAAGATCTCTTGCCAGAGGCAGAGTAGACCAAAGTTGTATCTTCTTTCTCTTCCTTTTCAAGTTCCCTCAAGAAGATAAGCCTGAAGATAGAAAGTTGCAGCCTGAGGATGTGTTCAGATTAGCTTTTTGTTGCCCCAAAATGTACACTGCTTCTGAACATAGAGTTTCATGTTCATGGCACTACCACTAACTGTATTGTTCCTCCATTAATTTGTAAACCATTGATTAGAAAAATACAACTGAGATGGGAAAGCTATAGTTAGGAATCTTAAACCTCTAGAGATTCCCTGAATCAAATTAGATAATTTGGTGGGAACAAGGAATTTTGATGCTTCATTCCTTCATTATGCTTTCCAGATGTATAGATTGCCATTATAGATAGACTGTATTTAAAAGATTATATGGAAGAGGAATATGTTTTATTAAACAGGATTGGATTTATTTGAAAGTGAATTTAAAAGTGACAGGCTAAAAAATATGAAAAAGATACAGTATTACACAGGATATACAAATGGAACCATCTGATGTCTTAACAATTAAAATTGATATATACAAATAAGAAACCAAAAGAAAGACCTGGATAACTTTTCCATTTGATTCACAAGAGAGACTTGTGTTAAAGTTTTGAAGAATTTTGTGAGAAGGGACAAAGAATAAAATGAAAAGAAATCAAATTCTTTGATATTATTTAAAGGGTAAAGAGATAAAGATTATTGAAACAATTACATTGGAATAAAAACAAGGCTTCTTCTTTTTAATGGCCACGTGCATATTAAAAATGTTTCCTTGCTTTTGGTTTCTCACTGTGCTAAGAATGCAAAATGTATTTTTTGTGAAATGAGTACCTCAACCATACTGTCATCAATTATGCGTTCTAATTTTAGTATCTGAACTTGATGTAATCTCAGAAGTTGATTTACTTTAACTTTTAACTCTTGATAAATTATAATTTACTGATGCAATTGCTAAAATGTTATCAACTGGTAATATAATTTATGAAAGAATGGCTTGTCTTTGGCCCAATACATTGGCCCAGAATCCTTTAGCTTGGAAAAATAAAATATATTTGAAAGGCATGAAGTATGTAAATGAACCTTATAAAACAACTCAATTATTACAGGGTTGCAGTGGAAGTGAGAGGGAACAGGTAGAAATGGAAAAAAGCCTTTTCATATCAAAATTCATTTACTGATTAGAACCTGCATCCCATCTAATGGATGAAACATTGGCCAGCATATCAGGCAAAATAGGCCTTTCCTTAACTTCCAGTGCATATTCTGAGAGTACAATATGCCATCATCTGTATACATGAATAAAATGCCAAGCTAATGTACTGCTATCCCGTGGTGGGATTCAAATAATTTAACAACAGGTTCTCTGCCCTAATGACTGGTTGGGTAGATGTCGCTGGGTGGGCATGGCCAGGGGGTGTGATAGCACTCAGCCTCCTGCAACAGTCTGCCAGCCGAAACGGGGTGCAGAAGTTAATTACAAAATCTGGGCTTTGTTTTGTGACATCCAGATCCAGCGAGCAAGGGGTGTGAACTACACAGAAAATACACATTTGTTTGGTTATGAAGAAAATGTCCCCAAAGTCAGATGTACACTAAATGTAGACTGACTTTCAGCTACACACTTCCCCAGCACAGCAAATTTTGAAGCTCCAGGTAAAGAGGATTCATTTTAGAATGAGTAACCCCCGTTTGCATATTGGAGGTTCCTAAAGGAATGCTGGGAAACTTTGTATTTTAAAGAAAATTTAAGGGAAGGGTGCAGAATAGCCCTTCTCTGCCTGAGGCTGTAGATCCAGCACCAATCAAAACACTTTTTGTGAAGCTGATCAACACTGACAGGGTAAGCCACCACTATATGAAAATAAGAGTAAACACCACTCCCTTCTAGTACTGATAATGTTACCTAGTTTGGTAATGAAACAACTGCAAGAAAACAACCAAGCTCAGAGAACACCAAGGAGCCCGCAGTTCAACCCTGAGCTACAAATATACTCTTCTATCAATAAACACTTTTTGATTAGAGGGACTCAGACTCAGAGTCTGCATTATATGAGATGACTTCCAGTGGATTTCATTGTAAATTTTGATATGATTTCTGTAAATAAGGAATGTAGAATTATAATGGCTGAGTATGATCCTTCATACATCAAAAAAATACAAAGCTAAGGGATAAACAAATAAAAAACAGATTTGAAAAAAGAAAAGGCTCAGGAAAGAAAAAGAGTGAAAGTGTAAGAAAGAAAGAGGAAAAGAAGGAAAACTGAAAGAGAGTGACTTCCAACTTTCTTTGGTACAGATATAAGTAAAAATAATATCAAGCCTTTACTCTAAGATTAACATTTATCTACATTATTTCCATAATTCCTTATTTAATCATCAAAGCCCAGAACAACTTTTAATTTCAGTTTCTCACAAAATGTCCAGTAATGGTTCATGTTGCTGTAGAGATCTCTAACCTTTTGGGGAAATTGAGTGCCTATGGAATTTGAGATAGCTGTGGGATGTCTCATTGCAAAGCACTCATTTCTGGTCTATATGCAAAACTCTGAGACCTCTTTGGAAGTAAAAGTTACTTTTTGGAAGTAAAAGTTATGCTTGAGGTTGATGCTATGCAGCATGCTTTCTTCCCACTTGACATTTTAAAATTTGACTTAATAATTAAAAGCAACTAAATTAAAAAGAAAATAATAGAAGATCAAAAGCGCGATGGCCACCAAAGGAGGTAGATGATATTTATGGATGCAGTTTAGGCCCTACTGCAAGATCAAAACCTAGTCATTGTTCCTTACATCTGATGACTTCCAGATTATTGCTACACATTGTGGAGGGGCATTTCTCTGTCCCAATGAAATATTGAAGCAGGGAAGCCCATTCTTTAAGAGTGGCTCCTGTGCATTCACACAAACTACTGCTGTTCCTGAATTAAGGCCACCATTCCACTTTGTTGTACGCTTCTTTGGGGTAATTCAGTTGAATTGCTGAAGTAGGAAACCCGTTCTAAGAACCGCACAAATCTGATGTAATGTAAACCTCTATGGCTAATAAATACTATTTATAGCTTATCATGTTATGGAAACTCGGCCATTATGGCACATTCATTAAGGAAAGTTATTTACATTTTAAAGCCATGTGTAAAATGAAGGAACACCTTCTAACAAGCGCCAGGAAAACTTGTTCTGAGTCTTGTCTACCAAGAGGGTAATATTGTTATCTAACATAGAGAAGATGTTTTTTTTTTTCTAGAAGGCAATCTCATGACAAATTATGCATGCCCCTCATGTTCTTTTTTTCTTCCAGGTATCTTTGAATCTTGAAATGCTCTCTGACAACATTTCTCTCTGACCAGGAAGACAGCTGTGACAGGCTGGGTCCCTGTGACAAAACACTGAAGAAAAGAGTTCAGAGGACCAGAGAATTAAGTTTACAGTTCAGGAGTTGAATTCTATAAGGTATTCTGTAGGCAAAACTCAATTTTGAAATGGGGCAAACGGCCAATTGCAATTCTATCCTGAAAGAGGCTACAGATCACAACTGGCCAGTGGGAAAGTCAGCTTATAAACAGAGAAATAAGGTGCACTTTCAGTTCAAGCTCAGTGTGGTTAAATGCAAGAGATGACAGATTGCTCCTTCATATTTAATATCCACACAGAAGAGAAAATTTTAGCAGCTGAAACTTGTCATACTTCACTTGAAGTTTATTTACATATTTATTTCCCATCTTTATTATTTTTACAAATAACTCAAGATAGCTAACATCTTTAACATACTTTCCTCCTTCAGCAACCCTGGGAGGTAGGTTCAGCTGAGACAGAGTGATTGACCCGAGGTTACCCAGCTGGCTTTTATGGCTAAGGCAAGACTTGAACTCATAGTCTCTTGCTTTTAGCCTATTGCATTAACTACTAGACCAAATGTGTTATGTCTTATTTTGTACCTGGTCACCCCACTATAAATTCAACTTAGACTTTCAGTTCAATTTATAAAGTGAAGTGAAGGTTTAGACTTCATTTCAATGTGAGCATGCAGTTTCTAAGTTAACTTTAAAAACTTGAATGTAAATTACAAAAAAATTCAGGAGACTGTAGAGGAGACTATAAATGCATATTTCAAAGGAGGGCCTTCCTTCCTTCCCTCCCTCCCTTCCTTTCCATTGACAAAATTATAATAAACAGAATGGGAAACATAATCAAACCAGTAAAAACGGTGCATATTAATGAAGCCATTCATTAACATTAATAAAAGTGCAATAATTAGAGCAGTTGCTAATTTTTTTTTTAAAAAAGGCCTGATGAATATGCTCCACTGTGCTAACTTGCTTAAGCTATTCTGGAAGCTTATTTCACTAGTTGGATGCCAATATAGAGAATGTCTTATCCCCATTCTGAACTGTAGTCAAACTAAGAAGGCATCCTTCTCTTACAATAAAGCTAGGTTGTTGTACCTGGAAGTAGGAAGTTTCTTCTGTTTATAAGATCCATAAAGTTTATAGATTAACAAAAACATCTTTAGCGTTAATCTTATATATGCTTAATAAAGGATTATTAGTAGCATTATGCATTAGCTGCTGACTATGGACCATTCCTAATGATAGCCCTACATACAGCATTTTATAGTAATCCAATCCATGACTCTTACAATAAGCATCTTATTATAGGAGGTAAGGCGTAAGTCAAGTTATGCCTCTCCAGGAAGATTGGATGGGGAGTACAGGGAAAGTGCAACTGGTTGGCTTCTATCTCCAGGGCATCTGTCCTACTGTAAGCAGTTTCACCTAACTTCCTTGACATTTATGAAGTGTTGTTCATTTTATCATATTTAGATGCCACCATGTTACAAAAATCTCTGAGCAGTTCTCAATAAATAAAATGCTGCCTACAGAATAATATGAAATATACAAGATAAATATCAATGCCACCTGGAAGGAGTAAGTGACAAATATGTCCAGTTAAAAATACTTATTCTTTCCATGGGTGGTAGACCCTATGCCTGAGAGTTGGTAATGTGGGAGGGGGATTCTTAGGCAAATCTCCATGGAAAAGAAGTTCCCTGAGACTTCTGATGGTAAACCAGAAACACAAGAGAGTTATGGCTGAACCTTTTTGAGGATTTTAGTGCAGAAGAGAGAAATACATAGAAGAGGATGACCTCTGGATCTAGCCTACACTGGGCTTTCAAAATCAGTAGTTAAACTGAGTCTGAAAACACGAATATATTATTTTAGCATTGTATCATCATCATGCTCCAATTTACAATCATCAGCCATTGAAAATGGGGAATTAAAGTCTGTGCTAGTTTCAGAGACCCAGGAAAATGCTATGAATTATGGGGCAACTATAGTCATCCACCTTATTGTGGAAATGGGTGGCATATACATTTAATAAACAAACAAAAAAACCAAGTATAATTTGAATCAAAACAAATGCCCCCTGTGTAGAAAAGGGGACATGCCTGGCCAGTGGATGAGACAAGGACTTTGGGACAAGAATAAATTTCTGAGGGTGGAAAGTTGGGAATTGGAACTTTTCACTCCTTAAACTCCCATTCTCATTTTTACTTTACTTACTTAAAAGAAAATGTTGCTGCTAAAATTGAGCCATTTTGCTCTCAAATTTCAAGGGCATAATTTGTAGTTTTTTGAAAGCCACTGATGAAGGGGTTTAGAGAGGTACATATACCTACTATTTGTGAAGATAAAAATAGGTAGGGAAAAAATCAGAAAGTGCCTGATTTTGGTTTTTTTAAGAATACATTATCTCCACAGTTTCCAACGTCTGTGTTTGACCTCAGGAAAGATACTCTTATTTTAATCTAAGTACATATTTTAAGATTTAACAAAACAGCTTCTTTATGATTAGCGTAATTATTTTAAAATTTTAAAGAAGCCGATCTATTCAATAACAGGTTAACTCAAGGCTAGATTACATTGCCATTGCTAATTTCAAAAGTATATTGCTGATTAGATACCAAGTGGTTTGTTCTGAAGAAGAATATAGATGGTCAAAACACTCCAGGAACTCGAACATCACTTTAATAAATCTTTTTTTCCTTCTGGCTTTGTCTTTTTTTTCAGAGTGCATCGCACGCAGTCATGAAACTGGAGAAATGCCCTGGAGAAAAAGGTTTTCCCTAGCACCTCTGGGTGTGCCTGCTGTGAGAAGCCAGACATATGGAATGCATTCATCAAAGCTAGGTTGATGCGTGATCCACATCTGTCTAGCATGAATTTAATCACTGTGCTGCAAACAGCTTCATTCCCCCCCACCCCCAAAATTGGATGTGAATGATAGTTAAAACAACTGTGCAATCTGTTTTCCTCTCTCCAAGCAATTGTTTCTGGCCAAACAGTTTTGGCAGATTTATTTTTAAATGACACACCTTAAAAATAGCTCCCTCCCTACAAGCCCACTTAACCAAGGGCAAGAGTTGTGCAATAAATAGAAGTTGTGCTTGGAGTTCCAATGAGCCTAGTATGCCACTTTTGCATTTTGCATCTGTCATCCAAGGGTTCTTTTGAAATCAAATCACATAATAACCAGCTTCATGGAAGCTATGGCTGTCAGTGATTATAATCATTGGGGGTACATAAAGTTCAATGTGTAAAGTCAGTATGAAAAATAAAGATACCCTTAAGTCCATATGTCCTACAGTTTTTCCTGCAGGTTTGCTTCCTTTCTGGAAATCCCCTTAGATTTCACAGTTTGTCTAAGTCCTAATGAGGTCTTATCATATCTAGTTTTTCAGAATAAATGTGGGTCAACTAGATTCTGCCACCTGAGGTAGGCAAAAGAATATGGATAGTCCTAATTTATAATTGGGATAGTTGTAAACAAAAAGATCTTGACTATATGTCAGAATGGTTAAAAAATTGGCAACTCCAAATCTCAACCAACAAATGCTCTGTCTTACACATTGGTAGAAAAAATTGTAACACAAAATACAAGCTAAATGGATATGACCTCGTAGACAACCCCCACACTGTCCATGACCTTGGAGTACTCTTCTCAAATGATCTAAGTGCCAGAGCTCACTGTAACAACATTGGCAAAAAGGCATTAAGAGTTGCTAACCTAATCTTGCATAGCTTCTTCTCCGGTAATATTGAACTGCAAACTAGGGCATGCAAAACTTTTGCTAGACCAATTATTGAATACAGCTCATCTGTCTGGAACCCACACTGCATATCAGACATAAATACAATCAAACGAGTCCAGAGATATTTCATGAGAAGAGTCCTCCACTCCTCTGCTCGCAATAGAATACATTTTGCCACCAGACTTGAATTTTTGGGCTTAGACAATTTAGAACTTCACTGTCTTTGATCCTACCTAAGCGTAGTACATAAAATTATCTGGTGCAATGTCCTACCTGTCAATAAATACTTCAGCTTCAACCACAACAACACATGAGCTCACAATAGATACAAACTTATGGTAAACTGCTCCAAACTTGATTGCAAAAAATACAACTTCAGTAACAGAGTTGTCAATGCCTGGAATGCACTACCTAATACTGTGGTTTCTTCCCCAAACCCCCAAAACTTTAACCTTAGACTTACTGTCAACCTACCCCATTCCTAAGAGGTCTTTGAGAACAGCAAGTTTCAAGGCAAAACACAGCTTCCTTGCATGGCAAGAGAGAAAGTTGCCTGAGACGCAGCTGCATTTTGCCTTGAAACTTGCTGTTCTGGCAACCCGAAGGCGACATTCTCCCAGAGGTGTCTCAGGCAACTTTCTCTCTTGCCGCCCAAGGAAACAAAGCCAAATTTGTTTATTTAACCTTCCGCTCCAGCCTCCCCCACCCTACTACATTAAGATCCCTGCGCTTCCCATTCCCGCTGGAAGCACGCAGGCCATGCAAGCGAGCAGGCGCACGAGGCCTCTCAATGATTTGAGGGGAGCTGGGAGGTGCCAAACTGCACCCAGCCATCCTCACTCCCTCCCAGTTAAGGGTGGGAGCACCTGAGACAATACTGGGAGAATGTCCCCTTTGGTTTGCCGGGACAGCAAATTTCAAGGCAAAACGCAGCTGCTGGAATCGGTGCGCCACTGCGCCTGCAATTTAATGCTCTCCAAGAAGCCTGCATTATCAGGAGCAGCAGAAGGAGCAGCAGCAGCGGGCACCACTGCCACCACCCGGTGCCCTCCTCCTTGGGAGCCTCGAGTTGTGGCCGTTTGTGCGTCTCTCATGAGCCTCTCTCGGGAGAGGAAATGGAAGGTGCCCCGCTGGCAGAGCCTCTGGGTGAAAGGCGAGTGAAGGGCACAGTGATGGGACTGGCTGGCCGTCCCCGAAGCCAGCTCTCGAGGAAGGAGGCAGAGATGAGACTCGGGACTCGCTTCCCTGCCTCCTTCTTTCGAGAGTTGCAGGTGGCAGGGAAAACAAGGCTTCTTTGCCAGCTTCCCAGATGGCAAAACAGATTTTTTGCCCACTGGAAGGTATGTGTGTGTGAGATAGGGGGGGGGGGGGGTGAGAGAGAGAGAAAGAAAGAAAGAGAAAGAGTAAAAGATAATAAAAGGAAGGGAGAGGGAGAGAGAGAGAAAAAAGAGAGAGACACAAAGAGAGAAAGAGAAAGAAAGAGAAAGAAGGAAAGAGAAAGTAAGTGGGGGAGAGAGAGAGACAAGAAAGAAAGAAGAAACAAAGGAAGGAAGAGAAAGGAAGGAAAGAAAGAAAGAAAGAGGGAGAGAGATATATAAGAAAGAAAGAAGGAAGAAAGAAAGAGAAAAAGAAAGAGAACATGATCACAATTGAACCCAAAATTTTGGTTGCTAAGCAATAGTGTTATTTTACATTTTACAAGTTGGCCACTCTCACCTGGTCACATCACCACCAAGCCACGCCCACAAAATAGGCCGCACCTACAGAATAGTTTCTAAAAATTTTTGAAACCCACCACTGGCACCAGCGTGCCTACTGTCCCTGTCCTAATATTCCCTTGTATTTGTATTCATTTCATAATTTCATAGTATTCATAATCATGTCTATACTTGTATCTGTTACCTCATTCATGTTTGACAAAATAAATAAAATAAATAAAAAATAAAAATAGACTCAGTCACTGAGTGAAGAAAAACATCACAATTTTATTTACTCACAATTATATTTCAGATTTCCCTTTCTTTACAGAGCTACACAGATTGTAAATGCGAATTGGTCATCACACAGTTACTTCTTCATCACTGTAGTAACTGTGAACTGTTGCTAAATGAGGCAGTCGCTAAACAAGGACTACTGGTACGATGCTGAAAACAACCATTGGGAGCTGGCTATTGTAGTGTGATTAGCTACTAATCAGTGTGTTTTGCTGGGCAGGGCCTTGAGACAAACTGATGGCACCAGGAGAAGAGCGCTTTAATCTGATCTACCTTGACTCTTCTGAGTAGCTTTCATTAAAGGCAAAAAGTCAGGTCCCTGCCCCTGCTCCTGGCTGATGTTTTTTTTTCTTTTTGCCTTTCTTGTCCACACATCTAACATTCTTTTCTGATCTCTGCATATTGACTGAAGTCACTGCTCTTTGTCCAGTATTTTGTTGCAGTGTTGCCTCTTTGTAGAATAATGTCTGATTGATTTTAGCTCTTTTCAGTTCAGCGCACATGATCTTCCTCGGCCACCTTCTCCCCCTAACTCCCAGCTCAGTCCCAGCAATGCAAAATGATGGGTTCTGCTCAGTGAAAAAGAGATACATGATGCTAGAGCTGCACCAGGGAATAATAGCCCTTTGCTACATATGAAAGTTTTCAAGGCCTCTGAACTCTACTTGGTCTGTCCTGGATGTGGCACTTCAGACAGATACGTGCAGCACCAAGGGTTAAGAGGGCAAAAGCTTGAAACTATGCACAAGCATTTTTCAGTGGTTCTTCTCTTGAGAGGCTATTTGTGGCCCTTCCTCTTGAGAAGGAACTTTGAGCTAATCATGCTGATTAGAAGCAAAAGGCTGCAGTCAAATGCTTATCATTCGCCGGCAATAAATTCCTAGGGAAATTATGGTATATTGTTCAAACTGATGCAAGAACAAAGACTTACAAATGGGAGGAAGTCTAAAATGAAAGCAGGAGAGAGATTTTTGCCAGAGAAAGTCTGCAAACCGCTAGAGAGATTTCATTCTCATTCATAGTAGGTTTGTCCTCTTTGTTCAAATTGTATTATCAAATATAATCTAGTAGTAACATAAAGAAAAAAAACTAGGCCTATTTTAATTCCTCTCTCTTCGCTCTTTGCTTTTTTTGGAATATTAAATACCTTCCACACAGGCTTGGGAGTTCATAGCTTTTATGGTGACTGTAAACTTGCCCAAAGGGATCTCAGAAGAATATATGTAGGACAATATCATATGCTGGTCCTTGTATTTGCCTCAAAGCAGTTGTCTGGTGATCTGGATATGGAAGGCAGGATGTCCAACTCTTTGCTGTGGTTAGATCACTTTCCAGTCTACAGTAAGATGAGCTGCCACCCATGTGATCTCTGTGGAACAAGTGGTCAATTCTAGGTACTTTATGGATCCAGAAGGATTCTTGTGGACACTTGAGGAACTTCAAAACAATGGTTGGCAGTTCCATCAGTTGAAAGATTCTGCCATAAAGAGACAGTATAACTCCCAAGCCGGACTTTCTTTGTTTTCCAGTCCCAGCTGAGTCCTTGGTTTGCTAAGAAACTATAGGAGAAGAAGCAATAAATGTTATTCCTTGAGAACTGGTACAAGGGAACCTAACTGAGCATGGCTATGTGCATAGGTTCAAGCCCATACCATGGCAATAAGAAAGGCAAAATGCTCTTCCCTTTCTTACTGTATTGACAATTTGCTGTCTTGTTGAGGATGACAAATTCCCCACTAGGCAGGGAGGAAGATTGGCTGCCTGCCAGCTATAACCATTTTACACAATGTTTTGTAGTAGTAGTTCTTCATTGCAGGCACTCACCAGCCAAAACAAACAACCCCCCCACCAAAAAATGGATAATTTTTTTGCCAGGAAATTTGTTCAAATTTTAAAAATCAGAAAACATGTTCTGTTTTGATTCAATGTATAATGGTTTATACCCAGTGACGTGCGGTGAGGTTTATAGCTGGTGAGGCAGCAATTTTTTTAGACTTGTGGACTTCAACTCCCAGAATTCCACAGTCAGGCATGCTCAGTTGCGACCTGCTGCCCTCCACCCTGGGATTCGGCCATGGCACCGCCTGCCAGAGCTGCGCAGAATCCGGGGTGCGCTTATCGGGCGAGGGCAGCGCAGGTGGGGAGTGGACGGAGTGGAGGAAGCCTCTCCCCCCTGCTTCCCGCACCTGAAAGAACAAAGGAAACCTCTGCCGCTGCCCGGGCAACCTGGCCGGCCTCTCTCGCGGCGGCTCTCTGGTGCCGAGCTTGGGAGTCCCTGGAGGAGCTGGCGGGGGCTGCAAGCACCGCAGGCTGGACTGGAGCCTCGAGTCTAGGGCAGCGAGTCATTCGATAGGAAACTTGCCTCTTGGAAGGAATGACTCGGCTTGGCTCCTGCTTTGTCTCTCCTGCCTCTTTGCTTCTCCGTTCGGTCGTTGGGCGGCAGATCGAAAACGGGAGCCAAGCTGGGTCATTCCTCCCAAAAGGCAAGTTTCCTATCGAATGACTCGCTGCCCTGATGATGAGAGGTTAGGCTGTGCCTCACTTGCCTCACCTGACTGCACGTCACTGTTTATACCTATTTGTTCAATTGTATGGTGTTGCTTATGATTCTTCATATGAATCCTTGCTCTGAGCTTTGATTTTTACCTTCTTAAACTGATATATTATATATCCTTGCTCTGAGTTTTGATTTTTAGCTTCTTAAACTGATATATTATATTCACTTATTCATAATAAAAAAATATACATTGGAAAGTTATAACCAAGATATTTTTACATCTTACTTATTTGTGCTTCATCTTTTTTTTTTTTTTAAAAAATGCATTCTTTATACATTTTTTCTAAAACATTTAATAAAAATAAAAAAGGTAATGGCTCAAATTTGTCAAATTCTTGACTCCTTACGAGCTGGTTCTGTGGTGGTGATTGGGTGCCATAGTACACACCCTTTCCTTAGAATATAGAACATAGGATAATAGAGTTGGAAGGGATCTTGGAGGTCTTCTAGTCCAAACCCCTGCTAGAACAGGAGACCATACACCATTTCAGATAAATGGTTGTCCACTCTCCTTTTGAAAGCCTCCAGTGATGGAGTACCCACAACTTGTGAAGGCAAGCTATTCCATTGGTTGATTGCTCTCACTGTTAGGAAATTTCTCCTTAGTTCTAAGTTGCTCCTCTCCTTTGTTAGTTTCCATCCATTGTTTTGGGTGCTTTGGAAAATAATTTGACCCCCTCATCTTTGTAGGAGTCCCTCAGATATTGGAACAATGCTACAACATCTCTCTTCTTTTTAATGAAAATTCCTTCTTTTCATTAGATTAGACATTCCCAATTCCTGTAACCACATGCATTAGCCTCCAGTGCCCTGATCATTTTTGTTGCTCTTTTCTGCACCCTTTCCAGATGTTTTTCTCAACATGTTTTTTTATATTGTGATGACCGGATCAGGATGGAATATTTCAAGTGTAGACTTACTAAGGCTTTGTAAAGTGGTACTAGAACTTCATGTGATCTTGATTCTATCCCTCTACTAATGCAATCCTAAATTGCATTGGCTTTTTTGGCTGCTGCTGCACACTGTTGGTTCATATTTAAGTGATTGTCCACTAGGACTCCAAGATCCCTCTCGATATTGGCATTAAGCCATGTTTCACCTAGTCTGTATCTATACAGTTAGTTTTTCTTGCCTAAGTGTAAAACCTTACTTTGATCTACATTGAATTTCATTTTGTTGGACAGACCCAGTGTTCAAGTCAGTCAATATATTTTTGGATTTTGAGCTTGTCTTCTGAGGGTTGGCAGCTTAGTGTCATCTACAAATTTGATGAATTCCTCTTCTATTCCCTTATCTAGGTCGTTTATGAAGATATTGAGTACTGGCCTAAAAGGGAACCTTGGGTACTCCACTGCTTTCTTCCCTCCTTGTAGATGTAGTTCCATTGAGGACTATGTATTGAGTATGATATGTCAGCCATCTGGTGTTGGGTTTGTCTATCACATGTTTTTCTAGTTTGCCTAGAAGAAGGTTGTGGTCTACTTTATCAAATGCTTCACTGAAATCTAAGTATACTAAGTATATTTAAAAGACCCTCACTGCAACCAGCTGTATTGGACAACTGTTGCCCTGTATGTATCCTCTCCTTTTTGGGGAGATTGTTAAGACTATGTTGGGGAAGCAGCTTCTACAAGTAGATCCTTTTCAGTCAGGGCTCAGATGTGGGTATAACACAAAATGCATTGATAGTGCCAATTACTTTTACTTAGATGGAATTCCATTAGATCTCCTGAGTACTCTTAATACAACAAATTATTATATTCCGCTGGACCACTTTTAGAGATTGGGGGTATTCTGCTTGAGAAGTTCCACTTTTTTAGTTGGGGACTTGGTGCTTTTAGAGGAGAAGAGACAATAGCCTAATGCCTTCTTACACGAGAGCTACTAGGTTCAGCATTCTTTCTCCCATCTATATGAAACCCGTGGAAGAGATCATACATCAATTTTGGATGTGGTATGAACAATATACTGAAGATGCCCAACTAAACAACAGCTGTGCCAATATTATCAAAGTCATTCCCCAGTGTGTGGAGGCTGTTTGTGTCTGGATTGCTAGAAACTGATAGAGTTATTATGTATACAACAAAGTTCCAGTTCTGATGCAATGTCGTTTGGGAGTAAAACTGTTCAGAGGTTCTCCTGGACCCATGGTAACTGCTGATTGGGCAGTTGGAAAAAAAATCATATTGGCCACAAAGGAATGCTATGGAAATGGCAAAGCAAGCTTTGGGAACTGAAAATAGTGAATGCTGGTGAAAATGGTAACTGTCAAAGATGGGAATAATGAAAATGGAACCAAAGTGATTATTACTAATGTGCTCTAGAATATAAAGAAAGTAATGTCTCCTTGAAGCTGAGGTCATTACTAGTGACTTCAAGGATTGAAGCACACAAGGTTTTTTTTTGACAATATACAAGTAGTTCATTTTTTAATTTGTTTGTTTGCCCCCCCCCCCCATAAATAGAATTTAGCTTGTGTTTTTCTGGTAGCTTTCAATCAAAGTATGAGCCAGGTCTGACCTAGTTTACCTTTTCAAGGTTAAACAAGGTTAGCTAGATGTTGCCACCTCCCTGAGCTGTTCTAGGAAAAACGAGAACATAAATAATCTCAACTCTTGATCCCACAGGGAGATTTGTTTGGATAAACAAATGAGGGAAGCAAATGATATGCAGACTTGATGAAAAGCTCAACTGATTCAAAATTTATTCTGAAGTTTTAATAACTTGTTAAAGATTATAATTAAACTGAAGAAATTGATAGTAACTTTCCAAAATGTTCTAGATTTCCTGCTTAGTCTCTTCTTCCCTGGCCAAACCCAAAAATGGAGGAAGAAGATGGAGATAAAGGAGGGGGAAGCAGGAGAGCTAGAGAGCAATAGTCTCTGGGAGGGCATCTTAGATTAAAAAACATAAAAGCCTTCACTTGTATTGCCATAGTTAATTGCCATAGTTGCAAAACAAAGTATACCTTTAATTCAACACGATCTGTGACACAAAGTAATGCTGCATACTCTCCACATATGAGGATGCCTTAAAGGAAGGAAATTAGAGCTATTGTTTCAGAAATGTGATTATAGAATAAATCAGAGAGCATGCTAGGAAATAATAATTTTTGAATACAAATAGGGACGTTTCCCCCCCTAATGCAAGCTAGTACAGGTTTATCCAGAGACCAAGCTGAAGGTCAAAAGGGTACTTAATATCCAAGCAAAAATAAAGCAGAACTGATGCTCATCCCAGACTTTAAAAAAAGAGAATACACAGCTTCCAGTATCTCTGAGGCTATAACCCCACCTAGGTAAATCAATATTTGGATTTTGAGGAATAGAAAGAGAGTTCAGGGTGGTTTCCTGCTGATTGGTGGAATTAAAATGAACTGAAAAGTGCAAAAGCAATGCTATGAGATATCAATTTGCATGACAAAACAACAGGGTCAGAAACAGGTCATTTTACCTATAAATTTACCAGACTGGGCTATGTACAGGTACTGTCATCGGTGAGTTTGTTGGGCAGTGACTTAATATTTGCAAGTCTGCAGTCCATGAAAGCACCTCTGTTATATTTAATCAATAAACGAAACATATAAATAATGAGACTTTGACCCCTCTTCAACAACCCAGGACTATCTTTGTATTCTAGGCAGCCCTCAGACTGCTGAGACTGCTGCTTTTCTTGGACAAAATTGATTTTTTTAAAAAAGTCAAGGTGCTGCAGCAATTCCAATAGAAATGCAGGGATACAAACTTAACACGTGTATAGGGGAGTCTGGTTGAACATTTCTAGCATAGTGTAGAGCAGGTTCAGCAAACAATTCAGTTTCTTGTCTTTTGCTCAATGACCAGCCTAAAGCAAGTTACAATTCAATTTAAAATACTCACATTAGTGTATAATATATTATATGTAAATAAAATCTAACTTCTAACTATTAACACGATGTTTATTAAGTTAAGTCTATTATTTAAAATGCAATATCTATTGCTTAGATTAAAATACAATGACATAACAGTATAAATGTGGATCATAAAATCTAATGAGTCTAAACTACTGGGGGCCAATTTCTATATTCAGATACTCACTGCATTCAGTAGGCAACATAGCAATATTTACAGCCATTCAGTGAGATTTTATTGCTTCTGTCAGACAATGACAATTGAAGATAATACGAATGTAGTTGATCTAAGCAATTTATTATTAACAGATGTATATAATGTGCACCAGTATAAAAAGGGCAGTATAAGAAAGAGCTGTGATCTCAATATTTCCCATTTCACATGCCTATATTTGATCATCATAGCGTTTTTTTAATGCATGTCTTCCAAACCAGCATTTAGTAAAATGTCAAATTATTCCAGTTTAAGTGCTTTTCTACATTTAGATAAGATTTAATTTTATTAAGATATTGGATCAGTTTTAAAAAAGAACAGATCGATTACCTAAACAACAACGCTTTATTGCCACACAAAACTGGGGGCCAGCATTTCAGGACAAGACAAGGCTGCCCACTATCCCCTTTGCTATTTGTTTTAATGTTAGGAGTCTTAAATAGAAACATTAGAGAAGAAAAAGAAATAAAAGGAATGAAAATTTAAAAGGAAGAATACAAATTGCAAGCATTTGCAGATGACCTGGTCTTCATCTTAGAGGATCCATTAGAAACTGCACCCAAATTGATAGAAAAAATAGAGGAATATGGAATAGTAGCAGGGTTGAAAATAAACAAAGATAAAATGAAGATTTTGACAAAGAATATACCATCAAGACAAAAGGAAGAATTGGTGGAAGCCTTGAAAATCAAAGTCACGAAAAAGGTCAAGTATCTGGGGATATACTTGACAGCAAGATGCACTACACTTAAAGAGAACAATTATCATAAACTTAAACAGCAGATTGCAATATACTTGACAAAATAGGAAAATCTACAATTATCAATGATAGGGAGAATATCTACAATCAAAATGAATATATTACCCAGAATCTTATATTTGTTCCAGACAATTCCAATCAGATTAGGGAAATATTACTTTGACGACCTAAATAAAATAGTGCTGAAGTATATTTGGCAGGGGAGAAAAGCAAGAATAAAATTAAAATTGTTACAAGATGCTAGAGTAAGAGGAGGATTTGGTCTGCGTAACTGGGAATTATACTATCAGGCAACCAACTTGATGTGGGTTAAGGAATGGATAACATTAAGACATGCTAGATTATTGACTGTAGAAGGACATGATTTATTGTCGGGATGGCACACTTTCTTATGATATAAGGGAACTAAAACCCAGGGGCATTTCAGAAGACATTATATACGGGAGGCTTTGCTATCAAATTGGGAGAAGATTAAAAGGCAACATTACTTAAAAATTCCAGTCTGATTATCAACTACTGAAGCTTTTTCATATCCAATAATATATAAAAAGGAACAAACAGTTAGATATGGTGAAACACTGAATGCAGAGGGTGAACTTAAATCTATGCAAGTTTTGGAACAGGAAGGAATAAAGATGAATTGGTTTTCATATCTGCAAATACAATCTAGATATGATAAACAGAAGGTTTCTATGATGAAATGACTGTTAGATAAAATTCTGATAGGTACTGATGAAAAAGTAATTTAAAAACTATATGGACACTTACTAGAGGTTAAGCTAAAAGAAGAACAAATTAAAGAATCTATGATAGTTTGGGGGAAAAATTTGGACATGGGATTGAATTAGAGAAGTGGCAGAAATTGTGGTCTCAAAATTATAAAATGACAATGTCAACAGCATGTAAAGAAAATTTGTATAAGATGTTTTACAGGCATTTATCCCCGACGAGAATAGCAAGAATGTTCAAGAACAAATCGGAAAAGTGTTGGAAATGTCATCAAACACCTGGTTCATATTACCATATGTGGTGGACCTGCATAGAAGCTAAAAGATATTGGATTAAAATCCACACTTGGTTGGAGAAAATGATACGAAAACACATAGACTTTAAACCAGGGATTTTTTTATTGGGAATTATACCGGATATATACAACAGAGATTTGAAATATTTGATTGTAAACGTGTTAACAGCAGCTAGAATTGTATTTGCAAAAAATTGGAAAAATGAGAAAATACCAATGCAGGAGGAAGTTATACAGAAAATAATGGAATGTGCTGAAATGAGCAAATTGACATTTGAAATTATAGAACAAGAAGATGAACTATTTTATAAGGTATGGGATTTATTCTATCAGTGGCTAGATAAAAAACATGTAAATGAAAAATGGTGGAAAATTTTTACAATATAAGAATAATAGAATGATACAGATGATATTACAAAGGTACATTATTATCAAATAACTAAGAACGATGCAATGAAATGTTATTACATATATGAACCCAATGCCTAGAATATCTTGTTCAAAATGAAGGAATAATAATTGTAACTAAACAAATGAAGTACAATGACAATAATGTTTTTATATATATTTGATGGATAATTTGTGATTTTATATACAATTGAAAGTGGGAACTATGGAAAGGATGCACAAAAGCCATGTAACCAAACAACATGCTATATGTAATTGAAGGTTTTATGTTTTGTTTGTTTTTGTCTGTCCAAAAATAAAAAAAAACTTTTACAGAAAAACAAAAACAAAACAAAACTGAGGGCCAGCATTTGAGGTGATGGATGTTATTACACAAGTTTGCACAAAGATCATGAATGCAAGAACAACAAAATAAATAAACAGCAAACAACTTGTTGAAAAATAAGCAAAATTTCATAGAGAAGTGTTGAGAGATTTGTCAATTTTTGTGAGAATTTAGTGGTGTCTATTATTAATTTTGGAAGAGGATCAGAGGGTGCCAACCCTTGTAGCTGAACCACAGTATACAATAAAAATAAGTTTGGATGGAAAAGGACTAGAATTCACGAATGCTGTATACTTAGCTAGGTCTGTCTAAAGATACATCATCTTCAGCTGTACGTTGATACCCAAAGTCTTCTCAGAGAGCTGTGGGGAAGTATTGTCGATTTGTTGAATGCATGGACAAAGAAAAGCCAACTAATTGGTATTAAAAAGAAGAAAAAACAAATTGGTTCAAGATACAGATGTTGAGTGTATTATTTTTGCTATCCCCTCTGTAGAAACCTTCAGTGCATCTCGCTTAATATTCAAATGGAGATAATTGAATATTGAAGTGGTAATTGGTATGACATTGAGACACGAAACTTAGGCTCCTGCCCATTAAATGAGAGCAATGGAGCCTCTAGGGAAAATATGCAAACAAGATAGTTTTGTTGGACAAGCTAGAATGGGCAAGTTATGTTTCTGGGAGTAATTGTCTCCTGAGTACATCACAATTACTACCTTCCAGCTATTGATTCAGTTGCAAAGACAATGCACCTTTCTTAGAATACGTTCTTCCAAAAGTATGCCTTGATGAACTAAAATGGCCAAATAAGTTATAGAACACATGACACCAGCCTATCCTTGACAATTCACCCTACTCATAACCTTTGGGCTTTGTAGTATCCAGCACAAAAATGCTCCCTCTTTTCCCCAGACTCTTATAGATAGAAAATTTATTAGCCTGTATGAAATGATCCAGTGTTCATGGCCAAAGGATCTTAGCTTGCCAGCTTCTAGATCAGTTGGACTATGTTCCCCATTATCTCTAGATAGCATTCCTGGCTAGAGTTGTTCCAGGTTGTAATAAAAAAAAACATTTGGAGGATATTAAATTGGGTAACTAAGTTCTATCTGTGAGTGTGGAATTTTATTTCTGTACTATGAATAACAAACAAATAGGAGATGGCATTTGCTGTTGTCTTTCTGTAACTGATGTCTGCAGCCTATGGAACAATGAGCATAAACATAGAAGATATAGTCAAAGGAGCATTTCTTTGATTATTGCATCTACTAAAGATTGCCTATAACCCATAATTACTAGTATCGAAGGTTTAAGCATTCATAGTATTATAAATATATATTTAATAATATATTTATTAACATTTGCTTTAATTAATTACTAGATGGAATGAATATGTTTTACTTTCAAGTTGATTTGGGCCGTTGCCCCCCCCCTGTGATTCCGCAATCCGGAATGAAAAATAAAACTTGAAAAGAAAGGTGGTACATCAATCAACTACATAATAAAATGTTAATCGTTTTCTTTCCTTCAAGCAGTGAGTTGTTAAATTTAAAGGTATCTTGATTTAATATCCCAAAGGCTTGTTTGGTGGAATAGTGATGAAAAACTGAGTTTATTTACATGTATTTATTTCTTAAAAGGTTGGTGATTAATCCATTAATTTGGTTTTAATGATCAACAATTGTATTACAGAAGGAGTTCATTAGAATGGCTATTCCTTCTGTTCATCTGATCAGCAGCCTTAAAAATACCAGGGATATTTACATGCCTATGAAGCAAGGACCTTATCTTGCTGCTCCTTTTTGACTGACATCTGAACTTCAAGAGTTTCTTTCCAGACAGACAAAATATGGGTTGGAGGGGAACTCACTGAGATTATTTCAACCAATTTCATTGTATTTATTTTGTACAATGACAATAAAGGCTATATATATAATGCTCCAAACCAGATCTGCACTCCATAACTAAGGAATAATTTCCTGACAGTTAGAACAATTAATCAGTGGAACAATTTGCCTCCAGAAGTTGTGAATGCTCCAACACTGGAAGCTTTTAAGAAAATGTTAGATAACCATTTGCCTGAAGTGGTGTAGGGTTTCCTGCCTAAGTAGGGGATTGGACTAGAAGACCTCCAAGATCCCTTCCTACTCTGTTGTTGTATTGTATTGTAAGATTAAATTGAAAACTGAAAGCAGTGGATTTGGAATGTAGGTAGAACTCATAGGAAAGTCATTTCTTGATAATAAAAAAAGTTAGAAATTTTAAAAGGAGAGAGACTCTATGACCTCACTGCCAAGAATGTTAATTGTAGTTGACCCAACAAATGTGCTGGGTTAAAACAGAATCAAGGAGAGTTATGTAACTTTCTCTTTTCAACCCTCTGTGTCGTCTGTCAAAGATTTGGATTTTGTCCTCCTCTTTCTTAAAGGCAGCTTCTGTACTTTCCATGTTTTCCATCTTGCAGTCTTGAACATATTCCTGCCAAATTTGCTTTCACAACCAAGTTCCTTTCTTGACATACCTTCCTTTTTAGATCAGCAATGTGCAGAACTAAGAATAAAAGAAAGTTACAGGGATAGTAGGAGAAGCATAAAAAAAATGAAATATGAGCATTTCATTGGTAGAGACCAAATCTTTGAATACTTCTGGACAAATTGAGTTGTCTTATGATTACAGTTGCTTTAATCTACCAGGTTTTCAACTCGATTATTTGGCTTTCATTCTACTATGTAGAATCCTGTTGAATAAGAATTTTTCTGAATATTGTTGTTTTGGGGGCCAGTTACAAACTATGTGATCACTTTCAAATCTTGGTAAGTTTTAGGGAAAGTTATAGTAAACAGAGATGTAATTTTCCACCCTTGAAAGCTCTTGAATGTATTTGGTTGATTATAGATAAGATCTTAAAATTTGATCCAGAAATCACATGAAAATCTGATGCTTTGAAATAATCCAAATGTGAAGATAGCAGAAAAGTATTTTATTAGACTGTCTGGGCTAAATCAAGATAAATGCCTTAGATCAATTGATTTATAGTGGTTGCTTTAAAGATCTTGAAAAATATATTGCTCTTGCTTGGCAATATATACAATTGCAAAAAGTACTGACAAAATAGTATGGTCCAGAAAAACCTAGCAATTTCTGAAGCAACTGATATTCTTCCACTATAAATAAAAATGAATAAAACAACAAGATGAAAATCAAATAGATAGATGATAGGATGGACAGACAGACATAATGTGAAATATGGAATGAAGAATTGGACACCCAATCTTGGTAAACCAAGAACTCCAAATTTTAAGAAAGGTGAAATATATTTTTACTACTTAAGGGTAAAATTAATGTATAAAGATATATTGTTTTGTAGCAAATTGATGAAGATCTTTAATTTTATCAAATTTGGTAGTCTCAGAAAAGTGGATGACTTTTGTAGACATGCCTTTACATTTCAAAATAAGAAGACAAGAATAGAATGTTTTGCTATATGGTCCAGATTTAATGAAAAGTTTAAGAACTGAATTGAATGATACTAAATTTATACTATAAGGATTTTTATCTTAGTTTTTTCCTTTTATGTTTATTTCAATCACTGTAGTCTATGTGGTTTTTATATTATATAATCACTACTATATTTTATTATTGTAGCAGTTATTATATTTCATTTGTAATTTTTCAACAAATATTAATATTGTTTAAAAAATGAGAGATGGATGGCAAACAATAAGCAGAGATTAATTGGGAGGGAAATCAAAGTGAGAACATTTAAACTACATAGTTTAATTAGGGTGGTGTGGGTAGTGTTCCTGTCTGAGATATTTTCATACACTTCTCTCTTTTTATTGGTTTAAGCCCTGTATATTGTTCATTGCCTTGGTAATGAATCTTCCTTTTCTCTGTCAAGGTCATCCTCTATACTTTGCACAATAACTGAATTTGTAATCCAAAATACCTGAAGTTCCAAGGTTAGCAAAGAGTACTTACGGAATGAAAAATGGAGCAACTATAAAGAATCCTTCTTTGTGAAATAACACTTCACTTGAATTTAGCTTTCTTTCGCATACATTGCCGTAAACTCCGTGTAGGCACTTGCATTTACAAGACAAATAGCTACAACCATTGTGATATTTATTATAACAGTCCTGGAAAAAGTAGCTCTAGAATACAATAGAAACTGTCTAGTTGGAGTCCATGCATGTTTAGGAATTTTATAACATGGAATTCTCCACCTCAAGATATTAGATTCCTAAGGAATTGGATATGAATAAAATTCCTCTCTGAACTCATCATACTGCATTGGAAGCCTACTCGTTATTGCACTATCATCTATCCTTCACTTAACTCAGCATCTCTGTAATTCTTTTTGTGTATTGTGCTTTCATCTATTATCTACGAAATTCTTCTTAGGACTGTTAGAACTCCCACTTGGGCAGAAAATTATACGGCAGAAAATTTGCTACCTCTATTACAGATTTCTACTCTGCCTCTGTTCACAGTTACAACCTTCATCCAACATAAAGGTAAGAGTAACTGTTTTTATATAACTCGAGGTATTGGAATAAGAGGGAAATCTCTCTTTAATGGTGGTATAACTACAGACAGTCCTCAGTGAATGGCCAGTTGTTTTCAAAGTTACAATGGTGCTGAATGATGGAATTTATGATGCGTTCTTATAATTGGAGTCATTGTTTCTGCAGTCATGCAATCATGTTTAGGCACTTCACAATGGGCTTGCAATTTTGATGGTTGCAGCATCCTGCGGTCACATGATTGCCATTTGTGTCCTTCACTGCCCATTTCTGACAAGCAAAGTCAACGGGGAAGCCAGCAGGACATCAACAATGATGATCAGATGACTTCAGGCTGCTGTAATCATACAGGCCTAACCTAATTTCTATCCATAAGTGTTGAACCTTATGTTTCTTGCCTCTGAGCTGTATTTTGTTGGGTAGGGCCCAATGTTTACACCTATCAAGATCTTTTTGAATCTTGAGCTTGTCTTTGAGATGTTGGCAGTCCCTTCCAGCTTTGCATCATCTGCAAATGTGATGAACATCTCAACTATCCCTTCATCTAAGTCATTTATACAATGCTGAAGAGCACAAGCCTTAAGGCAAAATTCTGATACTTTCTTTTTGTTAACATGGATGACATGGAGAAAGCAGCATTCCTTTTAAAAAGTGTGAATAGTGCAATGTATAGCTCAGCACTAAGTTCAATAAATATAGCATAATAAATTCATCTTGGAAACATGAAAAAGAGGATACTAATATAGCTGTCTGCAAGAGGACAACAGAGCCAGTGATAAAATGTGTGATGATATCTCTACAGAGGTTTACTGCAGCTACTGTTAAGCACTAACTTTGCAATGGGATCAAAGCGTTCAGCGAATGAAGCCTTACATTCTGCTTTGATAGGCTCACTTAGCTCTGCCCATGTATGAGCTGTTCCAACATGGCCTTCTATTTTCTCTCAATGTAGTGGGGCTTTTATATATCTTTGAATTAATATTGGTTCAACTGTTGCTCCAGAAGAAATGTGGTCAGTTTTGAAATCTGTTTGTTGCTGGTGAGAACTCATATTTCATTTTGCTGCCTGGCTCCAGGCATTCCATTCCTCTCACCTGTACTCAAGGTACTAGGGAGTGTTAATGTGTTCCCTTATCTTTCTTAGCTCCTCTTGAGGGTGGATTTAGTGCTATCCCACAAAATGGCTAAGAGCCAGTTAGGTGAGATGATTAAGACACCAGGCTAGAAACTAGGGGACTGTCCTGCCTTAGGCATAAAACCAGCTAAGTCACTCTTCCTAAGCACTCGGAAAAAGCCAAGGGCCAACCACTTCTGAACCTGTCAAAAAGTTGCAGAGATTAGTCTCCAGGAAACAACATTGACTCAAGGGTGCAAGCGTGCACACATGCACTCATGTACGCATGTGCACACAACACTCACATAGACGGCAACTCATAAGCTTTGTTTGCTTTTTTCTCATGATAAAAAAGTCACTGGCAACTTGCTGATTGTGTGTGTTATTTTGCTCTCCTGTTGGCCAGCTAGAGAAAATGCTGATCAGCTCAATCCTGCAAAACCATAGTGAAGCTATTTCTGGGGTGAGGGCAAGAGGCAAAGCTTATGTTTGTATGAAATTGCCCTTAGGCAACAAGATATCAGAAATGTCATCTCCAACTTAAATGCTCCTCATACTTTTGTCTCTTCTAGCAGGAATCTAGTAAATAGGATTAAGCTGGCTAATATAAGCCTTTCAACATTTTGCTTATTATCTGTACTTACAATTTATTTGGTCCATTTCCAAAAGTCCCAGAATGAGCCTCACTTTCCTAGGCTGACCATTTATGCTACAGTGGTCTGTCCTGCACTGGTTTCCAAAGGAAAAAGAAATGAGAGTAATTTGATCATACAATGCTCAGTTTAGAAAATTTTAAAAAAAATCAGTTTTATTTTACCAATGAGATATAACCCAAATCTGTTTAGCAACATTTGCTACCCAGATTGCGATAGGAGGTGACAAGAAAAAAAAATCTTGCTGTTTCCTTGTATTTAGAGAGTCAATTTAAGTGAGGTTAATTTTGGAGAAATGCTCTGCTTTTTTGTAGAAAACCCTTTAGTTTAGTTTAGTTTATTTGGATTTATATGCCGCCCTTCTCCAAAGGACTCAGGGCGGCGTACAACATTAAAAACACACATCACAAAAGTTAAAAAAAAGATTAAACCCAATTCCAAAAAGACCAAACCAATTTTTTTTTTAAAAAAGAAACAGTACATTTAAAATAAATTAACATTAACATTAACATTAACAGGCCAGGCCGGCTTGCTGGAAAAGCCAACTTTCTATTCACCTTACTCTGGCTCCCCAGCCTCCTTGAAACAGGGAGTCATCCTGCCACAAATGAAAGATAGGGAACAAAGAACACACCATACCAAATTCATGTATTTATTTATTTAGTTTCTTGGGGAAAAAAATCTGCATGACCTGCATATCCCCCCAAATGCTATTCCCTAGGAAGGAGTTTTTAGAACAGACGAGGCTTGGGAAGCAAGCGTTCTCTCCCATAAGCTCCATGGAGTCATAGCAATTCAAAACATTGCCAAACAAATCAATAGCTTCAGTATAGACAAAGAGACCAATGCTTTGCAAAATGGCCAGCGTTGTGGGATCTGAGAGATCAGAACTTTATCAAAGCAGCACAGAATTCTCAAATGCAGGTGCATTTTAATATTTTGTATAATTAACAGTTCAGACTGAACCATCTTTTGTAGTGTACAACGTGGCAAGCTGTTATGCCCTTTGTTTAGTCTGACTTATTACATCGTGTGAACATAGCCTTGTGGTTTGTTCAGCATGATGTCTGGTTTATCACGTTGTACCAATGCAGCCACTTTGAAGGTGAATCTGAAAAGGAAAATCTCTGGTACAAAAGAATAAACTACAGAAATATAATATCAGAAAGGTCAACATTAATTTTCCCAAGACTTTCTGGGTCTGACTTTAAAACAGTCATATTTGAATACTAGGATTTCCAAGGGATGTTTGAGAAGTCACTGAATGTAATGATCAAGCAGCCTGATTCCATTACTTGTGGCTTGAACTGAGATCTTATCCTAACAGTTAGCTTACCAATACCAAGAGGTTGTTTTCCACCAGCTTGTTGTTACTGTTGTTATCACAATCTGTAATTTTTTCCCATTTAATTCCCCTCTGAACTTACTGCTTAAAATCACAAGCATTTCTCCTTCCCAGACCCAGGGTATGGATACATATATCTGGCAGTTTAAGAGAACACTTAAAATTGAATAGTGCTGACCCTTCTCCATAAACAATAAATTTGTTAATGTTTAAAGTGTCAAATAGATATCTGGGGCTAATACAATAGATGGCAAGGATTTCTGATTCCAAACTGTTTAGTAAGTGACAAAAATGAGTCTTCCTGGCCCTACATTTTATAATCATATGTGTATGTGCGTGTGTGTGTGTGTGTGTGAGAGAGAGAGAGAGGGAAAGAGAGAGAAAAAAAGGAGGGGAGAGAGGGAAAGAGAGAGGGAGGGGAAAAAAAGAGAGAGGCTTTTGCACAGCCAAAAGAGGGGTAATGTTTTGCAAAGGAAAGAAGTAAAAGTCAAAACTGACAGTAAATAATGAATGTGAATAAGTTATTCCAGACATGTGAAAAGTTGTTATTTTGAAGGCACATGGGAAATTGCCAATGGGGGGAAAATCAGTTTCTATGGTACTTAAAAACATTTGCCCAGTTTATTTGTCTGCCCAAGGCCAGTGTTACCCTAAACTTTCACGCAGCAATTTCCTTCTCCATTAGGAAGAGGATTTGTTTTGCTTTTAGAAAAAGAGGCTGGCCCATTCTTTGTAAGCAAACCAGTCAAACTGTCAGCTGTCTTGGTGCTGCAGCCCAGGAAGAGAAATATTCTAGCAATGCAGAGCGCAACCCTTTATGTCCCAGCAGGAGCTGACCTTGTGATAGATGGGTTTGCATGCAATATTGACAGAGTGAAGACTGCAGGAAGTCAGCTCACTCCCTTCCCCCTTCCTTGGCAGTTTCCTTTTAATAATCAGCAGGCTCTAGGATGATAAATGCCCTCACAGAGTCTACCTGAAGAGATAGTAGGCATGTTGAAATGTTCTGCTGTTCGTATGCACATCTTTGCATGTATAATATCAGCATACACAACTGAGACTAGCTGTGTCATTGATATGTGGGTGTTTATAGATGAAGCGATTTCCACCCACCCATCCCTATGGAAGAATATATTGAAGTCTGATTTACCCTATCTGCAGCTCAAGCTGAAGAACTGTTTGTATCACTCTCTTGTATGAATAAACTGGCAGAAATTCTCCGATAAAATTTTATTGGTGGAACTGTAGTCAGAAAAATAGATTAGACTAGATTAGCTTTATTGGCCAAGTGTGATTGGACACACAAGGATTTGTCTTTAGTGCATAAGTTCTCAGTGTACATACAAACAACAAAGTAATAGCATAAGATACCAATAGGAGAAGGTAGTAGAAAAGATGAGAAGGATAGTATTATAGCCATACTACATGGGTAAATATCCTTAGATTTAAGACAGTAGTTTGGGTAATAAGGCGGTCAGCAGAGTGATGGCACAAGGGAAAAAAGAAAAAAAAAGGACCTGTTTAATTGTTTGGGCATATAATGCCTTATAGCAGCATCCTGATCAGAGGAGTTGAAACTGTTTATGTCCAGGATGTGAGGGAGTCTGTAGATACTTTGTCAGCCCTCTTTGTGACCTGTGCATTATACAGATCCTCAATGGAAGGCTGGTTGCAATTGTTTTTTCTGCAGTCCTAACTGTCTGTTGAAGTCTGTATCTGTCCTGTTTAGCTGCTGTACCAAACCAGATAGATATAGCAGTATAGATGACAGACTCAATAATTTCCCTGTAGAATTGTATCAACTGAAAAACATGCCTTTTAAATGATGGTTCTAATGTTAGGTGTCCATTTCAAATCCTGGGAGATTATAGAAACTTGAAGGTCTCTACTGTTGATTCTGTCTAATGTAAGAAGTAATAGAAGAGGACGGCTACTCCTAAAAATCACTTTTATCTCTATAGTTTTAAGTGTGCTCAGTCCCAAATTGATCCAGCTGCACCACAAGGCTTGTTGTTCAGTGGTGAAATGTAAAAAAAAATGCCCCCGGTTCTCTGGGTGTGGCTTGGTGGGCATGGCTTGGTGGTGGGGGTCATGTGACTGAGTGGGCATGGCCAACTTTTTTAAATTTCTAAAGCATTTTTTACTACCTATTCGCCCAAACCGGTAGTAAAAAATGCTTTAAGAAGTGGGGGAAAAAAGGTTCAGCCTTGCTGTGCGATTGTGGGAACCTTTTTTTCCACTTTTTAAAGGATTTTTTTTTCTTGCCAGTTTGGGCGAATAGGCAGGAAAAAAAATGCTTTTAAAAGCGAAAAAAAGAGCTTCCGACGATCGCGCAGATCAGCTGTGAGCCACGCGATTGTTGGAAGCTTTCCACCTCACTTTTTAATGCATTTTTTCCCTGCTGATTTGGGCGAATAGTCTGGAAAAAATGCTTTAAAAAGTGGGGAAAAAAGTAATGTTAATATCAGTCATACCAATTCCCACAGTTCGTCTCTCAGTTTGAAAGATTTTTCAAAAAATTATATAGAAACTGGGACACCAGAAGTCAGTCATCTGACTTTCTTCTGGTGATGGCCTTCCTGTGAATTAAGGATTGACTTCATGTTTGAAATCTGAATTTTCTGGAGCAATTTATCTGCTAATCCCCTTTGGCAGAAAATTCAGCCGCTTCTTCAAATCTAAAGAAAAACACAGTCCAGCCAAGCACAACTTCAGTCTACATTGGGTATGGTATCAACCAAGACCCCTACTGTGGACTTTGCTTACTTTAAACATGTTAAGCTGATACATTCTCCTTATACGTTTATTTTACACACGTTTCCCCTTTCTTAGTTCAGATACATAAAGCTGCTGTACTGTAAGAGTAGCAAAATCAATTAGTTAAAATGGGGAAGATGCAGTTGATGTTCTGCTGGAGCAAAGTTTCTTGCCCACTTTGTCTGCTGGGTGTTCATACAGATAAGGGAAGCTGAAATCAATCACTGTTGTGGAACTTGGAGAGATGTTTATTATTTATTTATTTATTTTATTTATGTATATCCTGCCTTTATTATTTTTATAAATAACTCAAGGTGGTGATTGTACTTTCTCCTCCTATGTTCCCCAAAGCAACCACCCTGTGAGAGGAGTTGGACTGAGAGAGACTGACTGGCCCAAGATCACTCAGTTGGTTTTCCTGCCTAAGGTGGCACTAGAATTCATGGTCCCTTTCTTTCTAGCCTGGTGCATTAAGTACTGGACCAAAGTGGCTCTCTGATATGGAGGAAAGGGGGAGAAAGAATGCAAAGGATTTTCTCGATCTAATTTTTGGGGGAAGATGCTATTTTTATCTTCCCAAAGTTTTGATGAAACTTTGCCCAAACGTATGACGTCCAATTGTGATATCCATTATTGTAATAAATTTTGGGAATTGTATTTCAGATACAGGTAGTAATGCAGAGCAAATAGTGAATGGTCTTGAGGGACAGGAGAAAGAGCTGGAAGCAAGGCAACAGTCAGATAAGAGGGGCTTAAACCTGGAGCAAGGTTGCATGATTGATAGTGGATATACTATCCTACAATACTGTAGATTAGAACTACTTTTATTATAAGAGTTCCAGTAATAGAAACTTGTAAGTCTGAGAGTGCCTCACTTTATCTTATCATGTACTAGGGAGGAGCCTGTCTGAGACATTTACTCAAATTAATTTCTTGACGCAGGTTCAGGCCTTCTCATCTGATCACTGCTTTGGTCTTCTTCCTGTCCTTCCAGGCAATTCCCTATTCCCTCTACAAGCAGACACCACACAGAAATGGTTTTCAAGATGCACAGAAGAGTATCTATCTACCATTAAGAACATCTACTATACTGGCATTTTAATTTGCAGTTGCTTAACAAGCTATCTAGTCACTGCAGCACAACTGGATGTTCCTGAAGAATCCATATTTATTTTTAATCTATCTAACTCTATTTTCTCTACTCTTCTTACCATTTGCACATTTTTCCAAAGTATGTTTGAAAAGCAAAGCATGTTTGAATAGCTTGTCTTAGTAAACTGCAAAGATATTTCTATGGGTTTCTCTGTCATTCAAAGTCCAACATATTTATAAACCAGCCGAAGATACCTTTTCAACTGTGGTGGCCTGGCTTTGGAAAGGTTCATGTGGAAACTACTATTTTGTCTTTTCAACACCAAGCCAGATCCCCCAGGGGCCTTTAAAACATGCATTATATGCTTTACTTAGTGCTGCTTATATGGATGTGCTGCTTTTCTCTTATTTAACATTTATTGTATTTTAAATGTTTTATTGTGAGATGCCCATTACATAAATATTGAAGGGTAGGTATATAGTCAAAATGAAATAATAACAGCCTTGTAAGGTAGGCCAGTATAATCAATCACCCATGTTGTGGAAAAATGCTGGTTTGCTTAAGAGCTGCTCATCCTCATCCTGCATCAGCACCTGCTTATTGGTCAATGACCAAGGAATGAAAAGGACACCATCCACTTTGTCACGGGAAAGCGGCTGCTAAGAAGGCATGCTTAATGGCTGAGAGCCTTTAACAAGATCAATATCACCTCTAGAAAAGATTACATGCTATGCTAGGCAGCAAATAGACCTTTGCTGCTGGATTTGGAAACCATTTATAAAACCTATTAGGGACAATAAAGCAGAACAGCAAAAAAAGAACAAAAAAGACCCTATCTATTCACAGCAGGCTTCTGACTCTTGGGTTCCTTCCTCTATCCATTATATTAAATGACCAGATTAAAAGCCAGATACATCAAAAAATAAGATTTGCCATGATCATTGGTGACAGCAGCAATGTGGAAGTGGGTCACAATGACAATTGCATTGCTTATACTTGCTAAACAGTGTACCTTCCATGACTTGAGCTGTGATTCAGATTGCATGGCCTTTCGCTGTTTTGGAAATCACTCAAAGGCAATAATCAACTGGCAAACTTTCTTGAAATGGTTTGGAGAAAGTAAAAATAATGGTATGATAAAAGTAAAAGCCTTGTGGAGCTCCAAGTTCTTCCCAGAAATAGATTGTTCCATGGATAATACTTCAGTTTAGCAGCACTTTAATAAGGCCAAGAGGAATCTGAATGTCTCTTCATTGGACCCGAGGAATCTGTTGCAAACAGGTTGACTTGGCCCAAACAAACAAAGTGGAGGTAGGCTAACTTGTTTCTGGGTTAGATAAAATGATTTTGGGAGACAAAGCAGGTCTGTGCAAGTTGTGTGCAAATTGAGTTCCATGTCAGCCAAGTCTTGTCTACTTTGCTTGTTTTTTTTTTTTGCATGACAGACACATCTATCCTTTCTTCCTCTGCCAAATTATGTCCATACTTGCATTCTTAAATGACTGGATAATTGTCCAATGAAATTAATTACCGTATATTCTCCTGGTGGGAGGAGCATGCAAGGGTAGACATATAAATTTCGAGGAAATACTTAAAAACCAAAGAGGCCAAAACAAACCAATCTGTTAAACAATATGAATTTTGGTAAGTAGCATGAAGTCTGAGCAATAAAATACGAAGTTGTTCTTCTGAAGTCACTTATGTCAATTCATTTCACAGAAGGTCATATCAACGAAGTTCAGTGATGAATAATTGTCCCCAAATATTTTATATATGTATACAAAATCTTTATTTAGACATATATGAAAATGCATGTAGACATAAGTGAGAAAATACAAATTGCATCTATACACAGAATAATTAAAGATATAACAAAATGCCATACAGAAGGGAGCAAACAACAGAAGGATGACATGCAAGCCTTTATATAGGATTTAGAAATATAGCTAAGGATCGAAAGAAATGAGGAGGGGGAAATAGACCCAACCTATATGGCTAAAAGATCACCACCTTACATGGATTATGGTATAAAAAGAAGTAATGTAATTATCTTTGATAGATGGTGGTAGGCATTGTAAAGATTGACATATCCTGTTACTGAAAAACTTAAAAAATGTATAAATGTTCCTTGCATAGAGTCCCAGAATATAAAATTATTCTTGCAGCTGCTCATATAACTTCACTTGACAGATGTACATGGAAAAGGCCTCCAAGATGATTGAATTATGACACTTTTTGATTCTTTTAAAGGTACTGTCAAATCCTTCCCCTGTTTTATGGCATCCTCTCTTCATGTCTCCTGCCATCTTGGGTGAAAGCATTAAACATATCTGATTCAAACATCTTCAAAAGTTTATGATCTTTAAACAACATGCTTAGTTAGATTGAATAGATTGATATGGCATAAAAAAGTGTGCAATAAACATTTAATCATTTAGAGACCAGCCCCACTATGTTCAATGACACTGACTCACAAGTAAAAGCACAGGATTGTATCATAGGCTTGTAAAAGAAGAAACTTTAATGGAACATCTGCAGCATTTCCCCTTAAACGGTCAAATACAAAGAAGAACAAGGCTTTTGCAATTTTAAAAGTGAATTTTTTGAGGAAGGGGATTTTAAATGATTGCAATTTCTCATGTAAGTGTTGGATACAGAAATCATCTCTTTGAGATAACTTCTAAAGGTGTAGGAATTTTGCTTTCTGTGTATCTTCTCCCTTTGGCTTCTGGTACTAAGAAGAGGAATATGATTTTGCAGATGGCTCTAATAGATAAATCGGCCAGTGAGAGGAAGGAAAAAAAATCCCTGGGTTCACATATTATGATAAGTTATTGTTTGCTTAATCACTGTGTATTGAATGTGATAATTTGCTAGGTTGACAGAACTGGAAAAATTGCAACTTCAAAAACTGGGTGGGCTATAAAGCAAGACACAACTGAACAAACACCATTATTGTTTAGTATCTTGTATGAACCAGGTCTTAAAGTGGGCTAATCTTGACAAAACCTTGCTTATCTCATTTGCTGAAAATGGAAAGGTAGATGTTTCAACAAGCTAAAATCAGTCACAAATGATCTGAGGGACTGCATTTAGCAGATGAGAACCTTCACAGTTTTTGTCAAGCTAATTTGCTTAGTAACACTAGACAATTGTGTCTCTTTTCTAATCTGAACATTTTTTTCAATTACATATTGGTATAAACTGATATATTAGCCCTTTAAATCTCATAGACAGATTCAGCCAACGGTGTGATTCTATTTTGCACATTGCATCTGAAATTCATTCTTTGGGTCATTTAAAAATTAGAATGGACATTACCCAAGAGGAAATACTGCAGTAAAACCTTGTATGTTGCCCTCCTGAGATTAAAGGTCAGGTGACTGAATCCTATCTGTAATTTATTAGCTGATTTGATTATTCATGGCGGGCCGTAGTTAAATGGCATGCAGTTCGAGAGGTAGACAGCTGAAGTACGCATCTCCCTGGGATGTTCTCATGAACAAGCATTGTCATAACTGGCCTGAATGGGAATTGAGAAAGCTTGCAAAAGAAATGCAAACAACTGGGGAGTCTACTGAACAAACCGCGTTGGACCAATTTTGTCTGAAAGAGGCTATTGCTAATGCGATTCCAGTGGGATGTGTCCCAAATCTTATTAGATAGGCTAAAGGGTAAGGAGAATTTTAAAATAACAATTTAAAAAAAAGATCTACTTTGTAGGAAATCTCAACATTTCTCTTTGGGTGGGAAAGAAAGATCCAGCACAGAGACAAGAGTCACCTACAGAAGTGAAGACTTGTTTGCTTTCCTTCTCCACCCAGGACTTTAAATTTCTTCCCCTTTCCGTACAGTCCTATTCTTTCATGTATTTTGATAAGCCCTTCTATTGCTCCTGCCCCTAACTTTTCTCTAAGATGTCAAGCAGAGGCTTTGCAGTTGTACTGAACACTTCGCAGAACCTGCTTTCCAGGGAGGTTCCTTTAACTGTGGCGTACTTCTTAGAACCTATTTAAGTGAGCTTGCACAGTGTGGTCATTGTATATCTTGGGAATACCAACAAGAAAATAACAAGGGACAGCATATTCCCCACGCATGGGGGAATTGAAAGAATTAATAGAATATAATTAATTCAAAACAAGCCAATCTTGCATAGGGATCAAACTTCTCTGCCAAGTCACCCATGTCATGGGAATTCCAAAATGCAACCATTGCCTATTTTTGCTGATCTATACATCCAAGGGGGTTGGGCGGGTTAGGGTTAGGATAGGGAAGAAATAATGTGTTGTGTACCGAGCCGGTCCACCAGTAGGTGGCGCTGCGTGACCATTCTTTCATTGGCCCATACATCCGGCGGGAGAACCTTGGTTATCCTATTGGTTCCCCGGCTGGCGGCGTTTGTATAAATTGCTGTCAGCCGGGGATTGCACATCGTGGTTTTAGTTAGTTACTGTTGTTTTAAAATAAAGATTAACGTCCAGCAGCCTGCTTGTACTTCCTTGCTTGGAACACAAAATAATGGATCAGAAAGCAATCTTCTTTATGGAAGTAGTCCCAGCTATCATATCAGCAGTCAAACCTTGACTAATGCTGCTTGTTTTACCATTGGGAAAGATGCCTGAGATATCTTGACGTCTTGCTAAGGTTCTCCTGATAGGACACATGGGGCATAGACAGCTCCTGGGGAAAGTGGGTGAGTGAGGGCTTTTTATTCCATTTGAATAGGCTAGTGGTTATACAGATTAATTTGCTGAAGGAACTCGGACTTTATGATACCAAATTTTCTTTCTCTGCAAATATCTCTGTTTGCAATCCATGCAATATAGAACCTAATGCAAAAGTCAAGAATACCGGGGCTGGGGGGGAGGCAGAACCTCAAACTGACAGGAAGGAAGTTCAAAAATAATGTTAGAAAGTATTACTTCACATAAATAGTAGTGAAAGTTTGGAACCAACTTTAAGAGGAGGTTGTGGGTCAATCATCAGTAACCGAGTATAAAATGCTTGGGATTATACTTGTCCATCACGTGACAAAAAGTTAAAAAAATTAAAATTAAAAAACAATTAATTCATGAATTAAAAATAAAACAAAAATAAGGGGCAGATTCGATGGACCATTAGGTCTTTTTCTGGATTTTCTATGTTTTTACGTTTCTCTGTTTCTTTAGATTGAATTATGTTTGAATTTAGCTGCTGAACTTCTTCTTAATGAGGATTAGGATATTCCGTACAGGAATTTTAGCTTTCAAATTGATAGTCGATGCTCTAAATTTAATTTTCCATTGAGCTGGGAGATGAGGCAAAAAGTACTTTGCCCATGAAGATTCAATCATTGCTTGTTCACTGTCCTCAAACTAACTTTAGTAAATATTAATCAAGTCAGTCATGCAACAAGTGAGGATGCTATAAAGAAAGAAACCATTTTTTTGTGTGGGTGAAAAAAATGGGTGTGGTACAGTAGTAGGTTTTGGCTCCCGTTGCAACTGGTACGCTGCAACGGGAGCCGGGCGTGCACCATGGGCATGCGCGTTGCGCACGTATGCGCACCCACTGCCTGTGACGCTCCAGCTGCTCGGCGGAGCATTGCACAGGTGCCATACACTGCATGTGGGTGAGCAGATGGCACGTTTCCTTCAAAGCGTGGTTCCGGTACGGTGGCTGCTGCTTCTGGCAGGCACCGGTATGCACGTACCAGGCTGCAACCCACCATATCTGGTGATATACATAAAGATAGAGCATTCTCTCCAATATCATGGCTCTAATCCCCAAGGACAACTTGAAGATACAACAGAATAAATAGGATCAATATCAAAACAAAAGGTAGATCTGATCTTACAGGAAGATCATTGAGAGATTTAGGTAGATAGTTAATATAATTAGTAGATAGTAGAAAGTTGCTACCTTTCTTCTAAGGAGCACAGATTGGCATGTGTAGAAATCCATCTCCTATTTCCCCCCACAAAAACAAAACTTTGAGGTAGGTTGGATTGAGAGAAATAAGAAGACTGGCTCACAGTTAGCCAATGACTAAGCCTGGATTTAAAGCTGGGCCTCTCTGTTATTAATCTTTTCATGTACATTTTTATTACATTTCATTATAAAATAAATAATACAGAAAAAAGAAAAGAGAAAACTGACTTCTGATTTTTTTTAATGTGCGGTAAAATAGAAACCCTGCCCCCCAAACCCTCAAGCTTTTGCATTTCACAACATTTTAAGCCATTTTTATAATAGCAAAATCATCAAAACTTAAAATCAAAGTTTCCGTAGTGTTGCAGAAAATGATAGCCTTAGACTTCTCAGGATACAGGAAGAGTTTATTTGGCAGCCATATTCAGAAAGCTTGCCCATGGCTAACATTGCAAGTTCTGAACAACCTTCATTATCACAGCACACATTCTTATACATTCTCAAAGGCAGCATAACACGGAAACACTTAACTCATTTCTTATTGGTTACCTTGAGGAAAAGGCCTTATAAGGAGATGGGTTCTTACTTCTCCTTTTGTCTTGGGTACTGCCATAGTTACTGGCTATGTGTCTTTATGCGAACTTTAATTGAACCTTGTGGTTTTGGGCTTTTGACATAAGGACATATACTGGAACATTTTGTGGTTGAAGGCTGATGACATTTCCCTGTCCCTTTAAGCAAGCTTCTAACTGTCCCTTTTATGCCACGTCTTCACTTTTATATTTTTAATCCATATTTTATTCTACTTTAGTAGAGCCAGAGTATAGTAAGATTTTATGATGGAGTTGGGGATCCAATTAGTTTTGGTGCACTAAATACAATTGTTTTAATAATTTCTGGGTACAGCATTTTGTAATTCTCAGCATGTACATTTCAATCTAGTCTCCAGTTGATAAATCTTGAGTCCCACTAAAAACTAAAAAGTGATCTTGATAACCTGAATCTGCCCACCTTCTTTCAATAGCACAAGCCAGAGAAACAGTGGATCTTGCTCCTAAACAAGCAGGAATCTTTTAAACTGAAAAGATTAAACTGAAAAGAAACCACCCCCATACATCCTGCTAACTACAATACTTCAGGAGCCATTGATCTTCCAGGATCTTCTATGAGTTTTGAAGTATACAGCTTCTGCCTGCTTATTCATTGCTCTCAGTACATGCTCAGCAACCATCTGGTTTAATGTTTTATTGGGGGGTGGGTTTCTTGTACACCACTCAGAGGCTATTGGAGTAGAATGGGAAATAATTTAAATAAATAATAGCAATAAATAGTAATAATAATTCTTGATAGGACAAGATAGATGGTGTGCTACCAGAGTATTCCACACATTGAGAACCAAGCTTCAGAGTTTTGAGAGGTGACCCAATTCTGCTAATATGCAGCTGGTAGCTATCTTGCCTTAACCAGAGAAACTGTGTACATTGCAATAATCAGAGCCAGTGGGTCCCCCCACTGAAAATTATTTGCTTCTCCTGGGAATAGAGGCAATTTGTGTTGTGGGTGTAAAAGCAGAACAGAGTAAAAACTCTGTGTTGTGTCCTGTTCGCTTAACTTGGCTTTGTATTTAGCATTACAGTTCTCCTTGCCTTTCCTGATCTGTGCCCAAAGGGAAGGGAAATGAGTTAAAACCATCTTCAGATACGTTTGTATTGATTCTGTCACATTTTTTGCAGCTTGCTGACAAGTGATGGATGGCACATAATGCTGCTAGCACAGTACATTACGTTTCGCATCCAGGGGCTCCTAAATCATTTCAAAATTTCAAATTCCCCAATCAATATTTTAACAGAAGAAAGCAGAATAGGTTCATTTTGCTGGAGGAATGAGAGCAGAATGTGCGTATGGGAGGGAACAGTGAGAAGAATATGTGTATTCAGCCAAGCCCTGCTTTGGTAGTAGAAACAAGTCTCTGGATCTGGAATGTCAAGATTTTTTTTCTTCCTTAAAAATACCATGGACCTAGCAGAGTGATCATCCCATCCTCACTCACTCACAGATGATCAGCCCGATCTTTCCTTGAAGGACTGTGCTACCTAAGAGGAATATACAGTTTTAATACTGTAGTAAATTATAGTAAGCCGCTTTCTCATTTTTATTGGATTACCATGAGGGAAAAGAGATTTTTGTCAGCTCCACTATCATGTCCTGCCATTGTATTGGAAGGGGGCGGGGAGGTGTAGGACGGCTTGCTGGCATTTTTCACATGTTTTTGCTTTTGCTGTAATTGCCTGGCAATTAGGAGCGGGATTGTCTTTGGAGACAAGGAGACTTCCTCCCAGCCAGTTGCAGTCTGATTCCAAGGACCATCGTGCCCTGAGAGTGAACTGTTAACTGCCTAGCACCTCAGCATTCTCAAAACAACCTTGTGATATCACATTGCTTACCGCTGGACTGGTCAGGGGGCTTAGGTTCGGGGAAACGAAGATTTGCCTTGTTCTTTGCGTGAGGTTTTCAGATTCTGCCTGACTTTACTGCAGGGGTGTCCAAACTTGGGAACTTTAAGACTTGTGGACTTCAACTCCCAGAATTCCCCAGCCAGCCATGCTGGCTGGGGAATTCTGGGAGTTGAAGTCCACAAGTCTTAAAGTTCCCAAGTTTGGACACCCCTGCTTTACTGCAACCACTTTTTCTCAGTAAAAGTTCTGTTGATTCAACCCAATGAAGTCCAGAGTTTTGCTTTCCTGAGAGACCAGCTGGGGCAGATCCTCACAGTTTTACTCTCTCCCTTCCCATTTACAACTTTCGGAAAACCCACCTGCTAGACTACATTAATAATTGTAAAAAAGCCAATAAGATGTGTTTTCCCCCCCAAATGAATACCTATAATACATATGGGAGTGTGTGTTTGTGTGTGTGTGTGTGTGTGTGTATTTGAGAGTGAGAGATAAATTGTGTTGGTCAGGGAAGGGCCAACCTTTTCTTCCCTGGGCACTGTTATTTTAATAAAGAATGCAAGTCCTACTCTTAGTATTAAATTAAAAGAGAGAGCACAAAAAAGAAGTGTCTCAAGCACTCATGTTTCCCTCCGAGTACACCAGTTTCTATCTCCTGCAGCCTCTAGAGGCTATTTGCTTATATATGAACTTTCAAACTGCCTTCAGACAATCTTCACACAATTCCTTTTGGGTCTGGCCAAGTGACCTTTGAAGGCAAAGTCTAGGAACTGTTTTGTTCCAATGAAATCACCTCAGTGTAAATATTTGCTTTTAGAGCAGTTTCTTTTTCTTTATCTGTCTAACCTGTGTTTTAAAAAGACAAAACAGGAGCCCTTCTTAGACTGCATGTCAGTTACTTTGGATGCTTGTTTATCCCAGCACATGAGAAAGGCACAAGGCTGAGAACAGTTGGGACAGAATGGTGAATCAGTTATTCCTCATCTGATTTCCACATGTACATTTTGAAAAAAAAAATAGTGCATTTGTGCTTGTATTAAATATTGCTCCAATATTTGCATCAAAGTTCACATCGCAATATAGCTATGAAGTCGAAGGGTTTTCACAGACAAAGACAGGGGTGCTGGGGGTTCACACGGGTTCGGGTGATCCTCTAGCGAAGATTCTGCATGGTTCAGAGAACCCCCATATCCCACTCCTGGCTGGCACCACCCACCCCACTCTTCCCACCCCGCCTCTTCCAGGAGTGTCCATGCAGCCCATTCATCATGCCAGGTAAGTGCAGGGCCCAGACAGAGGCTCGGGGATGGGGGGAAATGGGCCTACCGGAGGTTCCGGAAGTCTGGAAACGGGTCTTTTTCCAGGCTCTGAAGCCTGGGGGAAGCAGTTTCCGCATCCCAGAGGCTCGAGGAAAGCCTTCGGAACCTAGGGAGGGTGAAAAATGCACCTCCCCCACTGTGGTGCAGGAGGCCGACTAGGCCATGCCCACCATAGCCACACAAACCCAGCAACGGGGGTGGGGTGGGGAATCCGTTGCTGCAATTTTTGAACCCCACTCCTGGACAAAGGGCTTTTTTTTGCACCTTCCGCCAGTGACTTGAGATAGGCAAGAGTGCATTGCCTACCCTAAGGCATTTTGATGAGAACTTCACATACTGAAAGTGTGCAGCACCAAGGCTAACAAGTTTTAAGTCGCTCCCTGAAAAGAGTTATTTTGTTTTCCCTTTCCTGGGTTTAGCACCTTTTCTTCTCTCACTTCACTCATTATTTCTTGCCGTCATTCATACATGGAAAAGTGAAGTCACTGTCTCTGTGTGAATAATGGAAACACAGCATCCTGGGCAGCCTGATACCAATGCTTCTCCTTTAATAGGATGGAAAACAAGGGAAGAGAAAGGATGCAACGGTGAGTGATCAGCTGTATATACTTTAGATTTTGGTCACAGGCATGGGACCACCCTTGTAAGGGAACAGGTGACTAAGGTTGAATCCTTACCTTTGTACAAATCTTTAGCCACCCTAATGTTGGTAATGATCTTTTTATTATTATTCTGTATTTCCTATACAACTGAGATAGAAGTGGAGCGAATACAAGTTTTTAAAGTTAAAAAAAAATAATAGTTTAAATGTGAGGTTGTTATTTACAGATAGATGGGCCTTATTCTCTCTTAATAAATAATTGCTGTTTTTTTTTTTAAAAAAAAGAAGGTGCAGGTACTCTTCACTTACCCACCACAATTGGAACCAGCAAGTGCTGCTGCAGTTGTTAAAGGGAATCACCCGCAAATGTTCAATATGATGTTATGTAATCATGACTTGCAGTTTTACTGCTGGCTTCTCCATTGACTTTACTTCAGGGCTGTCAAATTCCTGGCCTGCAGGCCGGATGCATCATGGCTGGCCACACCCGTGCCCAGTTTAGCAAAGGGAGAAAAGTCCTGATACATCACGTGATGCTGCCATGACGACATGAGTTTGATACCCCTGCTTTACTTGTCAGAAGCCGGCTGTGAAGCACACAAATGGAAAACATGTGATTGTGGGATGCTGTGACCGTTGCAAATGTGTGCCAGTTGCTAAAGACCCAAAGTCTGATGACATGATTACTGTAGCTGTAAATTCAAGGACCAGTCACAAATCTGCTTTTTCAATTCCATGATAATTTCAAATGGTTGCTGAACAAGGCAGTTTGTAACTGAGGTCTACCTGTATTTCTCCATTTCCTTTCCCTCTCTCTTTAGCAAGGACTGAATATTCATGTACTTTATTTCTCTATTCATTAATGCTTGGCACACTTCCTAGCCTTTTGTTTTTAACATGTGGCATCCCAACGGCAATAATCAAGTAAGTGAACGTTTCTCAGTAAATCCCTGGTAAAATGTAACTACGAATCGTTACATGTAAAATGGGGTCAGACTCTAACATAACATTTATTATTTTACTAATTGGTATTCAACTCTCAGTCCAATACGTCTATCTTGCTTGGCGATCTGTCAAAAATGATTAGAAGTATTTGCTTTTTATTTGCATCTCTAAACAAGTGCATAAAAGGTTCCAGTTATTTTTAAAGTCACAGCTGTATAAAGTTGTACATGATGTGAACTTTCCAATACTTCTCACTCACTTGAGATCATGTACATGCAAGTATACTTATATATTTAATTGGGTTGCACATGTGCAATCTTCAACATAAACATTCAGCTCAGCTATTTTAATTTGTATCTTCTCACAATAGAAACCCCATAGATCTGTCTAATAGTAGACTTTCACTTTATATTAATAGTTCAAAAATAGTTACAATGATCAGAAACTCAATCTTTGTTAATTTCCACAATTCAAAAGTTTTGGAATTCTTAACAACATATTTAAAGCTCTAAGTTTCCAAACCAATATGCTTTAAGTGTCTTCTGAAGCTAACACAATATTTTAAAAGCTTATTTAGTTCTCAAGGAACTCTACAGCTATACAGATTATTGTTCCCAAAGAAAAGGATTTTAAAATCAAAATTATGAAACTAGGGTAATTGACTTTTTATCATACTTTTTTGTAAAGTAATAAAACCTGAGGGACTTCTGTTAACCTTCATTTTAACCACAAAGAAAAAGATTGTTCCTCTTGGAAATAAATTTATCAGAATAGATTCATTGCCAATTTGTGCGAACATAAAGTCTTAATTTCTAGTACATTTAAATGAACTCTTAATTTAACATCTTGAAATATTGTCTCACTTCTTTTTTCTCCTTAATCTTGTACTACGCAAATATTTTTTTTTGTGTGAATTTCTCAGATGAATGATTTCAGTTCAGTCATTGTTACCATATATCCACAAAAGACAAATTTCACTTTGACCATTTCTCAATTGTTTTTTCACCTAAAGGCGACTTATCACAGCTATTTGGGCTATTTGCTTTATTGCAGTTATTTCTGTGATAGTACAGCACCTGCTGCAGTACTTGTCCACCCCTGAGTAGATGTTTATGTTCTTGTTTTTCATATACAAGATGTCTTTGATCCTATATAATCAAATGAAAGAATCCCAGAATCTGTTACTTAGATGTCCAATGTCAAACAGCATCAACTCTGAATAACAATAGCAGGATTCAATCTGGGTCAGTCACCCGGACCAGAGGTTTAGTCTTTTGAAATCATGCTGGAGCCCATTCTTAGATGCAATAAATAGCAATAGCACTTAGACTTATATACCACTTTGCAGGGCTTTACAGCCCACTCTAAGTAGTTTACAGAGTCAGCATATTGCCCCCACAAATCTGGGTCCTCATTTTACTGACCTCAGAAGGATGGCAGGCTGAGTCAACCTTGAGCCTGGTGAGATTTGAACTGCATAAGATTTCACCCAAATCTGAAATTCTTAAACTTTACAAATAATTACAACTCTTTGGATAATGTTCTAGAAAAAAATGAAATGTTATTGAACCACTCTTGCTATTGCTTTGATTCTCTCTGCAATATTTTTCTACTCTATCTCTGTCTGTACATATTTGAATGCATCCAAATGAATTCTATGTAATCATCAATAGACTCTGAAACCATTGGCAAACAGGCTAATTTTACATTAAAAAAAACCAGCTTTACTTTTTTTGTGTTATGAAACATCAATTTTATTGGTTTGTAATCTTTCTGCTTCTCAGAAATTTTATTAAAAGTTCATAAAATCTAAATTTATTAATGTAATGTGTAATGTAATCTGTAAAACAAATATGTTTTCTGATGCATCCAAAGTTATTGTTATTTTTATCATTTTTTTCTTTATGCCTTTTGATATGACCTCTGTGTGATATGGATGGATAAGGTATATGCCACTTGCTCAATTCTCCTAATGTCTAATATCAATTGTCTTTGTAACATGTAATGTTAAAGAATGGTATCTTCTGTTAGGAATGTAAGCTAACAGTTGGATTAGCAATATATAAACCAGGATGGTAGTACTGTTGCTTTAAGTACTGCTGTAATGTGATTGGTTGCTGTTACCTCAAGCAGCCATAAGAGGGATAAGAGCCATAAGCCAGAATGGCTGTTAGCTCTCTGTTTGTTAGACGCTGATCGGTGTATTGTGAGGTACTGTGTTTTTGCTACTGTTAGCTGCTTTGTGTGCTAAACTGATTATTTGATACTGGACTGTGTTCGAAGGATCATTCCTTAACTGAGAACACTGATAACTGACTGAACCGTATATGACTTGGACTGTAAATTGAACTCTGAATATTTCCACATAGTAAACTACTATATTTTATACTATTCGGTGTCCCTGTATGCTGGTTTGTGCGTGTTCTTCCATACCACTCTCATTATGCTTCTCTGCACACTCGCTCTCCTAACGGGGAACTTACTTACTTACTTAACACTGGTTATGGGCCCAGAGTGTACCAGACATAGCTAAAAAGAGAGTTGGTGTCGATACACAATACCGTATACAGACAGCTGTTTAGTTTGTAAGTGTTACTATTATGGAGAAGATGGCACACGCACCATCAGCAAGTCTATCACTAATAACCTGGTTGGATGGAACAAACTATATTTCCTGGTCTATGAAGTGCAGCCTACTCCTGTGAGGGATTATGGGATGCTGTACAGAATCCACCGGATGTAACTTCTTGGAATCCAAATGTCGAGGATGATGCCAAGAAGCTAGCAGAGTTTCAATGATGCAACGAATGAGCATTGTGTATAATTGGTCTAACACTGACTGACCAACAATTAGTTCATATTCGTGGGGAAAATTCTGCAGCAAGATGTTGGGAGAATTTGAAGAAGATATATGTACGTGACACTGTAGGTGGCATATACATCTTACCCGAAAACTGTTTAGGGCACGTCTTCTGAAGGGTGGAGATATGTTAGCTCATTTAAACTTTATGAAAGGGGTTTTCCAGGAGCTACATGAAAAGGAACTTATTTTCTCAGAGTTAGATCAAGTCTACATCATTCTGTCCTCACTGGATGAGAGTTATGATGATTTCATATCTTCCTTTGAGGTCCTAACTCAAAATGAACTAACATTGTCTGACATAACTGCACGACTGTTGGAAGAGTCGAGACGGAGGTTGGAAAGAGAACAACTGAGAAGGAAACCACCACAACATGAAGAGTCACCTTCAACTGCCTATACTGTTAGAAAATGTTTTTCTTGTGGGGCTAAGGGGCATATAGCTAGATTCTCTAAACATGCAAAATACCAGAATACTAGAAAAGCTAAGAAAAATGCTAATGGCTATTTAGGTATGTCTACTTTGACTATCTCTAGAAATGCAACAATAAGTCATGATTCATGGGTCGTTGATAGTGGAGCATCACAGTACATTACTAGAAATAAGAATTGTTTTGTAAAAATGTCCGCCAACAAGCAACATGTATCTTTGGCAAATGGATGGAGGGTGAAAGCATCTGGTTAAGGTATGGCAAAGTGTTCATTTGTAAATGAGCATTTATCCATGTTGTATATACCTAAACTGAAAATTAATTTATTATCAGTAAGGGCTCTAGTTAATATTGGCTATGTAGTAACCTTTACAGGAGATAACTGTATCATTGAAAAGGAAGGTAATAGGGTTACTGTCAAATTAACAAATGGTTTATATCAGTGGTGGGTTTCAAATTTTTTTGGAACCTACTCTGTGGGTGTGGCCTGCTTTGTGGGAGTGGCTTGCCAGCCATGTGACCGGATGAGAGTGGCTTGCCAGCTATGTGACCGGGTGGGAGTTGCTTGACCGCCATGTGACTGGGTGGAAGTGGCCAAGACGATGTCACTGAATTCTTTGCCCCAATGGATGAACTTATTTTAAGATTAAAATAAGTACAAAAACAATAAAAGAGCTACTTACAGAAGGAAGATGACTGTTCTTGCCAGTCTTCAGTATAACTGGCTCCAATGAATGGGCTGCACAAAGAAGAGACACAGAAATGAACTTTTTCATTGCATGCACTGCATCAAAACCAGCACACAAAACAATAAAGACAGCTACTTACAGAGGGAAGATTACTGCCTTGCTGGTCTTCTGTACCACCACCTCACCACCTTGCTCCAATAACCTGCACAAAGGAGAGACACCGAAAGCAAGACTTTAATTGCATGCACTGCATTAGGATGAAACAAGCACAAAAAATAATAGAAAAAGAAAATTACTGTCCTTTTTTGCGTCTTCTGCACCACCACCTCGCCACCTTGCTCCAATAACCTGCACAAAGGAGAGACACAGAAAGCAAGACTTTACTATCTCAAGGATGAACCCAGCACAGAGCACACCCAGCAATAAAGACAGCTACTTACAGAGGAAGGATCTCACTGGCTTGACGCTCTTCTGCACACCACTTTATTTCCCTTTTCTGAAATTTAGTTCTCAGTTCCAAAAAACCAGGAATATATGAATTAGGTTCACTACTTAGGTCAGTCCAAGTAGCTATTCAGAAGTTAGTGGTTAGAAGCAATGCTAAAGCAAGTTATGGAATTAAAACCAGAAATATTTTGTTGGCTATTTGAAAGGGAGTACAATATATATTTAATTTTACACATGTTAGCAGCTGCTGGAATTGTGTTTGCACAACAGTGAAAAAACAGAGATATAAAAATGAATAAATATTACAATGTGCAGGAATAAATAAATTGACAATTAAAATCAAGAAGGCTTTGAATACTTTTTCACGTGGGATTTGTTTTAGCAATTGCTAACTAAAAGAAACAGAAATTAGAAATCCAAAAGTATGAAAGAAAAGACCAATTATATAAGGAAAGGTCATTAAAATGTATAAGGAAATATTACTTGATCATTATTAATGCGTAGATAACTGCAGGACATTACACACCCACACCCACACAAACTATGACAGTGCCAGGAAAACACCAAAAAAATAAGAACCCCCCCCCCCAAGACTGCAAATGAAACCAGTTTTTTCCCCTAACCCTAAGGACAGGAAAGACAAAGCCACTGGAATAAAAACCATCAAAGCATTGTGGGAAATTATAAAGGACAGTGCCAGGAAGCTCACAGAACCAGCAACCATCTCAGAATTACCTAAACAACGAGGGTGAAACACACAAAATCTGGCAAAGCTGCCTTGCACCAGCCTGGCCTGCCCATAGAAAAGCAGGCACTTTGAGACACGTAAACCTGGTCTGAACACTTAAAAGCAACATATTGCATCACAAAGAAAACATTTGCAAAAAGGTATAACATTTCTTGTAGTAAATATATTTTATAAACAATTAAAAAATAAAATGCCCTAAAATAATTTTTTAAAAATATGTTCTATAAATTAAAAAATCCTTAAAAACCATTGTTAAGTATTCCACCAGCAATAATTTATACTGTAACCATTTTAAGGTATTGTACCAGCCATAGTATACTGTAACCATTATTCCACCAGCAATAATTTACACTGTAACCATTTCAAACTATTCCACACACAATAATTTAAAATGAAACAATTAAAAAATATTCCATACACAATAAATTACAATAAAATGATTTAAAACAATTCTATGCACAATACATTACAAACTTTAAATTGAAAACAATGTTGAGATCAGTTGGTATTGAGCATAAACGTTCTGCTCCTTATAGGCCACAACTTAACTCGTTTATAGAACGAAGGGGGAAAACATTACAAGCCATGGCTTGAACCATGTTAGTTGATTCAGGATTGCCTGAAACACTGTGGGGTGAAGCTATGATGTGTAGTAACCATGTGTTAAATAATGTAGTAAATACAACAACTGGTGAATTACCATTCACTCGTTGGCATGGCAGAAAACCTGATTTAAGCTATCTTCACACATTTGGAGCTCTGGCATGGGTGCATATTCCCTCACAAGTAAGACTGAAGGGACAACGTAGAGGTAGGCAATTATTTTTTGTAGATTATGAAGCAAACCATAGATCGTTTAGATTTTGGGAAAAAGGCACTACGAAAGTACACTGTAGCGCTAGTGCTCAATTTATTGAATCCGTTGGATAGGATAAACTGGAATATAACAATGATGTAGTTATTGAAACCCAGGTATTTCCTAGTGGTGAAATAGAAAGACCAGCTATAAAAATTAAGGAGGAAGTGCAAAGTCAGGAGGAGTTAGAAGAACGGGAGCAGACGCAACAGGAGAGTCCACTGGTGAGTCCTGTGTTGCCTAGGTGTTCTACCCATGTAACAAGACCACCTGACAGATATCAAGCTAGTATAGCATGTCAAGTAGATAAAGTTCCTGCTACGTATCATGAACTATCCACATATCCTAAAGAGGAGCAAATAGTTTGGAAAGCAGCAATGAACAGGGAACTGAAATCTTTACAAGAACTGGAGGTATATGAGAATGTGAGGTTACCACCAGGTAAAAATGTAATAGGCTGTTAATGGATTTACAAGATTAAAACAAGTGTAGATGGGGACTGTTACCCGTAAAGCCAGATTAGTAGCACAAGGTTTCAATCAGTCAGCAAATGACTATGATGAGGTATTTGCACCTAGTTTAAAAGCTACAACTTTACGTGCATCATTAGTTTGGGCAGCTAAGCATGGATATGTAAGAAATCATTTAGATGTTGAGACAGCATGTCTCCATGCACCATTGCAACATACTATTTATTTAAAGAAACCTGAAGGGTTAAACACCGATAGCAACACTGATTGTTGGAAGTTAAAAAAGAATCTTTATGGTTTAAAACAATCAGGCTATGATTGGAATCAATGCATAGTGAAGGAATTAGCAAGGATAGGTTTTAAAGCTGGAATGGCTGATCCTTGTTTATTTAAGCAAGAAAGTGATGGTATGATTTCATTATTGCTATTGTTTACAGATGATATAGCATTGATTACTAAAACAGAGCAAAAGACTATTGAGATTATTACACTATTAAAAATGCGGTTTAAAATGAAACACCTTGATGAAATTAAGAAATATCATGGTTTAAAGATAGATAAGACTAGGGGAGGATATAAAATATTACAAACTGAGAAGATCAATCAGTTACTCAGGACTTTCAAAATGAAACTGTGTAAACCGGCTAAAACTCAAATGAGTCAAGAATTTAGCCATGATGATATAAAAAGCCCAGTTTTTGATAAAGGTATTTATTAATCTCTAATTGGTAGTTTATCTTATCTTAGCAATTGGTCAAGGCCAGATATTGCATATAGTGTTAATCAATTGGCCAAGTTTAATGCTGAACCTACTGAACGGCACTAGCAAGCTGCTAAACGTGTATTGAGATATCTTAAACAGACAATACACTATGCCTTATATTTAGAGCCTAAGGGTGAACGGAAAATAATTGCATACGCTGATGCAAGTTTTGCAACTGACATGTCTATATGTAAATCTACATCAGGTATTGCGATATTCTTAGGAAAGGCGTTAATTGGATGCCGGTCTATTCGTCAAAAACATTTAAATTTATCAACAATGGAGGCTGAATTTTAACATTTATCTTTGTTATGTACTGATTTGATTTGTTACAAGGAACTCCTAATGAATATGGGAATTAATATACGGGAGCCTATTGTTTATACGAAGACAACCAAGCAGCGATCCAGATGGCATCAAATCTCGCTGTAAAGACAAGGACAAAGCATACTTACTTAAGATATTCAAATGTACGGCAAAGTATTAGTAGTAAAATGATTACACTAGAGTATTGTATGTCTGGAGAAAACATAGGTGAAACATATGGACTAGGAATGTAAGGTTATATATATATATTGTTTACCCAAAGGGGAGAATGTTAGGAATGTAAGCTAACAGTTGGGTTAGCAATATATAAACCAAGATGGTAATACTGTTGCTTTAAGTACTGTTGTAATGTGATTGGTTGCTGTTACCTCAAGCAACCATAAGAGGGAACCAGAATGACTGTTAGCGCTTTATTTGTTAGACGCTGATCAGTGTATTGTGAGGTACTGTGTTTTTGCTACTGTTAACTGCTTTGTGTGCTACACTGATTATTTGATACTGGACTGTGTTTGAAGGATCATTCCTTAACTGAGAATATTGATAACTGACTGACTGAACCGTGTATGACTTGAACTGTAAACTGAACTCTGAATACCTCTATATTTCCACATAGTAAGCTACTATATTTTATACTATTCGGTGTCCCTGTATGCTGGTTTGTGCGTGTTCTTCCATACCACTCTCATTACGCTTCTCTGCACACTCGCTCTCCTAACGGGGAGCTTACTTATTTACTTAACATCTTCAATTTAAAAAATACAATTAGATGATGTTAGATCAATTTAAAAAAGACGGTTACTCACTATGCTTTTCTTCAGGATACATATCTTTTGTGCCCAATCTGTTTCGAAGTTGACAACTTCTCCCTAAAAAAAAAACTTTTATGGAAGTCTGAATACTTAAATTACAATTCTAAAAATAAGATACGTTGTGATTTTAATACAGGTAGTCCTCGACCTATGACCACAATTGACCCCAAAATTTATGTTGCTACCAGTAAATGAGACAGTTGTTAAGTGAATTTTGGACCACTTTACAATCTTTCTTTAATTTTATCTGCAAAATGTATTTCTGAAGATTTGTTATAATGGCCTTGCTATTGGAGATGCAAGTTAGAACATTAACTCATACATTTTGATCTTGCCCTTTGTCACTCTTTAGATGGTCATGAGCAGAATAGCTACTATCCCCTTGAACTGTCCTCTCCATATTAAAAATGCCGATGTTATTCTTAACTATTGTCCCCAAGATATCAAAAACTGTGGAGTTTGGGGGCATGAGGGCTGATTTTTCTAAACACCCAAAGAAAAAAAATATATATTTGATTTGCAGCAATGGATTGTTGATATGTGTTGTTTGCCCAGATTAGAATTATTTTTTTTAAACAGGAAAACTTTCCGTCATTATAGTTAACCTTTTTTGTAGGTATTTTGATTTATAATTTTCCCTTTGTTTCTCTGATACGATTTCTTAATAACAATATTCTAATAACTTAGAATAGTATTTATTAATATTATTTCTTAATATTCTTAATAGGAATAATTTTGGATTTGCCCTTATGAAAAGTTATTGAAGAGTGATGACAGACTACTGCTAAAATTCCAGTTGATCATTATTTAGATGCAATGTTTTGATTTCTGCTCTTAAAATAGCATGCAAGTCACAAGGCCTTCAAATAAAAGTTATAATGTTTTTCCATGACAAAAACGTTGTAACTTAGCAGCAGCTAAAGTAACAGAGCGCCTTCTACTAACACTACCAGCCCCAGGATCTGAAATAGCTTATTTTGGCACTGGGTACAGTACTATAGCAATGAGAAATTGTGGTACTACTGTTGTGTCTGGCTTGAAGTTCTCATGGGATTTCTAAGCAAACTGGTACATTAGTTTTCATGTACTGTTTTTAAACAATATATTTATTGAAAACATATTATTAATGTGTTTCAGGTTGTGTCACATAAGATAGCCTGATTGTCTCAGTCTAGTTATACTACAGGAACAAATTATACATAAGCTAAAGCGGCATTATGTCAGAAAAGGTTCCACCAAGAAATCAAAGGTGATTGTTTGCCATTCTTCCTTAGCATGTATCTTTGTAGTATTTCAATAACAAAGTAAAAAGCAAGCACTGGTCAATTTCCTTCACAATAGTTGAGCTAGGGGAAAGTGTCCCTTCATTATACTGTCTCTCAGAAGATCTGAAGGAAGAAAAGTATGAAGATACAAGACAGACTTGGAGACAATTTCTCTATTCTAATCAGATGCTTTGCAACCTTGGTCCCCAGCCACTTGTGATGCTTGCCTCAGGCCAAAAATAATTTGCCAGACCCAAGCAACATTTCTAATTCAAAAGTTAATAACCTTTGAAATTGGATTTTAATCAAGTCGTCTTTAGTTCTCGACACAAGATCCCCATTTGGGGAATCCAATAAACTTGACTGAATGGCTCTCACAGATATTGTCTGGTTCTTTTGTAATTATGTGGCAAAAGAAATACTGTGTCTTCTTTTTGGTATTCACTCATCTGTTTTTGCACTTAGGATATATTTCTTGATTTAAAAAAAAATGATTGAAGTGAATTCTTATTTCCCCAAGTACTGAAAACCCTAATTAAGGGATACTTATGATTGCTTTCGGAGAAATTTTTTTAGCTTAAAGTAACCTTGCTTCCATAGCAAAAATTTCCTAATTTTAAAAAGGGTTAGGGCAGTGCTTCTCAAATAGTGGGGCGCGCCCCCCGGGGGGGGCGCAAGGCTCCATAAAGTGGGGCGCGAAGGCTCTCTTTCCATCTGGGTGCAAACGAGGAGCCAGGAGCAACAGGCGGGCCTCGCTCGCGTCTCCTCTGGGCTAACTGGCGGCGAAGGCGGCAACGGCGGCGGCGAAGGCGGCGGCCTGGAGTTTCCCGATGAGGTTGCCTGTCCGACCAGCCCCCGCTGGCTCCTGGCTGAGGGAGGAGCTGCCGCTCCGCCTTCTCCGAGCGGGATCCGCGCCCTGCAACTGGCCGCGGCGGGCAAAGGGAAGCGTGAGCTGAGGCCGCCTGGTGGGCACGGACGTCCCTTCACGCTGACCAGCCTCTTGCTCGGGCTACCCTGCAGCCCGCCGGCCGACCAAATGATTGACCTGCAGTCCCAAAGCGAAAGGAAAGCGGTTGGGCGGAGGGGGCGCAAATGATACTATTTACAGTTGCGCGGGGGGGGGGGGAAATGTTTTCTTCTTCCTAGGGGGGGCATGACAGAAAATAATTGAGAAGCACTGGGTTAGGGTAACCCTCCTATTCTTACATTATATCAAAAGAAATTATAATTCCTGTATTGTTCGGTATGTTGTGTGAGCTCAAATGATAGAACAGCAAGTTAGGGTTAGTAAAATTTGTGAACTTGGTTTCTTTTTGCCCCCCCTGTCCTTGTGATGGTCATATATTCCAAAGTGATCCTGTTTGGTCACTTGGAGATAATACAAATTTGCCCTTGTGGTTGATCACTGATTTTGTCTGTATGGCTTATCCATGTATAATAAGTGTTGGCAAGTAGCTATATTGCATCTATTTATTCCATCTACACCTAACTCTGTGGATGCAGGTTTGATTATTTGAACCATGAATGGCTGTCATCTTCAGTTTTCTAAATCTGAATGCTTAATTTACAGTATCCAAATGATCCAAGATGGAGCTTTTTTGAGCTGGAATAATAATGTGAACCACAAAGTTCACCTAAAGAGCCACATGCAACAGGGCAAAATGTTGCTGTGCACACATTTATTGAGGTTTATAGCTGAACATGTAACTCAAATGGATTACATGAATATATATTTGCAAGGCAATATCTAGGGATGTAACATACTATACAATTACTTAGAGGTTTACCATCAAATGAGTTATTGAGCTATAAACCAAAGCTATCCGAAAAGTTGAATTCAAGGTGGCAAAGTATGTACTTGGTAAGCAGGGGGAGTCAGCCACATGGGCAACTTCTGTTTATTGTTCTAATGGTGTTTAAGGTGCATCATTGCTATGAAGAAGCCATGAATAGAAAGCATTAAACCATAAGGATGCAACATTTCTTGAGATAAGAGTTGAGGCTTAGGATGCACAGGACCGAATATAAACAGAATGCAGGGACGCACTTTATTGTTCCTGAACAAAGTGTCAATAGGCAAGCTAGCACTTAAAAGTATCTTAATTTCATTTGCAAGATTAAGGTTTGGCTATACTCCCAAGGAAGCCAAACATATCTAATCTAGAAAGCCACCCAGTAGATGCTGTTTCTGAAATCTTAAACAATCAATTTCATGTCACAGACCTGCTCTATTCCTATTTTTGCCTCACTAGGAAAAAAATCAATTTGGTCTGCTTTATAAAAGGGAAAATTACAACCCCAGCTGATGTGAAAACTGGAGTATATTTCACAGCTCCCAATTATGGCAAGCTGGTCAATGCAGAAGAACAAACCTGTCAATGTTAACTGCTGCACTTGCCTTCTGGAGAGTAGCTGAAAAAAAATTCTGGGCAGACAAGAGGATTCCTAGAGTGTGAATGCCTCCTTGGGAAGGGTTTGCTAATCGCTTAGCAGAAGTGCAAGCAATCTTTGGATCAACTTTCTGTTGATGCAGGACTTGGCAAGTTACACAGACATTTTGAAGACTAATACAGAAACAGTGCCGCTACATGTAAAAAAAAAAACCACATTTAAATTTTATTTCAATTGCAAATCATCAGATTGTTTGATATGTTGGAGATAACTAATTCTGCAGCGCTGCAAAATTGCTGCTGCTTTTGCTTCTGCATGTTATTTATTCAGCCTTTGATAGCCCTGTCATCCACTCAGCAGGAATGATATTGGCTTGAATAGAGTGCTTGTCTGAGCAGAAAGGCTGTGTATAAATTGAATAAGCAAAAATAAATAAAAAAAGCTTAATCCTTTAGGCCAGTTGCCAGAACTGAAGCTCAAAAGCCATAAAAATAAACATGGGGATTTGGATCTCCCCCTCTTTATAATCATGCCTGTGTATGTGTAGTGATTTCACATAGTTTTTGATCCAGAACTCAAAGTGAGATGACATATGCCACATTTCAAGCATCTTATACTAACTCAATAACATTAAGTGAGGATTTGTTAAAATCATGGTTTACACAACAAACCAAAGTAGATTAGTTTATTCCTAAGGTTAAACCACAATGGGAGAGTTTGCATTAGGGTTGTGCAATACTTTGGATTTGGTTCCAAACGGATGTTTCGGAGCACATGGAAGTGTGAATATAGCAGCTGTTTGTAACCGCCTCAAAGCAACTACATTTTTCCCCTGAGATTGTGTGGCTTCCCTCTGTGATCCTTGGAAACATCATACAAATCAAGATGATTCCAAAATGACAAACCATGTGCCTCAGACACATGGATTGTATTATGACATCACAAAGCTAGTTTTATCATTCTTCTCCCTCCCTCTTGTGGAAATTGCTTTAAGAACAATTCCTCTTGTAATTATGTTCGCTTACCCCTTCCTTCCCAATCCTCCATTTTGGAATTGAATCCAAAGTATTGTACATCTTGCTGAATAAAATTGAACAATTTTATTGTTCAAGCCATATTATGGCTTAGTGCTATGTGTAAATCCAACAAATGTGTGCAGGATAGGCACGTTGCTATTATGCATAGCTGTACATGCACAGCTGCATAGAAATCCATTTATTAAAGAACTGTCCAGGAATCCTAGATACAATAAGGCAGTTTAATTACCTGGTATTTTAGGCAAGGAACTAAAAAAATAACAGGACAGCATATTTTATACATTTGATACATTATTATGTACAATGTATTTTTCTGTTGCACTTCCCCTAAAATGCTCAAAATATAAATTCTCAAATAGCAAGGAGACAATCCTTCCCTTAAGCTTAAAATATAAAATGCATAACACATAGCAGAAGAAATGGAAGAAGAAGAGGAGGAGAGAAAAGACATTTTAGTCATGCCTATCTGGGTTAAAAACATTTCTGTTACCCATATGACATGGCTGTGTGCTAAAAAAAGTCAGTGGAAAACTTTCAGAGTATGTTTCATGTTTCCTTTTCTCTCTCTCTGATGAGCAGTCATGGTGTTCTTCTCCATGCATTTTATATGCATGTAAACTAGAGATAATATGCATGATTGTCCCACTCAAAATCCTGGTTTCTAGAGACCAAGGGACTTGAATAAAATCATAACAATGAGAACTTTAGTGAACATATGTTGCCTGCACACATTTTTAGAAAGCATCAAGTTCTGCCCAGCAGATATGATTTGGGAGAAAGATGAATGATGAACAGGAGCCTCCCTCAGTGAGGTAGATGGGTGGTTTTTATGATAAATATAGATATGTAAGATGCTTGTAAATAAGGCTGTATGTTTGGAGTATGTGAAACTCCCTCTTCTATACAACTAGAAAAAGTATTTTTTCCTCCTTTGCTCTAAACTACCCTATTTACTTCCTGCAGATGCCTAAGAATCAGAAGCCAGACACACTTAATGTACAGTAATGAATGCCAGATTTCTATCATAAAAAGTGCATGTATTAAAACTGCTAAAATTTGCCTTTAAAACAGTATCTTAAAAAAGAAGCCTAGGAGAGTTTATGAAAAAATATTTTTTTTGCTGGCAACAGAACAAGAAATAATTGGATGTTAAATCAAGAAAATGGGAAAGATGGAACAGCAAATCAAAGCAAGTGGCAGAAAACTAGGTCTTAGTATAGAGAAATCTACTTACATTAACTTTTGACAGTTTCAGCAAAGACAAACTATATATAAATCTTGCTTTGAATCCTTTCAGCACCTTGCTGAATAAAACGAAGGGCTGGGTCCAGAAGATAATGAGAATGGGGATTTTTAGCCCCCCCTCCAACTGGCAAAAGCCTATTATCCCTTTAAATTATCTGCTTGCATGGGCAAAGCTATCGAGGTTATTTGTTTTTTACAGTTCTAGATGGATTTTGATAATTGTGAAGTAGGTGAGTTTGCTGTGGCTCCATTGCACTGAAAATGGGGAAAAGCTGTAGTATTAGCACATTTCTCATGAAAATGTACTTTTCAGGACATTTAGTAAATCAGTTTTAATGGAACTGAATGGATAATAAATGGGTGAAGAGAAAGAATGGAGGTAGTCGTCTGATAATGCATTTGACTGAATGTGGATTGAGACACATTTTCAAGGTTAACCATGTTTGAGAAGATAATTGGTCAATAGTTTTATCAGTTAGGCTGGCTGGATTTATACTATTTTCTGAGACCAACTGGTATCATCTTTTGTAGATAGATCATTGCAATCATTGCATCTTGGTGTTTTAAATAATTATCAGCTGCTAGTGGCTGTGGGAGTAAGCTAATTCCTGACTGCAATTCAAGATATTGGTTAAGAACAGCTGCTGCTTGTGTGCTTTGTTGCCTTTAGTAGCACAGCTTGCTTGACAACACACACAAGGCAGGATATGTAGATATGATTTGCTGCCCCAAAGGTTTGTAATCTTCCAGTATTCAGTTGGAAATGAGAACTTATCCCTGTAGTGTTGCTTAATTTTATTTCCTGAGTGTTAGTTTAGTTTTATTTATTTCAATTGCTTTGTTTCTCAATATATTTCATTCCTTTTCTGCATTTACATTGGGCAATCTAATTTGAGTCGTTTGGTGGGGGAATTGTGGGGTTATTTTTAAAGCATGGATAAACCACACTTCTAGGCTGCCTTGGAGGGCTTCTGCTTCACATATGATTCCATAAATAAATATGTAACGGTCTAAACCTTTGCAACATACATCACCTCTCAGAAAGCACTAAGCTATATTTTAAATTCCAAAATCACCTCACTAGTGCATTCTTCAAGCCCGCCGGTTATGGGTTCCCTCAACCAGCAGCATTTGTGTGAAAATTCACTTGTCCCCTCAGGGGTCTGAATTCTAAATGGAGATGCAGTCCTTTCTTCAGAGAAGCCGTCTGAAATGGTGTTTGGAGGGTGCTTTTCTTTCCATGTTAACCTTTCACTTGTCTCCTCAGCGTTGTCAAAGCTTCTGCCTAAAGTCCATTTCTCATCTGTTGTGGCAGTAATTGAAAGCTGAGTTGCAGAGGGTTAAAGAACAGCTGCAGGGAGATAATTAATGCTCTCTAACATTTTTGTGCAGCTTTTAGCACCTTGCTGTGACACAACCTTTAACATATGTGCTCTTGGCAGCTAAGCTGTTAAAAAAAAATCCTCCAGAAATCTGCACCCCTCTCTGCCCTTTATCAAGGAGTTGTCACCCATCTAGGGCAAAATGAACAAAATTACTTGGAAAATAGGATAAAATATACATTTAGAGAGGTGGCTGTCAGAATTGCCCTTGAGAACTGTAAACTGCTACTTGTAGAGATCCTTTCCAGGTTTTTATAGTTCTCCTTAAAATATTGAAGGTTCCAGAAAGACTTTTGGGCATGCTCTGGCCTAGAACTTCCATTTGTTACATCGGCAAGAAGCAGCAGGCGCAAGTGAGTTTCAGCACTTTTTATTGCAAGAGTAAGTGACCGCGCTCTGCTGGCTGGGCTGTGGGAGCTTGCCTTTTAAGGAGCTCTGGCAGACCAGCTGGCCAATGACAGTTGTTTAAACTTCCTGGGGTTTGGGCAACCAATCCCTGGTGAGCATGTAAAAACATGTAAATTAAGGAGCTCCGGCAGCCCGGCCAGCCACTGACATTTCTTTAAACTTCCCGGGGTTTGGGAAACCAATCCCTGGTGAGCATGTGAAAACATGTACATTTAACAATGTACGTCCGTACATAACACCTCTCCCCTCCTAGAATGAACAATGTCCAATCCCCGGCCTACGTAGGTGACATAGACTTTCAGGTAGGCGGGGCGTGCCGGTCTCCTACTTGACCTGCGCAGATCACTTGTCCCTGGGAGCACAGCTGGTGCGGTCGAGCTTGCTGTTCCTCCAGCTGCCTGGGAAGGAACCTTCTGGAGCTTCTCGGCCCGCGGGTTGAGCTCCGGCCTGGTTCCTTCGGCTCCTGAGATGTCATTTCTTCACGGGACAGCTTCAGACGCAGCTACGTGTTCACGGCTCAGGTTGGATGGTCATCCCTTGATCTCTTGGCTTGGTGGGGCCAGTTCCCACCCATCTGCTTCCCAGCTGGCAGTTGAGCATGCTCCGTGGGGTGGAGATCTGGGGTATCTCCGGGAGTTGTTCTGAGCTGGGGTGCAGTTCAAATTCCCTGGTTCCTCAGTTCAGCACCCCCAGGTGGTGTTGGAGCTGGTTGATGTGCCTCCTCCAGATTTGTCCGTCCTCTAGCTCCACTCGGTACAACTTCGGCCCGGTGATGGCCACGATTTGGCCCACCAGACAAGTTGGGTACCCGGCATAGTTGTTGGTGAATACCTGGTCGTTTATGTTGAACTCCTGAGTTGGTCGAGCGGAATCCAGGGGGTTCTTTGGAAGGTAGTCCGGGTGGTACTGGTCGAGTCTGGACCTCAGTCTTCTCCCCATCAACAGCTCTGCTCTGTTGGTGGTCACATGGGGAGTGATGTGTTGGGTGAAAAGGAATTGGTCAACCTTTTCCTGCCAGCTTCCTGGTCCCATTTGGGTGAGGATTTCTTTTGTGACCCTCACAATTCGCTCCGCCTGTCCATTGCTTGCCAGATTGAATGGGATGATGAGAACATGCCGGATCCTTTGCTCTGGCTGTTGTCAGAGACCAGGATGTCGGGTAGGCCGTGGGTTGTGAAAAGTTTTCGGAGAGCTCTGATGGTGGCCTCTGCCGTGGTTGATTGCATGATAACGACCTCCAGCCATTTGGAGTAAGCATCCACCACGATCAGGAACGTCTGCCCTTCCACTGGTCCCGCGAAGTCGATATGGATGCATGACCATGGTCCCTTGGCTGCTTCCCACTCTCACACAGGTGCCTGGGGTGGGGCTGGTTGTGTCTCCTGGCAGGGTCTGCAAGTGTCTACTCACTCTGTGATGTCCTTATCCATATTGGGCCACCAGATGTAGCTCCAGGCTAGTGCCTTCATCCGTACTGTCCCCAGGTGACCCTCATGGAGGGCTTCTATGGCTCACCTCCACAGCCTCTGGGTACGATGACTCTTTCCCCCCACAACAAGCAACCCTTGATAGTTGATAGTTCTGCCTGTTTACTCTGGTAGCTCTGGAACTCCTCACTCAGCTTCTCCTGTTGCCACCCCCTCAATACTCAGTTCAGAACCTTTCACAACCCCTTTTCCTTTTGTGTGTGCTCGGGGATGTCCCTGGTGGTGACCAGTCCAGCTGGCTCAATGTCGATCAGCAGTACCATGGTGGTGGGGGTGGAGTCTTTCACCAGCTCCGGTAATGGGCAATGGCTGATGTCCTTCCTTGGGAGATGGATCAGCTCGTAGTTGTACGCCATGAGGAAAATGGCCCATCTGGTCATCCTTGGGGACGTGTATGGTGGGGTTTGTTGGTTCCTGGCGAGGAGCCCCAGCAGTGGCTTATGATCCATGCTGAGTTCAAAATGTCTCCCATACACGTGCTCATGGAATCTCTTGTTCGCTGCAACTGCAGTCAAGGCTTCCTTGTCAATCTGGCTGTAGTTGCGTTCAGCCGGGGACAAGGTTTTGGAGTAATAAGTTGTGGGAGCCTCCGATCCATCCAGTAGGCGATGGCTGAGGACCGCTCCAACTCCGAAGGGGGAGTGTCACAGGTGATCTGAACCAGCAAAGAAAGTATGGTTGAACTGGATGAGCATGCTGTTGGAGGATAGGAGCTCTTTTACTGCTGCAAAGTCCCGGTCTTCCTTCTGTCCCCAGGTCAATGGTGCCATCTTTCCCAGGAGCTTGTGCAGTGGCTCAGCAATGGTGGCCTTCTGTTGTAAAAAATACTATAAAAGTTCAATAGTCCTAAGAAGGCTTGGAGCTCTGTCTTGTTCCTGTGTTCTTGTTTTGTGTTTGCTTGTTTGTTTTTATTGGATTTATATGCCCCCCTTCTCCCAAAGGACCCAGGGCGGCATACAACATTAAAAAACACACATACCAAAAGCTAAAAAGAAATTAAATACATATCCAAAAAAAACCCAAACCGAATTTATAAGACAATACATTTAAAAATGAGTTAAAATTAATAGGCCAGGCTGGCTTGCTGGAAAAGCCAACTTTTTAGGGCGCGTCGGAAGGACCGGAGGTCAGGGATTATGCGAAGCTCCAGGGGCAGCTCATTCCAGAGAGAAGGCGCTCCCACAGAGAAGTCTCTCCCCCTGGGGGTCACCAGCCGACACTGTCTGGCCGACGGCACCCTGAGGAGGCCAACTCTGTGGGATCGTACTGGACGGTGGGAGGCTACTGGTGGCAGTAAGTGGTCTCGCAGGTACCCTGGGCCTAAACCATGCAGCGCTTTAAAGGTTGTAATTAATACCTTGAATCGCACCCGGAAAACAACCGGCAACCAGTGCAGGCCGCCTAAAAGGGGTGTAACATGGGAGCACCTAGGTACCCCCTGACAACCCCCGCGGCCGCATTCTGGACCAGCTGAAGCCTCCGGGTGCTCTTCAGTAGAGAGCGTTGCAGTAGTCCAGACGAGAAAGGATGAGGGCATGAGTGACTGTGCACAGAGCATCCCGATCCAGGAAGGGGCGCAACTGACGTACCAGGTCAACCTGGTAAAAGGCCCCCCTGGTCACGGCTGTCAGGTGTTCTTCTAAACTAAGCCGCGTATCCAGGAGGACTCCCAGATTGCAAGCCTTCTCTGAGAGGGCTAAAATTTCTCCCCCTATCGTCAAAGATGGGACAAGATGTACAAATCGGGATGATGGAAACCACAGCCACTCAGTCTTGGAGGGATTGAGCTTGAGCCTGTTCCTCCCCATCCAGATCCGCACAGCCTCCAGGCATCAGGACATCACGTCGAGGGCATCGTTTGGGTGGTTTGGGGTAGAGATGAAAAGTTGGGTATCATCAGCCTATTGATGATACCGTACCCCAAAACCACGGATGATCTCGCCCAGCGGTTTCATATATATGTTGAACAGGAGGGGTGAGAGAACCGACCCCTGGGGCACCACACAAGTGACACGCCTGGGGGTCAATCTCTGCCCTCCAGTCGACACAAACTGCGACTGATCCGACAGGTATCCTTCAAGGCGGTGGGAAAGAACCCCTCTCTCAATGAAGCGTTGGTAATCGCCTGGAGCCAGCCTCGTGTCACCTCCCGGGAAGCCAAAACTAACCAAGAGGGACACGGGTCCAGCACACAAGTGGCAGCACTGAGTCTCCGCATAATCCTGTCCATGCCTTCAGGGGTCACAGGGTCAAACCCATCCCAAGCCTGTCCGGATCTGAGCGATTTTATCCTGCAGATACTGAACAAATTCTTTAGCCCTACCCTGCAAGGGGTCTTCCCCAGTTCCTTGGTTAAGTAAGGAGCGGGTCACCCTAAACAGGGCGGCTGGGCGGTTATCTGCGGACGCAATAAGAGCGGAAAAATATTGCCATTTTGCCGCTTCTATCGCCACTAAGTAGGATTTAATATGAATTCTTACTAGTGTTCGATCAGATTTGGACCGGCTGGCCCTCCAGCCACTCTCTAGGTGTCTTTTCCGGCGTTTCATCTCCCGGAGCTCCTTGGTAAACCAGGGAGCCACCTGGGATCGACACCAGGTCAGAGGCCGCAAAGGCACAATGCAATCCAAGGCCCCAGCGGCAGCCCTTTCCCAGGCTTCCACTAGGGCTTCGGTCGAGTTGTGAGCAAGGGATTCAGGAAAAGTCCCAAGCTCCATCAGGAACCTTTCGGGGTCCATCAGGTGCCTGGGGCAGAATTATTTAGTCAGTTCTGCCTCCCTGCAGCGAGGGGTAGCAGTATGGAAGTCAAACCTGATGAGGAAATGAGCAGACCATGACAAGGGTTGAATAGAAATATCCCCTAAATCATTCATCCACTGCCCAGAGACAAAAATCAGGTCGAGTGTGTGTCCCCCATTATGAGTGGGGTCTTGAATTAACTGAGTTAGATCCAGAGCTGTCATGGAAGCCATGAACTCCCGAGCTGACTCGGATGTCTCGCCAATGGAAGGCAGATTGAAATCCCCCAGGACCATGAGCCTGGGGAAATCAACCGCCAATCCAGCTAAGGCATCCAGCAGCTCTGGCAGGGCCGATGAAATGTAGCAGGAAGACAGGTACGTAACAAAAAGGCCCACCTGAGCTCCAAGGCCCCACTTCACAAAGAGGGACTCACACCCGCCTATCTGATGCACAGTGACCTCCTGAGGTCTGAGACTTTCCCTAATAACCACTGCCACCCCCTGCCCCGTCCTGGGCTCTCGGCTGGTGAAACGCCCGGAAGCCTGGTGGGCATAGTTCGCTAAGGGGCACACCCCCCTCATGGCCCAATCAGGGCTCCATAATGCACGCCAGGTCCACTCTTCCCTCTTGTATGAGGTCGTAAATGAGGGGAGCCTTATGTACCATGGACCTGGCGTTAAGTGACACCAGCCGGAGACCAGGGTCCTGTAATCCCGAGCACCCGGGGGTGCGAGAAGGGCGATGAGGATCGGAACGTGCGATCGCTCTTAAACAGCAAACCTGCGTCCTCCGAACATCATCCGGACCTCGCAGGAATAACTGAGACCTGGTTGGGCCACGAGGGAGGTCTACCCCTCGTGGAAATGTGCCCGCCAGGTTATCGAGCATTTCACCAGCCTCGGGCCCAGGGAAGGGGCGGCGGGGTAGCAGTGATTATCCGGGAAGACTTAGAGCCGAGAGAGTTCACCGTGCCACAGACATCCGGGTGTGAGTCCCTTGTCGTGAGATGGGGCCCAGGGAGGCAGTTGGGCCTGCTGATAGTATACCTGGCTCCTCGCTATACGTCAGCGGCCCTGCCTGAACTCCTTGAGCTGATCTCATCGGTGGCGGTTGAGACCCCCAAACTTTTAGTGATGGGGGATTTTAATCTGCCGTCGATGGGTGAAGCGTCTGAGGGGGTTCGGGAGTTCATGGCTTCCATGACAGCCATGGACCTGACCCAGTTAATTCAGGGCCCTACTCACGAGGGAGGCCACACGCTGGATCTTGTCTTTGTCTCTGGCCAGTGGATGAGTGATCTGGGAATAGGGGATTCAGCCATTATTCCCCTGTCATGGTCGGATCACTCACTTCTCCGGCTGGACTTCCCCGGTGCTACCCCCCGCCGCGAGGAGGCGGAACTGGAAGGTATTAGATGGTTCCGCCCCAAGCGCCTGATGGAACCAGATAGGTTCCAGACGGAGCTTGGGCCACCTCCTGTGGACCTGACCCGCCCCCGAGTGGAGGACCTGGTAGACGCATGGAATAGTGCGACTACCGGGGCCCTAGACCGGGTGGCGCCTTTGCGGCCTCTCCTGCGGCGACGAACCACCCTGGCCCCTTGGTTTACCGAGGAGCTAAGGGTGATGAAACGCCACAAGAGACGCCTAGAGAGTCGTTGGAGATCCTCCCGTTCCGAATTTGACCGAGCACAGGCACGAGCCTATTTGAGGACGTACCTTGTGGCATTAAGAGCGGCCAAACGTCAACATTGCGCCGCTCTTATTGCGTCCGCAGATAACCGCCCTGCCGCCCTGTTTCGGGTGACTCGCTCCCTCTTGTTTGAGAGGCCGCGGGAAGCCCCTTTACAGGGCAGAGCAGAGGAGTTTGGGAAATATCTACAGGACAAAGTCGCTCAAATCCGGATGGGATGGGCCCCTTTCAGTGGTTCAGTAGAGACGCCCGTGGCGAGTCTTGAGGGACTGCTTTGGGAGGAGTTTGACTCGGTTGCCATCGAGGATTTGGACAGGTTGCGTGGACGTTTGCGACCCACCACATGTTTATTGGACCCGTGTCCCTCCTGGCTTGTACTGGCATCCTGGGAGGTTACGCGCGACTGGCTCCTGGGCCTAGTGAACGCCTCGTTGGGTGAGGGGTCTCTACCGGCCACCTTGAAAGAGGCGGTGGTGAGGCCCCTGCTCAAGAAGCCTTCCCTGGACCCAACGGACCTAGTCAATTATCGTCCAGTCTCCAACCTTCCTTTCTTAGCGAAGGTTGTAGAGAGTGTGGTGGTACAGCAGTTCCCACGTCACCTGGAGGAAAATGATTATCTAGACCCGCGCCAGTCCGGCTTCCGACCCGGGCACAGCACGGAGACGGCCTTGGTCGCATTGGTTGATGATCTCTGGAGGGCCAGAGATAGGGGTTGTTCCTCTATCCTGGTCCTATTAGATCTCTCGGCGGCGTTCGATACCATCGACCATGGTATCCTGTTGCACCGGCTAGAGGGGTTGGGAGTCAGGGGCACCGTTTTACGGTGGTTTGGCTCCTACCTCTCTGACCGGACGCAACGTGTGTTGGCAGGGGAGCAGAGATCGACCCGGAGGCCACTCACATGTGGAGTGCCACAGGGATCGGTGCTCTCGCCTCTCCTGTTCAACACATACATGAAACCGCTGGGCGAGATCATCCGTGGTTTTGGGGTGGGATATCATCTGTATGCTGATGATACTCAGCTATACATTTCCACCCCGAACCACCCCAATGAGGCCGTCGAAATGATGTCCTGGTGTTTGGAGGCCGTACGGGTCTGGATGGATGGCAACCGACTAAAACTCAACCCTTCCAAGACGGAGTGGCTGTGGCTTCCGGCCTCCCGGTTCAACCAGGTGCTTCCATCTCTGGCCATCGGGGGCATGCAACTAGCCCCCATGGAACAGTTGCGCAATTTGGGCGTCCTCCTAGATGCCCGGCTGTCCATGGATGACCATGTAACAGCCGTGGCAAGGGGGGCGTTCCATCAGGTCCGCCTGATGCGCCAATTGCGCCCCTTATTGGACCGGGATGCCCTACGCACAGTCACCCATGCGCTAGTGACGTCTCGCCTGGACTACTGCAATGCTCTCTACATGGGGCTTCCCTTGAGATGCACTCGGAGACTACAGTTGGTCCAGAACGCGGCCGCGCGGGTGATTATGGGGAGGACTAGATACTCCCCTGTAACACCTCTCCTGCGCGAGCTGCACTGGCTTCCTGTGGTCTACCGAGTGCGTTTCAAGGTTTTGATTATGATCTTTAAAGCGCTTCATGGCACAGGGCCTAGTTACATGCAGGATCGCATCCTGCCCCACACATCCCTACGACCAATTCGCTCACACAGAGAGGGACTTCTCCGGGTGCCGTCCGCCAAACAGTGTCGGGGGGCGACACCCAGGAGCAGAGCCTTCTCTGTGATGGGCCCAGCCCTGTGGAATGACCTCCCCCGTGACATCAGGATTACTTCCGATCTCCGCTCCTTCCGTGTACAGCTGAAGACCCACCTCTTTCAATTATCTGGCCTGGCTCAACCGTAATTTTTCTCACTCCTCCTGACTGTCTTTTTAAATTTTAAATTTTAATTGTACATTGGGTTTTTTACAATTGGGGTATTTTAATGGTGATTTTTAACTGTCTAAATGTTGTAATTTGTTACCTCCTCCATGCATGTGTGACTTTGTATATATGTATGTTTGTGTGTTTGTACACATGTTTTATGTTTTATATGCCCATTGTACGCCGCCCCGAGTCCTGCCTGGAAAGGGAGCGGCTAATAAATTCAAATTTATTATTATTATTATTTGGCCCTCGCCCCCCACCATATCTGCCTCTCCCACAAACAGTAGAGATGGTGAACCCCCCAATGGAATGGCTTAATGTCTCCCCTGGAATCCCAACCCTTCCTAGCCCTCCCAACCTGCGCCCATTAGTTAGCTCTGGCAAGTGCCCTGGCAGACTCCCCCCCAAGCGGGAATAAAGTACTGTTGCAGTATAACATAGAGGAGAGTGTGGCATCAATCAAACGGGATGACAACATGGGCAGATGGAATGAGGAGATGACATGTTCACGGGGGGGGGGGGCAGCCGGCAGTGTTCAAGGGGGTAGCAGGAAGCTATGTCCATCATAAAAATAGTCAGTGTTGCAGACAATATGTAAGGGTAACGGACAGCTGTCCAAAATCGCAGCAGATGCTAGCTTGCAAGGTGGTGAAGCGGCCAGTGATGGCGGCAACGAGGACAGCGGCGGCATCAGCGGTTACTCCGACTCCAACAGCTAAGCTCCACCCACGCCAGGGTAGGGGTGTTTTTAATGGCATTTACTTTGCTGTTGATGGGGTGGATGCCAGACCCGTCTATGAGGTATCCCAGGAACTCTACCTGCCTCATGCCGATTTTACATTTCTTTGGGTTCACTTTAAGTCCCTTCTCCTTGAACCTCTCCAAAGTCTTGCGCACGCGTTCCATCAGCTGCTCTATGGAGTCCCCTGAGATGAATACGTTGTCAAAGAATGGCACCACCCCCGGGATTCCTTGAAGTAGCCACTCCATTAAACACTGAAATAGTCCTGGGGCTATGCTGGCTCCAAACTGCAATCTGGTGCATTTGAAAGCCCCCCTGTGGGTCACAATCATCTGTGCTTCTGCGGTGGCTTTGTCCACAGGCAATTGTTGGTATGCCTGGGCCAGGTCCAGTTTGGCGAAAATTTTCCCTCTTCCTAAGGAATGCAACAGATGTTGCATAACTGGCACCGGGTACGCACTTTGCTGTAAGGCCTTATTCAGCATACACTTGGCTGGGACGGGGTGGGTTGGGATGCTCTGCACGCCTCAGCAATGTGGCCTTTCTGTTGGTATCTGCGGCAGATGGCTTCCCGGAAATGGCACACCGTTCTTGAATGGAATCCCATGCAACCCGGGCAACGTGGCTGCCTGGCCTCTATGTCCCTTGCGGTTTGTCTCCTCTCTGGGTACATCCGGTGGATGGCGTTGGTATCATCCCCTTCATCATCATACTCTGGAACTTTGGATGCCCAAACGGGTTCGGTTTCCCTGAACGTTTGGTGTACCCCACTGGTTTTCCTTACGTGCGGTTTTCCTTACATGCGCTGTGTTATCTGACAATTCAGCTGCCTGGGATTCCTTGACCATGTCCTTGAATGAGACTCCCCTTCTGATTAGCAGTTTCTTTTGCAAGGAGAGGTCTCTCATTCCTAGGATGATCCGGTCCTTCATCATTTCTTCTGGGTTGATGAATTCACACTAGGTCGCGATTTCTCAGAGGCTGGCTATGAAATAGTTCACCGTCTCTCCTTCCCATTGGTGCAGGTGGTAAAACCCGTTCTGGCTCACCAAGGGGGAGGCAGATGGTGTGTAGTGGTCTTCCAGGGTGCATTGTAGGGTTGTCTATGCGACGGTCTCTACGTCTGCTGGGGCAATCAACGTCTGTGCCCTTTTATAGATTTTCATTCCCCAGTAAGTTAGGAATAATGCCTGCTTCCTATTGTCTGGCTAGTCCTGGTAGTCGTTGGCTTCCAGGAACATCCAGAATATCTCCATGTATGTGTGCCAGTCCTCCATCTGCGGGTCAAAGATCGCTGCTGCAGGGGATGCTTGCGATGCCATCTCGTGCTGTGGTGCAGGGTCTTGTGCCAAATGGCTGCTTGTCCAACGAGGGTTCTCAGGTCCCTTTGTCCTTCATCGCCAGTGTTAGATCAGCGAGAAGCAGCAGGCACGAGGCGCGAGTGAGTTTCAGCACTTTTTATTGCAAGAGTAAGTGACTGCACTCTGCCGTCTGGGCTGCTGGAGCTCGCCTTTTAAGGAGTTCTGGCAGACCAGCTGGCCAATGACAGTTGTTTAAACGTCCCGGGGTTTGGGCAACCAATCTCCGGTGAGCATGTAAAAACATGTACATTTAACAACGTCCGTCCGTAGGTAACACCATTCATCTTCTGCTGAAACAGATTTTGGTTAGTATTATCAGCTGGATTCTTCCTACAAACAGAATCACAGTGAAGCAATGTGACTTTTTGCATGGTAGTCTATTCAGAAGAAAGCTCTGTTAGGTTCGGCTGAATTCCCCTTGGAAATATAAATTCTAGCAATAGTGGCAGAATCTGGCTCTAGTACCAAATTACATAACCAGTTATCCTGGGATCCATCAATTGCTACAAGCTCTCTTGTTTATCCCATAAATCCATCATTGCTACAAGTTCTCTTCATTCCAGGAACCTTTTGAAGAAAACTGAAATAAAATAAATTGGGCCAGATTAGACAGTTTTATTAGGTGGATAGAGAGATTGCAAGGCCCACTTTAAATATGAACTTGCTGAATGGAAAGTAACTCACTTTTTTCTTAATTTAATTCAGAGAGTCACTGATTTGATTTGGGCTTGCACCCAAAATGTTCTACAGCCTACTATTAGAAATTAACAATATATATGACTTTAGTTAAACAAATACTATCAAGTTGGGAGTGATGGAAAATAAATACATCTGGCTTGAATGCAGAGGCAAATTGATGGCTCCTTGTTATCTCAATTGCTGGTCTGAAAAATGAGACCTATACATTAAGTGCTGCCAAATCCTGAATAGAATTGTGCCAATTTGCATAGGTATCTCAAATCAGCACATTTTTTTGTGGTCAGACAGCTTCTGCACATAGAGCCCATCTCAATCTGGGATCAGTGTCATCCCTTAGGCTTGTGAAATTAGGGGCATCATCTGTAGCTAAGAAGCTAATTCCAGCTCAGCTGCAGCTCCAGAGAAGATGCTTGGTAGAAGGGCTGCAAGATTTAGGCATTTTTCATTGGCCAGAATTCCTATACTAACATTGGGACCCCCCCTCCCTATGACAAAATACTATGGGTCCTTTCTGCCATTCCATATTTTCTTTAATGAACTGAGGGCTTGTTTTTCTTTCTCCTACACAATGGCTGCTGTTTTCTCCTTCTCAACAAAACAAATATAATGAAGCAAGGATGACATGGGTTATTGCACTGGCTAGAATGCTGACCATTATGCTCCTCCTTTGACAGACAGACGCTGCACTTGGTTCATGAAGATCTTCTGGAGATGGTTCAAAGGCCATTTTGAAACCTGGGAGGCAAAAACTCTGGAAGTGTCTCAAGTCAATCATAGAATGGAACTGGCAAAGTTTGTTCTCTGCATTTAGGACAGGAAGTTCCATAGAACATGGGCCTGCTTTTCATTGTTACATTGCCTATAAGACTCTTCCTGAGACTAATGCTCTCTGGATATGTTGGGATTATAACTTCTAGAATCCCCAACCTGCCCTGGAAATCTAAAAGTTGCAGACTGGGAAATAATGGAAGGCACCAAATTGTGGCAAAGTAGTTTATCATCAGCATAAGCAGAACTTGCTTCATAAAATTCTGTGTTTAGGGTAGGTTAATCAAAGTTTGCAAACCCAATCTGTTGCAGCAACCCAAATAACTGGGCTTATATATAATGCTAAGCCATGTTAAATACATTCTTTACAGGAAGGATTGTGAAAATGAAGTGCTTTGGATACTGTATAAAGTATTATTTAAACACCATGCATTATTATCCAAAGGTGTAATTATCCTGCATGTCAACAGACTAGGTATTTTCAAATGTCAGTATGCTTTAGGAAAGCACGAGCACACAGAAATGTTGATGCTTCAGGGGGAATAGAATTACAATTTTATAGCTACAAGGGAACACAATTACTTGAAAAAGCTGAGCATGTAGAAGAAGCAATTAGCTACCACCCAGCTGCTCTACATCTGTTTCAGTATTGAGTAAAGAAATACACTGGCTCAGATTGCTTCCAAAAAGTCACATTGGAGTTATTTTGCTATACAGACCCCCATGCCCCTACCTGTGCCAATTGCAGCTGGGCATTTTATAATCTATTTCCCTGCAGGCATGATACCCACTGGGCTGCACTTGAAGGAGAAGAGTCTTTAATCAAGCAGTTTCATTGATCCAGAGCAGAGTCTAAAGAGACTGCCCATTTCCAAGGGAAATTTCCTAATTGTACTTCTATAAAATTACAGAGAATGGGGAAAGTTCCACCAGGCAACAGGAAAACATTCTGAAATTCCAGTATCAAATTTGAGATCTATCATCAAACTGTTTCTTGGATTGCTACTGGCAAAATGTTAAGGATGCAAGTGTCTTTTAAGGGTAGTAATTCCTGTTTCGGGGTTCTGGGAGGAAGTAAAAATTTAACATGCTGGGCTTGAGATGAAGATACATAAATATAAATGTCTATGACTAACAAATGACAGTAAGATGAAGAAGTGAAGTCAAGGATTTCTAGAACTTGGTGTTATTAAAATGATCCATCAAGGAAACAGAGTCTAAGATATGCTTGAATCTGCTTGAGAATATACTCACATGCATAAGTGCAAGTAAAAGGTAAGCCTCGCTTCTAAATAATTAGTAATAACTTTAAACTTCAGTATGTGTGTGTGATTTAACATCTCATAATAGGTACATTCACGCATAACATTAAGCTGAAGGGACTGAGTACATGATTTATGGTGTAGCACTATCACACTGGGTTGTTCACAGCAAATATGAATGAAACTAAGTGTGTAATTTCAACTTCTTTGTGTATGTACATATATGTCACAGGAATAGAAAGCAAAAGGATTATAGTATAAAGCCAGATCTACAGATTTAAAATAGAAATGTAAAAGTATGCATGCATAGATATATGCGAGTTGATATAAATGTGTTATTAGTAGAAGGAGAAAGTTTATGGTGTAAAATAGGCTCATAAATAGAACTATACTCAGAAAAAAAAATCCCTTACTATGAATTCATAGCAACTTTTCTTCTATCGCCTATATTCTCTTTTTTGTTTTGATGGTATATTATAGACATTTGCTTAATGCTATTTCCCTTTTCAAGATGTATTTACCCAAAACTAAAATCTGCATGTAGGTTTTGAGCTGAAGGAGCCGAACTGTTCAGGGACAGAAATGATATAATGTACCCTTTACAGGCATGCAGCATAAAATAAAGGTATAATTAATGAAGCCATAATAATACAACTTCATGAGGCTTTTTTGCAATTTGAAAGCATTGTTTGGGAAATAGATCAGTTGCAAACAAAGGACAGCTTTTTTCAAACAGAGAAAAAACCTTTTGAGAGAAATTGCATTTGTAAATCCTTCCAATGGGGAATAATAAAAAAGGACACACGACAGGTTGATATGCATTTCATAAAATTTTAAGCTATCTACTATAATGATTCAACAAAGCATCAATGCTGAGAATTTGTTAACATGTATGTTTATTAAACTTAATTATTTCCAGATCAATGATCAGTGAATTGGAAGCCCTGCTCTCATATATTTTTGTCCATTCACCTGGGTTGTTGTTCTTGGGTCTGTTTATTTGTTTCTATATGTATGGATCCAAACATGTTGCTTGATGGTCTCATTAATTTGTGCCTCACAATGGTAGCTGGATGTAGATACTGCGCTGAATGTGAATTACAGCTAGTTAAGGCAGTTAATTGCTTTGTTATGCTTGTCAATATGCCTTTTGGATGAAAACTGCATTGATTGCTTAATTGCACACAATTTTTCAACCATGTCTCAAGGTGATGCCCTCCAGATATGTTAACCTACAATTCAATTTGTGGGAATTGTAGTACAACCCATCTGAAAGGTGCCAGTATGAGGAAGGATAAACTAAGTTAAATAACTCATATGTTCTGAATGTGATGAACTGGGCACCTAGAGAGACAGTAGAGAGGAGCATTGGCAGCATAGAGATTTTGCAGGGAGGAAGGAGTACAACCCATCAGAGAGAAGCCCAAATTAAGAGACTGCAGTTCTTAGCTGGAAGAGAGAGGTGGGGGTGGGGGGAGAGTTCTAGATATAGCCGCATCCTAGAATCTCTCAGGGTATATCTAGTAGGTTAGATGGTTATAGCTTTAGGCTGGCAAGATTCCGTCCATTAGGGGCAAGCAAATAAATGATTCCACTGTGTCATCTCTGGGTTAAGAAAAATAGAAACAAGAAAAAATCTGAAAAGAAAAAAAAACATATAATTGTACCATCTGCCTTTATTTCTACAGGGTAATTGTTATCTTAAACTTTTTCAAGACCTTTTGTCACATTTTAAATCCCCAAATCCTATAATTATGAGTTATGATTCTTTCAGAAAAAAAGTCTTACTTAAAAAAAAAAGTATAGTTTTTTTTTCTCTGACCCAACTGGTCCACTTTGCCAGTTCTGCAAGTTAACTTTCTCTAAAGTTAACTTTATAATCTTCCACTATAGGCATTTCATTGCTTTTCTAACCTTTTGCTTGCAACAATCTTGCCACAGATACCAGATACCAGTGATGGCGAACCTTGTCAGTACCAAGTGCAATGCACACTCGTAGGGGGTGCACCCCAGAAGAGAAGCTGCCAAGTGGGCATGCGTGTGCCAGGAAATGAACTTCCAGTTTCCAGCACGTGCATGCACACCAGCTAGCTTGTCTTCCAATTACGAGCTGCTGGCCAGCATGCAGATGCACAACAGAAGCTCTTTGGGTTTCTGGCACTGTCGCACATGCAAAAAACAGCTGATCATTGCATGCGCATGCATGCTAGAAACCCGGAAGAGGAAAGGTCGATGCTGCGCATGCCAGCCAAGATGGCTTTGTGTGCCACTTTGGGCATGCATGCCATAAGCTTGCCATCATGGCCATATACAGTATAATATTAATTCTCCGTATTTCTTTTCTAATTTCTTGTCCATAAAACCAAGTAAAAATAATTCTGGTTCCACTGGGATATTAGTGTCATGTTCCAGCATTCACGTTGAATACAAACAGAGAGTCAGTTTGTTTGATGAAAAACTTTATCTAATATTACATGGTAACCAGCATTAAATGACTATGATACAAAGGTAAGCAAATCCAAGTCAGTTCTAACCAAGTTAACACCATCACTCATATATATATATATATATATATATATATATATATATATATATATATATATATATATATATATATATATATATATATATATATATATATATATATATATATATATATATATATATATATATATATATCATTACCCCACCCAGTTCCACCCTCAACTCTACCCAGATGACACCCAACCACCAGCACCAATCACCATGACCCACAGCCATCCTCAGCCACATCCTCACGCAGTGCCATCATAGCCTCCTTCCTGGTCAGCTGCATCCGGGCAGAAGTTACATCAGAATAGGCAGTTACACCCAAGTAGAAGAGTTACTTCTGAGTAGGCAGGTGCACCCAAGTAGAATAGTTACATCAGAGTAGGCTCTGAAGTGCAGCTGTTGTCCAGGAGGCGCACCTGCAGAGTGGTGAGGGAAGCAGAGCTACATGCAGCTACAAGCTCTGCTGACATCAGAAAGTCAACATCAATGCGGCAGCATTGGTGGCATATAAGCATTGCTGAGCGGGTGTGGTGATGGATGGGCTCCCCCCTGAATGGCAGCCCGAGGGCTGACATGCTGCCCCCCTATCACTGGAGAGGATCCTGGAAGACAAAAGGCACTATTAGCAGTATCCTCTATAAATTTATCAGGGTATCAACGGTGGAACCGGGCAATCAGGCGTGGTGCGTACACCTCAGATGACCTCACCCATGATGCATTTGTAAATGGGTAGCCCTTCCAAACTACTAAATACTGTAAAGTGTCATGACGATGACGGGAATCTACTATCTGTTCGATTTCATAACTTATATAGCTTTGTACAGTTCTTTTAATTGCATTTTAACCTCCTCCAAACTGTACATATTTAACTTTTTTATTGTATTTTGTGATATTCTCTATGGACTGTACACTGCCCCGAGTCCCTTTTGGGAGAGGGGGCGGTCTAGAAGCACCAAATATAAATAAATAAATAAATAAATAAATAAATAAATAAATAAATAAATAAATAAATAAATAATGGCGTTCACCATCAACCTTCACCGAAGAAGGTGGTGTTGGAAGATTACGTAGCCCAATGGTGGTCACCAGTTTGAGTAAACTGCTGTGAAACACCGGGTGGATTTTCCCTAACAGGGGAGGCATTAATTACTCTGACGATTGGGAATGGACCTATGAACATGGGACCCAGCTTACGGCAGGGCTCTTTAAGGCGTATATACTTGGTAGATAATAATACCATATCCCTGACCCGAAACATTGGTTATGGACCACGTTTCTTGTTGGCGTGTCACTTGTAAGTTTCTGCTGCTGATAATTATATCTTTAGCATCATTCCATGAATTTGTGCCAGATTTTGTTTTGCTTTTTCACCTGCTTTTCACATTTCCAACACTGATTTGTTATTCCTGTATATATTTTAGACAAGTTAGCTGATGCCACATACCATTGGTACATCATTTTTCTCTTGAATTATGAATTACCGTATCTTGAATTTGAACAAATGTAAATTTAACATCACTTTCTCTCATTTTCTTATAAGATTATAATGTGTACACAATTCTATTTCAAATTCAGTTTTATTCTTCTCAATTCCAATTGTCTTTTATCCATATTTTATTTGTTCATTCAATTTCCACAACATTTGTCTTCATTGATCTCTGGGAGACAGAGGACTTTTACCATTATCTTTATCATTGGATTATTTTTGCTATTTCTCTCCCTCCCTCCCTCCCCCCCCTCTTGTTATTTGGAAAGAACTTTCACCATGCAAAACATGTGCCCTCTAGTTATAGCAATAGCACTTAGACTTAAATACCGCTTCCTAGTGCTTTACACTCTTCTCTAAGAGCTTTACTGAGTCAACATATTGCCCCCAACAATTTGGGTCCTCATTTTACCCACCTCGGAAGAATGGAAGGCTGAGTCAACTTGAGCCTGGTGAGATTTGATCTGCCAAACCCTTCTCTAAGGCTTAATAAGTCCTGGAGAAGGATCATAACTAAAAGCACATCTAAAAAAAATAGTCCTTGAATTGATCTATAACAGAAACCAAAAGCTTTTAAAAACTAAGCCATGCTTTGTGGTGAAACAGTTTTCTCAGGGTGATCAGCAAACACTTAAGAAAATTGCTAAAAAAAAGCATCAGAAATATTGAAGTTTTGAGTATAGAGGAAAGCTTTAGTTGGAAAGCTTAACACAGAAATACAAGATTATAAGTAAAAGTTCTCTGGATGATCCTGGTGACATATAGGGCTGGAAACTTCCCACCTCAAAATTAACAAACACATTACACTTTCCCTTTTATAATGTGATAGGTTTCAAACCAAGGACTAACTTGGTGATAGGAATTATTCATTTATTCAGAGGATTAAGGAAGCATTTTTTATGACTCCAGAATTGTAAATGTTTCCTTTGCAGGAAAACCTCTTTTTGCTTATCTCTCTGAAATGTAAAAGATTTTATCCCTCAAAAAAGAAAAAAAATATGTTGTTAATGTCTTCTGAGTTATGTGCTTTCCTTTTGCTTGGAAACATAAGGGTTAAAAAAGTCCAAAGATACTGAACTGTGCTTTAATGTGGAAGAGTTTTCATTGTTCTTAATTATTGGAGCAGATGTAACTCTGCTTCATGCTATTTCCATGCATGTTTCCATCCTGTGTTGGTGTAATTGTTTAGCTACCATTTCATGTGATCCAGTGGTGGGATTCATTTTTTTTGAACTCCTGGTTCTGTGGGCGTGGCTTTGTGGGCATGGCAGGGGAAGGATACTGTTAAAATCTCCATTCCCTCCCCACTCCAGGGGAAGGTTACTGCAAAATCCCCATTGCCTCCTGATCAGCTGGGACTCGGGAGGCAGAGAATAGATGGGGGCGGGGCCAGTCAGAGGTGGTATTTACCAGTTCTCCTAACTACTCAAAATTTCTGCTACCGGTTCTCCAGAACTGGTCAGAACCTGCTGAATACCACCTGTGATGTGATCTATTCTGAGTTGCATTTGTATTTTCAGGTTCAAAACACAAATAATTATAGCACCATGTTTGAGCAGTAGAAATATTATTTCATTCTTTCTCTTAAACACACAGAGATAATTGCATACCATACACAGACATATGTGTGCATGTGTGCATGCACACACACACACACACACACACACACACACACACACACACTCTGCATGAATGTACCCTTTGGTTGTCCCCAATTCGGGTCTGAGTCTGGTGCCAAAACTGATGAAGAATACCAGACATGAGTGTTCTTGTTTTGTTTCCTTTTATTGAAGTGCTCCAAGAAAATCCTGGTTAGAAAATGTCAAATAATAGAATTAAGAAAGTTTTATACATTTTCACTAAAGCAGGATAAGGCAGGATATACAAAACAAATAATCTAATAAACATTTTAGTAATGATCTAACAATTGTTCTATTGGTTTCTATCCATCCCTATTCCTAAGCCTTGGCTAATGAATGCTCCAGGAGCTACAGTATCTAATACACATTCTATTTGCTCCAGGCCATCCCTATTCCTAACTTTTAGCTGAGGTATGCAGAATGTCTAACTCTTCGTTATTGTTATCAGTCCTGTAACCACCTAGAATTGATATGTGTTACACATGCATATTCTCTGTGAATAAGCATTCTTTGTTCTTGCCAGACAGACTCCAGGATTGCAGGCATCCCAGTTTTCTTTCAAGTGCCCGCCATAGCTTTGCTCCATTTAGCAGACAGCCCATCACTTCCACACACAGAACCATGTGCTGCTTCGGTGATTTTCAGCCATATTCTGTCTGAAAGGGGCCCTGAAACACATGGCATTTCCCAACCCTGCCCTCTGACGTTTCATTTCCTCCGGTTCATTGTGAAAGCTTATAAGGATTTTATGTTGTCATTCAAGCAAGCACAAATAGATCTCTCTTTCAGCATTCTTGCTCCAAAGAGGAGATTGAAGTTAGTAATGGCTCTGTGCCTCCATTACATGATCTTTTGTACTTTAAACTAGTGTAAAGCTGGAATAGGAGAGTTTCACTGGTACCATAAATATTTTTTCCTTACTCAGGGGGATTTCAAAAAGAAAAGGACAAAGTTGAACATGGGAGGGCAGATATTTTGAGGTAGCATATTTTGAACACACAGAAGCTTCTGCATCCCAAACCGAGTGTCTTCAAAAGTGCTCAGGGAGATTGCAACCCAACCATACCACTCAGATGAAATTTCCACGTATTATAGCTGAACTTACTCTCAAGAAAGCATGCAGAGAATTTAAAAATAACAATAACCAGAAGTTAACGTTGCTTGATAAGTGAAGCATGATCTGATTTTTTTAATAAAAATATTTCTTTGGAGAGTTTACAACACTTTTCTCAAAAGCAGTGATTAAATAAAGTCCCCCCCCAATGCAATATGTGAACATATACTCTAAAATATTTGAATGTATAATACATTTGGAACAAAAATGATATAAGGTGTTAATTATGTATTTTCTTGGTAAAAGCACACCATTATTTTGGCTGCATTCTTTGAAGACCTGTTTAGTCTGGAGTCATTCTACTTTTAGGAGTACATGTGAACTCACTTTCGTATGAAGATTTTAATTAGATGTTCTCATCTGTGCACAGTGCTAGAATTGCAAAAATATTATGCCGGACTATTTCTGTTCTTAATAAAGTTAAAGCAATTGTGTGTATATGCGTGGGTAGACGGTTTCATTCAGTGCTTGGTGCCAAGCTTCCATATGGTAAGCAACAGGAAAGAAAAAAGTAGAACAGATTTTTCCTTATGTGTTAACAACGGTGTCCATAGGGAGGGAGATAAAAAGTCAATTGGGCAGTCACAATTTCACAATTGAAGGCTTGCCTCTCACAAATGCTATGCACAGGACACATAAAATAGGGGCAAGGCTTCTCTTACACAATCTATTGTCATCATGATTTTTTTTAAAAGCCCATGTGTTTGTTAATGAATTGGAAGTGAAGGGTGTTTAAGTGTGTGCATTTTATCTCAAAAATAGGTTGTGTGTTGCTTATGTATCCCTGTTGGTAAGGAAATTTTGGAACACACATCCTATGAGGCAGTGGTGAAATCTAAAATCTTTTCCTACCCGTTCTGTGGGTAGGAGAGTCCTGTTTAGGAAAGGGCGCGGTTTATAAATAAAAGTTTACTTACTTACTTACTTACTTATGGCTTGGTGGGGGTCATGTGACTGGGTGGGCGTGGCTATGTAGTCATGTGACTGGGGGGTGTCAAAAGGTAGAAACTCACTTTAACAATGCCCTGCTGGAGCAGGGGTTGGACTAGATGATCCCCAGGTGCCTTCCAGTCCTGGATTGCTGTGCTCTTTCAAGGTATCCTCCGAAGCTGCATCTAGTGCCAGGCTTGTGGTCCTCCCTCCCTCCCTCCCTCCCTCCCTCCCTCCCTCCCTCTCTCTCTCTTTTGCACTCTCTCTTTGCACGCCCACTGTTTTTTAAAGCATTTTTTTCCTGCCAGTTCAGGCGAATGGACAGGAAAAAATGCTTTAAAAAGCAGAAAAAAAGCTTCCAACAATCATGTGGCTCACAGCTGAACCGTGCGATCCTCGGAAGCTTTTTTTAAACTACCGGTTTGCAGAACCAAGGACAACCGTCCCTACTGGTTTGGTTGAACCGGGAGGATTTCACCCCTGCTATAAGGATGTGAGAGTTCAGGTTTATACAGAAGATTGAAAACTCTCTTCCTTTAAAGGGAAAATGGCTGAAGACTGGTTGCAGATGCTCACCTGAAAGGAAAAAGCCACTCTGCATGGGCTCAGAAATAGTTTGTCACTTTGTGTTTCAGGACTCATCTCTCATTGTTTTAGGAATCCATCTGAGCCTTCAGATGCAGAAGCTGGGGAGCTTTCACCAGTTGGACCTCAGTCTGAACTAGAGAAATTAGTTGAAAGAGCCACTGAGCAGACACAGATGTAGGCTAAGCCAGCTGCTTGAGAACATGACAAGGTCCAAAACCCTGCAACAGACTGCAATTTTGCCACAGAAAAGCAAAGTTAAGTCAAGAAATAAGTAACAGTCAGCAATTATATCAAGGAAATTGGAACTGGAGTTGTTCTTGTAGTCAATTAATGTCCTCCACCCCACTTTTGGTTTGCAACTGGACCTGAATGCTGTTTTGTTCTTTTTAATGTGATTTTTAAAATGTTTTAACAGCAATAATAACAAATGCAAACTGAAATTGAACAAAGAAAAAGAGATATAAGGAAAAAGCTTAAAATGCATTGAGAAAGAAAGAAAGAAAGTAGAAAAACATATAAGAATATAAAGAAGTATTTTCTGATATTCTTCACATGGCAGGTGTGAACAAACAGGTCTGAACATGAAGAATTAAATTAGTTGTTTTATTGCTCAAGCATATTCACAGAAATCTGGGATTTCTTGGAAAGATGGGTGGCATAGAAGATTAATAAATAAATCTCAGACTAATGGTTTGCACCTGGGGAGGATTGGATAAGGTTCAACAGCAGTCAAGAGTGTTTGGATTTTGCCCTTTTGTGCCCACATAGGGATTCTAGACTAATTCCCTGCTTGACTCCTCTGCCTGATTCTGCCAGTCTCTCTCCAACATGTTGCCTTGACAAATAGCAGTAAATTCTAAAGTTGCATGATGACCCTGTTATTTGTATAACCCATTATGTCTAACCCACTTGAGTTAGGACCCTGAACTACAAGAGTTACATTTTGGCTATCTTTGCATACATAGAGCAGGAAGAAAAAAAATTAGCATGATCAAGATATGTCAGAAAATTAAAAACATTTTAAAAATTTAATAATGAGCATATTTCTGAACACTGTATTGCCCCAATAGATTCACCAACTGATTCTGTATTTATAATTAATACCTATCTGCAATAATGTTTAATGTTCAACTGCTTGAAGTCTGCCTTCTTACTTGCTGGCCTGAAGCCAGCTGTGGGTTTTCCTCTACATCTTCTTGCTAATAGTGTAGGTACAAGGAGCCCAGGACGTAAGTCAGTCAACTGTGTGAGTGAAAAGGTGATATCAGAAAGAAAAGACATTTGAGCAGAGAGAGAAGATCTCCATATGGAACTGTCCCTTTCTATTGAAGCAGCAAAAAGATCAGAAACTGGAAGGAGGAGGAAAGGGCAAAGACTGGGCTTCGCTTGAGCACAGCGGCCCAACAGCATCAATGTAAGGAGGCACTATCATGTTACAGATCTAGAATGACAGTTAGATCAGATGGCCCTCCCAAAAGGGATGTCTCTTGAGAATTTAATCCCTGTTTTGTAGATCTGTAAGATGCTTAAATCAAAGAAGGCTATCAAATGATATCTCTTTTCTCCCATTTCCCTCCCTCACAACTACTACTAGGTGAGATAGGACAGATTGAGAGAGACTGTGTGGTTCAAAGTCATCTTGTGTGATGCCATGTCTGAAGGTGGATTAGAAACTGGGTTTGTCCATTCATGATTTAACTTAATTTTTATATCATAAAAAGTCTATTTTACATGTAATAAATCTTGTATCTATAGATTGATACAAGTATCTATCCAATGTTCTAATACTTTGTTCCAGTTCAACTACAAAGAACATCTGAAATGTCCATCGTTAATATTTCTGTTTTTCTTAAAACTCTTCTGAACTTAATACCTCCATCTGTGGTAATTATTATGTCTGTCTTAATAATTTCCTATGTTAGGAGTTTCTGCGAGGTCTATTCAAATCCCAAATCTGGCATTTGTGGATTTCATATTATGACACTTGGAACTGAAACTGTAAAGAAGAAAGTTATATTTATCTTGATTTATATTACCCCTGTCCCCAGACATGTAGCCCAAGGCAAAAGCAGCATTTCTGAATTTGTTCCCAATGTTCCAGTATCAGGAATTCCCCCCCCCCCCTTGTACTGATGTATAAGAACTCTTTGTCAGAATCCATGGAAAGATCTCTATGGAGATTCTCAATCATCCAGATCATGGTTGTTCCAAAGGTGCTTTTTCAAGAGGCAACTGGAGTTTCTTGTTTTTCTTTGAAGACATTTTGCTTCTCTTCCAAGAAGCTTCTTCAGCTCTGACTGGATGGTGGGGAATGGAAGGATTTATATTCCTTGCAGACAACTGGTCATTTGCATTATTTTAGAGACTTGTATAGGTCACTTGGAGGTTTATCTGTGTTTTCGGGGTCACCTGAGTAGTGCAAATGGGTATGGAGCCTTCTTGGAACTGCTGAAAGGACTGTGTTATAGACTGGAGATAGATGATGTCATATCCCTCCCCAGGGGTGGGTCGCTGCCAGTTCTGCGACCTAGGCCTGAATTCCACTACCAGTTTGGCTGAACTGGGCTGAACTGGGAGCAACCCACCTCTGTCCCTCCCCCTCTGTTGAGAGGGGGCTGTTTAATTTTGACATAAATGGCCTCTTTGACCCCTCTTTCAAACCAGCGGTGTATCTGTCCAAAATGTGGACTATGTTGTCTTCAAAATAATGGCCTTTGTCTTTTGAATATAGATGGACTGCTGAATTTTGTCCTGATGGGTTTGTTCTCCTACGTTTTGCCATGCGTTTGTGAAGTGGTTGTTTTGTTTCACCAATGTAGAGATCTGCATATGTCTCACTGCATTATACTGCATATACTATGTTTATTTTTTTATTATGAAATTTATTTGAGTCCCATCTCGTATCCAATGACTCTGGATGGTTTAATTCCTCATCCTTGAATTTTTATTGCTTTTAAAATGATAACACAAAGATACAAAACACACAAATACATTATAAAAAGTAGATAACTTTTTTTTAAAAAATAAATGAAAACATATTTATGCAAAACACAGTAGGCTAAAAAAGTCTGATAGTTATGAATTGTGTTCAAAATAATGTTCTAATGTTTCATAATGTTACATAGAGTCACGTTCTAGGGGAGATGGGTGGCATAAACATTTAATTAAATAAGATAATTTAGATAAGTAAATAATTGCTATTATTTATTGGAGTCATTTTTCTTCTTTTTGGCCAAACAGTTTGTAAAATAAGAGCATACAAGGGAACAAGACAGGATGTGGAAAAAAGAAAAAGAAAAGTGAGCATTCAGGCACCAGTGGACTAATCCTGCTTCTCTTCTCATGGAATCTCATGCAATGACTGCTATCACCAGAGAGCTTAAATGCTTCACCCATTGTCTCCACCCAACATTGAAGGGTGATGCAGCCCTCAACAGACCACTGTTGCAGAAACATGATCTCTGCAAGAAAATGAATGGTCCAGCCCTCATTTAAAACATTAGTGTTGACCTTGAGAGACAAATGATTTCACTAGCAGATTTCAGAACAAAAATAAAGGATTTAAAAATGAATGGAAGAGAGAAAAATAACATAGTAATCAAGATGGATATTGTTCACGAGCAAGGACAAAGAGATAGGTGGGAAGGACATCATGTATCCATCACTGAGTGGGGGAAAGAGATGTGACTACTGGCAGTAACAGTTTGGATATGGCTAAGCAGATCACTGAAATAATTAGCTACCGAACCAAAACATATTTCCTATAGTTAATATTTTGCTCTGTGATAATCCACTTTTTCTGTCTCTGGCTTTTCCTAAATCCACAGCTCTGAGAACTCAGTGATTGTTTGCATTGTGATGCTTAAATGAGATTATCACAAGGTGTTGGGTTTTTTTGTAATACATAGAGGAATTTGTTGTACCATGTTTGGTGTCATGATTTCCCCAGAGATTCTTTACAATAGCAATTGCTGTAAATAAAGGACAGAATCAAGACCTGTCTTGTAATAGGATTGTGTTTGCCTAAAGGCTGGAAACACATTCCCTTGACTGTGTGGTGTCTAATAGTATTTTGATGCTGTATAACAAATTGAACAAAAAGTATTGCAGCCTCAGCAGGGTAAGATAAAAATACAATAGATAAAAATATATATAAATACGTATTTAGGGAATTCACTCTGTAGTACTAGATCTATAGACCTAGTGCCTTGTGCGAGCTGCTTAGACATAATTCTTTCAAAAACATTATGGACTAAGTTGGGTTTGTCCTAGGTCACCAAATGAGTTGTGTATATAAGGTTGGAACCAAATGCGACAGAGGGTCTCTGGAAATGACAGCCTACCATCTCTTCTTCAATTCCCCACTGTGTGTTTTGGCAATACAAAATGCCCCACTAACCCCCCACTTTATCGCTTGTGCCCAGCAGAATTAATGATTACTTGGTATTGTTTAAGTATTGTGGGATGGGTTAAAAAAAGATTGAAGTTTCAAGACATAATAGCAACCATTCCGGCCTAAGTTGGAGGTAAATCTTCTCAGGTAAATTCTCTTCAGTTTTGCCCTTTGCTAGGACTTCTGAGCAATGTAGCACCAATACATTTGAAGTGCATCTGGCTGGGAAGCTTGGCTCAGCTGTACTATGGTCTTAGGATGGCCTGAAATGAGATGATCCAAGTAAATGCTGAATTTAGTAGAGCATTAATAGAGCGAAGCAAAACCCATAAAGTTGAGCATGTAGTTCCCAAACCATATGACTAGAAAGCATGGATCAAATCTTCTCTTGATTGGAATAAAGGGTGGTGGAGACAATCTTCCCCAACTGCTGCCCTCCATCTTCCATAATCATTAAGCATCATAGGAACCCAGAGATTGGAGTACAGCTAGAGGAGAAGACTATTTTACATAGCCGTCTATTCCTTCTGAACATTTGTTTCTGGTCATGTCTGGTGCCTATCATTAAAACATGTTGATTTTCTTTGATTTGATGTGCTAGCTGATTCCCACTGATCTCCACCCCACCCTCTGTTCCATAATTTAAATTCTTCCTTATTTTTTTCAATGAAACATCCGCCACATTTCAGTTACTGAGACAAATGACAAAATGTTCTTATCATAATAGCTCTGCAGGATATGGATTGTACATGCAAGCAACTGAATTTCTCTTAGTTTTGCTCAAGCAATTAAAAGGAGTTGCTCTGTTACCAGCTGTGACTACTAAAAAATCAAAAGATTCTGCCTCTGGCTTGCCTTTGTAGGAATTATTATTATTATTAGAAAAATATTCTAATAATAGAATAAATTACAATCCATTGAACTAAGAATAATTCTAGTACAGTGTTCCAAATTAATCCAGGCCCAAACTGAAATGATTGGAATTTAAAAGAGTACTCTTATAGATACAAATAGGTTGAGTAAAAATGTGAAGTGGCAAGAATGCATACATCTTTTTTGAGCAATGCCTTGCATGACATACAACTTGGTTTACAGTTTCTGTATTGGCTTTTGAGAGAGGATATGGGTAGCTGTCACTAAAACTGGAATCTCTGATAATGTCCCATGAATGGCTTCACATCCTTCAAAATGTTAAAATGATACCAACAGTTTTCAGTTTAAAGTTGATCAATGAAAAAATGTACTTAAAGTGCATTGAACTCTGCAAACAATGTGTTTGAAAAGATTGTTTTCTCAATTGAAAATATAAAAACAATTAAAGGTTCATTGACTCATGTAAGGACAATGTCAACCCCAGTCAATTGCAAACAAGCAGCTTTATTGGGAACAGCTTATCTCCTGCAATGAAGCCTTAAATGCCATCAAACAACATCTACGTATGCCAAGTTCATGGGAAGGGTAGAGTAAGATGGACAAAAATACCAAATCAGTCTAAATATCTGGCTGACTGTATGACCAATTATAACAATAAGTTATTTAGAAGAAATAATCTAAAATGATTTTGAAGAAATGCAAAAGCCAAAAAATCAGTTTATGTATGATCTGTATTGCTTCTAAAAAGCATTTGATTCATCACCACATAGTTATATCATCAAAGATTTGGAAGCAACTGGTGTCAGTAAAAACATTAAAATATTTATAGGAAAAAATAATGAAACTATGGGAGGTAAAACTGGTTCTTGGATATAAAAAATATGGGCTTGTCAGCATTAGAAGAGGCAACTTCCAGGATGACTCATTATCACCCTTAATTATTTGTTATTGCTTATGATCCCGCTTTCAATGATTTCATCAAACAGCCAAAAAAAAAAAAAGCCTTACCTTTGCTTTATATGGATAATCTGAAGTTTTATGGAAAATCAGAAATTGAAAACAAGCCATTGATAAACAGTGTAAGAATTTTAGCACTGATACAGCATGGAGCTTGATGTAAAGAAATGTGCTACAGTACCAATAAATCAGGGTAAAACCATGAATAGTAATTGGATTGAAATACTGAATGGCCAAGCCACCAGGAGCCATCAGGATGAAGCCTATAGGTATCTCTGCATTTTTAGGGTTGGATAACATCAATCATGGACAAATTAAAACTGTGATTAGAAAAGAATATCTCCAAAGAGTAAGAAAATTGCTAAAGGCAAAATTAAATGGTAGAAACTCCATAAAAACCATCATTATCTTGGGCATACCTGTGATGGGATAAACTGCTGGAATTATTAACAATGTGAACTGGACAGTTTGGACCAATACACCCCCCCCCCCCAAGAAAACTGATGATCATTCACTGTGCATTACATTTCCATAGAGATATTGGTAGATTTTGCCCTTCAGAAATGGAGACAGATTTACTTCATGAGAAACAAACTCTCAAAGAAGAAAAGCCTGTATTGACTGGTGATGTAAAACACAGCCAAGAACAGCCATTGTTGCAAGTTAACAGTTGGAAAACAAAACATGGATATCAAAATAATATGATCAAGCACAAATAGAGTGCTGGCAAGGAAAAGCATTACATGGTCAATTTGTACAAAAGATCGAGTGGAAAGTGGATTAAGATAAAACCTGGCAATGGCTTGCAACTGGAACATTAGAAAAAGAAAGTGAACACTTGATTTTGGCTGTGCCAAGTGCAAGCTCTTCAAACTAATCAAGACTAAAATGGAGAAATAATCAAACTATTTAAAGTGCAAAGAAACAAAAGAAACAGTAGATCATATACTGAGCTTGTGCGATAAATATCACACAAACTGATTATAAACAATGATATAATACAGTTGTTGAAATAATTAAATTGATATGCTACTCGACTCCCAGTGACTGATTATTTGAGATCTTCTTTGAAATGGAATTTTCACATATATACTGTAAGTAGATCTATGGGAAATAGACCTTTGCATCCCTAACCCTTTAGAAAAAAAAACCCAGGGGTGTTCAAACTTGACAGCTTTAAGACTTGTGGACTTCAACTCCCAGAATTCCTCCTCTCGCTCTTCATCTTGATGATGTGTAGACAGGCGGGGGGAGGGAGCTGGAACCGGTTCTAAACGGCACTGTAGATTTGTGGAACCTCTTCTATAGAAGAGGTTAGAACTGGCAGGAACCCACCCCTGGTCATAAGTCACTTTTTTCAGTGCTATTATAACTTTGAATGGTCACTAAATGAACTGTTGTAAGCTAAAGACTACCTGTACTAGTGGAGAATGAGAAAGCCCCTAAGAAGATTATCAGTAAGGGGAAATAGTTATTAGGGCAGAATCTAGCTACTGGAATCTGGCAGGCCAAGAAATGATCCTAATGAACCGGTTCTAAACGGCACTGTAGATTTGTGGAGCCTCTTCTATAGAAGAGGTTAGAACTAGCAGGAACTCACCCCTACAATGAACATATAAAACACTCCTATTTTCCCCACAACAACCACCTTGTGAGAGAGTAATTGGCCTAAAGTCACCCAGCTGGTTTCATGCCTATGGTAGAATTCACAGTCGCCTGCTTTCTAGGCCAGCACCTTAACTGCTACACCAAGCTAGCACAAACTTGCAAATTGTGTAATTTGCCACCTAAAACATGGAATCCTGTACAGCTTTCCTTGGTGAATTAATTGAAAGCATGGCGTTAAGACAAAAAAATGCGCTGAATTATACTCATTTAAGCACCTTATTATATTCTTTCAAGTTGGTCTTGCATCATGTCAGCAGTGCAATAATAATGCATTACTCAATATTTCTAGTGGAATAGATGAGATATGAAATTGGATCATAATTGGATCTCTCAGTATATCTCAGTTCAGAAAAACTCAGGTATTGGGTCTGCCATATAATTCACAGAAAAATATAGTGTGTTTGTGAAAGTGTAGAGGGCATAGGAATTGCTAGAATATTTTGAAAGATCTCTCTGCAGAAGTATGAAAGAGAGAAAGGCTTTGTCGTTTATGGTCCATGATACATTGAGGAGAGTGAGTAGAACTTAGTATGGGTGTGCTCAGGGGTGAAATTCAGCAGGTTCTGACAGGTTCTTGAGAACTGGTAGCGGAAATTTTGAGTAGTCAGAGAACCAGCAAATACCACCTCTGGCTGGCTCAAGAGTGGAGTGGGAATGGAGATTTTTCAGTATTCTTTCCCTGCCACACCCACCAAGACATGCCCACAGAACCAATAATCAAAAAATTGAATTTCACCACTGGGTGTGCTATTGATATTTTAGGAAGGAAATTCCAGATTATTAGCAACAGGGTGGGGAAAAGGCTGAAAGGTAAGCATTAAACTGTCAAAGCCAAGTAATTAATACATAAAGTTTTGTAAATATGATTTTTTTTTCAAATTTGCAAATAAGGGCCTTTGTTTGCTAACCTTATTGTTTATGATTGCATGTTCATCTCTAGGTAAAAGAGAACTTTCTGCTTGATATATGAGATGCTTCCATAGAAAGTGAATCCACAGTCCCACAGATTTGCTCAGAGAAGCTATTGTTTCCATAGCGGGTAGTCATTTTTGACTGCTTGGGAGTCTTTGTCTTCTTTTCATAAAGAAAAAGACATTTCTTGGATTCAATAAGAACTTTAAAAGTGAAAATACCAGTAGGAAGTTGCACAAACAAAATCTGCAGACACAGAAACTCCTTTTTTATATATAAAATGCATGCTCTGAACACTATGCTTAGAAACTGTAGCTATGGCAGCACGAAGATTTTCTTGGAATTGCTTACAGCTCTTTCATTGTTAGCATTTCCATTTGTCCTGACAGCTGGAACCAAAGCTTTCTTGTAATGCCTGCCTCCTTTTGTAGTTCTGATCTTGCCCTTTGCACCCCAACTTTAAATCTTTTTTTCCTGAACCTTCTATTTGGCCTAAGATCTTGTTTTTTGTAAGGAGTGTACCTATGATTTCAATGACTCTGTCAAGCCAATCAGAAACCTTCCAGGGAATTATAAATAGCAGCAGGATATAGAGAATATAGTGGCCTACTGACAGGCCACTAGATTAAAGAATTTTTAAAAAATGAATGTAGGTTTTGGTAAAGTGAATAATAAACTAGATAGGTGGAAATTGGGAAATCAGCCTTAGAAAATAAACTAGCAAGAGCTGGCATAGTTTAGTTAGCTGGATATGTGTTATGAATTTAGAAGCCCCTTGTTCAGCCACAAATAAATTAGAACATTTTGCAGACTTTGTGCACCATTTCTAATCTCAGCCTGATAGTACCAGAAACATCCATTGTGGGAAGGGGCAGATGCATTAAAAAAAAAACAAGATGGCACCCATGAGCCTATGATTAAACTCTCATCCCTTTTTATGTAAAGAAGGGGCAAGAATTCAATTGTAGGGTTGCAGCCCCCATTGTGAGCTTTTGGGCTTCCCTTGCAGAGACCAAGGGAGAACACTGACTTTCCTTCCTAAAGGATTCCAAGGATTCTGAGATAGTGAGCTTTGAACACTAAATGTTGTAAGCATTGCTGAATATATAAAGAGCACTTAGGGGAATTTAAAGAGGGAATCTACTAGAATAATCAAAAGATGCCTCATCTCGGACAAAATGGTAGCTGGCAAGATCAGCATCTATTTAAATGTATCATTTGGAGACTCATTTGCTGACTTGAATGGCACATATCAATTTTGGAGATTATAGTGTATTGCAATCTTCCTTTTTGACAGGCACTGGCATATCGTGATAATCATAATAAGGGACAATTGGGAAAAAATGGAAAGGATTTCAAAACTGTCTTCCTTAGAACCTTCCCTCATCTAAAAAGCAGATCGGAATGTTTTCTCCCTCAAGTCTGATACAGCTGTTTGGGAAAACAAGGGAAGGAGCATAATGTAGTCCCAGAGTGCATGTAGTTGGCCCAAATGCTAGAGGATCCTGCTGCTTCAAAATGCTTGTCCTTGTTACATTTCAGGGCTTGTCCCGGGTCCCTTTCCTTTGTTCCTCCTTGGCCTCCTTAGCTAAACTGTTGAAATTGAAGAAATTGGGTGAGCAGGAAATTGCTTGGGTGAGGTTCTGCCCATTCTCCTCTGCCCCTGTAACATACGATTACTTTTTGCATCTTGAGTTTATGAACGGTCAGCTCTTATGATACAGGTACCCTGTTTCTCCAAAAATAAGACTTCCCTGGATAATAAGCCCAATTGGGCTTTTGAGCACATGCACTAAAACAAGCCCCCCCAATAAGCCCTCCCCGAAAATATTGCAACACAGCAGCAGCCATGAGGTGACCACGTTCGTCACCTCCTGCACTGCAAAAATAGTAAGACCTCCCCGAAGATAAGGCGAAGCACTTATTTCGGGGGTCAAAATAAAATAAGACCCTGTTTTATTTTCGGGGAAACACAAGTAGTCCTTGATTTATGACCATTTAAAGTTACAATGGAGCTCCCCGGGGATACTTACAGCCCGATTCTGAAATTCTGTGCCCCCCCCCCCATTATTGTGTTTCCATGTTTGGCACTTGGTAACCTGCCTATATTTATGGTCATTTACAGCATCCCATGTTCATATGATTGTGTTTTATTAAAAACTGACAATAACTTCTGGTTTTCAGCTAAACCAGCCCATAAAGAACCATTGAATTTGGTTGGTCATGTGGAAGACCTGATTTATGACTGTGATGGACAGGCCCCATTAGGCTCATAAGTGAAGGACTACTTGTAGTTGGGAAATCTATGTCCTCTCCCTCCCTCCCTCTCCCTCCCTCTCCCTCCCTCTCCCTCCCTCCCTCTCCCCCGCTCTCCCTCCCTCCCTCCCTCTCTCTCCCTCTCCCATCCTCTCATCACATTTCTGAACCATCCATCTCCCTGAAAGAGGAATTCTGGGTGGTGTCTGGGAAGGACTGAATGGGAAAACAGCCTGAAAATGACTTGGTTCCATTTTTTTTGTCAAAACATACAGGTTAGGAGATCTAAATTCTAAAATCAAACTGGAGTGGATTTACTGCTATCTATCATAAAGTTCTGACATTTTAATGGGAACTGGTCAGTGGTGGGTTCTGGATTCCATTCCAACCTGTATGGTGGAACAGCCCCGGCATCACCCACAGGCACGCACGCAGCACGCGCATGCATTGTAGCTGGAAACGATGCTTCCGCAAGCCTCCGTGATGCTTCCGCAAGCCTCCGTGATGCTTCTGCAAGCCTCCATGATGCTCCAGCTGCTTGGCGGAGTGTCGCGCAGGTGCTGTATGCACCAGGCACGTGTGTGGAAACACCGACAGCTTTAAAACACGGTAAGGACCTTGGGTAGGAGGCTGGGCCCTCTGGAGCACCATACCGGAATGGTACCCAGTGGTCTGGGCAGGTTCCGGTACGCCCGTAGCGGGGCGTACCGCTGCAACCCACCACTGGAACTGGTACAAAAGACTGAATATTTTAGAGCACTTTAGTTTCTGCCATTCCTTGGTTCTCTGTTGGCATAGGTTTTACACCTTAGACAGAAATGATAAACATGTTGCTTAAGATGAGGCTAGCAGCAATAAAGTAGTATATTGTAAACCCACTTATGTGTCTAATGTGTCATGCAACTTGAGACAGGAATCAATAGCTAGGTGAATGTGAACCATTTCTCAAATCAATGATACTGAAATATTAAAAGGAGTCTTGCATTAATAACAAAGCAGAGTGAAGAACACTTAATTATTTCAAGAAATATTTTGCTCCAAGAAGAGCCTAAAAGCCCTAGTGTGGATGATTGCTATCTACTTACTAGCAAGAAGCATATTTTGAATAGGTAACAAAATAAAAACTGTCTAATGAACTGCTGAATTGTCAACACAGTGCTAATTATCTTATGAGAAACTGACTTTTATGAAAAAAATAAGGAATGTATGAATAAGCAACAAAGCTTCAGGGATTGGTCACAGCTCAGTTAAGTTGACATAAAATGCTTCAGAGCTGAATGGGGGTAAAAGGGATACAATATGGAATGAACATCAAATCCCAAGCATTTGGAATGAAACAAAGAGTTCTCTTAGGACCAAACCCATGCAAACCAATATTCGCTAATTAGACACTAATTTGGAAATAAATAGTCTGCCTATTGGCTTACCTTTATTATAAAATGTGCTCAGGGAATGGAAATGAATCTTCTGTTCCTTTCTTTAACTTCCCCTGTCCAGCTGTGTGAAGTTGCTTTTCTCCACTTGGTTCATTTCTGTTACTGGACTTTGATTTTGGAAAGAAATAGCAGGCCCACGATGGCAATTTGCTGTTTAGTTTCAACATCAAGTAATATGCTTGCTGTTGAACCCAATTAGTGAGTTTTGAAATGAAGTTGTGGACCATGACTGAAGAGTTGGAATTAATTGCACAAAGTTGCACAAAATCTGTACAAATACAGTATATTCAGAAAGTTTTTCAAGTTTAATGTTTAATTATCAAATGCTCTATAATAATGAATTTGGGATTAAATGACACTTGGCTCCCCTTTAAAAATAATGGAGAAGACAAGGTTATAATTGTTCATTAATTTGGAGAACTTGGAGGTATGAAAGGGAGAGTACAGCAATATCATTAGAATGGTTCTTTTCCTCCAAAAATGTTTTCCATTTCCTTATTAGATTCTTGCTCTTCATAGTTCAGATCAACTGCAATTTCAGAATCATGTTTTGCTTGAAGAATTGCCTTTCATCAATAGCAATAGTATTTCGTACAACTGGAAGGACTAGAAAATGTCAGTGAAGGTATGCAAAATAATTTAGGAGTAAGGCTGTAGTTTTACTGCTGATCCCTCCCAATTTGATTATTTTCCTAATTTAAATGTCATGTCTGTATTGGCAAAACAAAATGAACTCATGCATTTTTGCACTGGGTAATATTTTCTTCAGTCTGGGTTGTTTCACCTTCATGTATTGAAATATGTGGGAAAGAAAAGATGTATGTTGACAACCACATTTGTTAAGCAGTGCATTTAAACTGGTTATTTGCCTTGGAAAGGAATGGTAACTGCAGTTTCCTGACACTAGTTTCCTTCTGAAAATCGTCTACCTCAAAAGTGCAATAAATATTTCAGAGGCAACTAGCAATAGAGGAAACTTTCAACAAAACAATAGAAAGATTCTAGTTGAATTGGAGCCATGAAACTGTTTTTTTCAAATCCAACTACACAACTGAAAGAAATTTTTATTCCAGATAAGCTGCTTTCTCTACAATGCGTTTTATTATGTTAATTCATGTATTACCTAAACATTAATATATTTTATTGGTCTTTAGCCCGTTTTGAATGAGGAAGATCCATCTAACCAAAAGGTTATACACTAGGAAACATCTCTATGTCCCAGACTGACCCATGTCCCTTTACTGTTAGAGTACGCTGCATCCAACTGTACACCTTTTCTGTCATACTAAAAAGCATTATATGAAGGCCTTGATTGACCATGATAGACAGCATAATCCAGTAATCATTCGCATATTTAGTAATCCTGAAATATGGAGATATCATCACTTGCAATATAAGAGGAATAAATGATAAAAAGCATGAAAACATGAACGAAATTAAAGAAAAATGTATTTGTGATGTGTCTATAAAATTAAGATAATGGGAAAGAATATAGTACATATGAATGTAAGCACTCTGATCTTTTGGAGCAAAGTGGATGAATACATCCAGGGAAATGAAGATGCATGTTTAACCTTGAATGAAAGGACTAAAGTGGATTTTTGAAATTATGAATTTGTGTAGGATGTTATGGATAAGTACGGTGTGAAATAGGAATCCACAGACAGGGGAGATACCATTCCAAACAATGAATTAAATCCAGTCAGTAGAAATATAGAGTATTATAGGTAGGGTTTGAGAAAATAGTGTAACATTCTGAATGAATATGATGGAGGGCTGGATATTTGGGTATCTGGACATGAATGGATGAATGGGAATGGGATATGACAGTATGGAAAAATAATTGGGTCAGTGGGGACCGAAGAATGAATAAAAAAATATAAGCAAAATAAGGTATTTATCATGTATGAAAAATTATTCAAAATATATGTGTCTCCAGACAGAGTGAATGAAAAAAGGATATTAAAAAAGATATGGAAGCTGCTTGGAAGTGAATGAAAAGAAATGAACAGAAAGGTGTGGTGTTGTACTAATATGAAAAATGAAAAAGTATGCTCTATGCAATTAAATGAAAGAGGCTGTGAGTGAAAAAATGCATATAAAAGAACAATCATTTCAAAAAGGGTGAAAGAAGAATAGTTTGACAGAAAAAAAATAGAGTCAAAGAGAATAAGGAATAGCTTGTGGCAGTGGTGGGTTTCAAATTTTTTTGGAAGCTCTTCTGTAGGTGTGGCCTGCTTTGTGGGAGTGGCTTGCCACCCATGTGACCGGGTGGGAGTGGCTTGCCGCCCATGTGACCGGGTGGGGGTGGCTTGCCGCCCATGTGACCGGGTGGGGGTGGCCAAGATGATCAAATTTAAAAATTTCAAATTTTTAATTTGTTAGCCGCTCCCTCTCCGCAAGGGACTCGGGGCGGCGTACAATAAAAATATACATACATACATATAGACATACAGGTACACACATATACATATATATACATACATGCATACATGGAGGAGGTAGTAATCAAATACATATCACATTAATAATAATAATAGAAAATTAAAATTAGCCATTAAAATATCCCTTGATAAAATACAATTTAAAAAGGACTGTCAGGAGGAGGATAAAACTACAGTTGAGCCAGGCCAGATAATTGAAAGAGGTGGGTCTTAAGCTTTACACGGAAGGAGCGGAGATCGGAAGTAATCCTGATGTCAAGGGGGAAGTCATTCCACAGGGCTGGGCCCATCACAGAGAAGGCCCTGCTCCTGGGTGTCGCCCCTCGACACTGTTTAGCGGACGGCACCCGGAGAAGTCCCTCTCTGTGTGAGCGGATTGGTCGTAGGGATGTATGGGGAGGATGCGATCCCGCAAGTAACTAGGTCCTATGCCATGGAGCGCTTTAAAGATCGTAATCAAAACCTTGAAACACACCCGATAGACCACAGGAAGCCAGTGCAGCTCGCGCAGGAGAGGTGTTACATGGGAGAACCTAGTCCTCCCCATAATCACCCGTGCGGCCGCATTCTGAACCAACTGTAGTCTCCGAGTGCATCTCAAGGGAAGCCCCATGTAGAGAGCATTGCAGTAGTCCAGGCGAGACGTCACTAGCGCATGGGTGACTGTGCGCAAGGCATCCCGGTCCAATAAGGGGCGCAATTGGCGCACCAGGCGGACCTGGTGGAACGCCCCCCTTGCCACGGCTGTTACATGGTCATCCATGGACAGCCGGGCATCTAGGAGGACGCCAAAATTGCGCGTCCGTTCCATGGGGGCCAGTTGCTCGCCCCCGATGGCCAGAGATGGAAGCAACTGGTTGAACCGGGGGGCCGGAAGCCACAGCCACTCCGTCTTGGAGGGGTTGAGTTTAAGTCAGTTGTCATCCATCCAGACCCGTACGGCTTCCAAGAACCGGGACATCATTTTGACGGCCTCGTTGGGGTGGTTCGGGGTGGAGATGTACAGCTGAGTGTCATCAGCATACAGATGGTATCCCACCCCAAAGCCACGGATGATCTCGCCCAGCGGTTTCATGTATGTGTTGAACAGGAGTGGCGAGAGAACCGACCCCTGTGGCGCCCCGCAAGTGAGGGGGCTCAGGGTCGATCTCTGCTCCCCTGCCAACACACGTTGTGTCCGGCCGGAGAGGTAGGAGCCGAACCACCGTAAAACGGTGCCCCTGACTCCCAACCCCCATAGCCGGCGCAACAGGATACCATGGTCGATGGTATCGAAAGCCGCCGAGAGATCTAATAGGACCAGGATAGAGGAACAACCCCTATCTCTGGCCCTCCAGAGATCATCAACCAACGCGACCAAGGCCGTCTCCGTGCTGTGCCCGGGTCAGAAGCGCGGGTCTAGATAATCATTCTCCTCCAAGTGACGTGGAAACTGTTGGGCCACCACACTCTCTACAACCTTCGCTAAAAAGGGAAGGTTGGAGACTGGACGATAATTAGCTAGCTCCGTTGGGTCTAGGGAAGGCTTCTTGAGCAGGGGTCTCACAACCACCTCTTTCAAGGCGGCCGGCAAAGACCCCTCACCCAACGAAGCGTTCACCAGGCCCAGGAGCCAGTCGCGTGTAACCTCCCAGGATGCCAGTACAAGCCAGGAGGGGCACGGGTCCAATAAACATGTGGTAGGTCGCAGACATCCATGTAACTTGTCCAAATCCTCGATGGCAACCGAGTCAAACTCCTCCCAGAATGGTCTCTCAAGACTCGCCACGGGCATCTCCACTGGACCACTGAAAGGGACCCATCCCCTCCGGATTTGAGCGACTTTGTCCTGCAGATATTTCCCAAACTCCTCTGCTCTGCCCTGTAAAGGGGCTTCCCGCGGCCTCTGAGACAAGAGGGAGCGGGTCACCCAGAACAGGGCAGCAGGGCGGTTATCTGCAGACGCAATAAGAGCGGCACAATGTTGACGTTTGGCCGCTCTTAATACCACAAGGTATGTCCTTAAGTAGGTTCGTCCCTGTGCTCGGTCAAATTCGGAGTGGGAGGATCTCCAACGACTCTCTAGGCGTCTCTTGTGGCGTTTCATCACCCTTAGCTCCTCGGTAAACCAAGGAGCCAGGGTGGTTCGTTGCCGCAGGAGAGGCCGCAAAGGCGCCACCCGGTCAAGGGCCCCGGCAGTCGCACTATTCCATGCGGCTACCAGGTCCTCCACCCGGGGGCGGGGCGGGTCTACAGGAGGTGGCCCAAGCTCCGTCTGGAACTTATCTGGTTCCATCAGGTGCTTGGGGCGGAACCATCTAATGCCTTCCGGCTCCGCCTCCCCGCAATGGGGGGTAGCACCAGGGAAGTCAAGTCGGAGAAGTGAGTGATCCGACCATGACAGGGGAGTGATAGTTAAATCCCCTATTCCCAGATCACTCGTCCACTGGCCAGAGACAAAAACAAGGTCCAATGTGTGGCCCCCCTCGTGGGTAGGGCCCTGAATTAATTGGGTCAGGTCCATGGCTGTCATGGAAGCCATGAACTCCCGAACCCCTTCAGATGCTTCTCCCATCGACGGCAGGTTGAAATCCCCAATCACTAAAAGTTTGGGGGTCTCAACCGCCACCGATGCGATCAGCTTGAGGAGTTCAGGCAGGGCCGCTGATGTATAGCGAGGAGCCAGGTACACTATCAGCAGGCCCAACTGCCTCCCTGGGCCCCATCTCACGACAAGGGACTCACACCCGGATGTCTGTGGCACAGTGAACTCTCTCGGCTCTAAGTCTTCCCGGATAATCACTGCTACCCCACCGCCCCTTCCCTGGGCCCGAGGCTGGTGAAATGCTCGATAACCTGGTGGGCACATTTCCACGAGGGGGAGACCTCCCTCGTGACCCAACCAGGTCTCAGTTATTCCTGCGAGGTCCGGCTCCCCCTCCAGAATTAGATCGCTGATGAGGGGGGCCTTATTAACAACGGACCTCACATTGCATAACAACAGTCTCAGGCCCTGGGTCTGTAGATCCTGACCACCTAGTATGCGGGGGTTGGTACAAGTGACCGGGTATAACCAGCACCCCCGGTCTCCAAACCGACTACGAGTTCTTAATCTGTCCTCGCACCTGCCCCTCCCCATGACCGTTGATATCAGGGAGCCCTGTAATGGAATGCTGTCTTCCGTCTCCTCCCCCACTCCGCTCCCTCCTCTTTCGACCACACCTAATCGCCTGGCTCTACCATCACTCCTGACCTGGTCCATCCCCCCCCATCCCTGGAACTCCTTACAATTAAAAAAAAACAATTAATTAAAAAACCCTTCAAAGAACGCTTCCTCCACCTCTCTGGGTTAATCAACCCATCCTCGAGGTGGGCCCTTGAGAGGGCTGGAGGCCATGACTGCGAGAGGGGGGACTCTCGCAACCGCAGTAGGTCTAGCCTTGAGTATAACATGTTAAAACAGGGCTAAAACACATCAAGTGGGAGCTGTCGATGTTAGTATGGGTTAGTGAAACCACAGTTTCCCACTAGGGGATAAATCCACATCCTAGATGGAATGGATGGAATAGTCCTGGCTGAGGGGATAGGCAGATGGATATAGTCTGCATCTTGATGGAAATGATGGGCTGATGGAATAATAAGATAAGATAGGATAAGATAGCCAACTGGTAAATAGAGAGGACTGGGAGGTAATGGGTGGTAGGGGCAGGTAGCCCAGGTAAATGAATGGTAAATGCGTGGGGAGGGGGGGTTGTGATAGGCATGGCAGGGGTATAAAGTCAAACCTTCTGCCTAGGTCGCTGATGTTCCTGCGGCCGCTGATGTTCCTGTGGCCTGCAGCCTCTCTGCGGCCCTCCTGCTGATCTTTTCAATTCCCTCCGGCGCCTCGAGCCTCGCTCTCCTTCCCTTCCTCCTTCCGGCGCCTCGGGCCTCGCTTGGGCCTCTCTCTCCTTCCCGCGGCCCTCCCGCTGGTCTGGGCTCACAGCTGATCACTGTTCGGGCCGCTCGGTTCTCATGAGTCGCCGCCATCCTGCCATGAAGCTTCCCGTCCTTCCAGTACAGACCAACTCCGTCATCCAGCCCCCTCCGTTCAGGGCCTTCACCGCCTCGCCGCTCCATACCGCTCCGTTCAAAAAACGCCAGTCACCACGTCAGCCAGCCAGCGCACTATCCACCTTCTGCCCGGCTGCCAGATCGACCTAACGGGCCAGCCTGGGTCCCGGGCGAAAGCCAGTGTGGTCAGCAACAAAAATCCCAGCCCTCGAGCTGGAAATGAGGGTCGGCAGCATCCCTGCCCGTCGCAGTAAGCAGAGCTCAGAGGCAGACCTCCATTCCTCTGGAAGCTCCTCCTCCTCCTTCCCTGAATTCACTGAATTCTTTGCCCCAATGGATAAACTACAATAAGATTAAAAATAAATACACAAAACAATAGAAGAGCTACTTACAGAAGGAAGATGACTGCCTTGCCAGTCTTCAGTATCACTGACTCCAATGAATGGCCTGCACAAAGAAGAGACACAGAAATGAAGTCTTCCATTGCATGCACTGCATTAGGATGAAACAAGCACACAAAACAATAAAGACAGCTACTTACAGAGGGAAGATTACTGCCTTGCCGGTCTTCTGCACACCACTACCTCACCACCTTGTTCCAATAACCTGAACAAAGAAGAGACACAGAAAGGAAGACTTTAATCACTTGCATTTACTATATTAAGGATGAACCCAGCGCACCCAGCAATAAAGACAACTACTTACAGAGGGAAGATTACTGCCTTGCCGATCTTCTGCACACCACCACCTTACCACCTTGCTCCAATAACCTGCACAAAGAAGAGGCACAGAAAGGAGGACTTTAATCACATGCACTGCATTAGGATGAAACAAGCACACAAAATAATAGAAAAGGAAGATTACTGTCCTTTTCTCCATCTTCTGCACCACCACCTCACCACCTTGCTCCAATAACCTGTACAAAGAAGAGACACAGAAAGGAGGACTATAATCACATGCACTGCATTAGGATGAAACAAACACACAAAATAATAGAAAAGGAAGGTTACTGTCCTTTCGTGTGTTGAAGTCACCCACTGACCACCTTGCTCCAATGAATGGCCTGCACAAAGAGATACAGAAAGGAAGACTTTAATTGCTTGCACTACTATATTAAGGATGAAACAAGCACACAAAGCAATAAAACAGCTACTTACTGTTTTAGGACATAGGAAAGATGACTGTCCTAGCGGTCATACTCTGTTGCCTCTTCATTCTGTTAAATAATACTAACTGCAGAAGAAATAAAACAATATTGGACTCAATTGTGGTTGTAAGCTGAGGACTACACTACAGGTAACAGAAGGGACCTCTGTTTTCACCCAACAATGTACAGTCTTTTCAGGAAGGATGTCCCCCAACAAACAAGAAGTTAGATCAAGAATGAATGTCATAGGTAGATTCACAGAGCAATACAGATTTCTTTCTCTGAAATTTAGTTCTCAGTTAAAAAAAACAGGAATATATGAATTAGGTTCAGTACTTAGGTCGGTCCAAATAGCTATTCAAGAGTTAGTGGTTAGAAGCAATGGCAAAGCAAGATAATGGATTTAAAACCAGAAATATTTTATTAGCTATTTGAAAGGAAATACAATACATATTTAATTTTACACATGTTAGCAGCTGCTAGAATTGTGTCTGCACAACAGTGGAAAAACAGAGATATGAAAATGAATAAATATTAGAATGTGCAGGAATAAATAAACTGACAATTAAAATCAAGAAGGCTTTGAATACTTTTTAATAAATATGAGAATCGATAAAATGGTTAAGATATACAAAAGCTAGTAAAGAGGTAATAGTTTGAGCAGTGAATGAATGTTGAAAAGAGTGAAAATAGTGGTTTGTTAGTTTGAGTGTCTCTCGAATTTTTATATGGAAATGAGAGTTGGCTAAGAGAAATGTGGAAGTAATTTGAATGCAGTAGGAATAGGGTGCTTAAGAAGTATGAGTGGCAAAATAAGAAGTGATAGGGTCAAAAGTGAATGGGTAATGAATAAATATGGATTGAATGAGTGACAAGTATGAAAGAGATACCTGAGCTTGATGTAGTTTAGTTTCAAAGAGAATGAATGAGGATCAGTTTGCAAACAAAAAAAAAATGTGACGGAAGAGTGAATTGGTCAAAGGAAAGGGAAGACAGGACAAGAAAGGTGTGGCTGGATGCAGTTGATGAGATTCTCAAAAATGGGAGGTGAAAAAAAATATACGAAATAAAAGTCAATGCATCAAGCACTGCAAGGAAGTTCAGCTTGAAAAGCAAAAGAGAGAGGTACAGTGAATGGTGTTAATGGAAACCAGATTAAGGAATGTTTCTTTTTCTTTATGGCAGACCTTTAATTTCTTTGATTTACTATTTATTATTTCATTTCTGGTTTCTTCATAATGTTGCTCACCCGAAAATGAAATGGTGTGATGGATATATTTGTGTGGATAAAAGTTTTAAAGAATGGATGTTTTATAGCATTTCAATGCCAAAGGTTTTTGTTTTGGATGGAGGGTGATTGAAAGAGGGATTGGTATATTTGATTTCAGTAATGGTACTGAAAGCCCATTCCCCATTCTAGTCCAAGAATTGTTGTGAGCATATATGTAGGTCTTTTTGTGCACTTTTAACATTGCTTATTTTTCTACATTGGAATTCCAGGATTTCAAAATTGATTCATAATATGTGCCATCAAGTTGTTGTCAACTCTTAGCTACCACATAGATAGATTTTCTCTATGGTGAACTGTCCCTAACCTGGTCTTTCAGGTCTTCTAAAAGTGATTTTAAAATAGCAAAACACCATTTGGAATCCAGAGTTGCCTCTTTCCTCTATTACCTCTTTGCCCTTACATGCAACAAACTGACATTTCTGAGTATATTCAGAGATGGATCATCTATCTGAAATTATTTGTGAAAAATGATTCCTGTATACCAACACGCCAGTATGACAATACACATTTGAAGGAGAAAAAGCAATTGTGAGTGTTTTAGCCAATATGCTTCAAAGCATTGTCCTCTTGGAGTAATTTCTTTTCACATCAATCAGCTTTAGTTGACTTCATGAATCCTGTGATTAAAGATATTGCAAATAATACCTTATTTTGTTGTTGGAATACTGATAGGTGATATTATTCTCCTACATGCATATCATATCATATATACATACACACTTTCATACAGAAAGATAAGCACAAAACAGCAGATGTTCACCACTATTGTGTTTCCCAGCAGAATGAACATAGGAAGAATGAGAATAGGGAAGTGGAATGTGCAATGTTATTTCTTGCAGGAAGGCAGTTAACAGGAATAAAATGTGTGTGTGTGTGTGTGTGTGTGTGTGCACGCTACATTGTACTTCACTGCAATAAAGCAATGATGCAACATTAAGATGGCCCATGTTTGGCCTTTTTAAGTGCATAGCTTGACTAAGAAATCACTTGATTGGCCATCATACTTTTATGAAAACAAAGATGAGATCTGGCTATGTGGAATATGAATGTATGAGATTCTTGTATTTAGATCAGGCCCCTTTTCTGAGCTCTGATTGCAACTTTTTATCTTAATAGCTATGATCTCAGTTTTGAAGTTACCTCTGGAAAAATTGAGGTTGTGGAGGAAAGTTGTTGGTGCTTTTCTTTCTAACATACTACGTTTTGATGGAAAACAAATTTCATGTAGAAGTTTCAAACAATGCTTCATCTTCGGCATGAAATATGTCTGCCTAAGATTTTTCCAGTTACAGTTTTCAGCTATTTGATTCCTTTGTATAAAACCATCTGGAAATGAAACCAGTTTTTTTAAAAAATCACTTTCACTTTTCATCCATTTTGATCATGGTGATGGGTTAATTGGTGGCTTCTTATGTTTCCTTACCTTCCTAAACCAGTAAAAATGAAAAGAAGAAGAAAAACCCACTAACCACTTCTATTGTTGTTTGGGTTACAAGATGAAATTGGTACAATTTTTGGTAATTTCAATTTTTTAACTGCTCGTCTCATTAGAGAACCTGTAATGTAGGAAAATGATTTTGGATGACAGGGGTGAGTGACAGGAGGGAAAGGGGCATTTTTGACAGAGTGCACAGTTTGTATTGAATCTGGTGAACTGGACAACAGCACCAGCTAGTATAAATCTGAAAATACTTTTTATTCATAGCAAGAAAACATTAGTAGAGATTGAGTTCTCAATTGTCTAGGGTTGAACAAAATACAATATAATGTGTTCCTGTACTCAAGAAATGTTCAGAGGCCTGCTTTAGAATTGGGATAGGCTGGTCATGTGAATCAGCTCTAAGATGCTGATTTTGCAATATTAGATAAAGAAATCCTTGTTTCTTTGAGGACACTGTTTGAGAAAAGTGAATTTTTGACGTTATGGTTGCTTTGAATATGCCTACCCATGTTTCTGAATCTAAATTTATTTTCTACCATGAACCCAAAGAATATATTTAGCTTTCACATGAACACATACACACAGACATAATTTGGATTTGAAGGACTATTCTACCATCAGGGTATCTGAATACAATTTGATAAGGATTTTTCTGTTCATGTGCATGAAACACATTACATGGTCTGATGTTCATTCTCTCCTCTCCTCTGTGTTGACTTGGTTGCACTGATTCTCCAAAGGATGTCTGTGATAGAAAATATATGGTGACATGCAATTTGGTCAATTTGGGAGCCTTTTCTCTTGATATCTGGATCATGTTTAACTCCTCAATGGTTTTAAGCTAAAACTGCTCTTGGAAATAACATTTCACATAGCATAATATAAAATCCCGCCAGCATATGTAAATATTACATGACAAAGATCTATAAATCTCATTCAGCATGCAGAAACTCTGAATGTAATGATCTGTTTTTACCAGCCTCATGGGCATTATCCTGTTGACGTATACACAGGGAAAGAAGGATAAATTTTGAATAATGCAGTCTTCAGGTATTTTCAGGGTACATTGTAACCACAAGCTCTACCTTTAGAGACACCTATAGATTTGCACTAATTGAAATGCTTTTGAAAATGGGACATTCAAAAAAGCTGTTTACAGCTGCTTCACCCCAGGAAAAACAACTGAAATGATCTCATCACTGCAGAATTCCATTTCTGGGGTGGAGCTATGGTGTTTAAAGATCTCTTTCTACAGATTGTACATAAATGAAAACTTCTAAGTATCCATAATCTTGCTCCCATTACTTTCATATTTATTAACTTACGTATGGAGTCAATACATGCAAATGGATAGGATTTCCCTAAAAGAGAGATTTCTTTTTCACAGGAAAAAACAACACATGCACCATTTATTGACTTTTAGGAGACAAGGGCAACTTGACTGAATAACACAGATCACTTAGGACAATGGAGAACTGTTACAAATAGAGTGAAAGGCAATAATTGTTGCTAAATGAAGAAAATACCCAGTCTGTATGAGTTATTAAAAAAAGGAGAAGAAAAATGAAGATATAAGACTTTGCTTTAATTAGAGGGTGATGATTCCCATCCTGTTTTCAGGGAAACTGGGAAATTCACAATAAGAAAATTGGTACAGTCAGACCTTCCTGAAGGTCACCTCACCCACTAGTCATTATCAATCATCCCCAGAAGTATGAAAAGTCTATAGTTGAGTGTATTTTAAATTCTCACTTCGCAGTAGACAACCCCAAAGGCCAGAGAATGTTGCCACCTGGAACAAGTAGAATCTGCTGTAGTATAGACAGCTTCTATTCCATTCCAATTGATGTAATGTAATATGTGTTTCACAAATATAGAAAATGTAAGAGAAATTGTTATATAGCACAATATCTATCTTGTGTGTGTAATAGAGACCATTAATTTGCTATGCTATACATTTTTAATTAAAATTGCTTTGGAAATGGTGGCATTGATTACTTTTGCCTCTTTCCCCATATTTAATGAACCAGTGATTGTGCAAGTTAATTGATGATGCTAAATGCATTCAGCTCCCATTTTTACAAAGGGTGGGTGAGACATGTGCAAAATGGACTTCTTGCTGAAATGGGGAATAGGCCAGTATGGCTGTTTTTCTTTGATAATAACAGTATTTGATCTAATCCCCAGCTATAGTGTCTATATTTTACATGCATGAGCAAGTTATTTAAGAACTAATTGCTCTTCCTATTTGCTGGAGGACATTTCTAACACCATCTGTGCAAGAAATCTTATATCATATCAGAACTGCCCCTCTGACTCAGTCTAATGAACTCTCTCAGGGCAATCAGCTTTTGGTGGTGACCAGTCAGATGGTCCCACAAATCTCAAGTAATCAGCTCTCCTGGTGTACTGTACATCTTAGGCTTACAGCATTACTTTGAATTTCATGATTCAATCAATCTATCTCCTAGATAGATAGCTGTTGTTCTGATCTAGGCTTCCCCAGCAGCACGAAGCCAAGTCCTCGTCCTGATAAACCCCTTTTACTTAATTTACAATGAATTCCTCTCCAGCAACGTCTTTCCTCTCCCACAGTTTTTCAAGATAGTTCACAATTACTGACCTTTATCAGGCTTGGAGAGTGGCCAGGCCAATATCTTTCAGGCACTGCAATATGTGTCAAAAATGCAGGAATGAACTAATTGTCTCCTGCAGACACCCCTCCCCTTTTACTCCTCTTTTGTTCTTTATCGGAGGGGCCATTCACTGTCCACCTGTGGCCTTACTCCCAAGTCGACCCTTGTTCCTTAGCTGTTGACTTCGTCTGGCAACTCTGTGCATGCACACACTGGGAACAGGCTCCAGCTGTTCATCTGCCTCACTGATGTCTGACTCTGAAGGCAGCTGATAACTGTCAGATGGCCCTGGCCCCATCTCTCGCCCTGACACAGTCTTCATCAGAGTCTTTCCAGACTTAGGACTGGCCCATGTTCCTCCCCAACCTCCTCACTGTCTGAATCTGGCGGGCCACCACAGCTATCCAGATAGATAGCTCCAATCCATCTGTAATCTATCCATTATTTAACTAATTTAACTAATTAGTTAACTATTCAACTGATAACATGGATTATATAATGCTTTACATATTTTTTTACATCTCTGACAGAAAATCTAAACTAGAGGATATTATGATCCTGCACTACACTAAATTCAGTGTGTTAGTTACATGATGTGAAGGTTGTCACCTGAGGCTGGTGATTGGAGCTGCTGGCTACAAGGGGGGAGTCAGAGAGACAAAGAGGACTAAGTAGTAGCCTGCCCGCCTAATGTCGTGTGAATCATATATCTATAATCCAAAATAGCAATAATATATTCTGGATTAGTGCGCTTGAGATTGTGATTTTATTTTATTTCAAAATGATTGGCTTAGTTCAATGTAATAGCTGTTTTGCACCTGTCTTTTGCAGTACTGTTTTCAAATTTGGATACTGTCCCCTTTGTAAACAAATTGCTAGTCTACATAGACAGATTACCTATCTAGAATCTTTAATCTGTGCTCTCCAAGCAGAAATTAGGCAAAACCAAGCATTTAATAGTGAGTTTCATACAATGTGCATGAATCATACAAGTGGCAAGAAAATAGGGGCAGTCAGGCATAACACAGGTTATGTAGACAGTAAACACAGGGTCAATCAAAATGGACTCAAATGTCTGTACACCAATGCACAGTGTATGAGGAATAAACAGGGTGAATTAGAAATTCAAGTAAATGAGGGCAGATACAATATTGTTGCCATTACATGAGTCAAACTAGAGGCTTGGATTTTAAGAGAGCTAATTTTAATAAACTTAGAGAGAGCTTGGAAAGAATTCCATGGATGACAATCCTCAAGGGGAAAACAACTCAAGAAGCTTGGGAAATTTTGAAAAATGAGATTACAAAAGCTCAGTCTACCACAATACCAATGAAGAAGAAAAATAACAGCTCCCAAAAGAAACCAGCATGGCTGCATAAAGAACTCTCTGACAAATTGAAAGACAAAAAAGATAAGTATAAAAAGTGGAAAGGGGGGGGGGGGACATAACTAAGGCAGAATATCAGCAAATAGCCTGAGCCTGTAAAGGTGAAGTAAGAAAAGCTTGCCACAAAAGTAAAAAATAACAAAAAAGCTTCTTCCAACATGTTAAAAACAAGAAAAGGGCTAAGGAAACAATTGGTCCATTGCTGTGAGAAAGTGGCAAGAAGGTGACAAGCAACAGGGAGAAAGCAGAACTATTTAACTCATTTTTTGCATCTGTCTTTACACAAAGGGATAAAACAGTCCAACCTATCAAAAACAGCACCACAAAAATCAGATTAGGAACACAAATTGAAATAGGGAAGAAAATGGTAAGTGAGCACCTGTCTATCCTAGACGAGTTCAAATCACCAGGACCGGACGGATTACACCCCAGAGTTCTGAAGGAACTGGCAGATGAGATCTCAGAACCACTGCTGAACTATATCTTTCAGAGATCCTGGAGCACCAGGGAACTGCCAGAGGACTGGATATGAGCTGATGTGGTTCCCATCTTCAAAAAAGGAAAAAAAAAATAGATCTAGGAAACCATAGACCTATCAGCCTGACCTCAATACCAGGAAAGATTCTGGAAAAGATAAACAACGAATTTGCGAACACCTAGAAGTAAACAAAGTAATAGCCAAAAGCCAACATGGGTTTGTCAAAAACAGATCAAGCCAGCCTAATCTTATTGCATTCTTTGACAAAGTGACAAAATTAGTGGACCAGAGGAATGCCGTTGATATAGTTTACTTGGACTTCAGTAAGGCTTTTGATAAGTTAGACCATAACCTACTACTAGATAAAGTAGAAAAATGTGGGTTAGACAGCATCACCACCAGATGGATTCGTAACTGGCTGACCAACCGCACTCAACATGTAGTCCTCAATGGAACTGCATCTACATGGAGGGAAGTATGCAGTGGAGTACCCCAAGGCTCTGTTTTAGGCCCAGTACTCTTCAACATCTTCATCAATGATTTGGATGAGGGAATAAATGGGGAACTCATCAAATGTGCAGATGACACCAAGCTGGCAGGAATAGCCAACACTCCAGAAGACAGCCTTAAGATACAGAAGGATCTTGACAAACTTGAACATTGGGCACTATCTAATAAAATGAAATTCAATGGTGAAAAGAGTAAGGTTCTACATTTAGGCAAGAAAAACGAAATGCACAGGTACAGTATAGGTGGTACCTTCCCCAATAGGAGTAACTGTGAGAGAGATCTTGGAGTCCTAGTGGACAACCATTTAAATATGAGCCAGCAGTGTGTAGCAGCTGCCAAAAAAGCCAACACAGTTCTAGGCTACATAAACAGAGGGATAGAATCAAGATCACGTGAAGTGTTAATACCACTTTATAATGCCTTGGTAAGGCCACACTTGGAATACTGCATTCAGTTCTGGTTGCCACGATGTAGAAAAGATGTGGAGACTCTAGAAAGAGTGCAGAGAAGAGCAACAAAGATGATTAGGGGACTGGAGACTAAAACATATGAAGAATTTGCAGGAATTGGGTATGTCTAGTTTAATGAAAAGAAGGACTAGGAGAGACATGATAGTAGTGTTCCAATATTTCAGGGGTTGCCACAGAGAAGAGGGAGTCAAACTATTCTCCAAGGCACCTGAGGGTAGAACAAGAAGCAATGGGTGGAAACTAATCAAGGAGAGAAGCAACTTAGAACTGAGGAGAAATTTCCTGACAGTTAGAACAATTAATCAGTGGAACAGCTTGCCTCCAGAAGTTGTGAATGCCCCAACACTGGAAGTCTTTAAGAAGATGTTGGATAGCCATCTGTCTGAAATGGTGCAGGGTTTCCTGTGTAGGCAGGGGGTTGGACTAGAAGACTTTCCGACTCTGCTATTGTATTTCTCTGTATGCTTTCTTATCTTTGCTTTTTCTCCTTTCTTTACTTAAAAGTGCCATTTTTAGGGAGGGGAGTTAGTGGTAACAAACTTCAAGGGCTTTCTCTCGATGTGGATTTAAGATGAAATTGCAAAGTAAATAAATAGCTCACTATGTTTCTAAGTACCCCAGAGGAATAATAACATGTGGCTTGAAGTCCAAGAGAGGGCACATAGGCTTATCACATCTGCAGTTTGCTAGTGATGTGCCAATAACAACAAAGCTGTTCTTTATATCTGATACATGGCATGATTTTATTTTTTTTGAAAAATAGAGATATTTGTGGTTGTGAGAAAAGTTCAGTAGTCTAATATCACTTGGTTTCCTTTACTATCAGCATCTTTCAAGAAAGGCCACAAGCAGAGGTCTTATGGAAAGCTTTATGTACTAACTAGCCTAATTGTGGCTTGGTGAATTGGCTGGATTATACCGTTCTCAGTAACACTGGACATACTGTACTGGTTAAGGGGATGTTGGGGTTATGCAAATGATGCTGTAGCAAATTATTTTGATCTTTTGTTACTCTATGTTCAGGCCATATAATTCATGTTAGAATAGTTTGTTAAAGTAACAGACCTTGGTCTTTAGGAAATGTTCATAGAACTAAAAAATTGTTCCTGCCAAATTGCAGTTTGTAAAGCCATTAAAAAAATCACATATCATTGATTGGTCTTCCAAACATATTCTTCTTCTAATGTATTACCTGGAATTTTCTTTGATTTTAGTTTTATATTTGGACTTTGTAAGCTGCTTTGAATGTTAAGGAGAAGGAGATACAAAGAGGCTTATCATAAGAGGATAAAAAGGCATGAGAGAGAAATGAAAGTAAGTAGAGAAACAGAAAGTATGATTCCAGAAGAAGAAAGTATGGAACATAGGTTCATCTTCCAATAGAACAATGGATGTAGAACTTGCTTGGAACAGAATGAAAAGAATTATGTTATGATATGTCACAGAATGCTTGTAATTACCTTAATGGGAAGCACGCTTGGTAAAATAAAGAAGCAAAAGAGATGATGATGAGGAAAAAAAGCAGATAAGAGAATTATTAATGCCAAATAAAATGAAGGTTAGAGACAATATTTTGCAACACACACACACACACACACACACACACACTTTTTCAACAAATATAATCCAAAAGAGCACATTGCTGCTAAGATTGAAAGAAGAAGTAAAGATTCAGAACAAATCTGTTATTTTGTGATATGACAGTTATTGTAAAATGTACGAATGTGTGTGTATTAGGAATTTATTGTGCTTGGTTGATCTTGAGTAGCTATATGATGCAATGAACAGTCATGACTATGAAATGGTTGGTTACTGAATGAAGTAAGAGTAGCATATAATCTAAGTAAGGCATCTATGAGAATATATGGAATGCTTAGTGAATGGTTCAAGACTGAGCAGTGAATAAGACAGGAAGGTGTAATGTCACTCTTCTATTTTAATGTGTTTCTGGACAAATGTATAAGTAATGCTTATGATGATGCTAGAAGTGTTTTGGTTGAGGATGTTTTTGTGTATGTGTTTTTGTATGCAGATGATGCTATGTTGAGCTGAGAATCCAAACAATTTGCCATAAAGTTTGAATTTATTGTATAATATAACAGACAGTACAAAACCTAATATTGTATTAAATTGAATGGAGTGGATGAAATTCTTAAAGATACGTAAGAAATTTAAAGAATGAAAAGAGATATATTTATCAGTCTATGGACATGGAAGAAGCAACAATGAAAACAAAGCCAGCAACAATTAAGAGGTGTGGTTAATTTTGTTGTTGTAAAATATACAGTATGTAGCATGTTTCTTTATCTCTATTTTGCCTAATATTTATTTCCATGAAAGGACAGCCCGATATGTTTGCATCACAACTGATATGTATTATATGCAAATGGTTGAAATAAAACAAAATAAAATAAGAACTCCGAGACTGAGGATAATAGAGCCACTGAAGAGATGCAGTTATGAAGAGTTTTGAAAGATGAAATGCTGTTGAGGATATATTAATCTACATTAAGCAATCCTAATTGCAAATGTGTTGACTATCTGTAAAAGAAAGATTTTTTTTTGGATTTTTTTTTAAAAAATATATCAGTTTACATCAGGCCTCTAGGTGGCAGTATTACTGTTCAGATGCCAAGATCAGGCCCAACCTATATATGATATATACTATATAATATGAACTATCGAAATCATGGAGAGATTTTCATTCAGCACCAAGGCTGAGGAACAGCGGCTTGCCGGCTTCCACGAGACCATAGTCATGTATTTTGGTTTATTCATCCAAGACATGAGGAACAAAACTAGAGGAGAAATTTTAGAAACTCTGAATTCAGCATGTCTTTTAGGGTAGTCAAAATTCTGAGCACAAAGAGATTTACTATTAATTTGAGGTATTTAGGATATCAAATATTGTCAAATGCTCCACCTATGTATGTGTACATGAGTGACCTCTGATCTCCAAACTGGCAGCCCCAAAGCTTGCCTTTTGTAGAGCAACCTAAACTGAAGAGCTACCCCAAAAGTTCTAATTAGAGAATCAGGAGTCACTTCAAAATAATTTTCAGGAGAGATTGACAGATACCAAGTGTCTTTTTATTCTGAATGCAGACCTCTGTTTGTAATGTGATAATTATTAGAGCCCCATTGAAGTGCCTGAGATTTGCACTGTAATGCAACTGGGGAGTTCTACCCCCATTTGTTTAGCAAGTATGTAAATTATTTTTCAATTTAAATATTTCAAACTCACATAAAACTTGAATATGTGTTTGTTTGTTTGTTTGTTTATTTACTTATGACTTCTCATTTTGAAGAAGAGATGAGGAAAAATTCAAATGTGTTATAAACATCTGTGATAGAGATCAGCCAGATGTGTTGTAGCTTCCCAGGGCTTCCTGAATCTAGCTATGAACTCTATGAACCAAGAAAGACAAAAGTCCTTGTAACACATGTAAGCCTGTTGGAGAAATTAAGAATATAGGTTTGTTTTCCTCATGGACAATCATTTGTGTTTCTTCAAAAGTCTTGGATATTCATTATGCCCTTCCATCTCCTTTCACTTATAACTAAATTGGGAATTGATCCATTTAAGACATTATTTGAGATGAGAGCACTTCTTTTGACTGCTTTTTTCAAGAGGATAGTATAGAAGAGTTCTGCAAAAAAAGTATGAAATATTTAAGTAGTAATGTTGTAATGCCTAGAGACAATGTATGTAGGTGTTTGAATATCTAGGGGAAAAAAGAAACCTTTTATATCTATCTCAAGAGCTTTGGAGACAGTCCAATGTTGCATCCAATGTTGACATCAACAGTGGACTGAAGACTTCACACTTTTCCAACTGTTCAACTTCCTTTGTTTCCAATAGGTTGTAGGTAAGGCAGAATGACCAGAATAATTTGGACTCTAAGGCTCCAATAAACTCTGAGGATTATAGCTGTTCTCTAGCCAGGATTTACAGATGAAATCAATACCAAGTAAATACCTATGATCTGGATTTAGTCAAAGTTGATAATTCTGGGTATTGTAAATGTAATTCATCTGCAGACCATCTAGTTAGGAGGCTAGCATAAAATAAGATTTTATTTCTTTAAAATACATGCTGATTTTACCACACTTTTGAATTTGCTGGGTAATGAGGTATGATTTAACATTTTTTCTGCTTGCATACTTAATTACCTCAGAGTCAGGGCAGCATGCACTGTTTGATTATGGCCCTGTTAGTCCTCAGGCCATGCAAAAAGCTATTCCACAAAATGGGCTTGATTTAAATGTCTCTTTCCCAAATTGTGGGGCTTCTATTTACTGTGATTTGGGCATCCCTTCAGTGACCAATCTTTCAATTGAACAACTAGTGCAATGGCTCTCAAAGATGTGTTCTTATGACATCTTCATCAGGTCCATTCAAACACAAGTGAAGCTTTGATTTGTTTTTGTTTTGTTTTGTGATTTGGTGTATTATATCTAACCCATTTAGTTTATGAGTCAATGTATTATGCAAAAACAGCAAATGAGTTAATTCAGTAGTAAGATTAAGTATGAAGTTGGAACACAGCCCAAATATCAAAGGCCTAGGATACCAAGAACTCATCTGCACCTCTTGCTTATCCCAGCACAGTTATGGCCCACTAACCATTTCTCAAAGGCAGGAATATACAACAACACTTGCAACTTGCCTGCAGCCTGTACTGAAGGCATCCTCCACCTGCCTTTTGCTGTTGATACAGGCAATGCTTGTGCAGTCTGTTATGCTTTTTTAAATTTTGTCATTGCAAAGTCTTGGATCCAATTAGTTCATGTGAATTGTACAGAAAATTATTTCCCCACAGGGGAAGGGGAATAACTTTCCCCTTCCCCTGTGGAGGGTAGAAACCCCCTGTGTAGGTTTCTACCCTCCACAGCCATTTTGTCCTGGGCTGCCAGGTGCCTACCCCTCTCCAAAAAGACTGATATATGTATGTAAAGCCTGAACATGCTCCACTTTTCTCAGTCATATCTCAGCTCTTATATGGGTGCTTTATGTGCAGTACATGAAATTACTAGCAGTGTGGAGTATTGCTTCAGTGTTTCCCATAAGTGTGAGGATCCAGTGTTAAACATTTGAACATCAGATCTGATATGTTGAAAACACAACAGCAAGATCCATTAGGAATTAACAGTGGCCTTCTGGAATATTGATTTAGTTTTAACTGGTTTATTGGTGGCCCAGTGGGAGATTGGATGCATCAACAAAGAATGTGCAGCAGTTTTGGGGAGCCTGTAGTGGTTCTTCCTGGGAGAAGCATCTTGATAGCTCTCTATTTGAAAGGCTATCCAGGACGTAAGGACTCTGGGAGAGTTAGCAGTGGCTGGGCAGGGAGGGGCTGATCATAGAGTGACTCCCATCTCCCTGTGAAGACCATTTTTCTTTCTTATTTTTCAGTCCAAAGAGAAAGACTACTACATACATTTACCATTTGGCATGGACCTATCTGTAGACATGTGTGGACTATGGATTTCCCACTGAAGACTGATTCTCCTCTCTGGTTGAGAGCCAGAGGAGAGAAATAGTGGGGTTGTGGTTAATGTAACCCTAGAATCCTGGATCAATTAGTGAGCTTGGCAGGGGAGGGATTCTTATGTTGTGAATAGGAGTGTGTTGACTGTAAGTAGGGATGATAGTTACTGAGAATCCTGATGGCACTGAGAGCTACTGAAGCAGAAGTGTACAAGATGGGGTGGGGTCAGCTAACCTTCATGGGGTGATTGATGTATTGATAGTCCTCTGGGAATCTTTTACAGATTTCAGGGGTACTAAACTACAGGTTACCAGATGTGAGTCTCTATTTCTTAATAGATCACTTGGGATTGTTGCTATTGTACCCACCTCCCTGCTGCATAGAAATTCACCTGGCTGAGTTCCTTGATTCCATTTCTGGGTTGGCAGTGGAGTTCCCCAGACTTACAATCTTGGGAAATTTCAAGCCTTGGTCACTGCTTGGAATGGGGTGGGGGACAGCTGAGGCTTTGGATTGGATCACACCTATGTGACTTCTCCCCTCTCATGAATCCTATCATTCCATGAAATTCACAGAACTGAGGGAGATGAAATGATAAGACATACATCTAGACCACTTTTGGTGTTCAATAGAGGATGAAATAAAATGAGTTAGTGGTGCTATTAAAACCTACCTTGTAGGTCTTAAAAGTGGTGAAATATTACTACTTTCCCATCCTCATTGCATGTATGGATAGCCATACTCCAGTTCTGTTTCAGATGAGGCATACTCTCTTGGACAGTTGTGGACTCAGAGAGTCCCTGAAGAAGAAATATGAACAGACCTGATACACAACTTGGGAGTTCTCCTGGACTCATGACTCCTGCTCAAAGAGCAGACAGTGACTAGGAAAGTCTTTGCAATAGGGACATGGTGGCTCAGTGGCTAAGATGCTGAGTTTGTTGATCAGAAAGGTTGGCAGTTCGGCAGTTCGAATCCCTAGCGCCATGTAATGGAGTGAGCTTCTGTTACTTGTCCCAGCTTCTGCCAACCTAGCAGTTCGAAAGCATGTAAAAATGCAAGTAGAAAAATAGGGACCATTTTGGTGGAAAGGTAACAACATTCTGTGCACCTTCGGCATTTAGTCATGCCGGCCACATGCCCAGCACTTTAGACAGTGCTGGCTCTTTGGCTTTGAAATGGAGATGAGCACCGTCCTCTAGAGTTGGGAACAACTAGCACATATGTGCAAGGGGAACCTTTACCTATATTATGCATCAGTTGTGCCATTTGTATTCATGGTGCCTTACACTCTAGTCATCTCCCAATTGGAGTACTGTGATGTGCTCTATATGGATCTGACCTTGAAGAGTTATCTGGAAGCTTTTGCTGGTGTAAAGTGCAGCAGTGTAGGCAGTTATGTGTGTCTCTAACATTGTGCATATTACATTTCTGCCTTGCAAGCTGCACTGATTGCCGGTTTGCTTCTGGGTTCAAATCAAAGTCCTGGTTTTAACCTTTAAAGCCTTCCTATATTATTTCAGGGGCCTCCTCCCCCTGATTATATCTGTCTTCCCATAAAATGCAATAGAGGCATATTACAGGTCCCATCTGCAAGGGAGTTGCATTTGGTAGTGAGCTTTCTCTACTGTGGTGCTTGCTTTATGGAACATCCTTTTCCCTTAAAGTGAGAGTGGCTGCATCCTTCTTGATTGTTCAGAAGTCTCTCAAAATCTGGTTACATCACCAGGTCTGGGAGCTCCAGGGGACCAGATAGCTTCTAAGATGGCTCCATTGCGGTTTTTTGTCCTCTCTTACTCTTTGCAATTTTTATTTTTTAAAATAACAGTTACATAGTTTTATTGTACGCTGCCCAGAACAACTTTCTCATGAGATGGATGTCCATATTAATTTGATGAGTGAATAAAATATGAATTAATAAAATACCTATCACAGATTTCCTTTAAATAGATCAGTACCAAAGATGCAATTGAAAGAATTCCATGAACTTTGAGGTATCCATTGGTCACTGTCCACTTCTCTAGAATCTTGGTTGATTAAAATATTCTACATTGAAAGTAAAGAGTTGATCAGACAATTGACAATAAGTTAAACCTTGTGGCCTATTATTTATACTGTGTTAACGTGATATGTGTTTTGTGCTTCCTCCAAAACTTAATTGTTTCTCTTATTTTTTCTGAATATGAGTCAAAGTAAGAAGAGTGTAGATCAGGGGTGTCCAACTCAATTTCATTGAAGGCTGCATCAGGGTTGTGTTTGACTTTGGGGATCTGGGGTGACATGGCCGGGGGTATGGCCAGCTTAATGTCATTCTGTTTTTGGCCATTATGACCTCCTGTAGTCCTCTGCCAGTGAAAACAGAGCCTGAGCAGGCTGCGTGCAGCCTCCCAGAGCACCGTTTTCAGTGGCCGAGGTACCAGAGGCCAAAGTGAGCCATGGGCCAGATCTAAGCATCCTGAGGGCCAGATTTGGCCCGCGGGCCTTGAGTTTAATGCCCCTGGCCTAGATAATGACTGAACAGTTCTAAATCTTCCCACTGAGATTTCCTTATGACAATGAATGTCAACAATGGACAACTTTCTTGACAAATCAAAATGATTAAAAAAACCTGCATATGTATAGCATTAGTATCTGAGGCAGATAACCTTTTCAATGAATAGGCTGATTTCCAATGCATTTGTACAAATGATCCAATTTGGGCATTAAGCCACCAAAGAAACAGGAAATCAATGCTAAGGCAGATTTTGTGGCATGTTATCCACTAGGAGCTTACACTGACAAGTTACAATTTCGTAAACTGGTGTGCAATCTGTTCTACTGCTTATCAGTTTGTTTCCAGACAAATTTCAAAAAGTATTTTTTTTTTAAAAAAAATGAGCTAAAATCCATAGTCCCCAGAAATGTTAACCAGGATGATGGTTTGTATTCTAATGTATCTAGAAGGTGTCAGGCAGGTATGGCTGCCCTATAGAATCTTGGACAGCAGAGAAAATGAATTCTCTGATTTAGACATCCCTCTGTTTATGATCCCAAAAACAAATCCTCTGTATTGAAATAGGTTGGTAATTCCAGATTGTGGAATCTTTTTGAAAGTGACCTTGGGCTTATAGATCTAAGACTAGAGGGAAGAAGAAGAGTCATTTAGAGTAAAAACAGTTGGAGGGCGATTGTATTCCTTCTTCTTCAAAAGAGTCTACGACACTGTTTTATTTGAGAAAGAATCCATAGTTGCTGCTATTGGTAATTCAAGAAGAATTGGTACAAAAGCACAAGCTATGGACTCTTCTTCATCCCCAAGAAGGGCAATTATTTGGATATCCAACTCTTCTTGAACTTTTCTACCACCTAGAAATACTTATATAGTATTATCCAGTCCATCACTGTTTTCAGGCTGCAGATTAATATGCTGCAATTTGAGAAATTAGCTTAATCTCTTGTCATTCTTCATTTGACTCTGGGGGTGGGGAGAGAGAGGTGTCTATCTACCCCTCTATTTTATGGTTCTTTCAAGTCATCAATATCCAGTTTGGACAACTGTTTTCATTTGAGCTTGTTCACATCCTTCACTTATGCAAAGGACAGAAGTCAGAATATTTATTGTGGTATTTAAAACATTGGTGGCTCAATATTGAACCTCTCTCAGTTATAAAAGTTGAAATTTTCCATCAATTAATATTAAAAAAAAATGCATGGGTAGTGTGAAATGGTGGCCAACTGTCTAGAGGGAGAAGGGAAAGGCAGGCAGGAGCATATGGTAAGAGGGAATTTCTGATCAAAGAGGCAGCTTCAAGTGCCTTTCCTATCCCTGCTGCAAATTGCAGGCCCAGGCTTTCAGATCTGACATATACCAACATGCACGTACATACACACACTCACACATAGAGAGTACTTATTTCTTTGATTCTGTGAGGAAAATAATGCCACAGTGAATTATGCCAGTCTTCTTTACTCATGCTTCTTAATTTTACCATGGTCTGAGTCATGTGGAATGTATCCAACTGCAAAGTTAAAGGTTGCTGGTTTGTCTAGATGTCAAAACTAGTGAGTTTTGGTACATTTTTCTGTCATCATAGCATCTTCTTGTTCCCAAAGTAATTTTGTGTTGGCAGATGACCAATTTAGCTGGTGTAAGGAATATAATGGAGTCAATAGATTTATCCCACTCAGTTCTTAGGCACAGCCAAAGGCAAAGAGAAAATCACCAGGGTCAAGAGGGAAAAGCTAGCATTTTCCTTTAAATTATCATATTTTCCCATAGTCAGCAAGTTGTTGATGTGAGTCTTGCTTAATCTGATTTATCTGTATCTTCTATCAGGAAAAGCAAGTTCTTTTGGCATTTCTTTTCCAATTTTTTAAAAATGCCATCATTCAGAAAAGGTTCTGTATTCAAAGAGTGTCTCTCCACCTTTATATACAGTTCCCTACAACAGATAACAGACTCGTTCTCAGAATTCAAGCAAAATTCACCATGTGAGATACATGGTGAGATACAATAAAAATGTATCCATAAGATAATGGAATAGAGGAAGAAAAATAAAAAAGGTCTTTAAAAATGCAAGGGGTGGACAAAGGATTAAAAAAAAACTCTGATGGAAATGCAAGATCTGAAAAGTAGGAAAAAACCCTGAAACTTAAGTTTAATGTTTCAGCAACACCTGATTACTTTTGGAAAGGAAGAAAATGAAAACTAAAGTCACAGGATTTATGGTGATTACTTTATTTACTTAGTTTGCAGAAAAGAAGGTTGAGAGAGGATATGATAGCTGTTTTGAAATATTTCAAGGGCTGTCAAACATTATCAAGAGTTTGAACTTATTCTCACTTGCTTCAGAAGCAAAGACTAGAACTAATAGGATGAAATTTCACAGAAGTGGCTGTATGAGCCTTCATGTCACTGTTGACTCTTGGAGATTGTCTGAATAAGCCTTTGCAGTCTTCTTGGTAGGCTTTTGGAGGCATTTGCCATTATCTCCTTCCCCGGCCCGGTTTTGTGCCAAGGTGGGACTAGAATTCATAGCCTCCCACTTTGTATTCTGATATTTAACTCTAGACCAAACTGGCAAACAGATATAACTGCAGATTAAACATAAAGAAAAACTCCTTGACAATTAGAGCCATCAATTACCACATGGAGTGGTTGCTTCCCCTTGACTGAGTTTTTAAACAAACATTGAATAGTTTATTGGGGATGATATAGTGAATCCTACAATGTACAGGGGGTTGGACTTGATGAGCTCTTAGGTTCTTCCAAGTCTATCATTCTATAAATCATTAAAAAGTATTGCTAACCAGTTTCATTAAAAAAACAGATTTAAGAACAGCATATTATCACTACTGTACTCGTGATCTGCTATTTTATGATAGGTCAAAGATGAGAGGTTTGCAATCCTCAGGTGTCACTGGACTTATATTACTTCCTGCCAATATGGCAATACAGGAAGGTAACTAACAAATACACATGCTGATCACCTGATCACATTTTAAGCCATAAAAAAGAGAGAATGTATTGGTTCTTAAACTGGTATAAGTGAAAGAAGAAATCAACAAAATTCATACACACATTCTGTGTGATGTAGTTGCCTCTTTTTATTTCAAAGTTAGGGGAATGGGAAGAAAAAAAAGAAAAAATAGAAGATGGGAAAATATTCATATGTGTAGAAAAGTAAATGATCCTTACTTTCCAATAAAAATACATGCTTGAGTTGCTAGGGGAAATTTCCTCCCGCAAACCCAATTCCATATGAAGCGATGAGAGGAACAAACTCCATTAGTTCAGTAATCTATTCTCTCTATTCTTTGATTAGTTCTATGATGGAAAGCAGGTTTGCCTATTAGATATATTGTAACTTTATCAACCCTTGTTTCACAATGGAATAATAATCCTAATTTTCCTAATAATCTGTGTATGCTTGATCTCTCAAATGTTAACTGCAATCTTATACTAGTTCATCAGGGAGTAACCACTTTGAACTCATGTGAACTTGCTACTGAGAAAGCATAAATGTATTCAGTATTGTATCTTCAATCTTCAATACATTTTTGTTAATTCTTCTAGGAACAGTTAATAAATGGTTTTGGCATATTTGTTAAAGCTCTTCACAAACTGGTTTGGGAATTTCTTCTTTATTGCTTTATCTTTGTATTCTTTTACTGCAAAAAGGAACTAATATTTTCCAAAGGAGACTAATCTTCCCTGACTAGGATAATTGCAATGTAATATGCAAAAAATACACATTTAATTTGTCATGTGATGTGTGTTTTGGTTTAGTCATTCAGTCATATGCATCATCTGCTTGCTTTCAGTTTTAGTATCTGTTGTCTTGTGGTGGCATTTTTGATTTTTGATGGTGATGATGAATAAACCACTGACCACTAGTCCATTGTAATGGGAGATATAATTCTTCTTAGGCATATCCATTAATGCACAAGAATAACCTATGAAATACTGGAGGTATAACATAAATATAAGAGGAGAAAGAACAGTGTTCAGAGACCTATTAATATCTGTTCTGTAGGGAGAACGAGGCAGATAGGAACTGAGGCAAGGCAGGTTGAAGCTAACACAACCTTTATTAACAGTATAACACGGCAAAGTGTAAGGCAAACCTTGACCCAGCAAACAGCAACATTTGACAGCTGACAGCCCCTTTTATACTAGAGCTGTCAGACGCTGAACCAATAGAATGGCTGCATTCTCCCGCCAGCTGGCTGCTCGCGTCTCAACCAATCAGGGGCCGGCAATGATAGTCAATGGCAGCGTAGCCTTAACAATATCTGTGCTAGTAAGCGGTCATGGCGTGGCAATGAGGCTTCAAAAGTTTAATCAAAGCCATTTTGGACTTAGGAATTAAGACCCTGGCCTAGGAAACCAGGAAACTATGAATTTGAGTCCTGCCTTAGCCATGAAAGCTAGCTGGGTCACTCTCTCTCAGCCCAACTCACTTCATAGGGTGGTTGTTGTGGGGCAAATATGAGGAAGGAGTATTAGATATGTGTGCTGCCTTACTTATAAAAACAATAAAGGTGGGATATAAATAAAGAAGTAAATAAATTGTACCTCTAAACAGTTTAGAATACAGAGTGAATGGACCTTTGAAATATGGAAATTTCTGTGGCCTTTCCTGGGGATATAACAGCATCTAGATATTAGATCCTGAGCTACTAATTCCTACATTAGCCATTACTTTACCTAAATCTGGTAAACAGTTACTGCTTCTGCTGCTACTACTTTATGAATAAATTTAGTTCCTGTTCTGTAATTTCATTACATTGCAAGCTGTGTCTCAGAAGAAATCAGAGCTACCTTTTTCAGTTTGTGTAAAGGGTTTATGGGCTGTTTTGTTTGTTTTTAATTGCAGGTTTTAAAACCTTCAGGCAATTTCAGTCATCCAAATGCATGATATAGTTGATTTGATGGCATGATCACTCCTATCTGGTACATTAACCAACCATTGCTATGGGGATGTCACTTATTTTAAGGGTGCTGGGGGGAGAGGAGTGGCAGTTTAGGGATTGCATCAAGAACAACATGCAGTCTAAGCTTTAGCTGTTGCTAATATTAAAACAGAACAAATTGAACTCTTGCTAACAGCATTAAGTAGGCAGCTTTCCTCAAATAAATGAAGAGGGCTCCATAATGGCAATGATGGCGTTACTTATGAGATGCAGTGTATCTTCTATTTAATGTTGTTGTGTGAAAACTGATCATGACATACTGTAAATTACACTGTAAATTTCTATAAATTAGCCCACTTTACCATACATTCTTCAATTTGTTCTTCCTGTATTTCAAATTTCTAAAAACCTTGTACATTTGAGCATTTAATGTTCATCATTGGTGCACAACTATATTTCTAATACTTTTTGTCCACTTTGATCACTGTTAATGGAGAAACAGTTACATTTGTACTATTACTATATTATTATTAGTTTATTGATTGATTAGTCTTGCAACCTTATCAAAAAAATAAAGTACAGCACAGTACATAGTCTAATTTCAGAACAAGGTAGATAGAAGGAAATAAAAATGATGAAATACAAATATATTAATACAAAGAGATAGTAATCAGATAAATGAATCTCCTTACAGAGTATTGACACTTTGTTCAATGTATTGCGTTCATAGGACAACTGCTTTAGTTATAAACTTAGCACTTCTACTGGTATGTACAATATGTACGTTTGAGCATAGGAAGAACTATGGCAATCTGTGGTTGGGATAACCGAGTGAGTTGTTCTTTCCAAAAGGAATACGCATTTAAGTAATTTGTTATTGTATTATTTAACCTTCTAGTATTAATTGCTCCCTTGATGAAACTTCAAATTCCCCTTAATGATTTTCCAACAATTCCCAATATCTCAACTACCTGCCCTTGTCTGTTGTTTTCTTCTATGATATACTTCTTGGTTGAGACCCATAAGAGCATTTTTGGGTACAACCTGAGTTTATATCTATTCTATACTCTCAGTATGTTGACATTTTAAAAATTTACATTAATGTTAATGTTATTATAGCATAGGCACCTGTTGTGGCCTAGCAGGAGCCGTTGGAGCTGCAAACAGACTCTGACAGCGAGGAGCCCTATGAGTCGGTTCTGAAGATGTGGAGGACCATGGACAGGGTTCCGACTCCGAGCAGGGATCAGAGAGGCTGGTTGGCCACCAGGAGGCGCCTGAGGCATGGAGCAGCGGTGAAAGCCAAAGGGAGTGTGCTCCTGACATCATGCCTTGGAGCAGTGGGGAGGAGACAAGGGAGTTGGTCCTGGACGCCCGGGAACAGAGGGCTGATAGACGTAGAGAACAACTATGCAGATACAGAAGATAATTGGACCCAGGTGGTTGTAATTAGGCTCCTCTCAAGATAGTATATAAGGAGAGACTTTGTGAGGAGGCTAGTTGCAGGATTCAACTTAATTACCAACGCTGGCGAAGCTCTCGTGTCTGTTTCTTATCTTGGAAGTCTGGATTGCTGTCAAGGTCTAGTCAGTGTGTTAATTTACTGTGAATAAATCATCTAGTAGTATTCTTGTCTTGGAGTGCTCTGGTGTACAAAGAGGGGGGTCAGAACAGGTACCCATGCCATAGAAGGAATGCAGTGACTCAGTGGCTTAAACACTGAGCTTGAAAGGTGAGCAGTTTGGCGGTTCGAATAACTAGTGCCACATAACAGAGTGAGCTCCTGTTATTTGTCCCAGCTTCTGCCAACCTAGTAGTTTGAAAGCATGTAAAAATGCAAGTAGAAAAACAGGGACCACCTTTGGTGGAAGGTAACAGCATTCCGTGCCCCTTCGGCATTTAGTCATGCCGGCCACATGACCACGGAGACATCTTCGGACAGCACTGGCTCTTCAGCTTTGTAACGGAGATGAGCATCGCCCCCTAGAATTGAGAACGACTAGCACGTATGTGCGAGGGAAACCTTTAACTGTACCTTTACCCATGCCATCTAAACCTCAGGTCATGATCTTCTAACTCTGAAAGTCACTTGTTTCTCACCATTCTTTTGTCAAGACCAAACAATAATTTGAGAAATACAATTTCAAATAGCCCAAACTTTTCTCTGCATCTTGTATTTATCTAATTTCCCCCTTGCAATAGACATTTAGCTACATCTTTTTGCCATTGTTTAAATGGTACATCAGTTGTAAAAACAGATGTCTGAAACAAAAACATCCTTCTTAATAAAACATTCATTTTTTTCAGGTTCTCCCTAATTTTAAGAATTTTAATTTCTCCCATCTTAACATGATTTTCTTAATGACATTCCATGTCTTAACATAATTATTTTCAAATAACATTTTCAAAGCAATGGGTGGAAATTAATCAAGGAGAGAAGCAACCTAGAACTAAGGAGAAATTTCCTGATAGTTAGAACAATTAATCAGTGGACAACTTACCTCCAGAAGTTGTGAATGCTCCAACACTGGAAGTTTTAAATAAGAGATTGGATAACCATTTGTCTGAAGTGGTGTAGGCTTTCCTGCCTAAGCAGGGGGCTGGACTAGAAGACCTTCAAGGTTCCTTCCAACTCTGTTATTCTGTTATTCTAACATACAATTCCTATTTGTCATAGTAATATCCAATAATGTTATTTTTATCAATCTTAAAACCAGTTTTCTCCATCAGTTCTTTGATCTTCTAATTTCATATTTTTGTTAACTTTATCTTTTAATTATTAACTTTGAAATCTGCTAACATATCAAAGTCCTTTCATTTTTCCATTATTGTTCTATTCCCTCAACCCACAACAAATCACCCACAAACATCCTAAACTTATCAGTTTCTTTTTAAATCTTAACTTCCATAATTTTCTCATCTTGTCTTATATCTCTATTCAGTATTTCAAAATGAACAAAAGTCAAGACAGTGGAAATCCATGCCTTGTCCCTCTTTGAATCTCAAAAGGTTTTGGTAATTCTCCATTAAAAAACAGTTGTGCTTTCTGAGAAATATAAATCAATCTTGTTCATTTAATGAAATTATCTGCAAAATTAATATGAGCTATAAATAGAAAAAAATCAATTCAAATTGTCAAAGTCTTTCTCTGCATATAAGGATATCAATGCAGATTGGGATTTTTTTGCATTATGTTGCTCTAATATTCCATAGTATTTAAAACATTTCTAATATTATTTTGTAGTTGTTTCTTAGGTAAAAAGAAGCATTGATCTTTCTGAATAACATTCTACAAAATTATCTTTAACCTTTCAAAATTGTGGTAAACAGTTTGTAAACATTATTCAATAAAGATATTCCTCAATAGTTTTTTTTGTTAAAGCCAAATATTGCCCCTCTATATTAACCTCTTTCTAGTTATAAGGAATGCTTCCATTTTGTAGAATAATATTCATTTTTGGTGTAAAGTTTGTAAAAACCCATCTTCAAAACATTGTGATATGAATGTATTTGGCAATACCTCTACTGTATAAACATATCATAATCATCAGTCAATATAGATTTTGGATATAGTTAAGAATTTATATACAGGCAGTCCTTGACTTTAATGACCACAACTGAACCCAAAATGTTGCTAAGGAAGACAATTGGGAGTTTTGCCCCATTGTAAGACCTTTCTGCAGTTATTAAGTTAGTAACACAGTTGCTAAGTGAATCTGGCTTCCCTATTGACTTTGCTTGTCAGAAGTCAAAAAGGGTGATTACCTTAAGCCTGGGACATTGCAACTGCCGTAAATATGAATCAATTGCCAAGCATTGGAATTTTGATCATCTGACCACGTGGATGCTATAATGGTCATAAGTGTGAAAAATGGTCATAAGTCACTTTTTTCTGTGTTGTTATTACTTTGGTCACTAAATGAACTGTTGTAACTTGAGGACTAACTGCACAAAACATGTCAATTTTTAAAAATCTTGCTGAAATAAATTTATTTCCCAGGTTTTTATGAGTTAAATATTTTACATTGTTTTTCCCTAATACCTGTTTCTTATACATGTATCATTATTTTAACTTTTTGAAATAATTATATTTTTCTGTTTTGGGGAGCATTTGCTATTATTTATTTACTTTAATATCCCATATGAAGCACTTGTAATCCATAGCTAGGCCAAATTTTGCAAAAGTGGAATGTTAAAGTAGAATCCTCTTCAATATCTTGTATTGTAGCATTTATTTGCTCTCATTTGTTATTGTGTTTTCCATTTATATTTATATTTATATTCAATTCCTTTATATTTTCCCAAAATGTCTTGTTTTCTGCAGGGTTTGAATAATCCTTTTTTAAATGTAAAAACCATCTCTTCTGACTTATCCCATCTAAATAGAATGTTCTTATGTTTGAGTCTGTCATAAAAAATTTTTTTTCTTCTAATTGGAATTCTTAAATCTAATTTCATCTGTAAATATCAAACCTCTTTTTAAAATGCTGCTGTGAAACTTGGTCTCCTGTCTCCTTCCTAACAAAGTGCATAAAGATATCCCGTGGAACAATTCTTAATTTTGCAAAAATGTATTAATCCTATAGATTTTCTTTCTTTCAGTGTCATCTTTCTCCCAATTGAGGAAATTAGAGATTTAGCAATCTTTTCTCTAATATCTTCTCCGTGTTTTCATTCCATTGCTCTAAATTTTAAGCAAAAATCTATTTTTCTCAATTCAAGTAATGCCAACTTGCCAATCTTCCTTATCTTTCTATTTATAATTTCTGTCTTACTTTCCAAAGCTTCCAGTTTGACAGTAATTTATTTTAAATATGTAGCCAAATGACATACAGATTCTTCAATCTTCTTAACTTTTTTTGTTACATCTTTTTTTTATTCCTGCAAATGCCTCTTCCGTTTCTTTTTTAACCATTGCAGTAATCTTTTTGCCAAATTCTTCAAACATTTTCTGCAATAAATTTGCAGAAAATGCCCTTATCCATAAACTAGTTCCTGCATTTTTCTTCTAATTTGGCAGTTTTCCTTGTGATTGCCATTGTGACAAAGCGAAAGTATGTCGATTACTTTGGTGAAAATAAAAAGCAGACTTCTTCCTTTGTTGTTTTTTGCTTTTCTCTGCCTTTATCAATTTACTCCCAATTAGCTCTCTGTAGTTATATACTCAGTTTAGCTCACATTATTCTTATCTTCTTGTTTTGTAAAATCCATCAATTATCTACTATTCTTAATAATAAACAATCAACATTCCCACAAAAGTCCAGTCACGTTAGCCCAAATAATTTTGCTATTTTCAAAGGCACATTTGTCAGAAAGATATATTTCTTCTGTTTTTTTCAAACCACTGTTCCCTTTATCCATTTAAATCTTTCTTTGATCACAATGTTGTTAATCATTTTGCTTTTAAATGAAAAACCTTTAAAATAGTGGGGGAGAGGGGTTCCCTCTTCCTAATTTCAAAAAGAAGGCATTCACTGAGAATCTTTGATCTTCACAGCTCTTTGGAATATCTCTCTTAGCTTGTAAAATCATTAAGTTTAAACATTTTAAGAAAGTGTGGCTTTTCCCCAGTCAAATGTCCATTGAGATTGGACAATGGTTAAGAAAGCATTGCAAATTTCTTGGTTCCCAAGCCACTCAGCCAGAGGTGGATTGCTGTGGGTATAGCCCGGTACGGCTGTACTGGTAGTGGCAGGAAGCAGCTGAGAGCATACCGGTACGGTGGCTTGTTTGGCCCACCTGCCAGCCTGCCCTCTATAGCTGTTTTTATGGCAAATGGCACAGCGTGCAGTGCCTGTGTGAGCCCCAAAAATCAGCTGGTTGTTGCAGGGTCGGTGGATTGCACACACGTGCACAGCGCAAGTCAGGCGCATGCACGAATAGAATGCACAAGCGCGTGATCAGCGTACCAATAGTGACAGTAAGAGCAACCCACTCAGCATCTCCAGAGACACTTTTATCACCCAGAAACTGGTTCATGGCTGAGGATTCCACCATGGTGCAGTTCCCACTCATAGAACTGCTTGCAGGTATGTCTCACTTGCCACCAGTCTTCACCTGGAAACCACTTTTTTTTGGTGTAATTTATTTTCCATGACATAACAAAATACTCACAAGTGGATGTACAAAGTGTGCTGCAAATGTGCTTTGAAGTCTGGTGATGTGTGTCTAATTGAAATAAAATAAATCTTTTATTTTTAGTTAAAATAAAAAAAGTCCTGTTTTTCGATATACAGCCTCAGAGCATACAATTTATACTTGAAGTTCCTAAAAGCAAGGATATCTAAAAAAAAAAAAAAACCTCTGCAGAATTTCGGTATGCATTTCAGAATTATTTTCTAAGAAGAAAAGAACACAGTGTTGGAGGGTTAAAAGTGTAATCTACATTTATCTCTATATGAAAAATGGGCTTGGGAGAAGAAAAAAGGGATAGAAAAGAGTTGAAAAGAAAGAAAGCTTTGCATTCTGCACAGGAAGGAATAGGGTCATGACAATAGATTCTGAATATTATAATGTCTAAAGAGCCTGCAAATGGTTTTTTTTAAATGTTTGAATTCTGAATGTACCTTGGGTCCAATGGTGGGTTTCAGATTTTTGGGAACCTCTTAAATAAGATTAAAATAAGGACACAAAACAATAAAATAGCTACTTACAGAAGGAAGATGACTGTCCTTGCCAGTCTTCAATATCACTGACTCCAATGAATGGCCTGCACAAAGAAGAGACACAGAAATGAACTCTTTCGTTGCATGCACTGCATTAGGATGAAACCAGCACACAAAATAATAGAAAAGGAAGATTACTGTCCTTTTGTGTGTTGAAGTCACCCACTGATCACCTTGCTCCAATGAATGGCCTGCACAAAGAGATACAGAAAGGAAGACTTTGCACTACTATATTAAGGATGAAACAAGTACACAAAGCAATAAAACAGCTACTTACATAGGAAAGATGACTGTCCTACTCTGTTGCCTCTTCATCCTGTTAAATAATACGAACTGCAGAAGAAATAAAACAATATTGGACTTGATTGTGGTTGTAAGCTGAGAACTACAGGTAACAGAAGGGACCTCTGTTTTCACCCAACAATGTACAGTCTTTTCAGGAAGGATGTCCCCCAACAAACAGGAAAGATATAGTCTTTCATCCAAGAAGTTAGATCAAGAATGAATGTCATAGGTAGATTCACAGAGCAATACAGATTTCTTTTTCTGATATTTATTCCTCAGTTCAAAAAAACAGGAATATATGAATTAGGTTCAGTACTTAGGTCGGTCCAAGTAGCTATTCAAGAGTTAGTGGTGTCAAGGGTAGAAGCAATGTTAAAGCAAGATTTAAAACCAGTAATATTTGGTTGGGCATTTCAAAGGGAATACAATACATATTTAATTTTACACATGTTAACAGCTGCTGGAATTGTGTTTGCACAACAGTGGAAAAACAAAAAATATGAAAATGAATAAATATTAGAATGTGCAGGAATGAATTAATTGACAATTAAAATCAAGAAGGCTTCGAATATTTTTTCACGTGAGATTTGTTTTATCAATTGCTAACTAAAAGAAATAGAAATTAGAAATCTAAAAGTATGAACGAAAACACCAATTATGTAAGGAAAGGTCACTAAAATGTAAAGGAAATATTATTAGTACTTGATCATTATTAATGTGTAGATAATTGTGGGACATTACACACCCATACACAAACTATGATAGTTCCAGAAAAATACCAAAATATAACAAATTGCCCCCAAAAGACTGCATACAAAACCAGTTTTTTTCCCTAACCCTAAGGACAGGAAAGACAAAGCCACTGGAATAAAAATCATCAAGACATTGTGGGAAATTATAAAGGACAGTGCCAGGAAGGTCATAGAACTAGCAACCACCTCACAATTACCTAAACAACCAGGTATCACACAGAAACACACAAAATCTAGCAAAGCTGCCTTGCACCAACCTGGCCTGCTCATAGAAAAGCAGCCACTTTGAGACACATAAACCATGCACCAACCTGCACACTTAAAAGCAACTTATTGCATCACAAATAAAACATTTGCAAAAAGGAATAACATTTCTTGTAATAAACATATTCTATAAACAATAAATAAATAAAAATTCCCTAAAAATAATTTTAAAAAATCTATAAATAATAAAAAAAATCCTTAAAACCATTAAAAATATTCTATACACAATAAATTAAAATAAACCATTTAAAAATATTCTAAATACAATACTTTTAAATGTATTGTGGATAGAATATTTTTAAATCATTTTATTTAAAAGTATTGAGTATAGAATATTTTTAAATGGTTTATTTTGATTTATTGTTGATAGAATACTTTTTTTTAATAGTCTAAGACAATTTAAAAAGATTCTACCAACAATAATTTAAAATAAAACCATTTTAAAGTATTCCACACACAATAATTTAAAATAACACCGTTTTAAAGTATTCCACACACAATAAATTAAAATAAAACCAATTAAAAATATTCTACACACAATAAATTAAAATAAACCATTAAAAAAAATTCTATACTCAATACTTTTAAATAATTTTTTTTAAAAAAAATCTATATACAATACAGGAAACCCTCTTTTGGCCACACGGCATACGCCAGTTCACGGCTTTCATGAGGGAAAGCCTAAGCTAGTGTACACCCGAGCTGGCATACGCTAGCTTCCCGCTGCTGCTTCCCACCCCTTTTGGCCGCAGGCTGGTATACACTAGCTTCCCCCTGTCACTGCCGCATCCCTTTCGGCCACGCGGTATATGCCAGCTCGTGGCTTTTGCGAGGGAACGCCTGAAGGCCTTCCAACGTGAAAGCCGCGAGCTGACATACGCTAGCCTCCCGCTGCCACCACCGCTCACCCCCTTTCGGCCATGCAACATACACCAGCTGGTGGCTTTTACGAGGGAACGCCTGAAGGCCTTCCAACGCGAAAGCCACAGGCTGGCATACGCTAGCTTCCCATCGCCGTGCCCCTTTCAGCCATGTGGCGTACCCCAGCTCGTGGATTTCACTCATGAAAGCCGTGAGCTGGCATACGCTAGCCTCCTACCGCCGCTCGCCCCCTTTCAGCTACGCGACGTATGCGGCCCGTGGCTTTCATGAGGGAAGGCCTTAAGAAAAGGCGTGAGCTGGCATATGCTAGCCTCCAGCCACTGCCACCGTTCCCCCTCATGCTTAGTTTCTTACCTGAGGTAAGCAGCAAGCTGCTGGAAGGCGAAGCGAAGCAAAGGGAGGACCCAATCTGCAAGCGCGATGCGACAGCTGTTTGGGAACGAGAAAGACTCTTTTCAAAAGAGGAATGTTGGCCGTTGGTGCTGCACTTTAAAACGGATGTTAGAGGTGGATGGGTCGACTCCAGCCCGCTCACTGTTTGGCTGGACTCCAGCCAATCAGTGAGTGGCAAGTTAGGCTAGTTTAATGTGGACGGGCGGGGAGCAAGCGAGCTGCGACAGAACGGGCAGGGCGAGCGAGCAACAGGGCTGGGGCAGGTGTTCTGGAACTTACTTCTGGGTCTACTGGTGGAACCTCTTCTAACCGGTATGGTAGATTTGACGAACCTCTTCTACTGAACTGGTTAGAACCAGCAGGAACCCACCTCTGCTTGGGTCCAATTTTCAACTGGGGATGTTATCATTTCTTGTTTACTTCCTGATCATTAATTTTTCAAGTTGAATGGATTGTTCTTGTTGTTGTTTTTAGAATCCACAGAATGGCCAATAGAGGAAACACTTGTTAACCATATAGTTGTTGGCCACATGGAACCTATTAAATAGGCATCACCATTTGTTGTGTAGGTGAACTGGCTCAGAAGCAAAAGGCTGAATTCCATATGAAGGATTAACATAGGTAGTGGACTGTAGTATTCTTGTATGTGCTGCATTAATTGTTTTTTGTTTATAGCTATTGTTATATTCATTGTCTCCTTGGATATGAAGAATACATAATCACTGATATACTGTCACCAAAATGGAATGAGATCTCAACACTTCCATGTGTATTTTTACAAATCCAATTTTTTAAAAAGAAAACCTTCAACTTGAGAACAAAATACTGAAATGCCTTGCAATTGTTTCCCCAGTCCTGCCACGTCTTGCTTTCATCATGTTTTTCTGCAAGAAATATCATGAATCATCAATTTTCTGTGGCCTCTTCTCCCCTCTGTTGTTTGGTTGCTGTTTTCTTCATCAGAATGAGGAAACAAGAAAAACAAATAGAAATAAATACCTCCAGCTATAAAACTGGACTAGATCAATAGCATTCTATTGAAGCTAAAAGTGCTTTTTAGGCAAAATTTACTGCCAGACTACATATTCTTAGTTGGAACAAATGTTACCCTACAAATGGTGGAACTGAATTTCTTACCTTCAAATTAACAATAAATTGGAGAATAAAATACTGGGTGTGATGCATGCAGACTTGGACTTCCATGGCCATGTTCCTATATATTCAAAAACTTAATTTTGGGGTCTTTTTGTTTTTTCTTCATTGGTTTGTTTTTGTCATTCTGTTTCCCCATACTTTCCCAGTCTTGCTCTCTGAACCCACGGAGAAGAAATCTAGCAGTCCCATTGTGGCAGTTTGAAAATCTTCAAAAAAATTCATTTCTAGGCAGCTTGCATTTCTAGTTACCTGCTCTAACATATTCCAGTATGTCAGTGTGCATCACGAGGCACCCAGGACTGGACAACTATTTGATGATTCAGATCACCAGATTATGCTCTCCAAAATGTCACAGTTTAAAATGGTGACAGACAGTCCTGCATACATGTGATGTATTCTCATGCCAGAATTCTTTGTCTGCTGCTTGTTCATGCTGAAACACACTTCAAAGTGTTTACTACTTGTTACAAACGCTCAGATAGAAGGGTGGGAAATGGATGCTTGTTAAATAAGTCCATAGGAATTCACATGCTTGTACCCATGCACGATACATTGCTCTTGTCTAGCCTCTGGGAACACAGCAAATGGTGTTTAATTTGAAGAATGAACAAATCTCCCTTTTAGTTAGTGTTAAAATAGCACCCCAAAAACCTCTGAGACAGCTAGAAAAAATAAGGCATTGTTCCTGATAAGCAGTGGCTTTAATGTATTTGTCTTATCTAAGATCAAGATGAATACAAATGGTGATTCTATTTCATTGAACACACATATATAGTATATTATCTAACAAATACTTTTTTTCACGGCTCTCCAAAAAACACCTTTTTTTTAACCACCTAGCAAAAAGAAGGCAGCTTACTAAGTAAAAATTTTATTTAAGTAATAGCCTATCTTGGCAGGGAATATGAATAGAATAGAATAGGAATCGGATGGGATGGGATGGAATGGAATAAAAACAGAACAGAACAGAACAGAATATTTGGCCAAGTCTGATTAGATGCACAAGGAATTGTCTCAAGTGCAAAAGCTCTCAGTACAAATGCATAGCAACAGAGTAATAGTAATCATAATAACACACACACATAACACTTTAATCCATTATGGTATTATAATTATAATATATTACAATGTTATAATAAAATATTTGCATTAATTTAAAAAAATAAATACAAATAATAATAGACATTCAATACATAAAGTAGCAGAAACATCAGATTAAAACAAACAAACAAATGAAACACAGGAGACTATCTTGCTCTGGATTTTTTGCAGCCAATCTGGAAGTATATTCAGTATCTTCTCTCAATCTAAGCTTTGTCATATGCAAAATTTGTGTCATAATCATTGTGATGATGTAGCCAGTTGAGATCTGCCCAGCAATTCTTGCCCATTTTTAAATGTTGCTTTCTTTAGTTGCTGCTAATTTTTTCTATGGCTATTTTTCCTTAGTTTGCTGCTGACTAACATGATATCAGGAGATGAAGAGCTACACCACAAAGATTTCTAGAGATGGCCACGCAGCAGGCCAAGCCTTTCTATTTGCATTTCAAGCTAGCTTGCTTCTCCTGTCTTTCTTAAGCCCACCTAGCAAAAACAAAATAAAAAATCCTGAGATGATGAATGCTGAATTGTTCAGGTGTGTGTGTGTGTGTGTGTGTGTGTGTGTGTGTGTGTGATGCTAAATTTTTATTGTACCTGGTTTTATCTAATCCACTACTTGATGAATGATTAAGGGATTAGGTTTGGCCCTAATGAAACTGAAAACTCTCCTTCCCACTTGCTGCACTGGTGCCTGATGCTTCTTTTGGGGTAGAAGAGGGAATAAATTAAAATGGAAGATTCTGCAATTATTTTCAAGCTGCAGGACTGTACTATATGATAATTAATTGTCTAATATTTGCCAATGCACTTTTGCAATTAAACCTAAGGCAAGTGAATTGTGAAGCTGTCTATTGGGGTCAGTCTTTCTCCCAAGTGCAACAGGGTACATAGGCACAAAGATTTCTCCCATGGATCTTAAACCTTCAAATGGATGAATGCATTCTCTATACTGGTGGTTCCCAACCTTTTTTTGGCCATGCACCACCTAAGCATCTCTAAAATCCTGATGCTTCTCCTCTGTGACATATAATTCTTGCTTTACTCAAAAAGTGAACTCTACTCATGCGGAGGAAGCCTAAAAGCCATTAACAAGTGATTCCCTTTTGTTTCAAGGGAATCACTTGTTCCCTATAATTGGCCCCAGTCTGTGGTCTGGACCATAGGAAGAATACTGCTTAAGTGGAGTCAAGTGATTTGACCTACATACAAAGAGCTGCTCTGGAAGAAAACTCCTAATTCTCTCTGCTCTCCTATCCAGAGCAAAAAAAAAAAAAAACATCCTTCCTAAGCAGTTGAAAAACAGGGGCATCTTTTTCAAGATCAGTTTCTTATGATAGGATCAGCAGAGACATTTCTACACTATTTGATTGTAAATGAATAAAAAAATCTGGGGGACCAGCAGGCAGGCAGTATGGCTGGTATTGAAGGAAAAGTAGGTATACTTTTCTCTCGATAGCTGCTCTTTTGTAGTTTAAAAGACATTTGGAAAAAAATAGGATTCATTCTCCTTTTCTGGCTACAGTGGAAATTTTCTTTTCCCCCAGCTCTACTTCACCAGCCACAAGGCTTTCTTCACACCTATTTAATACCCCCTTCCCTACGGTATCATCTTTCTTTGTACTTTCTTTGTACTTTACCCTTGTTTAATTGTGTGATGAGATGCCTGGCATGGTAGTGATGACTGAGGTTCAGGAAGTAGTTCCTGAATAGCACTCTTATGTCAGGGATGGTAATCTTTTAGTAACGGAGAGTTGAAAGTAGCGGCATCTGAGATTTTATCAGAGTAAAATGGCATCATGATGTCATGAGGTAGGCTTTGCCCCATACCTAATTCCATACAGCATTTCATCATTTGTCCCCCCCCCCATCCATCCAGTGCTGAAATTCAATTTTTTTACTATTGATTCTGTGGGCGTGGCTTGGTGGGTGTGGCAGGGAAAGGATACTGCCAAATCCCCATTCCCTCCCCACTCCAGGGGAAGGATATTGCAAAATCTCCATTCCCACCCTACTCTGGGGCCAGCCAGAGGTGGTATTTGCCTCCCATGGATTTCTCCGAACTATTCAAAATTTCCTCTACCGGTTCTTCAGAACCTGTCAGAATGTGCTGAATTTCACCCCCGCCCCCACCCCTCCTTTGGTGGTCAGGTGATGTCATTACAAAATACAGGGCTAGCATTTTGTTTGCTTGTGCATATGTTCTTGTACACCTGTGTGTGTGTGTGTAGAGGTCTTGTTTGTGAGCTTTGGTGCCTTTGAGTCAATGTTGATCCCTGGTAACTGCCTGGACAAAACCATGTAGTTTCTTTGCCAAAATTTCAGAAGTGGTTTGTCATTGCCTCCTTCCTAGGCCAAGAGAGAAAGTGACTGGTCAGAATACCCAACTGGCTTTGTGCCTAAGATGAGACTAGAACTCACAGTCTCCTGGTTCTTAGCCTCATGCCTTAGCCACTATACCAACCTGGCTCACCGTGTGTTCTTGAAGAAGGTTTAAAAAATATTCAGAGGGCTTCAATAATGGCACTGGAAGCTTGTCTTGTAAGATATGGGAGGCATATTTCCTTCCTATAGTATTAGGTATATTTGATTATTTGGTTTGTAGGTTGTTCCCCCCCTCCCCAGTATGAGCTAGAAATACCCAAGATCTTACAAACATGCAAGATAGTATGAGACAAGGTCACTCAGATTCTAAGATAGCTTGCAACCTCTCCATCCCCATGGTTTGGTAGCTGAGCTGCCTAGTTTTTAGGAGCACAACACAAGCATTAGATAAATCTGGATTGTCTATACTAGTGTAGCTGAATGACCATTCTCCTTGTCCACTGGAGTAGTTCCAGAAAATTGATGCAAAACAGCCTTGATGCTAGGACAGACAATTGTTCCCCATTTCTTTTTCTGCAGCTGAAGGAATGTTTTCATTAAAACAGGGTCCTTTGTTTGTTTGTTTTTTTAAAAAAACAGTTTTCTATTATCATATTAATAGATATTGTTTTGTTATTTTATACCTTATTGTTGCATTGTGTTCAATCCATATCAATCCATAATTTAATACAATGTTATGCAGGCTGCACTCCCATAGATATTTTGCTTTTTGGGATGTTTTCCAAGGAAGAAGCTATACTATGATGAATGAAGCTGATACAGCATTGACATATTTCATACTGTCATTGTTTCTCTCAATCACCTTAAAGAGGAACATATAAGTGATTTCGCTTAAAGTACCATAGAAATAGTTCCAGCATCAGTTTATTCCAGTTAAGACCATTTCCTCAAGACTATATGAGAAATATGGAAAAGGGGAGGAAAAAGTTATTGTACTGAATTTGCCTTGGGATCTAACGATGATTTCAATTTTGCAAAACAATTTTGGAGCAATTTGTGTTCCATATTGGGCAGTTTGTCATCCATGTAAGGGGTGTTTCTCAAAGCCATGTTCTTGTAAATCAAATATTGTTGTTAAGCCCTGCAATCTTCAAAGTATGTTATAAGTTTATAATTATGCATTATCTTTGAACATTTGATAAGGACCAAGAGGATGAGCACAAATGAGACAGCACTCCAATGAGAAAGTAAATAAATACTGATAGAAAGACGGTGGTGCAAACTTTATGGTCCTTCATGGAAAATGAAAACTCACCCTTTATTTTTTATTGACCCAGTTCCTGGGAGCCTAGGGTTTGGTTATTCTAAATGTACTGTCAAGTGATTACATTGCAACAGCTCATAAAGAAGGCATAAGTAGGCTGCTGTAAGAGCTGGTAACCTTGGCACAACCATTCAGTGGGACTACTAAAATGTTATTTATTATGATAGAAACTCCATACACATACACTTCTTTAGAAATGGAGCCAGTAGAAAATCAACATCAAAGTACTGAGAGAGAAATCTACATATAATAGGAGAATGACAGTGAATGCATAATGGTCTCTTGGAAGGGATTCAATCTTGTATAAAACAAAAGCATTCTGCAGTAGTATCTTAAGGCCTTATTCAATTATTGGTTTGAATGAGCATGCTTTTTAGAATACAGACATTAGCTATTGATCTGTGTGAAACACTTGAACATGATAATTTCATAATGGTACTGCTGGCTATTTGAAGTAGTGAATTTAAAATATGTTTGCCTTAGATCCAGCAGATGATTTTTTTTTAAAAAAGATTGATCAAAGATAGCAGTAGGTTGGATTTCAAAGAGGGGGATGTGATTGAGGCATTAAATTTCCAGCTATGTCAATTTTGTCAGTCTTTAAACTCATATTTAAACTCATTTCCTAATGTTGATTCCATCTTCAGCCAACCCAGCTATCTTTCCACTAGTAGGTTTTCTAAGGGATGTTTCCGGATACTCACCAGATCCAGTAAGAAGTCAATTTGTTGAAATTCTCAGATCAATATTTAAGCAATGTTCCTTGGATTTAATTTCTGTTTGTTGGAGTTGGATTTGATGGCCCCTTGTCAACCTTAGCTGACATTGATAAAACTAATCAGGATTAAAGAGAGGCCACTGGCTGTAAGAGTTGTAAGCTGTTTTGAAGCATGTTCGCCATGACAGCAAATTATGGCAAACAACTTCTTTATTGTTGCTAAGATTGCCTTTGAAGTTACAGGAATCAAAAGGATTAAAGGGAGACCCTCCCTTCCCTTCCCAAGAGATGAAGCTGTGTGCCAATAGTGTATTGCTTGTATTTTCTTCCAAACAATTTAGTTTAAGTAACATGGAAATTTGCAAAGCAAGTATCTCAACATTTTTTTTAGATAGGCCTCCAAAAATGTGGGACCATTGAGAAAGTGTTGCTTCCAAGCGGCTACCCCAAATATCTGGTTCAGAAGAACATGGTAATATATAGCTTCAAAAGCCTCTCTAAGACGTCTTAGCAAATCAGCTAGGCAGCACACTTCCTTTTGTCACAGATCTCAACAATAGAATGATCAAAGGTATTTATTTGTAGAACTTCAGCTAGAAGCAAGACTAGCTGCAATCTGCATGATGATGTGAACACATGGCAGCTAATTTATTAGTATATTGTCTCTCAAAAGAAAACTAGTGTGATTTAGTGCTTAATTATTATACGGAAAGTCAAGGCGACACGAAGTGTTGCCATATTAGTTTTTAATACAAGAACAACTGTCTTTTGATACATTAGTTAATTGGTTAATTAGTAAGATGTCACTGAATTGGGTTATCCTCTGACAACAATATGGAGAAATGGTAGCCACCTTGACTTTCTTTCAGAACTGATAGTTTTTCTGAGGACATCTTTTTGATCTTTATCCATTAAATTTATTCACTACCTTTCTCCCACCTCCCTTAGGCTTGTAAGCATAATCCCATGAAGACTAAATTATGTATTACATAAATTTTCATGGATCATAATCCATTTGAGCCAATTATAATTTTTATTCCAGCCTATCTCAGAGACATATTATTTGGGATAAAATTGAAGGTAGATTACTAATATATGTTACCTTGCAATCTTGAAGGAATGATGGAATATAAACCTAATTAATAAAATAAATGATTATTTTGACAACTGATCAATAATATCCCAAACTCTCACTGGCCCAAGTAAATTTAATCATAGATAGTGCCACTGTGAAAAATAGCATTCCATTCATCCCATCTCCTTTTAAAATCAAATAACTGATAAAATACAGCAAGATACTTTCATTTCTTCAGCCTTAAGTTTTACAAGTATGATTTACAACTTCTAGCTGACTACATGCCAGTCAAAACAGTTTTGCTCTTTCAGGATAAGCAAGAACACTTTTTTTTCCTGAACTTCAGCTTTCAATTCTTACTAACCATAAGCATTATTAACGATATGTGCTAAGTATATTACAGAATATGTACTCTACTCTCATCCTACCACTAACCCATTCTTCTTATGTAAGAGTTACAAAAGCTTTGCAGATATTAGTGGTAAGTTTTCCTCTTTCTATCTTAACCAAATGAATAGGAGCTGCCTTGATGTAGCTGATGATCCTTTGATAAGTAAAACCATTGATCTTTCTTCCATTAATTTCAATCCAACTAAAGGTCCTCATAATGATTATATTAGCTGCTCTTCTTCTTCCACTGTTCCCCTATATTATGCCTTCAAGGATTTTATTGACCAGACAATTCATGAACAAGCAGCCTTCAACATGGCAAAGACTGTTTAATCTATTTTAGGATTACTAGCCATCCTGCTTCTGGATTGCACTCAAGAGTGTTTCTGGACCATTATAGTTGTTGGTCCAAGTTATTGATTGTAATTACCAGCCAACACCTCCCTTTCTAAACTTCTTGTTTCCGGAATTGTCCATTGTGTTTTTTAAACATGTTTCCCTGTGCCATTTCATATCTATCACTCCTTCTTCTTCTATGACAACTATTTCCTATCAGAATCTAAACTAACATCTAATTTCAGCTCCTTTTCAACAACATGAATATTAGCTGTTTTATTTGGGTGTTTGCATGGAAATAGGGAGCGTGACTCTATGACTGAGAACGGACTCATTATAATTTCCACAAATACCTTCATCACAGTGCTGAAATTCCAGATTAAAAGCCAAGTTATAGTACTGAGATGGCATTGCTTGTGCTTATGAATACCCTTTGAAGGACTCAGAATGGTATTTTGTGTGTGTGTGTGTGTGTGTGTGTGTGTGTGTGTGTGTGTGAATCTCTCCTTGCTCTCATAGATCTCTTGATGGCTTTCAGTATGATTGAGCACGGCATCCTGGGGATTGAGAATAGAGGCCACTGTTTTGCTCCTTTCTCCAAGGCTGATTTCAATTGGCGGGAAGAGGTCCAGCCCTAAACTCTCTTATGTGGGGTGCCCCAGGACTCAACTCTTTCCCTCACTCTTATCTATTTGAAACTGACTCTCTCTCTCTCTCTCATTTATCACACACTCAAAGTTATACTAACTCATGACACTAACAGCAGTAATCATAAATTAAGAATATAAAATATATTCTGAATATTGTACATACATACATACATACATACATACATACATACATACATACAGAAAATAGATTAAAATTATAGGAAAAGTCCATTAAGGAAAGGCTAACATTTAAAAGCAATTTTTAAAATTCTTAAAACAATTGAATTCCATAGCACCGGAGCGGCTACTAAATTCCAGGTGGACTCCTTCCAGCATTTGCAATAGGCCTTTAGACAAGGTCATAGCTCCATTTGGCACCTGAAATTAACTTGGAAATCTATTGTAAGCAGCTTAGCCAGAACAGGTGTCTATGCTCCCAGTTGGAAGGAGCCAACAGAGATCTGGCTGCCACATTTTGTTGTATTTTCAAAGGCATCTTAATGTAGAACAATCTGCTGTCATCTAAATAGGAGCTACCCAATGTATGGATAATGGTAGCTAGTTCAATTCTCTCCAAGAAAGGGCATAATGGATTGATTACTTTCATCATTACTTTGGACAATCAAGGACATGACAGGGTAATAAAATATCCTCAAACTACTTTTTTCTCTCATAACTACAGTGTATCAGGATATAATACATACTCCAATCTATGAGCAATCAGATTTAATAACAGTCTTCTCCTATCTGAAGTCAGTTTGGAGAAAGAGTAGTTTTCTGTACAAGTCATATGGGCACTCCTAGCTAATTACAGATCAAAAATTAATATTCTCCCAATCCTTTCTGAAAAATTCCTGGCCTATGGCAACTCTTCTCATTATTTTTTTTCAAATTTACAAGTTTGTCTTCCAGCCAGATCAATTTTATATCACTCTGCGTATGACTTTCCATGGCTCTTACTTTCAGCAGCCTTCATAGCATCCCTTAAGGCAATGTCTTTAACCCTTAACAGGGTACATTTTATACATTCTGGCTATGACAGCATGAAACTGGTATCCCCTGTTGAGACAGACTTTACATTTTATAGCAACTAAGAACCGAGTGGGAAGAAATTGGGTTGCTTTCACCTTTTGGGTGAAATCTGCCTTTTGGGATATCTGGATCATCCTGTGTTCACTAATTGAAACAGTCAAAATGTCAAATGTGCTATTTCAATAATGGAGGAGTGAGAATAAGTCTTCTCTGGTTGGTGACTGTTGCTTTACAGCCTTGCACTGAGATGTCAAGGAAGGATCTTTGTTCCTCAATTACAAATATCTGTTTTATGCTAAGAATCATCAGGGAAAGGGAATGTTAAGGACACCTTTAATCCCTGATGGTTCCTCCATTATTGTGCATCAGCAAATATTTGCAAAAGGATTTTCTGGATGAATTTCAAGCCTTCATTCAAAGAGTGTTGCAAATGAAATTACAAGAGAATGAAGAATGTAAACTTCAAAACTTTTACTACTTTGTCATACAGCTGCTGCTATGGGGTGGGTGAGTGATGTCAAGTATCTGTATATGGAAAACAGGAAAAATAATTTTACACACAATTGTGGTACTTTGGAGTTACTTAGCAATAATGGCCAGAGTGTAAAGTTATGTGTAAAATATGACAGGCTGGGGTTAAGAAACAGAGGCAATTGAAGCAGAATCTGATTGGCCTGCAAGATTACAATAAAGTTTAGCAGATTTTTCTGCTGCTTATTATTCACACCATGATTGTTGGGTGATAAAGTTGCAATAATTACTAGCATTAATTTTTTTTTTCTAGGCACTTGTGTTTCAGAAAAAGTTGGCAATGTAAGGAATCAGTTTACTCTGTTCTGATTTAATCAAGTAATTCAGAATGGTTTCTGCAAAAAATGTCATGCCTGTACAGAAAAGATGAATGCATCTAGCTCTAATGAATGCACCTAGTTCTAGCTCAGTTGTCTCCAGTGAAGTGAGATGAGAAATTATATTACCACATGATACACAGGAAGTAGAGAGGGAGGATGCAAGGCTGTAAGGGACATCTCCAAGCTGAATCATGATTCATCACATGAAAGTATCTAGTATCTCAAAGGGCGATGAAGCCCTTTCCCAATTCAAGGTAATTTGAATATGTTCAAAAATGCTTAGTGGTGCTTAATATGAATGGTCTTGGGAAGAGAATTCTCTCCAGTCAGAATCTATGATTCTAGCTAGATTCAGTTAGAGCAGAAGCTCCCCTGTGTCTTGTATGGACCTTTGCTCTTTCAAGGGAAGTCCATGGTAACAAGACCAATCACAATATTGGGATACTTTAAGATTATATACAAGGAGTAATGCTGTAGATACACATCCTTGCTAGTGCTTCATGAAAGGTTAGACTGGTATAGGAAGTAGTGGGTTTTCATGTCATCCATACATTTCTGTTTAAATATGTCTTAAATATGTCTAGGAAATAATTACACGAAGCTCTGTTTCATTTAATTTGCTCATTCTATCCCAGCGGCGTAAAGAATGAATAGTATGCACCAGGTTTAGCCACCAAAGTTCCAGAGGAAATACAGAATCATAAACAGTTCCATCATCACCTCTGAAAAGATCATGTATGCAACTTTGCTGAGTGTTAAAAAGGAGTCAAAATATGTCAGACCAGGTTTTTATTTCCTGTAGATACACCAGAGACTTTTGCCATCTGTTGAAGCAAGAGGCCGGTCAAAGGCAATGAAGAAAAAGACAACCACACCAGGCAGAGGCTCCAATGGAATTCAAGACACCTGGAAAACTGTGAATGATGAAGAGAACAGAAAGCAAGACAATTACCCTGGATCAGAGGATGAAGATTAGTGAGCCAAGAAAAATTGGAACATAAGTCCAGAAGAAAATGACTTAGAAGTTGACTGGTGATAAGTGGCAGACCTTGAAAAATGGTAAGTGGGTGATGGGTGAATGAGTGATGCAGAAGCAGCAATCTGGTTTCAGGGCAGGAGAGAAGCAGTGGGTTGTGGTCCCAAGGCTGGTTTCAAGGAAAGTCTACAATCAGGCTAGAAAATGGGAGATCATAAAACCTGGGAGATCATAAATTCTAGTATCACCCCCCCTACACACACACAAAGATAACTGGCTGACTTTGGCCAGTTTTTTTCTCTCCTACTCCCTCCCCCTCCTGCCCAAGAAGGAGGCAATAGCAAAAACCTCATTAAAAAACCCTGCGGGGATTTGTCCAGGCAAAGTCAAAAACTGACTCAAAGAAAAAAAAAACCACACACACACTGTTTTTAGCAACCCAACTTTGATATATGATGTAATGGTTTACACAATGAGTGTTAATTATACTTCAGATGTCACCATGATTGTCAATGCCATTTTGAAAGCAACTAAATGAAACAAAACTACCCTAAAATGCAAATGTTTGATTGAATGGTATTTCTTATTACAAACCTTGCCAATAAAGTAGTTTCTGATATATTTTTCCCATCAAACTCTTTTACAGCCATTTCCCCCTTAAATCTAACATTTTATTCAATAGGTAATGTTTTAAAGGTTGCTTTTAGACTGTTGAGTGTTTGTACAGTTCATTTTCCAATGCTTTCTTAGTGTGTTACTGTCCACTTTGATGTGCGGCACCTTAAACTGAATGCCACATTCATCTGTACAGATCGAGCAGTGTTATTTCTAAATCTCCACTATTGTCATGTCTGCTAATGGTATTTGAAATGGCATAACTTTTCTGGCATATCAGAATTGTTAACAGCCAGCTATTCCACAGTCTGCATTTATTCACCTCTTCTCACCTTTCAATATGTCACCCACCATATATAGCTTACTCAGTTCAATGTCAGTGTTATCATTATGCCTTGTGTGTTTCAAAAAAAATTCTTCTATAAAATCATACAAGTTCCAGGGCTTTGATCATCCTTTACTTTTCTTCTTTTCAAATGTCCATTTCAGGCATTCTGATGCTGTAGAGGATGAGAGAGAGGACTTTTTTGTCTCATCCAAAAAAAAGTGGGCTATCCCTCTGGACTCTACACATTGTAGCACAAATGTGCACAGTACTGTCTTCAGAAAATTGGGATTGCAAAGAAAGAGGCAGGGCTAGCAAGATGAATTGTCTTAGGTCAGGTTTAGTGTTTAGGAAAAGTCATACAATCTCAGGTCTAATTCCAGAAATGTCCCTTTTGATCAGAGGGAACAGAGAATAATAATGATTAAACCAGCAAAGGTAGGCAGCAAGAGTTCAATATACCAGTGATTTCTGTTGAAGTGTCATGGTCCAATCTCAGAGGTAACCTGGTCACAGAGGATTTTATATTAGGCATTATACCTACCTTGTGCTTATAGTAATTAATCTAGTACAAGGTCATCATGGTCAGTCATATTTCACAAAGGCATGGAACTCAAAAATACATTGAGCCTAATATAGTTAGTCTCTTCTTTGAGTTTATCTTGAAAAGATTAAGGATGGAGCTATAGTATGTGCCCCATTGTCCCTTCCATGCTTAAAAGTTCATTATTCTAGAATAAAACTAAGGATGATGCAGAATTATATTAGGGAATTCTGGAACTGTTTTTTCCATCTCCTTGGTGATCATATCTCTTTTATCAGACAAGAGATAAGCAGAACAATTAATTTCTAAACTGAAATCAGAAAACATAAATAAAAACAGGATGGAGAAGAATAGCCTCTTCCCCTCCCTCCACGCAATCACAATTTTCAGAAGTCAGATTCAGACTTATCGGGGGTTAATTTTTATGTGTTGAACATAACGTGTAGCTAGTCTCTAACATAGGTAAATGAGCCATCAGAATTATGCTCATTATTCAGATTGTTTTTTATCAGAGTTTATGGAACAAGCTGCTAGGCATTTTTCAAGATAAGGAACATTATCACAAGTTGTTTGGCTGATTCCTGTTTTTAAAATTCCTTTGCCTCTTCTGCAAATGAATTCTCAGTGGTATATCTTTCTGATACTACTAGTTATACTTGCTTTATTCCTTTGTCCCTTGTGCTATTACCCAGCAGCTATTTGGAATACCACAAAAGTAATGCTATTTTTTTAAAAAAAGAAACCAACCAAACAGCTTGACTCCTCAATTAAGGCATGGGACTCCATCAGGAACTCCAATTGAATTTCAAGCCAAACAAATTTATTTCCTTTTCCACTCCATGTAATAGTCAACAAAGCCCTAATTTTTGTATTGATTATCTCTTTCCTATTTAGGACTGTCTCTCTTAGTTTTAATGAGATACATTTCTTCTCCTTCAGAGATAGTTGCTGATTGATTTTCCTCTCCCAAGCTTTGGAGGACACATGGAGTAAGTAAACCTCCACTGTTTATTCAGAGTTAAATATAATGCCTTACAGGGATACCGGATAATATTACTTGCTTAAGAACTCATGTAACTAAAGAACTAAGAAAACACTAAAACAATTATTTGTTCACCTATTAGTCATTGTTATCAGTCCTTTATTTTTGTCAAACATTTATAACAGGGACCTGCAACTTTTGTTGTTTTCTTTAGGTTTATGTGGTATGTCAAGAACCATGCTCCAAAGATAAATGTAGCAATGCCCCATAAGTGGAGAGAAGAGGAGTTTAGAGGGAATAAGTGGGTGTCTTATGTTAAACACGGGCAAAGCTTAATTCCTTACACCCAAATATGCAAACAAATGTGAATATGCACATAAAATCCTACATTTTTGGACCTACACATATAGGAAGTTTCAGGGTCCACAAAAGGAACGTTGATGGTGTCTTACATGTGTCCTATTTTTCAAAGCACTGAAAGGCAAAACAAGAAGCAATGGATGGAAAATAATCAAGGAAAGAAGCAACATACAACTAAGGAGAAATTTCTTTATAGTGAGAACAATTAACCAGCAGAAAAGCTTGCCTTCAGAAGTTATGGGTGATCAATCACTGGAGGTTTTTAAGAAGAGACTGGACAGCCACTTGTCTGGAGTGATAGTGCTGGATGCATCATGCACTGGCCACGTTCACTCATGTTTTAGCGAAGGGGGAAAAAGTTGCTATATGTGACTTGATGGAAACGTGATGCCGTGAGTTTGATACCCCTGATATAGGGGCTTCTGCTTGACAAAGGGGTTGGACCTCTGAGATCCCTTCCAACTCTGTAATTCTGTTATTCCTCTCCAGACTGTACTTTTTGCATACTTGGATTATAATTTTGTGTTATCTGTATTTACCTGTTTAAATTAAGGTGTTTTCAACATATATTCTTAGACAAATGTATTTAAGGAGTTTGTCTCACCATGCAAAGCAGCAGCTTTGGGATAGACAGAATTGTCAATAGGAGGACTTAAGTGCAGAAAAAAGCCTGTTGCCAGGGAGAGAATTGAGGAATAAGAATTGAGGTACAAAAAGTAAAAAATACTAGGATGTAATTCTATTTTCTGCCACTTCTGCCAAGTGTCTGCCTGAATGGGTATAAAGATGGGGATACAGAACCAGAAATAAACCAGGAACCTAGATTCTGATTAACTCCAGCCTACAATTGCAAAATAACTTCAAAGTTGCTTGCTGCCTGCTATGAGTTAAAACAAAACACAGTTTGACTTTCTATGTAAGTTATATTGTGGTTTACAACACCCACACCCACCCAACCACACCCACCCACCCACAAATAGATGACTCAATAGGTACAAATCAGTTTAATTTTACAAGATGAAAACTTTATGCATACACAACTATTTGCTTCCATGTATGAGTATGTATGTCATAGGATAATTTTATACATTTTTCCTATCAGAGTAGTCTGGAATAAATCTGATTCACATCAAACTCCTCTGATCTCTGATGATTCCCTTATTTGGACTATAGTAGAATATTCTCCAAATTCCTCTTTGAGTACAGTACATGACACCTGGTATCTGAAAAGCATGGTAGGTAAGACTTCTCATGCATTATTTTGCTACCTTGGCTTGCGCCCATGCTTGCTGATTCTGTAGTCAGTCAACCTTTGTTCACTTGAACTACTTGCCTTTACACCTAGTTGTAATGAGATTCTGAAGCTGAGATGCACAAGGAAAGACAGACTTCCGTACCCAAGAGTTTTTCCAAACAAGTAGTTTATTATCTAGTATTCCACTCTCAACAATCAAATGTACAACGATTCAATGTAATCAGTGGTGGGTTCCGGATCCCGTTGTAACCGGTACGGTGCAGCACGCAAGCACACACACGCAGCACGTTCATGCGTATTTACTGCCCATGACACTCCACGATGCCTCTGTGATGCTCCAGCTGCTCAGTGGAGTGTCGCGCAGGTACAGTACGCTCCGTGCGCAGAAGCCCCGAACAGCTCAAATACATGTAAGGAGCGTGGGCAGGTGGGTTGGCCCTCTGGAGCACCATACCGGAACAGTACCTGGTGCTCCCAGCAGGCACAGGTATGCCCGTACTGGGGCATACCGGTCGTATCCTACCACTGAGTGTAATGGACTCAAGTGATGTATGTGCATTCAGTATGTGAATCAGGTTTTAGTGACTAGTAATAAAATAATTTATATCATTAGAATTTCTATAATTTGTCATTTCTATAGTTAAATGCCTAATTAATTTTACAATATTATATATTGTTATATTAGAATCACTGTAGTTGACATCTTAGAAGGCAACATATGAAATGTATCTGCATTGCTTGCACTTGGGACTAACCAGTCACACGTGTCCTATAAGCTGCTAACATTACCATCATCAAGTGATCAAGATACACATACAGTATATTATGGGATTTGGTGTTGGTGGGGAATAATCCTTCCCAAAGCAGGCAGCAGCTCAGCTATATCTACTTGAAATTAGCAGGGTCTCTCTTCTGCTTTGCTGTCTTGAGTATTATAGGCGGCAGCAAGGTGGCTTCTTTTGATATCCTTTTCAACTCAGCTCTCCCTCAGTTCAGCAGATGCTAACCAGAGATGAAAATGTATTTTTAGATTTTTCTTCTTCGGTGGTTATTTTTCAAATGATCTGTTATAATTTCATGCTTAAATAACACTAAATAAGGTCCTATGTTTGCACAGTGTAATTGGAAGAGACATGAAAATCAGGCAAACCAGCATCATTTTCACTGATACTGATATTCTCTAACAGAAATATGGTTGGAGAATTAACCCTTTCACAATACTTCCAAAGAGAATATTCATAACATGTTATTGTTACAACTGGTATGCCACAATTCATTGTGGAGGTTTCCCACAATGATTTATGATACAGTAGCACATTTAGGATGCCAGAGCTACTGAAAAAAAAACCAAACAACCTTCCTCTCTCAAGTCTTTAAAGATGGCAGGCAGGACATTGCCATTTAAAAAAACAACAACAATCACAATGCAAACCATCTACTTGTGTAGATCATGTGTCAGCAAGGCCAAAGTGATTTCAAACTCATCCTAACGTGGAAAAGGATGGAAAGAGCCTCATTCTATACCCTGCTTACACATGAGATTGTATTACTATGTTTAATTACAATCAATGGAAGAGAGATACTTTTTTACACCAGTGACAGAGATGGCAAAGATTCTTCCTTCTGCTGGAGAAGAACCTGAGGAATGAGAAAATATTGGACCTCCTGCACTCAAAGTTTCCCTTCTCCATCTCTTCTGATCTTTCCCCATCCCTTCTTTCTGTTGTTGGAGTACCACTATCAGGGAAGGAATAATTGTGAGTGCCAGGGGGAATAAATCATTGTTGGATTTTCTTTTCTCACCAGAAATGTATCTTCAAACTTGGAGGATGAAATTTGAAACATCTCCAGATTCTTAGGAGCTACTTTCAGGGACTAGAGGAGTTCACTTTTTATTTCAAATATTTATCATTTATGCCATACTATCCAGGTACATGGCACCTTACTTGGAAACGCAAGTGAAATAATACAATTAAAAATACATTCCCTGCCCTGAGGACCTTACCAGTTCAATGTTTATAAAGAAGAAGTCAATAAAAAAAGGTGAAGGAAGCATCTCCAGCAGAATGAGGAACTGTGCATGTGAAGGAGTTGCCAAGCCTGACATTCTTTACTTATTTATTCATTTCACTATTTTATGCTCCTCAAGGTAGCTCACAATCAATACTGTAAACCCAATTTAAAATGAATAAATAGTATTTAATACTTTTAAACTAAAACAACAGCATAAAGTACACACCAAATCAGCTCAAGAATCCAAGTAAAGTACATTACACAATTGAACATGGGTTAACCCTGAAAAATAACAAGAATGAAAAAACAAACCAACGGATGAGGGTCTTTAATCAAAAGAAGGCTGAAATACAATACTTTGTTGGAAGACAAAATGAAGGAAATAAATGTATATTATGGTAAATGTAGTTTAGCACAGAAAGGACCTTTTCTTGTTCACAATGTTGTTCATGGGGTCGCAATGGGCCGGACATGACTTTGCAACTAACAACAACAACAAGCCTGCACCTAGAGCGTGTGTGGTCACTCATAATGCTTGGGTAGCTATTTTATATGTATTCAGGAGTTGCTTCAAATAGCACAATCCCAACTGATTAGGACTGTTACATCTGTATTTCAAATTGGGCCAAGACATTAACCAATCACTTTTGTAAGTAATATGGAATAGATTATCACACCTCTGATCATTTGGATTTTGGGAGGTTCCTGAAGCAATTATAAAGGCAACGGAGCAGAGGTGGGTTTCAATTTTTTTTACTACTTATTCTGTGGGTGTGGCCTATTTTGTGGGCGTGGCTTGGTGCCCATGTGATCATGTGACTAGGTGGGAGTGGCTTGCTGGTCATGTGACTGGGTGGGCATGGCTAGGTGGGTATGGGCATGTGATTGGGCGGGCATGGCCAACTCGATGTCACTCACATGGAGGGGCACATTGCCTGGCTTCTTCTTGCCCCTCCCCTCGCAGCCAGTCTTCGCCTCGTCTTGCATGTTATGGTGGGAGAGGAAGCATTTTCAAAATCATCTTCCCCTTGATACTAGCCAATAAGATGAGATTTTTCTGTCAGAAGACCGTCTGATGTACATTTCCAAATATTGTTTATCACCATTCTCTTGGTAAGACTGAGTGGAGAGATTTATAAAAAATAACAGAGTTGGAAGGGACCTTGGAGGTTTTCTAGTCCAACCCCTGCTGAAGCATGAGATGAGACTCTATATTATTATGGACAAATTTCTTCTTAAAAACCTCCAGTGATGGTATACCCACAATTTCTGAAGGCATCCCATTTCTTTAATTGTTCTGTCAAGAAATTTCTCATTTCTAGGTTGGATCTGTTTGATAAGTTTCCATCTCACAGATCTGTCTCAGTTACTTCCAATTGAGCCAGGCACCACCTATTCTATACATTTTTTCTTGCCTACGTAAAATCTTACTTTTTTCTCCATTAAATTGCATTTTTGGTGATAAATGTTGTTCTACTGGTATTCAGTTTACTACAATGATTTTTGCAAACTGCATTAAAGCTTGAAGAATACACCTCTGCTTATACTGATAAAGATTATTCTTTTGCAACATTAAAGCATACAGTCAATCAAATATTTCAAATCCTACAATTGAAAACACATTGGAAAGGCATTTAGTGCCTTTAGTGGATGTTTTACCAATCTTTTTTTCCTCCTTTAATTAAATCTTTCTGCTTTATTTTTTTCCTTAATGCAATATTTCAAAACTCTCACAGATCCTTCACAAAACCAGCTCTAATTTAACTGGAATACAAAACAATTTTTCTGGTCTGGAATTTCCTGACACACACACACACCCTTCAGCTCCTCAACACTTCTCAATGTTTCCTTTCTTTTCTGTTATGTACAGAAATGTGGTTCTCTTTTATTGCTCTTTTTCAAATTAACAGGCCAGCCAGCTTGGGGAGAGAAGCGACTTCTCCTTCCTCATGCACAAGCCTGAAAAGACAACTGGCCCTTCCTCTCCCCCCTCTTGTTCCACTGCAGCATCTGGAAAAATGCATGGGTGGGGATAGGCACCCCTGTGGCCTTTTGGGGAAAACACACACAGACACACACACACACCACTGTCTCGAAGGTCCGCTGGTGATGCCTTAAAGAAAATGGACCCAGGAGTTGCTCCCCGAATGGATCTTCCTTTCTTAAGCAATTTAAGAGCATTGCCACCATCTTGCAGACTTCCCTCCTTGCTTTTTTTCTCTTTTTTTCCCTGGCAATCTATTGTGGATGGCCAAGCAGAGCTCCAAGAGGGATGGAGACCCAACTTTAACCATTTTTTTTAAAAAAAGAGGATGCAGCTCGGAGACCATGCAGCCCACTCGCCCCCAAAAGCACCTCCTGTTGGTTTTCCCTCCAGGGAGGGGAGGAAAGGAAGACAATTGAGGGAATCCCCTCCGCTTCTCTCTTGCTTCTCCGCTTTGTCAGCCCATCTGCGCGGACCTCTTTGGGGTGCTGGGCTTCTTGGACCCCTTTCCTCCTTGCCCCCCACAACATCTGCTCTGATGGCAATTATGGCTAAAAGCAAAAGGCCTTTGGAAGCTGTGGCTGCCCCCTCCCCCTCCCTTTTTCAGAAACCCCTCTTGCTGTAGAATTGGGATCGCTCCATCTTTCCTGGCTTTCAGCTTCTCTTGTCCAATTATCTTCTCCTGCCCCCTACCTCCCCCCTGCACAGTCTCAGTTGCTGCTTGGAGGGGGGAGATTTCTGGCTTTGCAAGGCTAGGAGGAAAAGGGGAATGATGAGCAGGCCCTCTAAGGCTGCCCACCCCTTGGCGTTGCTGCAACCAAATTCTCCCCCCCCCCAAACAGAGGACACCCCACCCAAATGCTGCAGAGCAAAGCAGTCTGGCCCCATAACTAGGGATCACGTGGGGGCGAGGCTGCAGCAGCTCCACTGTGAATGGAGGGAGAGAAAAAGTTAGGATTCTCTCTGCTGCAGCACTTAGCGTTGAATGCTGAGGCAGAGAGAAGCCAAACTCCCCCCCCCTCCATTCACAGTGGAGCTGCTGCTCCCTTTATGCCCCCCCAGACCCCCTCCCTCCCAGGGGTCTGAAATACCTGAAAGGGACATGCAGGCTGCCACAGCTCCCTTCCAAGCAAGCTCCAGTCCCTTCCCTTCTTTCTTTCTTTTGGCAGAGGGAGAAGAGAAAGTGCTCCAGTCTGACTGCACCCAAGCTGGTTGAGCGCCTGCAACCACCTGCCCATCACCAGGGAGACAGCCAGTGCAGGTGAGCCATGCGGTTGCTCCAAGCAGGCAGTTGCTCCACCAGAAAGAAAGAAATCATGCAAAAGGGAGGAGGAGGGGGCAGCTGCCGCTTCCAAAGGCCTTTTGCTTTTAGGCAGGGATGTTATCCGGCACTTGCTTCACTTACTGCTCACCACTGACATCCCTTCCGCCTGCCGCCTGCAGCTCCGCCAGATGGGCGGGCAAAGGAAGTGGGTGGGTGGGGCAAGCATGGTGTGGATGGGCGGGAGAGAGAGAGAGAGAGAGAGAGAGAGAGAGAGAGAGAGAGAGAGAGAGAGAGAGAGAGAGAGAGAGAGCAAGCAAGCAGTGACTGGGCGGATGGGGGGAGCGAGCAGGGGCAGGTCAGGGGAGAGACCATACTGGTATGGGGCCTACAGCTTTACCAGTCTCTGCTACTAGTCAAGGCGTACTGGTCCGGACCGATAGAAACCTACCAATGCAATGTAGGTTGTGGAAATGTAATTTTTACCTGGAAGATTTTTACTTGGATCATTACTGTTCAAACTCTGAAAAAGTATAACAATTGTATTTCAGTTTGTTCATTTGTCTGGAAAACTGGGATTAGGTGACTTCACATTGATATGGTAAGCAAAGGAGTTTTTCTTCCATTTCCAGGCCTTGTCATTTTGCTTTTCCTACAACACCCTCAAAGAAGCCTGTTTTTTCAAGAAGAGGGTGGCTGCATCTGGACACAGCAATATGGAGCTGGGACTTAAAAATGTGTGTATGTATGCATGTATATGTGTATGTGTATGTCAGTGATGGGTTGCAGGCGGTATGCCCCGATACGCGCATTATGGAGCCAGCCCAGAGCATTGGATACCGTTCCGGTACAGTGCTCCGGAGGGCCCACCCACCCGCCCTCGCTCCTTACCGGTGTTTAAAGGCTTCTGCACTTCTGTGCAGGTGCATGGCATGTACAGTGCCTACGTGACACTCCATGGAGCAGCTGGAGCAGCGCGGAGGCACTAAGACACATGTGCTCATGCGCGCTATGCCCGCATGCTGTGCATGTCCATGAGGACACCGCCAGCCCCATTCCAATTGTACTGGTTGGAATGGGATTTGAAACCCGCCACTGGTGTATGTGTATGTGTATGTGTATATAAAAATGTTTTATGCCCGTGGTGAATGTGAGAAAATAATAAATGGCATTAGCAAATAGTTACACGCAGGAATGGCAAAGTATGAACACTGGGAAAACAACCAACTTGCATAATATTATTACAAAATAAATGTGAACTTAGTAATACTTGGACTCCTCGGTTCTTAAGTTTCTTATTTTCTAGGAAATGGGGTAAAGCTTTGAAAAAATCACTCAGTTAAGAAACTGAGAAATCTGTTGTCCAGGGCCAGGAAAATATATTATTTCAGAAAGCAGAGTGATTGTCCAGAGTAAACTGCTCCCTCTGCATTTATTTAAGCAATTATTTATTGTTTGACCATTACTATGCAAGTTAATGAGAGGAAATCACGTCTAATGAAAATGGTGAGGCTCGGTTGGCAGCCTCCATTACAAGGCAATCACCTGCACCTGATGCACTGACCTCCGAGCTGGCAAGACTTGGGAGGGAAGCTGGGCTTGGCAGTGACGGTGGTGGCTGCTAATCATCTTTCTGCAGCTGTCACTCCCCGAGACAGGCAGAACCTTAAGCGGCTGTTGCCTGGCTACTGTTAGGAGCTTCCAGCTGTCAAAATATCTGATGCTGTATGTACAGAAGCCTTTGGGTAGCTGTCTGTTTGGGAGAGTGTGTGAGACACAGTGGGAAGGGGGAGGATGCAAAGACAGCAGGGCTCTGCCATACCTGGGAGTAAGGTTAAAAATATTTGCTTTTCCTTTTTTGGAGATGGAATAATAAAAAGAAACTGATGCCAGTTTAGGATTTATTGTATAGACATGCCTCCAAATGATGGGGGAGTTCTAGTTTGCTGTGGTCTGGAGGCCACTGCCAAAAAGATTTAGGGATCTAGGTTGCTCTCAAACACTTCAAATCTCAGACTTTCTCAAAACACAGGAGAATTGAATTTGGGCCAGGTTAGTGTTCCATTTCCCTATAGCTTGGCTCAGTAATCCTATTGTCTTATACAGTTGTGGTGGACCTCACAGTTGGTTCTTTTCAAATAAACATTTCACTTTTCTCAGTTCTTCTGGAGTTGTATAGAGAGACCTAAATCTACCTAGGAAAATTTTCCTATGGATATGTCAGGAAAAAGCCAATGCAAATTCCACACTGAAGCATTTTCTTTGAGTTGAGTTTGGCCTCAGGGACTGTATTCCATATGAAGTATATTTTGGTGGTGGTGGTGGAGCAATATGGATCTGACCTGTCACTCTGTCTTCTGGGAAGTTTTTTTGACTTCCCAGCCTACAATTCCAGGGAGGTCTTCCATTCAGAACAGAAAAAAGAATGCTTACGTTAGGCAAACAGACACTCTAAGAATGTTACAACTGTCTTCAGCCTTGGGTGGAGATTCCCAATCTCATAGTGTAAATTTGAAATCTCTCCCACCCATGCTTTCTCCTTCTTTTCATAGCTTCTATTTCCTTGTCTCTGTGTCTTGTCAGCCAACTTTTTTGTCTTCCCATTTGTTCCCACCTGTTTTAGTTTTTCCTCCATCCAGACCCTTTCCCAATACTTCATGCATAAACCCATCCCAGCTGTGTATTTGTACCAACATTTGCATTTCTGCTGACTGCAAAGATTGGTTTAATTTCATGGGTGTCATTTTCTTCCAGAAATCTCTCTCTGAGCAACAGGCCGACGAATCCCTGATAAAACATATTTTCCTACGGTAATGATTTTATGGCCCCATAAGTCATGAATTTATTATGATCTCAGCCCCTGCTGCTGATTGCTGTAAAATGCAAAGTAATTAAAAGCAAGCGACAGCTACTATTCCCACCTGATAGTGTGTTCTTTTCTACACTGATCACTTTGATTAAAATAATGACTAAAGTGTGAAGCTGGGTTGTAAAATATTAGCATGATTAACACCACAGCCTAAAAAAGAAACAAAGGTAATGGGCCAAGATTTGAGAAACTTGAATATATACTATTTATCACTCGTCCTACCATTATTCCAACTCATTTATGCATTCTCTTTGGGTTAAATTATGTATGGGTTTGAGGGGAGGCCAAAGGGCAGACCAGCTAAGCATCTTTCAGGCTGACAGCATCTTAAGTGCTTCATTTAATTTCTCCATGGCTTTTTAGTGTGCAGAGAAAGGAAAATAAGATTATAAAATATTGCAGAGATTCTCATGCCATTCAGAGGGAAGAGGTAGGTAGGAAGGAGAAACAGTTCTAAATATAAAGCACAGCTACCTTACTGCTAAATCTGCTTGGCATTTCTTCATTGGCTTTTTGTAATCCTGCCTAGTTAACAACCAGGTCCTAATCTTATACTTGAAATTATCCATCAAATGCATAGATGTATGTACACACACAGAATCATTATATAACAAATATAAATATAAATAAACATCTACATATGACATAAGAGGGACATGTTTTTGGTTGCAGAAATAGAATTTTAAAAAACAATTATATATTTGTGCAGAAAATCAGAAACACCACAGTATATCTAAGTATATCTTTCAAATATATTTCCTTATTTTCTATTCTGATACATAGCTTGTTATTTAAAATTTTGAGTAAAAACTAGCAGTACTGGCAGATTAATCCCTTTCCAGTAAAAAACACTGGGTTTATTTCAAAATGTTTCTTTTCAAGCCTATTAGGTGCTTGTTGCTATTGCTTTGGCATTAAATCTACTCTCAACTTCCACCACTATATTTTGTCCTATCAGAATTCACCCTATTGTCAGATCTGCCATCTTCAGCTTAGCACTTTGCTGGCATCCTGTCATAAATTGTTAGGAAGTAGGTGAAAGGGAAGCAAGCAATTGACACGTAGAGGATAGAACAGTAATAGCTAACCTTTTCTGGATCGTGTGCCCAAAGCGTGCATGTGTGTGCACGTGTGTGTGTGTGTGCCCGAATCCACAAAATACAATGTGTGCATGGTCCCTGTGTATGCGCCATGCCCCGTGCATGCATGTACTCTCCCGCATGAGACTTGCCCCTGTGCATGCACACCCTCGCACGCACCCCACTTCCACATGTGCCCCCCATCCCTCCCATGTATGCGCCCCCACGCGTCCCCCCACATGTGTGGCAGAGACCTGAAGATCATCTGGCTGGTAGGAGGCATGCATGCATGTACAGCGGAATTGAACTGGGGTGACGGCTCGTGTACCCACAGAGAGGTTGCTGGGTGCCACCTCTGGCATGCTTGCCATAGGTTCACCATCATGGGGATAGAGCAAGGATGTGTGTGCATGACAGGCTTGATGGAAACCAGAAGGGTGAGAACTGGTGTGATCCAGTCTTCAAGAGCCTGGGAAAGGAATGCAAGCTACACCAAACGGCACCAAACATGTTGAGTTGTTCCCAAAACATCCATGCAGCACGCCATTAGACAACAATGCACCGATCAAGGGGAGGAGGGCCAAGGAGAAGGAGAAACTTTGTAACACTCTGCACTGGAATTTTAGTTCTAGTCTTGCTTTTGCTGCAACCAGTAATCCTTAATAAAAGAGCCTATCACTTCAATCAAATGGAGTCAAAGATCTTTCTTTCCTAGGGAGTTAGCTGGGGCAGGCCCAACATCTATACATAGGTGCAAATCTTAAAGAGAATACACAGATAAAAATGATTGAAATTATGAAATAACATAATGAACTAACTGAAATGTTACAATATGATGCAATCAAAGTATTGGCTTATACTGCAGTATTAACAATATGATATTACTTGCAAATTATACATGCATGCATACCCATATTAATCCCTCTCTTTTTGGATAAATAGCACTATGCAAAGTGCAGAAAAAATATAGGAAACCAATGAAATTAAAGGTAGGAATTAGGAAAATGTAAGTAGATGTAGTTTATACTAACATCACTTACTATACCTCCCCACCCTTTTCTGTCTTGGCAAATTATCCTTGTGTTCACCATGTTCATAAACTGCTTCATACATTCCTTTTTTATCTGCATGCTTTTCTTTTCTCTTTTGAGAAACTCATCAATTGTATTCAAGCACAACTTTCTCTACTTCCCTTCCCTTCCATCAATTTCTTTCATATATTTGTCCTGTGATGTGATCTTCTATTATTCTTTCTAAATAATCTAACCACCTCAGCATACTTCTTTTGTACTACTTGCTGATTTTGGTATTCCAATCCCATTCATTCAATGTCCCATTCATTCATTTTAGATCCTAAAGTCCCTTGTTTTACTATCCTTAAGTATACCAATATTACTGGGTTTAAATTATTTTTCTGTTTCTTCTGTTGCACTCAACTCTCACCACTATATAACAAAGCAGGTAAAAGCATAGCTATTTAAGTTTCTCTCAACAGACAGTCATTCTTTTGTATGAGATTTATATTGTGTGGAGGGGGGGGTGAAAAGGGGGAAAATTTGTTTGTACAAAACTCTTTTAATAAAAAAAAAACAGACAGTCATTCTTTGTAAGAGATCATATACTATTTTTAAAGTGTGTATTCTGCATTTTCCATTTTAAAATAGCTCCATCTCTCTTCTCATTTTAGTTAATGTTCTGCTGAATTTGAAATTCATCTACCTATTCTATTTTTTCACCACTGATGATAGCCAACAACACAGCATTGTTTGCATACAAAAGTATATGCTCCAATTCACATTCCATATCTCTGATGTGACCACAAGCATTCCATAATGATTTATCCATGAATACATTGAATTATTGAGACACTGCATATACTTGTATTATCCCTTGCTCAAATGTTGAGCCATTGACTAAGAAGTCTTCCATTAGTGTCACTCCAGTGACATATTGCTCTTCCTGCATTCGTCAACTCCATACTTACTCATATTTCATAATTTAAACCTATTAAAGTTATTGTATTCTATTTTGATATTTATAAAATGATTTTTTCTCATATTGTTACATTTCTTTACCTGTTCATGAGCAAAATCTGATCTATATCTCCCCCTGCCATAAAAAGTACATTCGCATTTCTCAGATTTTGTCATCTCTAATTAATTAACCTCTCATGAAGTAACCTTTTTGTTTTTAATGAGGATTTGCCAAATATCTTTTTAGACGCAGTTAACAAACTATGTTAATAGTGTGTATTCTGGTATTTCTTCCTTTACATAGGCAAACTGTAATGGTCTTTTTCCAATTGACAGCCACAGATGCAGTCTTTGCACACATGTGGGAGAAGTACAAGCCATTCCATAAGGAAATAGTTATTCAGTTACACTATCCTCCTCTGCAGCCTTATAATTTTGGTTAACATTTATAGAATATATTATTTCCTGTTCATTACATCTTTATTGAATACTAGCGCTTATATCACTTGCAGAAAGTTGTTCTGGCTGCTGACATCTCTGTTGCATAATCTGATGTGTCTGAAAGAGATAAACCTTCCATAATAATCTGGGTTATACTCCATCAATTAGAAAGTCAAAATGAAACAAAAAGTACTAGTGCCACCACTAGGGCTTGGCATCCAAGGAATGTAATTAGAGGTATCATCCCCTCCCTCTACGAGGAAAAATAGGGTGGCATTCAAACTGCTACAGAAAACCACTTCATAATGTTTTGATTTAGGCAAGCAAATAGCATTTAATTCAATTTCTCTGCAAAGTTTTGCAAGTAGAATGTACAACTAAAGGGTCGCATTTCCATTTACTCTTCTCCTTATGCTCATTGAAGAACAGCACAATTGTTTGAGATTTTAAACGGCAGCAGAGCTGAACTTCTTCTTTTATGCTCAAGGTTCCCCTAATAGCCTCTATGTTTGCAAAGTGTACTTTTAGCTTAGTGCATAACCCCTTCTATGTTCATACACATTGGCATTATCTAGAATTAAGAAAAGGCTTGAAAGTATTGGCAGCTAGTTTTTCTCATGCTGGTAAAGAAAATTGTCATGTTTAATCCCTGAAGTATCATATTTGAAAGGTGGACTATGCCCTGTGATGCCCTTTTCTCCCTTTGAAGTCTTCAGCAATCTTCTGCAGTCTTGCAATTCTCTGCTAAATGGTTTTTGGGCCACTGCCAAAATCCCTTAATCCCTTAAGCACCCCCTCTATTACAGATTTACCAGCCATGATTGCCAATTAACAAATAGCCACTTTCAACCACCTCTTCTATCTAGATCCATCTTAATTGCCAGTGATGACACCTCCATTCCAGTTCTTTCCATGCCTTGCCAGCATAACTCCGATTATTTAGGACTCTGCTTCTTATGCCAACCCAATAATCTTTCTTCCTTGCATGGGAACACTTTCCCAGCTGAAATTAAATTAACTTCTAATTTCAACTTCCCTTAGTTACCTAGCACAAAATGCTAGTCTGGGTGTCTACGTGGATATATGAACAACTCACCATCTCAGAGGCACTTTAAAACACAATTGATGCCAATCTATTCCAAACCATTTCCATATCTTCTTCCTTTCTGTCTGCTTTATGTTTATTATTCTGAGAGATGGGTTATAGTTTAAAAGCTTATATAAGACTTATATTTTAATAGCTTATATAAGACTTATATTTTAATAGCTTATATAAGACTTATATTTTAATAGCTTATATAAGACTTATATTGTCTGTTTCTGCACTTATTCTATTTTAATTTGTTTCCCTACTTGTTTTTTTTTCCATGTCCATTTTCTTAGGACTTATTTTTGTAGACACTACCAAAAAATAGCCTGTCCTACTACTCTTTCATTTAAACCCCCTTCCAATAATATTGGTCTTTAAATTATTTTTAAAGGATTAATTGACATTGAACGATTTGTGGGAGGGGATCATCATCACATTCAGGAAGTGTTAACCTTCTTCTCTGAATTGTAATTTTTCTCAAAATCTTCCTGGCATGGCAATTAAACTTTTTAAAAATAAATTTAATTGCTGCATGGAGAGAAGAGCCAAGAGAGAGCTCATGCCCCACAGACCTTTAGTGCTTTATTTGTGAGCTGTGAATCTATGGGCAGAATTATTTTACAGACTCTTTCAAAGTTCACTGCTAAACACAAATGACTATAAGTATTACTACAGACTCAAAGAGAACAGGATATTGTTCTGAAATCCGAACTGGGATGCAATCTTTTGTGGTTTGAGTCTGCAATCTTGTTTGTTTGGTTGTTTTGTATGTATTTGATGGTCAAAGGTATGATGACATTAAAGGAGAAATTGGCTGATGTTGGGGAGGTTAGGAAGGGTTAATATAAAATAATTGCATGTTAAAAATTAAGTTGTTTGCTACTTATAGAGTTCTCAGCATCACAAATATGGATCTGATAAATGGTTATCCTCCCCCAATTAAGTGGGGAAATATACAGAAGTCTTTAAGTTTTCTTAAAACAAATGAAAGTTTTATTTCATTTCTCCATTGCCTAGGAACATCTGCGACAACCACAAACTCAGTAAAATAGGATTAACTCTGCTTTGATATGTATTTTAGAGGTAGATGTGCTGCTAACACTTAAGTGATTGGCACCAATTAATAAAGCCTAACAGTTGAGCAGGCAAAATAAGTATTTTTTTCTCCTCCATACATTTATTAAAGAATCCAGCAGAGAAGAATTAAAATAGTCAGTGGCAATAAAAAGCAAAATTGAACTTACTAAAATGTATTAGGCTTCATTATGTAAATTTATCAGGTGTTTTAATTTTTAAACATTGTCTGAGATACCACAATATGCCCCAGCCTTTAATCTGTGCCACTCATTTGAAGACAAGGGGTTAGAGGAGTTCCAGGTGGGAAGGTGGGATAACTTACAACAAGGATGGATATTTGAAGGGACCAATCACTGCCTTGATTTGATCTGGTGCAGTGGTGAGATTCAATTTTTTTTTACTATTGGTTCTGTGGGCATGGCTCAGGCATGGCTTGGTGGGTGTGGCTTGGTGGGCGTGTTGGGAAGGATACTGTAAAATCTCCATTCCCTCCGCACTCCAGGGGAAGGTTACTGCAAAATCCCCATTTCCTCCTGATCATCTGGGACTCAGGAGGCAGAGAATAGATGGGGGCAGGGCCAGTCAGAGGTGGTATTTACCGGTTCTCCAAACTACTCAAAATTTCTGCTTCTGGTTCTCCAGAACTGGTCGGAACCTGCTGGATACCACCTCTGATTTGGTGTCTTCCAAGTGATTCTAACATTTATTATTATTTTTTTCTTTTTCCATCTTTGAAACATTTCCATGTGGAGTTTATAATGAGATGATAGATTCTCAAAGTAGTTTAGAGTTTAAGCAATTTTAATTAGTATAATAATAATAATAATAATAATAATAATAATAATAATAATAATAATAATAATAATAATAATAATAATTTAAAATATGTAAATATGTAGCAGATAGCAGAAATGTGGAGACCTTAAACTATTTATTCTGACTTCTGTTTTTTGGGTGTGTGTGTGTGTGACAAAGGCACAGTTGTTCTGGCTGCTGACATCTCTGTTGCATAATCTGATGTGTCTGAGAGTGATAAGCCTCCCATAATAATCTGGGTTATACTCCATCAATTAGAAAGTTAAAATGAAAAAAAAAGTACTAGTGCCACCACTAGGGCTTGGCATCCAGGAATGTAATTAGAGGTATCATCCCCTCCCTCTACGAGGAAAAATAAGGTGGCATTCAAATTATTTTTCTTTGTTTCTGTGTTTGCAACCATTAAATTCCCCGATCATTAGAGAGTAAAATAGGATCTGGATGATTAGACTCCAATTTTAATGTAATTTTTGTGTGTTTCATAAAGCTATATACTCAAGAGACGAAAAGCTTAACTTTATTAGCGAACATCGAATGTAAAGGTTAAACTTGATGTAGTTCTTATTGAATTACTTTCCTATTCCTCTATAGATTAGCATATCCTTGAAACAGATTCTCTTTTTGATTCAAGTGTTACCTGAAATTCTCTTTTTTTCCCCAGGAAACTGAGCTTTAATCAGAGGCTGGAAATAGTTAACAGACTTTTCTATCACCCCTCCTCTCCCAGCCTTGACACAATTTCTTCTTCCTTGCAGTCTCCCAACGAAACAACTTGACAGGAGTTCACAACATTTGTGGATGTGTGGATGCCCATGCCCACCCAAGATAAAAGGTACTCAGAATATCTGCAGTGTATCTGATATGCAGTGAAGTCCTCTCAGCACAGGGTGACTTCACAATATAGGCTTTTAAGAACTTTCCCAGAATATAGTTAGTGGTAAAAGCTCTGAGTTGGAATGGAATCTGAGTGGGTGAATGCTTTACATGACTTTATAGGCCTTCTCCCATCTCTAGTCATTATAAGAATGACTAGAATTCTTATGGTAAGTGCTAAGAGTACTGGTGTTTTGACCCTTTTCACTTTTCCTCTTGTTTTCCTTTCCTTTCTTTCTTTTTCCTGTACTGATAATCTTCAACTTACAATCATTCATTTAGTGACCATTTGAAGTTACAACAACACTGAAAAAGTGACTTATGATGATTTTTCACCCTTATGACCATTGCAGCATCCACATAGTCATGTTCATATTTAGGACCGTTGCAGAGTCCCGGGGTCATGGGATCACCTTTTGCAACCTTCTTGAGAAGCAAAGTCAACGAGGAAGCCAGATTCATTTAACAACCACGCTATTAACTTAACAGCAACAGTGATTCACTTAACAACAGTGGCAAGAAAAGTTATAAAATAGGAGCAAAATTCACTTATCAACTGTTTTGCTTAGCAACAGAAATTTTGGGCTCAATTGTTGTAAAACAAGGACTACCTCTAATGCTTTGAACTGCAATCTTAAGGGCTATTTTTAATCCTCTGTTAATATATATCCACTTTTATTCATAAAAATCAAGAAGTAAACTAGAAATGAAAATCAATTAAGCAAAGTTATATTATTTCAATTTTTGAAGCAAAAGGTGATCAGGGGATAGAAGAAGCAGAGTTGTTTGGAATTCTTCCAAAGTTTCTCTTGACAACATAGTTTGTGCTGCCTCTAGGCAAAGTCTTCCTGGTATCTCAATGACAGTGAAGTACACCTCTTCTGAATCTACACCAGAGCAACATCCATCTGTCCACCATATTTTTATGAATTATTATTGAAAGGATGATGTTCCAATATCCTTTCAATTTATATAAACCGGTTGGAGTTGGAGGTAGTTGTAGTTCAAAAACATTTGAAGCCCACGGATACCCATCCCTGAGGTATAGCAAACTTCTTCCTCTTCCCTTGAAGTTTATTCTGTAATATCTACATTTCATTTTGGATTGACTCATATTGTTGAAATTGGGATTTAGAGCAGCTACCACTGGGCAGAATGAGGCTCTAAAACTAGCCACAAAGCAATAAAGATGATCTGCCAATGGACTGAAAAACCATCACTGCCTTGCTTAAGGACAATATAAACACAATCCATAACCAAACAGAAGCTATGGATTTCCTTTGATTATTTACACTAGTTTTAATGTTTAAAGGTTCTCAATAAAGTATTATTTGTGGTGCAGGAGGATTAGCGAGATAAACGTTTCAACCCATCCCACATATTTGATATAGGATTTCTTTTTTAAAACTTGAATTAAAATGCTTTGTTTCTTTAGTACTCTGCATAAGCAGGTTACAATTACTCAGAGGGGTAGAAAACAGTGTTTCCCTTCTATTTTTATTCCATCATTATTCAATGGAGTATTCTACAATTCAGATCTCAAAATTTGTGAATACTCTGGGGTTTGGATCCTAAATGAACCTTGGCAGATTCCGTGGTTTCAGGTGATTTATAAACCTGCAACTTGTACTACAAAATAAGAAAAAACAATTGACTTCCGGTGGCGCCGCTGGCCTTGGAGGACGCTCCCTCGGGAATGACAGCCCGTGTTTGAGTAACAAGCAGCTAGGATAGCATAAATCAGCTATCAAACAGTTTGAAAACCTCCCCCTTGGGAAAAGGGGGGGAGGTGAGCCGTCTGGCAGAGGGTAGAAGCGCCCAGCGGCCCCAGAAGCAATTCTGTGGTGTGAAGGGTGTGAACTCCCCAGGAAGCCCAACAATCTCCTCATCACGGGATGCTCCTGCCTTTGCAGGAACAAAAGGCAGCGTCCACACCTGCAGTTTCAAAGTTTATTTTACATCTGAATAAGAAGCAGGCAGAGCAAACCAGGAGGTCAACAAATCGCAAGTACAAGCCTTAACTCCGTAGATTATATCTCTTTCTGTAAACTTAAAGGAAACTTCTTTAAAAAAAAACATGGCGTCGAAATAACAAAGGCTGTGTTGAAAACGAAAGTGAAGCGGAAAGCTGATTAGCATTGTTAAGTGCCTGTTAGTGCTGCTGGAAGGCTTCAAAGAATAGGCCAACTTTTTTGGACTGAACAAATTGCTTGTTTAAAAGCTTGATTTGAATATTTTGAAATGGCTTCTAAGCTTGCAAAAGTCAATGCTTCAAAGAGTGCAGGCAGTTCACCAGTGCAACCCTCAAAGTTGCAAACTTTATTACCTCCGGTGGAAACACAATCACAAACTAACTGGGGAATTAAAGGCCGAATGCGCCTGGCAAATTGACAAAATTTATCGCGTTAATTCATGGATTGCCAGACAAAGACAACTGCCAAGAGATATCGTAATCTATTTTGTCACCAGGAAAATTAGGAATGAAATATTGCAAGCAACCTATAAAAACTGCAAGTGGCAGGTCAAGATGTAATAGTACTGAAGGAAACCCCTCCCCCAAAATGTTGAGATCTAGAAAGGATTATGCATTTCTAGTGGATGAACTTAGAAAACGCCAGATTCAATACAGATGGGAGACCCCAGCCGGACTGGTGGTGAACTACCTGGGAGAAAGACATCGCCTTAACTCTGTCTGGAAGGCAAAAGATTTCTATAGCATAGTACTAAAGGCAGGATGCCCCTCATCTCCAGGTCCCAAAGAAAGAAAAGAGACAGAGGATCCCAGGCAGCAAGATAATCAGGCACAAATTGGGGTTGTGAGTTTGCTGCAGGAAACAGAAGAAATTATGGAACAGAGACAAACCCGTGCGGCTACTAAATGTAAAGAACAAGAATTAAAGTCTCAACAAGGCCAGATGACAATTCAAGATAATATAAACATGAGCTCAGAAGCAGTGGGAAGAGCTAGACCGAAGGTGAAATCCCAGAAAGATTTCCAGGCAGCTCTCAAAAAGCTTCAGTGTGCTAAAGATGACAATTAAATTTCTAACATGGAATGTCAATGGCTTAAACTCACCACAAAAAAGGAAAAAAAAATATTTTACTACTTATAACGATTTAAAAATGATGTAATTTGCTTACAAGAAACACACATTAGAACACAGGATCAGAAATACTTGATGAACGCAAAACTGGGATTGCATTTTGTAGCATCTGCTCCAGAGAAGAAAAACGGCATAGTCATATATCTAAGAAATGACTTAAAGGCTGAATTAATTGAAGCAGATCCTCAAGGTAGATATATTGCAATTGAACTACTAATAGAAGGAAAGAAAATACTCTTAACAGGAATATATGCTCCCAATCAACAACAAGAAAATTTTTATAAATTGCTTCACACCAAACTAACACAAGGGTGTTACAGATCCTGCGTTCTACTGGGCGATTGGAATGGAGTACTGGATCCTGTCCAAGACAGGAAGAGGCTTTTGCAAAATACCCAAACACGAACAAGATTACCTAAATCCTTTTTTGATATGATGGATGACTTTGAATTGAGGGACATCTGGAGAGAACGGAATGTTAAAGAACGGGATTTCACTTTTTTTTCTGATAGGCACGAATCCCTTTCCAGAATTGATTTCATACTAATTACAAATGATTTTTTTTCCAGGGTAAAGAAGACTAAGATATGTCTGAGAATTTTAACAGATCACCACCCGGTCTGGATGGAACTTGAATATGGAGACCAACCCAGGAGATCTTGGAGATTAAATGAAAATCTATTTAGACATGAGAAAAATGTTACGGAATGTAAAAAACTATTGAAATAATATTTTGCTTTTAATATGCATAAGGGAATATCTATGGAAATGGTTTGGGATGCAAGTAAAGCATACATGAGAGGTGTTTTAATAAATCTGAATAATGTTCATAGGCGCAAACAAAGGGAGAAACAAAGCGAACTAGAGGAAGAGATAAAAAAAGAGCAGGAGTTAATGTCTAAACCAGATGATAAGAAGACAAAAGAGATAATTACTTTATTGCGAGGGCAGTTTAATATGTTAATGTCGGACCAGATAGCCATTAATTTTCTATATTCTAAACATAACACTTTTTGTAATGCCAATAAACCAGGTCGATGGTTAGCATATATGTTAAGGAAAAAACAAAGATTCCATAATATAGAGAAAGTAGAATATAAAGGGAAAGAAGTTTTTCAACAGGATCTGATTTAAAAGACTTTTTTAGAATTTTACACCAGATTGTATGCTGGTGACAAAACACAAGAGTCAGACATAGACTGATATTTGGAGAAAGAGAAAATTCCTATACTTACAGGTGAGCAAAGGGGAAGATTGAATCAACTTGTAACTATAGAGGAAATCTTCCTGGCAATTAAGCAGTTAAAAATCGGTAAAGCGATTTTTAAAGCACAGATGGTTTGACAGCAGTTTATTATAAAAAGTTACAACTAGAAATGATGGAACCTCTTAGGGAACTATTTAATAAAATTCAAATGGAAGGCAGGGTCCCTCCATCTTGGAAAACAACTTTTATTTCATTGATTCCAAAAGAAGAACAGGATCCTACCCAGCCAAAAAACTATAGGCCTATTTCATTACTTAATACAGACTACAAAATCTTTGCTAAAATATTGGTAAACAGGTTAATGCCAATTGCGCAACAAACGATTCATAATGATCAGTCTGGTTTTATACAGGGAAGGCAAATGAAAAGTAATGTAAGACAAATTATTAATATAATGGAATATTTGGGAAAGTATAATCAAGTTCGGGCAGTGCTTCTATTCTTAGATGCGGAGAAAGCATTCGACCAATTGGAAATTTTTAATAAAAATACTGCAAAAGATGCAGTTCGGAGAGCATTTTATGCAATCTATCAAAGCAAATATACCAGAAACAGACAGCATTATAGTTAATGGAGGCTTAACAGAATCTTTTAAAATTGAAAAAGGAACAAGACAGGGGTGTCCCTTGTCTCCATTATTGTTTATCTTAACCTTGGAATTGTTATTGAACAGAATACGTGGGTCTGACGAACTACAAGGAATTAAGATTAGGCACTATGAATATAGAGTAAGAGCATTTGTGGATGACTTGGTTGTAACTTTAACCCAACTGGGGGAATCAGTTATAGGTCTAATGAATATAATTAACCAATATGGTCAAGTATCTGGGTTCAAAGTAAACCTAGGGAAGACAAAGATGATAGCTAAAAATATGACCACGAACCAAAAAAAAAAAAAAAAAGAATTAGAAAGAGTAACAGGATGTTTGATAGTAAAAAAGGTTAAATATTTAGGAATTTATATTTCAACTTCAAATGGGAAATTATATAAATACAATTATGAACCATTATGGCATAAAATACAGATAGAAATGAATAATTGGAAAAAATTACAATTGTCTTTGCTGGGAAGGATAGCTGCAGTTAAAATGAATGTTTTGCCCAAGTTTCTATTTCTTTTTCAAATGATACCAATACTTAAAAAAGACGCAAATTTGGAAGAATGGCAGAAAGGCATTAACAACTTTGTTTGGGCAGGAAAGAAACCGAGAATAAAACTTAAAATAATGCAAGACATACGTGAAAGAGGAGGCTTAAAAATGCCCAGTTTAAAATTATACTATGAAGCAGCAGTTTTAACAACAAGTAGCGATTGGATTAACCTAACAGAGGATAGAATATTGAATATTGAGGGTTGTGATTTGGTATATGGCTGGCATGCTTATTTAATATATGACAAGAAGGCCGACAAGATCTTTAAAAGTCATATTTTAAGGAATGCCTTATTGCGTGTCTGGAAAAAATATCAATATAGGCTAAACAACAAGATACCTATGTGGGGGGTGCCCAGACATGCTATAGAGAACATAAGTATAGAACAAAAACAAGATGTAACTACATATGCAGAAGTTCTTAGTATGGATAGAGGTGTACTACAGTTAAAATCTTTGAATGCATTAAGAGACGAAAGGGTAATTCAAACCTGGTTTCAGTATGGTCAGTTACAGGCTAGATGGAAAAAAACCCAGAAAACTGGTATCATCCAAAATGAGGATAATTTGATAAAACAAATTAGGGACCAGGGTCAAATGCACATAAAAAGGTTGTATAATGTATTGATAGAAATAGACTCAGAAACAGAATTAATTAAAGATTGTATGATAAAATGGGCACAAAACTTTGAAGAACCAATAATGATGGAAACATGGGAAGAGATCTGGGTAGGAAATGTAAAATTTACACAAGCTCAGAACTTGAGAGAGAATTTCTACAAGATGCTGTACAGATGGCATTTAGATCCAAAAGGGCTAGCCTGTATGTATCCGAATCTACAATCTAAATGTTGGAGATGCGATTGTGTTATAGTGCCATGTATTACCATATTTGGTGGACTTGTAAAAAAGTTAAAGCATTTTGGATAAAAATATGGTGGGTTATTCAAAATATTTTGAAAAAGAGGATAAAGTTCACACCCCAGTTGTTTTTGTTAGGCATAGTTTAGATTGTACTGTCATAGAGACCAATCTGATCTTGAACCTAATGACGGCAGCAAGATTGTTGGTGGTGCAATACTGGAAGAAGGAAGAGTTGCCCACTATTCAAGAATGGACGTTAAAAGTAGTAAACTTAGCAGAGATGGCCAAAATTTCAGCGTATCTGAAGGATCACTCAGATGAGAAGTACAAACTGGATTGGAGAAGGTGGATTGACTATATTCAAAACAAATACCGGATTAAAAAAATTCAGTTAGCTTTTGAATGAAGGCATAAAGAATGTTACAATTTATTCAAAGGTAGTTTAATAAAGGGGGAGTTAAAGCACAAGAATAGTAACATGTTAAAATTAGTTAGCTTATGTTAGCGTATGGTTGTTAAATGTCTATACCCTGTATTTTGCTCTGGGAAGTCGGGGGGAGGGAGGGCGGGAACAGGGAAGGGTAAGGGGGGTGATAATTGTAAAATTTATTAACATTTTTAATAAAAAAAATAAGAAAGAAAACAACCTGGCCCAACCAGATGCTCTCCTGAAGTGCAACTCCAATACAGTCAGCAGCAGGGGTGGCTTCTGGCTAGCATTACTGCCGGTTTGCTCATGCACGAGCTTTGAATTGCATGCTCAGAATTCAAAAAAAGATGGGGACGTTGGTGACCGGGGAACCAGTTTGCCAGTTCTGCAACTCAGGCCAGCATGCCACTACTGGTTCAGTCGAACTGGGCTGAACTGGTAGGAACCCACCTCTGGTCAGCGGGGAGATCATTTGACACAGTGCTTCCAAATTGACCAGAAGGTGCAACTCTACCTTCATTTTATAAAACTGACACTACTGAAATAAAGGCAACCAAATATCCAAATCTAATTAGTTCTCTGTGTGAATTATACTATAGGTATAAGTCCAGGTTCCCAGTGATAGATTAGTCGCAACTATTACCGTACAGTCACCTGTTTATTAGCAATAGGCTTCCTCTCCGGAGTGAGGCTTCAGATTTAGGCTAACTTTGGTATGTATTTCTGCTTTATTTGGTGTGAAAGTACAGCCAGGAGGTGCAGGTGCAACTCACAATCTGTTGTCTAGGAGAAAGTGTTGATCATTCCTTTGCGATGGCTCCCACCACCTTCTTTTACTACTAGATATCATTTTTAAACATTCTTTCATTTAAGCATTAACTGCTTCTACATTCTGATGGTTTGAAGAGAATGCAGTTTCTTTGAAGATGCATGGGCATGTACACACAGAGACTAGCCTAACAGATAGTACACACAGATTTGCTTGCTTATTATTCCAAATCCATCTGAAGTTCAACAGTTTGGGTCCTAATAGTCTTGCCCTTTTACATTGCTTTTTCACTTTCTTGGTTTCCCCCTTTCATCTGAAACATAAGAGTCGAGCTTTCTCTTTCCCCCTTCATTCCTATGTATTTCTGTGAGTTCTCCTTTCCTAGTCACTGCAAATTCACTTTGCTTAATGTCTCTTTAGATCTTGTTTTCTAGACTGACACTTTGTCAATGCCTCCTTCTCTATGACCCTCAACTTTCCCTATGAAAGCAGCTGACCCAATTTCAGTCTGAAGGTCCTGAAGGTGAGTTTTTCTCCTTGATAGCTCAGCCAATCATTTGCAAATGGTACATTGCAGTATTACTTAACTATTATTTGTGTTCATTCACTCTAATCCTGCACAATGCCAGACATCATCAAACTGAGTAAGGGGATATGAATAGAATTTCTGCCTATCTTTGCTTCAATACAAGAAGGACAGAGAGTGGAGAAGTAAGGACAGTCCTACAAGGAAATTAGGGAGTAAAATGATTTTGGGAGGCCCTCTATTGATCCTTCACACATTCTGAAAGAAAACTTGAGACCTTGGCCCAGCGTAGTGGAACCTGACTTGAATAAGATGTTATTCATACAGTTCATATTAACAATTATACAGTACTTTATTATATGTGATGGTCAAGCTATTATTATGATAAATGTTAAAGAGTACAGAGTGCAAGACTCAACCTTTTGATCTCCACTCAGTACCTCAGTTCAATTTGATAAGGAACTGTGATCAACAGTCTATAATGTGTGTGTGTGTGTTTGCATTTATTTATTTATTAAATGTCACCCACAGATTATAATGTCCAGTCCACACTTTAGCATACTGATCAAAATAAAATGCCACACTTGTTAAGTATTATTCTGAAATCAAGGTATATTATGTCTACTCTACAGCATTCCTGTGATCTATTTAGACTGGATCAGATATAATTAATCTGGCAAAATGTTTCATTCCATGCTAAACCTTGATGATTGCTGCAGTTTTCAAGATGATGACAGATTAATTGCTAGAATTTTTCCAGGTATCATTGCCAAACCAGATGTCCTGTAGTGTCTTGTACCTTCCTTTCCAGTTTTTTTGTCCTTCTCCTTTATGTCAGATTCATTGGAACCATTTTCAATTATGCATTTAGAATCACCTACTAAGAACTCCCACTCATTTTGATCTTGTTTTCTCATTATTATCACTTGATAAGGAATTCTACATATCACTGTTCTGAATTAATTAAAATCTGTTTTTTTGAAGTCCAGCTTTTATTTGCTTTAACAACTCCAGCATACTTACTTTCCCCCAAAATTCCTGAATACCTTTCCCCCTTATGTTATCAGCTAAATCTTCCCCATTGGTTAAGAATAAGTGAAGGGTGACTGATACCTTTGTGCCATCTTCCACCCTCTAAAGGAGAAAATGATGAATAGCTAGTGAGGAATTGCTTGATATGACCAATTTCTGGCAGATGTTATGTCCCAAAAGACGGCAGGGTAGTTAAAATTGCTTATCATTGTTTAAAAAAGTGAAGAAATAAAAAAGACTCATATTTGACTTTCCTAAATTGCCTGTTGTAAACCTTGAGATGAAATATTTTCAGAATAATTGAATATTTTTAGAAGTTTTCATATTTGATGTCAGTTAAAATTACAGTATTTGAAAGACTGTTCTTTTCAACAGCAGTTATTGACATGCGGTTTTGCCTGTTAAGTCATGGTGCCTCTCTTCCTTAAATATTTTATCCTAATTTCCCTCTCCCAACGTACCCTTCTAAATCACCATGAAATCTGTTTTGTTCTGCATAGACATCTATTGTTTTCAAAGAATGTGGAAGTAAATCTATTTTTGAAGCATGTTGCCAGGGTCTGCTAACCTAGTGACATATTTTAGTTCTAGAAATGGCCACAAAATTAAGCATTCCAATGACCCTCCATTTAAAAAACCCTTCAGGGAATATTTACAGGGTGATTTCCTCTATTCTGTTGCTGCTTTACATTTTCCATCTCAGGAATTAATTCTATTCAATGTTTCTTCCCTTTGAGAATCTCTGTGGATCCTGTTAATAAGTGTTAATAGGAAAGGATAGCATGTACGTACCTTGCCAAATACTGAAATATGGTTATACTTGATCACAGAGTGAAATATTTTTGCACTGATTAGCTCTGTCAACTGTACAGTTTGGTGCTGAATATTGCCTTTTAGTTCATATAATTTTGGTCTAGTTCCTTAATGGTATAATTCATATTGGAAGGGGGGGATATTCTCCCCAAAGGAAGGATATACAATGGAGATCATGTGGGTTTGGAAGGAGACCCAATAACCAAATGAAATCACCAGCCTGCTCTTCTCTTCTTGTTGTTCTCAATCAATTGTTTGTTTAAAAAAATAAGGGGGGGGGGAGAAACAAGCAAGCAAAAGGAAAAAAAATACAAAAATATAATATCTGCAGGTGAATGCAAACATTGCCAAGATTGTACAATTAGGGCTCAGTATATTGTTGATGAAAAATTAACCATAAAAACAAATTATTTATTAGTATATTAAATGCAACTATTAGCACTAGAGAGTAAAAAGGACAACAGCACATTCACTTCTTTTCTGTTGAGTATTTTTCATCCCCCAGGAAACCAGCTATCTATTATAGACTAAAGAGATCATTGATTAAGTTTAGCTGAGATGGATAGGATGTACTTTATAAATGACTGACAAATTATGTAAGTTGACCTTTGGCTGTAATTTTAAAACTTAGTATTAAACTTAGCTGCACTTTCAATCAATGGAAATACAAAATTAACATGAAGGCAAGTAATAGGAAGGCTGAAAGACACTTTAATGCCATTTACTTCATTGTGGCATGATAAACCTACCATTCTACCATACATAGATGAATATGGCAATCAATGTGCAGTCAATTCTGCCACAGTGAAAACTTCTACTTAATACATAGTACTAAGTATGACTTATTAAGCATCCTTACAGCCTTATATCATATTAACTCACATGTGTGCAAGTCAACATCTATAGTAAATTAATTTTATCCAATGAGCCCTGAGAATATTTAACTTCAGATAGCAAAATTTTATATACTACTCACTGTACTATAAATAAAATTACGAACAAAAATAAAACCACAAGAAACGTTTTAGACAGCAAGAAGCAATCTGGTGTGCAGCTGGTTTTAAAGTATGGTTTAAAATCCCATTATTGATTAGCTGGTAGCTTTGTTTAGTGGAAGGAACTAGAGAGAAACATCAAGATTGCTACTCCAAAGCTCAGTGTGGCACTGAGCCCTCCAAAAATTGTATATTGCTGATTAAATGGACTAACAGTATAAATCAGCTTCCTGGTTTTTTTTGTGTGTTCCTATAGCAAAAGTTTTCTTGAAAAAACAATGGAAGGAAATAGTTTTCAGGGGGGGGGGAGGATGAAAAAAGAAGTGACAAGAGATGTAAAATAACATAAAGCAGAGAAATTCAAGTTTCCAAATACCCCTTGCTTTTAAAAGAATAATTACTCAGAATGAAGGCTTCATTTCTTGTGGCCATTTATATCAAACAGCTGAAAAGGCCATGAAAGTTCCTGCCTTTTATTTCGCCATCATTCATCCTCTTAGAATCAACAGCATTCTTGAGGGGCAGGTTGTAATAACCCTGTCACTAGCCTGTTGAGAACAGGAGCTACAGTAAGAAAATGCCTGTGTCAGATCATCACCACTATACTCTATAAAACAATGGAAGGAGAAATGCAGCAAGAAGGAAAATAGAAAAAAAAGAGTGCCCAGTATTATCTACGATGACAGAATGTTCTTTCTTTGAAAAGGTCATTGGAACTGTGGCAAGTCAGCAGTCAGCCATGTTTCGGTGGTGACCAGTCTTGGATCACTGTAGTTGTGTTTACAGGAGTTATTGGGAGGTGGGAAAATGATTCCCCCTCCCCCCCAAAATCTGTTTCCTTTTGATCTGTACTTTGCTTGATGATAAGATATTATTAGCTTAGTTCCCATAGAAGAAAAGGTGTGGATATATTCTATGGCATCAAGGAGAATGTCTTAGAAACTTCCAGGAGGATATGTCAAAATCAAAGAGGATTCTGGGGAGAAGAAGCTACAGTAAGTACAGGTAGTCCTTGACTTACAACAGTTCACTTAGTGACCACTTAAAGTTACAATGGCACTGAAAAAAGTGACTTATGACTGTTTTCACAGTTACAATTTTTGCACCATCCCCATGATCATGTAATCAAAATTCAGATGCTTGGCAATTGGTTCATACTTATGACCATTGCCGTGGTCATGTAGCCCTTTAACTATCAACCAGAACCTCCATTACAGGCAGTCCTTTTGCATCCTTCTGACAAGCAAAGTCAATGGAGAAGCCAGATTCACTTAAAAACAGGATTACTAACTTACCAACTGCAGTGTGTCAAGTAACACCCCTAATGAAAGAAGACTCCGAGGCTTGAGTTTCTTCAAAGTTCCATTTCAATAGAGATGTCATATTGGCAACTCTGGGAAAACCCGAATCTGAAAGTTCAAGTCCCTGCCCAGCACCCACATGTCGATCACATGATCCAGTCAGGCACCATCTAAAACTGGAGATGCCTCCCAATCACACCATCGCAGCTGCAGGGCAAGATGTCCTTGACTCTCTGAGAAAGGAATGTTATTTTGACTATATATATCACCCACACTCTGTATAATCTCCCCTCCCATTTTCCCGTAGAAAATGTGGGAAGTTTGAAGTCCCAAAGGTAAAAGATGGTCTGACACAGTGATTCACTTAACAACCCTGGCAGGAAAGGTCATAAAATGGGACAAAACTTACTTAACAAATGTCTCACTTAACAACAGAAAGTTTTGGCTCACTGGTGATTGTAAGTTGAGGACTACCTGTAATGGAAGTTCTGGCTGATAGTTAAAGGGCTACACGGTTACAATGGATTAGACAGTTCTAGGGGCTATTGAAAAAAGATTGTGGAATATTGGTTTCCATTCAGAGTAAGTTTGGCTTGAAATCCTAAAAATGGATTAAGCAGTTGACATTAATTAGGATGTATGAGATGCTGGGTGAAGCTGGGACAGGTTTTATCAAAGCATTTAATAGATCCAGCTCTTTTGAGAACTGCTTGAGGAACTTAAGAAAGATGGAGAAGCTTTGTTCCAAGTTATAATGAATAGAGATGCATATAATGTCAGATTAAGTTCCATCCTCTGAGGGAATATGAGGATACTGAAAGGGGGATTTTTGTGTGTGCATGAATTTGAAATAATTGCTTGAACATGTAAGTAGCCAGAAGACCAGTGGATGGCAAGAATAGCTTTTGTGCACACTGAAACAGTTTTGAGAAAACATAGAAACCCTCCTGCTAAAAATGTAGAAGATTATGGTACAGTAAATATATGATTCTGAAGTCGTATAATTGTTTACACATGAATTCAGAATCTACACTGATGATTCAGAGCAAAGAACTAGGGAGTTTTAAAGCTAGGCTGTAGACATATATTCCTTGAACAATTTTTGCAAGTCCCTATGTAAAATGCGCTTCACCATCCCAGTGTTTTTTTTGAGGAAAGTAAATAAGTTCTATTCAGTGACATTTGGCCCAATTCTTAGAGAAAAACTAGAAAGTCACTATGGATACTATGGAAGAATTGCCATGTGAACCAGTTAACAGTCCTGATATATTATTTCTGACAGTCCTATAGGAGAAGGCAAGCAGATGGAAGAAGTAGCTACAGTAAACACCAGAGCAGAAATTCAATTCCTGGTGACAGAGGTCAACCATATATTCAAAGTGACTTACAACAATATGCCAATACACTGTAGGCAATAGGCCATTTATGAAGACGTATAATTATGCATATAAACCTTAATCAAGTGTCCAAGGAAGCCTGGAGATCTTTCATACATGAATGATTGCAATGAACAAACTTGCCAAGGTCAGGTGAATTTTTTTTATCTTTGAGAAATCCTGGAGAAATAACAGGTAGGTGGAAGAGAGCACATGTTGCCATTGTCTTCAGAAAAGGTAAAAAAAAGATTCTAGGAAACTGACTATACATTCTTCTGAGAAGATACTAGAACAGTGATGGCTAATCTTTTTGTTGTTGGGTGCCAAAAATGCAAGTGAGTGCACACGATAACACACGTGCATGCCAGCACCCATAATGCAAAGTGCGCCTCCACATGCGCATGCGTGAACACACACTTTCCCCCCACGTGCGCCACACTTCTCGCCTCCAAGCTGAGCTTGGTATTTTCTCTGGGAAGCTTTTTTTTGCCCTCCCCAGGCTCCAGGAAAGCCTCCGGAGGCTGGGGAGGGTGAAAATGGCCCCTCCCGTCCCTCCTGAAGGCCAAAAATCAGCTGGCCAGTGTGTGCATACAGGCTGGAGCTGACGGCTCGCGTGCCAGCAGATATGGCTCTGCGTGCCACCTGTGGCAAGTGTGCCATAGGTTTGCCATCATGGTATAGAATATATAATAAAACAATCTCTAAGCAGTTTGAAAACAATAAGATCATTACTGCAAGTTATCATAGGTTATCAAGAACAAGTTTTGCCAGACACCTTTTTTTGTTAGGCCTAGGCCCAAAGACAGCAGTGAAATCCAATCAAATACAGTTTTTTATTTGCTTACACTTAATAGACAAAAACGTGCCAAAATCTTCAAATCTAATAGATTTACTCTGGGAATTTGTTTCCAGTTCAGGATTGTGCGGTCTGTTGTTTTATACCCCTCCCTGACAAGCCACAGTGCTACAGCTGATATTCCCCCCTTCTTCAGCTATGCATTCCACTTCATTTTTTAATTGGCTCCTTTCTTTAATTAAGGGTCTACGAGAGAAATAATATATATTTATTTCGGTGAGTATATCACAAACTAATTCTGAAGAATAAATTAACAATGGCATGTTAATTCAGTGGACACATATCTGATTCAAAAAAATAGTGTTCAGAAGGTACTCATCAATGTTTCACTAAAAAAAAATTGACTGATGTATCAAATCAAGTACCACAAGAATCAGTCCTAAATCCAGAAGCCTTCAATAATTTTGTGGCCAACATTATTGACAAAGTATAAGGAATGAAATGATATAACATTTGGATGGGGTAGCTAATACCTCAGAAGATAGAAATAAAGGTCAGAATTGCCCTCCTACATTAGGAGCCATGGTTAGAATGCAGTATTGCAGGCTAACTCTGTCCACAGGCCAGGACTTCGATCCTGGTCAGCTCAAGGTTGACTCAGCCTTTTGTCCTTCCGAGGTTGGTGAAATAGGATCAAGATTGTTGGGGGCAGTATCCTGACTCTGTAAACTATTCAGAGAGTGCTGTAAAGTACCATGGAGCAGTGTATACATCTAAGCGCTATTGCTATTTAAAAAATATTATTCTAAACATAATAGAATGAAGTTTTTTGGAGACAAATTTTTATTTTAGAAAATATAAATCAAATAGAATGGAGGCTAACTGACTTGGTAACAGCATTTCTGAAATGCTGGTAAACAGCATTTATTACAAAACCATATGAAGAGAGATTGAAGGAAAACTGAGCAGGAAAAAAACACTCTTCAAGGACCAGAAAGGCTATTGTACAGAAGTAAGTCAAGTTCTCCACTAATCCAGAGTATACTGTAGAATATGGAATAATAGATTCTATGATACCAGCTGAATGTTAGAAAAAAAAAACCTAATAGAAGAATTCAGTACTGGAACCACTGGTCTCTCTCACTGGATGTGTCCATGCAAAGGCTAGATGATTATTTGTCCAGGATGTTTTAGTCTGGATATGGTCCAAGCAGAGGGTTCAATACTATCAAGGGTCTTCCTATTCTATTAGTCTATGACCATCAGGCAGCAATCAAATGCACCTTTGTAGTTATTCCCCCTCTCTCTGCAAACCTAAGCATGATAAGCACATGCCTTTTACATATAGCACTGCCCCAAATTTCTAACTTTCTGAAACATTACATAACAGAAACAGTATGATAGGCATGGGCTATTTAATAAATTCTGTAACCCAAATAGTGTGGTTGGCATATCTCTTTAAAATCTGGAAGTATGATGCTCAGAAAAATAATTATCTATTAAAAGCTGAACATGTTAGTTTTCTACAAAGCTATAAATTATGAATATGGGAAGGACTGACAGCTTAAAGGTTTTTAAATTAAAAGTTATACGGCATTATAAAGATGTCATAATTGAGATTCTATTCATTTCCAGGTAGAGGTGCAGAGTTCTAAATAAATTTGGATATCCTTGAAAGTTATAGAATGCCTTCAGGAAACTCAAGAAATACTCAATTAATTTAGATATGCATACCAAGAACCGAAGGTATGGAGTTCAAAGTACAGGAATATTTATCTTAATGTCAGCCTTATTTTTGTATAACTCTATTACCAACACTGATTTTTTTTCAAAAACACAAATACATTATTTACATTTTCATATATTTTATAGGATACAAATTTGATTGTCATAAATTCCTCTAAAGTATGCTAGGAACTGTTGAATATTTTCTGTAAAGTATGTCTCCTATGCTCTTCTTTGGATCAACTGGACTAAGGCAAATAAAAAAGGTCAAATAGGACTAGGAAAGAAATTTGATACAAATGTCCATATAACTTACCCTGTTTTCACTTTCTGAACCTATATGAAAACCAGAATCCAGGCTGCAGTAGATAGGCACACTTTTCTGAATGTTGCAGTGCTGCAGCTCAATACTGGGGAAAAAAAAGTATGAACAACAATATGCTATGGATAAATATGCCAAAATGAATATACAATATTAGGAGAAAATATATACAAACATGTTAGAATAAACTATATGTATATCTGTATGCAAAATCTTTATAAAATTGATTTAGAACTTTTTCATTTTAAATCACAAACTGGTATAGCATCAACTGCAGATTGGAAAAATAAGAAATTGAGCAACATTAAATCAGGTTTGCCTATCCTTTAGGTATAAGGTTTAAGGTAAGTGCCATCAATAGATTCCACATCTCAGGGTTTTTAAAAAATCTTGGCTGATCTAGGGTCTATTTGCTTCTCTGCCTAGAATTCAAGAGATCTTTGGAGATATACAAATATAAGAAATGTATGTTATGATTGTGTTTTTAAAAACTGCCCCTAGTTGAAGCATCTCCTATGTTTGTTGTCATAGAAGTTCTCAGATCCTCTCAATAAGATTTTTGAAGAAGAATTATTTATTGCATGGGCGATAGTAAAGCTTATAAACATACACTTTCCCTTTTCCAGCTGAGAAAATTTCTACTTGAGTTCCTCTGAGCCTTGAAGGCAGACCTTTCTGTGGGACCTGGCCACAGAAGCAACAGGAAATTGCTGGGATGGAAGGAGAAAAATAGGAAGATAGTAACAGCAGTGATGTTTCTCTGATTGGAAGAAATACTATTTTTCTGAGATGGTCCTTGGAGCAATATATTATGAGATGGTAACTCTCCTGCAGACAGGCAACCACAAGCTGTCACACCAAGGACTTTCTTACAATGATAAATATGCAATCAGTGGCCCAGATGGCAAATTGATGCAAGGCGAGTTGTATGCCTCAGGCACAGTGAAGTGGTTCCTTGGAAGCGGATTACAGTAGCAGGTAGAAACTTGCTCTGCTTCATTATATGCCTCAGTCAACTTATTATGTTTAATGATGAGGCTAGTTCTCTGTGGAAGTCAGAAATATTACTTCTACCCATGCAGTTATCCAGCCCAGAGAAAATATTATCTAGTTGTTGCTGGGATTAATGCCTCAATCCCATATTACAGATTACATCAACACTCTGTTCATATTTCTACTAAGTGCAATTATAGAAGTTGCATCTGCCTAACTCATTTACTTGCCTGTGATGAGTCTGCCTGCTTGGTAGTCAGCAATGGTTCCCACAGTTCACATTAGCATCACTGCATGCTTAATTTCATGGCATGTTCTTACTAGACAGCACACATGTAATTTTTTTTTTGCTCAGCTGACCCATACTGTTGAATAGATAAATTCAACAGTATAGGTCAGCCTTATGCTTAAAAGACAAGAACCTCAGCTGGAAATAAGCATATTTAATAAGATGCTGATGGTATTATTTATTTCTAATTTCACTGAATTCCTCAAGGAAAGTATGGGGAAAGCCCCATACTGCTCTTCGAATCATACTTGGAATTTTGCTCAATGGATGGGTTTTCTGGACAATAGCATACCTGAATATGACCATGAGGTGAGACCTAATGCAAAATTATGCAGATAAGCGCACATACAATCTCATGTCACGTTCACTGAGTTCTGAGGAACAAAGTAAATAATTCACCAAGTAAATTCTGTGATGTATAAGCCCTTCTTCCACAAGCATTTCCCTCATAATCATATGGCTCCCTTCAGATCTACGCAAAGCACTGCAGAAAAAAATACATTGCAATTCCCATACCAATACTTTATTCAGTAACAAATCATTTCGATCCAGACACTTTTTGAGACCCCCAAGTGTCCTTTTCAGTGTTCTGGTCCATTAAGGGATTTGTTCACTGCATATAAAAGAAGCTTAATTCATTTTCTATCCTCTTCTGATATTCCTCTAAGGTGAACACGTTCAATTTGCGCAAATCTTCTGATGGCTCTAATTGACTTGACACTATCTTCTCTCCCCTTGGAAATGTCACCTAGGCTTTTGAAGTGCAATTCTGGACAATCAAGATCAATAAAAAGTTGCTTTGGCTAAGCATGTTAGCAATTGGTTGACATTTGCCTTTTATTTCAGGTTTCTGAAGTTGTGTGTCTAATAGTTATTATTTTATAACTTATTCTGGAATAAGAAGTGTGGTTGTAGCAGTTCAAATAGATCCTGCTTAATGGCTCTGGGAAAGTAGACAAATGTAGGTACCTCCTATTTTGATTTGTAGGTGAGAGGACAGAATGTTTTCACTAATTCAACCAGAATTCAATAAATACATCAGATGTAGTCATAGTTTATTGGCCCCAGAAATGTGAGTGCATATGATTTGATGGAGTCTAGCCCACTCAGGGCAGATGACCAACTCTGAGAAATTGTGAGAATTCAGAGGTGGTATTCTACTGGTTTGTACTGGATTGTCTGAACCAGTAGTGCGCACACCAATCAGGTGTGCGCACTCACATTTGCAAACCAGTAGGGAAGGTAAGTGTATAGCACCCCTGTGAGAATTGGACTGCTTTCTCCTTTTTCCTTTTTTGCATTTTAACCTGGAATATACTTGAGAATAGGACTTAACTGGATGGGAGGTCTTCTATCATTTTCCCAAGAAAAAAACATTTTTTTAAAAAAAAATCTTGGAAGATAGAAGTTCCACTTTGAGGACATTTCAGCAATGATAATAGGAAATTTTCATACAGTAAACAGGCTGTGTTACATGAGTCCTTTGTGTTACCTACTAGATTTCCTCCCCAAATGTTGCTGTTAAATTTCAATTTTTGTGTGTATAAGGGAAAAATAATTCAACAACAATGAAGGGATTATTTCAGCTATAATTCGGTTTATTTACACTTCAATATAACTTAATTTAGAAAAAATTGAATTCCTGACCCAGTAGTGACCACATTTTTGTCCTGCCCTCTACCACATTTAGGAGAGCCAGAATAATGTTAGTCTTCCAAATGTTGAACTAAAATTCCCTCTAGCCCCTCCAATGTTGCCAACAGCAAAGGATGATGAGAACCATACTTCAGGCAACATCTGGTGGGCCAGAAGTAGACTGTCAGTGTTGATTCTAACCAACACTAAACTATAAACTATGCTAGTACATCATTCACCGTGTCTCAGGGATGAGATGCAGAAAGAGACAAAATAAAGTATACCACTTAGATCACCTTAGAAGAAAAGCATGATAATAATAAAACCAAATTAATTTAAAAAATAAACATTCATAAGAAGCAAGGGGACAATTCTAAAACAGTGCAGGAAGATTTTAATAGATTTTTTTCAGAAGAAATTTATGGGAACATGCAGTAGTGGGAAATATTTTAACTGAGGGACCAAGATCAAGAACACATGAAGTGTTAGTACCACTATATATTGCTTTGGTAAGACCAAACTTGGAATACTGCATCTAGTTTTGGTCATCATGATAATAAAATATGTTGTGATTCTAGAAAAAGTGCAGAAAAGAGCAACATAGTTGATTAGGGAACTGAAGGCTAAAACATACTGTATGATAAACAGTTGCAAAAACTGGGTATGTCTAGTCTAACAAAGAGGAGGACTAGGGTTGACATGATAGCAGTCTTCCAATATTTCTGAGGCTGTCAACAAAGAAAAGGGACAATTTATTCTCTAAAGCACTTGAGGCCAAGATAAGAGGTTACAGATGGAAAATTATCAAAGAGAGAACCAACCTAAAAGTAAGGAAAAATTTCCTGACACAGAACAATTAAACAGTGAAAGTTGCCTTCAAAAATTACAACACTGGAAGTTTTTTTAAAGAAAAAGATTGGACAACAATTTGTTTGGAATGGTAAATGGTTTCCTGCTTGAGTAGGAAGATGGACTAGAAGACCTCCAAGGTTCCTTCCAACTCTGTTATTCTGTGGCATCTTTCAGGTTTTTTACAATCATCACTATATCCAGCCTTTGGTATTTTTTACATACATAAATAGGTACATAATTGTGTGTGTGTGAGTGTGTGTGTGTGTGTGTGATTGTTGTTTTTATACAATTCTTTGCTGTATGCTACCCAGAGTCACTTCATGTGAGATGGGCAGGTATATAAAATTTATAAATAAACACCCTGTATTTCTTTTAGAATACTCTGCATTTCAAACTGGAGTACTGATTTGAATGTGAAAAGAGATTAATTCATTCCTTCTCTTAAGTAGAATTCTTAAATGAAGGAATAATGTCTTCAATATTGAGACAAATCAACTTTATCATACAGCCCTGATAAATGGAGACCATTAATAATTTCTGTGCAGAACCTGAGAAATCATTCCCTTTGTAAATTGCTTAGTTTTGGGTCCAAATCATGATTGTTCTGGTTGAAACTATGGCATATAACATCCCTTATCAATGATTTTGTTCAACATGTAGGAATAAACAGCGCCTAAATGTTGAGACTCTAGAAAGAGTGTAGAGAGGAGCAATAATGATGATTAGGGGACTGGAGGCTAAAACATATAAAGAACAATTGCTGGAATTGGGTATGTCTAGTTTAATGAAAATAAGGACTAGGGGTGACATAATAGCAGTGTTCTGATAGAGGGAGTCAAACTATTCTTCAAAGAACCTTGGGGGGGGGCAGGACAAAAAGCAATGGATGGAAACTAATCAAGGAGAGAAGCAACCTAGAACTAACAGGAAATTTCCTGACAGTTAGAACAATTAATCAGTGGAACGACTTGCCTCCAGAAATTGTGAATGTGCCAACACAGGAAATTTTAAAGAAGAGATTGGACAACCATTTGTCTGAAATGGTATAGAGTTTCCTGCCTGAGGGGGTTGGACTAGAAGACCTCCAAGGTCCCTTCCAATTCTTCTGTTCTGTTCTATTCTGTTCTGTTCTGTTCTGTTCTATTCTATTCTATTCTATTCTATTCTATTCTATTCTATTCTATTCTATTCTATTCTATTCTTTGAATTTTCCACAGAATTCATTTTGGCCATTGGAGGTTATCAAACAAAAGGCAAACTGGGTTAATTTCTAGCAGATAATGCTCCAGATGTCCATGGGTCTTGCAGGACTCAGTATATGGATCTGTAAAATATATTTTATATGCTTCTCTATAATTCACTGCTATGGCTATAAATCTTTGAGATTCTTCATAAACAAAGCAGGAGGCAGAATGTAGCAGAGAACAATCTATAAGATACTTTTTGGCAATATTAGTTTTAGGAAATATAGATTTTCAGGGGAATGATAGGGAGATAATGTATGGTGGAGCTGGTATCAGTTAAATGGAGAAAGTGTTTTCTGCTGATGCTAGATTAAAAGGGAAAAATGCACCCCAGTACTTTTCAAAGATGTATGAAAAATAAGGTTGGGAGTATTGTCAGGCCAGTGTATATAATACATATATATATAGACTTCTACAGAAAAAAATGTGAATTATGAAGTAGTATAAATTATGTAGATAGAGCAAATGTGCATAGTTTTTCTTGTTCTATATACTTTACTTTACGATGGGTACTGTTTACATAGTCAATAAACATCAGGCATGCAAAGACATAGAAAGCACTAAATTTTCTCTCAAACCACTGAAATTCTGATGCAAGCTTTAACTCACCCTATTGGCGATGTCTGTGATTTCAGAAGGAGTTGCCATGAAGCTTGTTACATCTTCTGAACATTGGAAAAAGAAATTAGCTCTTTTCTAAAAATTAAAAAAAGAAGAGACACTAGATGACAAATTCTTTTCTCACTACCACTGTCCTGTATCTCTGTGGAATTGTAGCAAAGGTGAACAAAATCAATTAACTACAAGTGGCATGAATACATCTGCATTACACTGAACCAGACCTCAGATCCTTCTTTCCCAGTATTGATATCTTGATTTTCAAAGTCTCTAGACAAAGCATCTGCTTTTTAAGATTCTTTTGCTGGAGCTTCTACCAATTGAATTGAACATGATATTTTCTGTGCCTTCAGAATATGTGCCTCAGAACAAAATGTGAGCCAATGGATTGTACTTCCTGCATTCATTGGGTTCCCAAATAAGTCTGTTTCATCATATCTCCTTAAATAAAGACTTATTTCTCTCACTGAAGAAGATATTATTTGTCTAGCCTGTATCAGTTTTAGGTTTGGGGCTACATAATAGGCTTGCATTCAAAATAGAGATTTTTAATTATGGTTGTATTGGTTTCATTTGAAAACCCAGATATATGATTATTCAATTAAAATGCTGCTAACCATCTTACAAATCTTCATCTGAAAGTACAGTCTTCTAAAACCTTTTATTAGATTATCTTGAGTGCTTGGACTGTGGATTAGAGGACATTACAATGCAGTTAAAATTAGCACTACCAGCTCAGTTTGAAGTAGAAAAATGAAATAAAAAGTAGAAACAGAAAGTTTTATAACCCTTGGGAATCCCTGGGAGTAGGGAACAGAAAGGAAACTTATTTAGACTAGGTTTACATAATTAAAAAGGCTAAGATATATGATCTCCTTGTTTGTGACACGACCTTTAAACAAATATACTGTAGTCACTGTGATTTATAAACTATGCTTTCTGACTTAGCACAATGGACAATAATGGGTTATCCTCTAGACAACTTATAACTGTGGTTTAATGTGGTGTCTTGAATTTAATCTTTGGTTTTTGCCATCCGTCACAAGGAGGCTGTTTCCCAGAAATAACTTTAAAACAGATTGCAAGCTCAATGCTTGGACCCTCCATCGCTACCATGAAAGAGAACACTTCGTTGATTTAGTTCAGCTATCACTGAGCCAAGGACTGTTAAAATGAGACGACCCATCTGGTCTCATCTGTTACCCTCAGGAACAATTATGACAAAAAAGCTATTTAATACAGGAAGGGAAGATCAGCCTGACTTAAACTTGATAGAAATTGTCTGCTTATCATATACAGCTTTGTTCTGGCCTTAACTCATCTCTATCTTTTCTATTTTTTTCTTCTAACATAGATCTTATCTTTTATATTTGTATGTCTAACTGTAAGGCTTCTTGGAGAAATAAACAGATAAAGTCATTTTTTAGAATTTGAGGGTTTTTTGTTTTTTGTTTGCATTTCAGTAGTTCATACTCTTCCTATCTATGGTTATTAGATTTTAGTCTTGGACACTAAACTGTTGATTCTTAACTTGATTTTTCATGCTCTTTTACTTATTCAAAGTTGTTTTTCTTTCCCTAATTATTATTATCCATTTGTACAATGCTTGAACTAAAGCAGGGCTGTCAAACTCCAGGCCCATGGGCCAGATGTGTCATGCGCTGCCACACCCACGCCCAGTTTAACGAAAGGGAAAAAAGTCCAGATACATCACATGACGCCACTGTGGTGACGTGAGTTTGACACCCCTGAACTAAAGCATCCATTTGTACAATGTTTGAACTGAAGCTTTTTTCCCTACATTCTGCATTCCTTTTGGAAATAAAAGATTTATAAATGCCTTCATAAGCATTGCCTGCCCTGCATTTTTTATGATGCGTTGGAAATTAATTCCATCTCCGATGGCATTGGCTATCCATTTCCTGCATGCCATTTTCCAAACAGGTCTATAATTCTCCTCTGATTACTGAGTTGAGGAGTTATGGGTTCCTCTGCCTCAACTTTTCTGACTGGCTCTTGAAAAGAAGGCTTCTCTGGGACTCCAGGTGAGCTTGTATGTGCAACATATACACATGTGTGCTTAATTTCTATTGCTGAAAGAACATTGAAGAAGGCGATACTGAAATATTAATGAAGATGTCGCTGCTTACATATTAATATCTCTTACTCTGAACTGTTTCAAACTTTATGATTTATATATATGGATCAAATGTAATGTTTTAATACTTCTTTTGAAAATTCAGATGAAGGTCATTTTCATAATAGATTCTTATTCCTTCCCCCATACTATGACATTATATTCAAGTAGTCTGTATATAAATTCTAAAAGCTTTTAAAAACTAATTGTCTCTGTATTGACGAGCAAATTCATTCTAGATGTAGGTCAGAGTTGTTTTGTTGAATTTTCCCTACATATTTCCTGCTAAAACCTATTTGTTTTTCTGGAACTGCCCTTTCAGCTCTGATACATCTGCTCTCTGGAAATTATAGCTTTGAGTGCCTGATCTGCACTCTCTAACAGTCCCATTCATAATAGAAAAGAGGCATTGGAAATTCAACTGACCCTTTTATCTGAACTAAACAGCCCAAAATGTGAGTATACAAGGCAATCATTACCTATAACAGTTGCAAGGACTGAAAGCTGATTAGGCAAGTAATCTCAATATGTAGTTTACATTATTATCAATCTCTAGTTCCATTAGTTGAAAGGGATTAGCATAACAAAAGATGGTGCGCTCTCCCCCTTCTAAAAATAAAAAAAATGGCTGGACTGGGGATGGGATAACACCCTGTACAATATTTGAGACAAAAGTCTAGCACAGTGGACTTATTTCAACTCAATCCTCCAGGAGACAGGAACAGCCGAGAAGAAACAACTGAGAGGGATTTGCAATTCATTATCTATCACTTAACCGCTTAACTTTGTTTAATAGGCAGGCTGGCCTGGGAAGGTGAACCTTTAAAGAATTGCTGATTGTTTGACTTAGTCTGCTGGAAATGTTCTAAGCCAGAGGTGAACTTCTGGGGAATGACACCTGACTCACCGTGTGAACAAGTGGTATACTTGATCATTATGAAATTTGATGTTATCACTCATTGGGTCGAATTCAGGATATAAGTAAAAAATACTAACACTAATAGATACAGGTAGTTCTTGACTTGCAACCATTTGAAGTTACAACAGCACTGAAAAAAGTTGAAGACTATCTGTAATATTTTGCTTAATGAACATTTCACCCCACTTCCTTTGTCTTTAAGAAAGCTACTATTGTTTAAAAGAATACCAGAGAGAACCATGGGATGTCCTTACTCAACTATGAGGAATATGGCCCTTGTTAAGAAAGAGAAGGAGGCCATTAGATGCATGCTTATCTGTGCAAAATAAATGTCCTGATTTTGATGCTAATGAACCACCTCTGGGTGTCCATTTGTATTTCTGCTTTGATTTTCAAAGTTTTAACTAACTTCTTTTATGTATCCAGTAGAAAGTTCTTTTCCAGGTCTTTCTCTTGGCTTGTCCTTCATGTTTCCACTTTAGCTTTCTTCTCTGATTTATAATCAACACTTGTTTTTTTTTTAATTATTATCCAGTATCCCTAGTTCTAATATTTCTGCATCCAGTAAACTTTGTTTCATATTAGTCTTCAAATGTATTCCTTCAAATACATCTTTTGGATATAATGTATCCACAGAAACATGTATCATTGCTTTCATTGCTGACATTGTAGTTACTAATTTCTGGCCCTGTCCTTTGAAAATCTCCTCAAATTGTTTTAAATATTATAATATTTTGTATTATTTTGTAAGGACAGGTTCATGCCTTTCCCCCCTTTCCTTTTTTGCCTTAGGGAAGTGATGGCAAACCTTTTTCACTTCGGGTGCCAAAAGCACGGGCATGTGCACTATCACCCACATAACTTAATGCCCCCCCCCCAACTCCATGGACCGCACATTTTTGCGCAAGGCTTCCCCGCCACTCCCTGCTCTGGCTGCTTCCCCTTGGCTCCCCAGCGAGGGGAGAAGTTGCTCTGCCACAAACGAGCAGAGACTGGGGTGGGGGATGCTCAAAAAACCTTTCCTTATCATTCTCCTGTGTAAAGATTGGGCCCTTTTTACTCCCGCAGTGTGAGTCCAGTTGCTAAATCCCCCCACCCCTATCAAAGAGGATCCTTGGCACAACAGTCAATAGACAAATGAGGAAGGGAGCTGCTGGCACGGGGGAAAGACAAGTGGCAAGAAAAGAAGAAAAGGAGCTTCCTTCCCTCTTGCTGGCTGCTCTGTTTCCCCCCCTTCCCCTGCACTATTAAAGAGGATCCTACCTGGTCACTGGAATCTAAAGGAAAATGAGGAAGAGAGCTGCCTGCATGAGGGAAAGTCAAGCAGCAAGGAAAGAAGAAAAAGCAGCAGGATCCTCTTTAATAGCGTGGGGAAGGGGGGGAAACAGAGCAGCCAGCATGAGGGAAAGAAGCCCGTTTTCTTCTTTCCTTGCTGCTTGTCTTGCCCTCATGCCGGCAGTTCCCTTCCTCATTTCCGGTTTGCGTTGGGCTGTTTTTCGCCCTTTAGAGGCTTCAGGGAATTCCCCAAAGAGTGAAAAATTGCTGAAAATCAGTTGGCCAGCGTGCACATGCATGCTGAAGCTGACAGGGCAACGCCTTGCATGCCCTCAGAAATGGCTCCGCATGCCACCTGTGGCATGCGTGCCATAGGTTTGCCATCACGGCCTTAGAGTCATTAGTGTCCTCTAGTTTCCAATATCTGAAATCATAAAGTCTCAGATCTCTGTTTAAGATCAGTTCCTATGAATTTGGGTCCCATGTTCTTTTATGTCATTATTTCCAAAATCTTATAGTAAAAGCTTCTATATACAAAATTTGTCTACACCCTTAATTTGTTTATCATTTCTTAGATCAGAGTTTTATTATTTTTGCCATTTGTTTCCAATTCTGTACATTCTGTACAAGTTTTTCAAACCTGTCATTCTGAAAGCATCTAATAGATAGCTAAATAGGTAATTCTCAAAAGTGCTGAGAAAGTGAGGTTAGCAAACTCCATGTCCTTTAAAAGGCTCCAGTGCAATTGTGAGCATGAGGCTAATCCCATCATTTCCTGGCATTGAAACCAGTGGAATACCACCGAGAAGTTATCTGGAATACATGTGGCCAATCACTCATTCTCTCTTTGTCCAGAGAGGTTCCAAAGAACTGATCAACTTGCTGGTACTTTGGTCTTTGCTGTGGTCATCTTTCAGAGATAGGCTTCTCCAAGAAGTCCTAGTACTGATGTTATTGAAGCAATGTTCTTGCTTTTAACAGACTACATGGCCAATATCTAGTGGAACTTCACAGTTGTGGAAATTCACAGTAAGGAATTAATTTTGCTTTCCCTGTCAAGTTTTTTTTGGGGTCAGGGTATTTTATTGAAATTCATTATTCAACAGTCTCCTTCCTCCTTGTTTCTGTGGTAGGAGCTAAAGCAATGCTCCCCAACATCTTGAGAGTACCAGGGTGCAGAAAACTAAGGTTAAGTTTTTATAGAAACCTTAATGTCAAACCTATGTAGCATATGGTCAAGGATGATTTCTTGATGGAAGCTGCTAGGTATGTACATATCTCTATAATATTGAAATAAAAGACTGAAGGGAGTAATAGCATTTCAGCTTAATTTATAAATGACCCTGATTTAGGGGTAGCAGGTAAGATAATAACCTTCTTCCTTTCCAGCCTTTTGATTCACGAGGCCTCTGTTGATAATAAAGTCCAAGTTCAAAAGCTTAAAGCTCTCTTCTGTAAATCTTATCTGACTAGAGTCTTGCACATACATATGTGGATTTAACTCTCTGGTCATTTTAATACAAGATACTTTTCTTAAGAAAAACTGAGATGAAATGGATAGTGGTTTGCTTTGACAGATTTTTGCAAGAGCATTTATTTCATTCTTGATGCAAATTTTAAATATGGCCTTTCTCCAAGGAAGGATCATGCTTGATCCTCAGCCAACTCAGCCAGGCATTATTAGAATATCTGCAGCCAAAAGAAAGTAGGTACAGCATTTTTGAATAGCTGAGACTACGATTGATTATTAAAATGTGAAGATTATTTTGAACTGGAATTATTATCAAATGGACAAATATAAAGCTATGACAAAAAAGTAAACCAAAGATGAACATAACACATCAAACAACACATCAAACAAGGCTCCTACCGTGTTCCCCCCAAAATAAGACAGGGTTTTATTTTCTTTTGACCCTCCAAATAAGGGCTTGGCCTTATTTTGGTCTTATTATTTTTCAGGTGCAGGAGGCAGCAAGCCCACCAGCCCCACCCTCTCTGTCCCACCACCTGCTTGCCTGCGGCCGCAATGACCCAAATTCTCCTTGCATCCAGGCCTTCACCTACCCTGCTTGCTGGCCGCTGAACAGCTGACAGTGCTGCTCTGGCCTTGCAGAGGGCTCTTCCTGGCAGAACACACACACACACACACACACACACTCCCACTCTCCCTCCAAGGCAGCCACATCCCTTCACTAACTTGCTTTCCAGCTCCATTATCCGCTCCACATGCAGGACAAGAAAAGTAGTCTGTGTGCCTATGGTAAAAAAAAATACCAGAAAACACCTTCTAACTTCTCCCCCACACCACCAAAAAAATCTTGCAAAATTGGAAGTTGTCCCACAAACTACTTTTCTTGCCCTGCACGTGACAGTGGAGAATAGAGCAGGAAAGCAGGTTAGTGGAGGGATGTGGCTGCCTTGGGAGGGGTGGGGTGATTAGGGATCTCTGTCACACACACCCACACACCATCCTTTCCTTGGGAGGCTTCGGATAGAGCAATTGGGGGATATGCGTCTGCACTGAGATTCCAAGGAAAGAACAATTGGTAGGAAAAGGGGCGGGGGGATTTTGTCTCTTATCCTGTTCTGAGTCTGTGCTCACTTCAGAACAGGGTAAGAGAAAGGAAAATCTATTCCACCGGTAGTCAAAAACTGAATACGAAAAAAGACACACATATAATGACTAGGTTGGATTAGACAAAAGTCTTCGCTATTCCAATGTTCTGGTTCTAGCTTGCATCCTAAATGGAAATATTATCTAAAAGCAGCTGTAATAATCATGTACTTTAAAATAAAAGGAAATCCAATTTGGGGCTTCATCTAAATCTCAATACAAGCAGTGCATCTGTATATCCCATAGGAATGACCCTCTCAACCAGAATCTGCTTAACTAGTGCATTCATCACGAGGATCCCCAATTTATGTGAATGAAAGGAAGGTGGGGGGAGGGCAGAATATACCTTCCCAGCCATGCCTTCAGAGTAGTTTTAGTACTTCTTGTACCTCGAATACTCAAGCAGTGCCTTGAGATATAGGTAGTCTCACTATGATTGCTTTCACACATTTGTCAAGACCATATGGTGCCAAGTATGTGGACAGTAGATCTGAACTATTGATTTTTTTTATAGCTTGACATGTTTTATTTTCATTGTCTCAATATTTCTGTATGCTGCCTTGAATGATTGGAAGTGGGACGGTAGAGAAATGCTTGTATAAATAGACATTACACAGGAATACCAACAGCAACAATGAAGAAAAGGTGAGAGCAATACTACATTAGTGAGATAAAACTGACAGTAGGGAGTCCCATGTTCAGATGTACCCTTGGGGAAGGAAAGGTGATCTGGAGTGACTTTGGGCCAATTTACCTCAAAGTTGATGTGGGAAAAATAGGAGAAAGAATACACAATACAGAATAAAAGAGTCAGAAGGAAATTTTTTCGAACCCTCTGCCCAACCCTAAATGATTTCGGATAATCTCTTCTTAAAAACCTTAAGGGTTGCAATACCCACAACTTCTGAAGGCACCTGTTACAGGTAATTGTTCCACTGTTAGGAAATTTTTCCTTAGTTCTAGTTTGGTTCTCTCTTTGACAAGTCTCCTTCTGTTACTTCCTGTCTTGCCCTCAAGTACTTTGGATAATAGGTTGTCCTGTTCTTCTTTGTCACAGCCTCACAAACATTGGAAGGCTGCTATCATGTCAGCCCTATTCTTTCTCTTTGTTAGAGTAGATATACCCATTTCCTTTAAACATTCATCATATGTTTTAGCTTCCAGACCCCTAATCATCTTTGTTGCTCTTCTCTGTATTCTTCCTAGAGTCTCAACATCTTTTTTGTATCATGGTGACCAGTACTGGACCAAATATTCCAAGTACAATTTTAACAAAGCAATATAAAGCAGTACTAATACTTCATGTGATCTTGATACTATCCTTCTGTGGATGCACCTAGGACTGCATTGGCATTTTTGGCAACTACAACACATTGCTGCCACATTCTTAAGTGGTTGTCAATTCAGTTACTGCTATTGAACCAAGTTCCACCTATTCTATACCTTTGCATTTGGTTGTTTTTTTCTTGCCTAAAAGTATAAAACTTTCCTTTTCTCACCACAGAATTGCATTTTGTTGGATAGAGCCCAGTGTTCAAGTCTGTCCAGATCATTCTGGATCTTCTAAAGACTATCTACCCCTTAGCTTGGTGTCCTCTGCAAATTTGGTGAGTATCTCTTCTATCCACTCATCTAAATTGTTTATGAAGATGGTGACGAGTATTGGGTCTAAGACAGAACCTCGGAGTACCAAGATTAAAAGAAGTGCCATGAACATGACCTAGAACTCCCCTGGCTCCTCCCCTCCCTCCTTCAAGCTTGCTAGATTGTTGTGCTGATCAGTAAGAAATCAGAGCCTCTTACTTAACAGAAAATAAGAAAGCCCACTGAACTCTCAGTGACACCTTTACCCATTCCCTCTTTGACTTTGTCTTTCCTCTTCCTAGGAAGAAAGTAGGGACAGAGAATTAGTCAAGTTTCTATACTTTATCTTTGTGAATGGATAGGTGGAATGAACATAAAGGAAACGAAAGGGTGGGAATGAAAGAGAGGTGAGTTGAATGCTGCATATAATTATGGTGCAACTACTGCTGTATGTTTGAATGGCTGTGAGGCATGTAAAAGATTAAATAACATGAGATGAATGCTTGTGTGTGTACACAGGGTTATATTCTAGCTCAATCTACTTTGAACTCTCTCTACTAGACCACTTCTGATCTTGAAGCACATATTTAATTTAAGCATAATCTTAAATTAACAGATTTCATGCAAGTAAATGAGGTATAAAAAGATAAACATTTACATTGTTTAACTGCTTTCAGAGGTCTTTGTCCTCTCCAATGCCACTCCTCTCCCTAGCACCAAATTCATCAATTCCTGTGAGTATTTGATGATATTACTGTGCTATTTTCAGTCCCACTGATAGAATCAGATGCCTTGTTATAACCGATTGGATTAAACAACACTGTCAAATGAAGCTGAGGACAATGACATGAAGAAAAGTAGCATCAAAAGAGCTCACACTCCCGTGTTGAAAGTATAAGAAATTGGAGGGTAATTTTCAATACAGATACAGGCATGAGAACTGAGAGACCAGTGCAGCTCAATCCTAATTTTACAGCACTTTTTGACAATGAAACATAATTTTAACATATATTTACTGGTGATTTTACAAATACTGTTCCATATACGATAACATCCTCATATTGCACTTTGGCAGGAATAAAATAGTGGCCTAGCTACATTTTCCTGGTGAGTTCATAGCTACTTTGTCAGATTTGCTACCAGTCTTACCAATGAATTATTCCAAAATAACAAAAAAATGTACCAATAAGATTCCACTCTGAAATTTCATGGTAACTGGAAAATGTTTAACTAATAAAAGAAATTCATGGGATTTGAAATTAGGGTGAGACTTTTTTAAGACACTCCAACTCCCCTCTCCATACTTTCCACCTTTTCGGGGGTTGACTGTTGTAATTAATTGCAATTGAATGACTGTGCAGTCTAGGAAGACATTTTCTTGGATCACGAATCTGATGAGAAGTTATAATAGGAAAAGAAAATACTGGACATAATATCTACGATTTGGATTAAACCTAATTTTACCCGAAAGGGCTTTCTTGCTTTTTCTCTTAGCTTTCCTGACATCTCCATTTCATTTATTCTGGATGCAAAGGGCAAATCTCTGGCATTTGTTTCTTTAATATCAGTGAGTGAAATGAAATGTCTCTGTGACATGCTTACTTTTTTTTAATCACATGTGGAAGTGTGTGAAACAATTCTTTGATATTCAGCATGCTAGCAGCTGGTAGATTTTGCTAGGTTTGTTTGTTTATACAGTATATTAAGTCATTGGTTCAATTTATTTACACTGCCTCAGTCCAAACAGATTCTAGGCATTGTCCAGAAACAACTATAAAGCAATATCTCAGTAATTATACACACATACATTAAAGTATAAATAATGCACACAAAAATAATACACACATACATTAAAGCTAAATTTGGCACAATTTGATCAGCCAGAGCTTTTGAAAGATTTTTTTTACTATGTTTTAGACTGCTATGAGAAGAGGGCTATAGGAGAGGAGCCCCTACAGATCTGCCATATGGCTCGCTCTCAATGCATTTCCTGGTAGATGGAAATCCTTAGCATGTATTCCCTGGAGTAGGCAGGCCAGCAAGCATGGGAAAGTTGGTCTCCTTAATATTCAACCATTAAAGGGTTTTCAAGGTAGCATCCAGCTCCTTCAACTGCACTTGGAATCATATCTGGACTAATTGACATATCTGGGTGTCTTTCAAAGCCAGATCCATGTAGACTACAATAAATAAAAGGGATGGCAAAGGTACAAGCAACCATCCTCATGTGGTTTTAATTGCCACACTATTTGAAGCTGGTCAGAAATTCTGCCTGGTCTTCTAGTAGAGACATGTCCAGAAGGGCCCCCAGGTCGCAAACTGTTTCCTTTGGGGGAGCCCAGCACCTTTGAAAGTCCTAATTGGTACAGTTCTGGAATAAGTAGTTTACTCAACAAATAGATTTTCTCTTGTTCTATACCTTGACTATTTCTAAGCTCCGGGACATATTTCCTACTGCATCTGCCATTGGCCCCAGGGCAGAGAAAGATATACAATAGGATATTTCCAGTATGTTGATACTTCTTCCTGAATTGGCACATGCTCTCTCCCAGCAGCTTCCCATAGCTGTTAAATGAGATATGGGAAAGGCAAGCCCTGAGGCACCATGTGTCTCCTTTGTGAGTTGCATTGGTTATTAGTTAGCTTCCACGTGCAATTCAAGGTGCTGATTTTCATCTGCAATGATCTTCATGGCATAAAGCCTGGCTATTTGAGGAATTGTTCATATCTGCTCACCCAATAATGTCAGGCTTAGTGGGAATACTTCAATTAAATGATGTCATCTATTGGAATCTAGGAAATGCATATTCTCCATCCTGATGTCTGACCTCAGGAATGGCATCCCATCCTGTAACTGTTCTGCAAAACTTTCAAACCCCCCTTTCACTCTCTGGTTAGGGTTCAGAATAGCTGATGAACCTCTGTTAGTTTTCGGTGTCATCTTGCCTGTTCTGAATGCAAATGTCTTTTTCTTCCATTTTATCGTTTCCTACTTTTGAGTAGGTAAGTCACTCAGATTCACTAGGAATCAAACAGCCTCTAAATCTAAATAAATAAGTAAATGAAGTGTATACGTACTCCCTGAGTGGATCTGCCCCTAACATTGTAAAACATTGTAATATAATGCTTCCGATTTCCAACCCTTAAAGTAGTCCAGAAGGAATCTGTGATATCAATGGGTATTGAGAAGTCAAGAATGGTTAAACAGAGAGGAGGAGCCAACATCGCAAAGATACGGACATGCGGTCTTGATGCTCCGAGACCGCTGCCAATACTTTTGCCGCTGGATGGTCCAATCGGACCTAAACCATCCCATAGAGATGGTGAACAGGAAGAATATGTCTTGCTGATCTCAGGGACATCACAAGGTCCCTGATCGATCCAAGAGAAGTTCTTCAAGCCGGCGACAAAAAGTCCAGCCCCAGACTGATGAAGTTGGGACAGCTCCAGAATGGAAGGGAAGCGAAAAGAGAAAGTGTGTCCATCTGGTGAGGAAACTTTACTGTTTTGGAAAAGGCTGCCCAATTTTTTTTGAAAGTTAAATTAAATCTGAAAGCAGAAGAAAACAAGTGGCGAAATTAACCTATATTGGATTGCTTTGGATAGTGTGTTTCTTTTTCTTTGTAATTCTACTTTAGGGATTGAAGTGCTTGCAACTTTTTTTTTCTTTTTAAAGAGAATGGATCAGTTTTTCTTCTTCTATTTTTTTTAATCTATGGAGTAAAGTCTTCTTTTTTATTTCAACAAGGACTTTTATTTCTTGTTATTAATTCCATTTAAGAACCTTGTTTCTTTTAAGTTTGAAATAACATTAGAGAGTGGGAAGCAATACTGCCACTTGGAGGCTGGAAGCTTGAGTTTTTGAAACAATGCACTTTCCCTTTTCCTTTTGATCTCACTGACTTTGTATCTCGGGTCTCTGCAAATTGTTTATAGAAAGTGATAAGAAGGAAGGGCATGAATTATTTATACAGGTGCACTTTGAGAGTTTTACTGGCAGAGGGAGAGAAAAAGAAACAGAACCTTCTTTTTTGAAGATCATACATGAATTTGCGTTTAAGCTAATTTAATATAAGAAGTCTTGAAAGCCAGAGTGACAGTATCTACCAGCTTGCTAAAATGGCACAATATTCAAAAGAAACATTAACTTTGCAAAACATCCTGTCTGGAATTCAAAATTTATTAGAAATAACAGAGAGAATCGAGAAGAAGATGGAAAAATTAGAGTTTATAACAGCAAAAATGATGGGGTCAGAGTCCCAAAAAATGAAGGAGAAAATGATTACAAAGACAAGACAACTGATTACTTTATCAGTGGAGTGAACGTGGTTGAAAGTGGGAAAAGGGGAGTATGGAAAAGGGAATTAGATCGGCAGGAACTCTACCCCGGATTTCAAGGCATGGAAGAAGAAAAAAGAGAAAAAATGATGGATTTAAGGAGAGAAAACTTCTCAGAAGCACGATTGACAACCAAAGATAAGTTGATTAAAATAGCAGATGGAGGGCATCGCGATTACTTAAATTATGCTACAAGCAACAATGTGCGGAGAGAAGTCCACAAAAATTTTATTAAGGAAATAAATAGAAGATCAATTCCACAAATGACAAAAGAAATAAGACTGTATTATTACTGGAAGGATACAGGCTGATATATGAAAGTTGATAATAAAAAATTAGTTAATTTTAGTAATTAGTGATTAGTAATTTAGTAATCTCTAGAGTGCTATGTTAAATAAATAAGTGATAAGGATAACAAGGTACATACATGTGTTGGTTTGATGAGAGGAAATTTGATATAATTAGCAAATGAATTTCTGTTAATAAATAATAACTATAACAATAACAATGAAATGACAAGGGTTATAGTTAACAATATATATGTACTGGTTTAATAAAAAGAATTAGGATATAAATTGTAAACAGTGATTTGGAAAGGAGGATTATAAAACTTGTTATCAAACATAATTAATTTTTACTTAGAACATGCTATAAAGGGGTAATGTTATTGGATGATATTAGAAATAATTAATGAAATGCTACTATGTGGTTGTGTTTTTAAGTTTGGACAATTTCATGCAAAAGGATGTTAAAACAACCACAGTCAAATGAGAAGTGTAGTATGTTTATAGTAAGATATATAAAAAATTTTGATTTAAAATATATAATGTGATTTGAATTATAAGCAATGACGGTGGAAGAGATGCATGAAAGTTATTTGTAACCAATCAACACACTTCTACAATATAATTAGTGATTAGTAATTTAGTAATCTTTAGAGTGATATGTTAAATAAATAATTGATAATGATAACAAGGTACACATATGTGTTGGTTTGATGAGAGGAAACCTGATATAATTAGCAAATGAATTTCTATTAATAAATAACAATTATAATAATAACAATGAAATGACAAAGGATATAGTTATATATGTGTGTGTGTGTGTGTGTGTGTGTGTGTGTGTGTGTACGTACTGGCTCAATAAAAGAAATTGGGATACAAATAGTAAACAGCGACTTGGAAAAGAGGATTAGAAATTTTGTTAGCAAACATAATTAACTCTTACTTAGAACATGTTATAAAGGTGTAATGTTATTGGATGATGTTAGAAATAATTAATGAAATGTCATTATGTGGTTGTGTTTTTAATTTTGGATTATTTCATGCAAAAGGACATTAAAACAATTATGGTCAAATGAGAATTGTGAGATGTTGATAGTAAGATATATAAAGATTTTTGATTTAAAATATACAATGTGACATGAACTATAAGTAATGACTGGAAGAGATGCATGAAAGTTATTTGTAACCAATCGACACACTTCTACAATATGTAACGAAAGATTATTTTTTGTGTGTTGTGTTTGTCTGATTAACCAATTTTTTTTAAAAAGAATGGTTAAACTGAATTCATTTCCCACAAAAGCATGAAAGCAACCGATGTATTTTCTGCCCCATGTCATGCAACCCTTATAAAAGATGAATCTGGTTTAATGATTCAGAAAAATCATTAATGCGTGCTAATGCATAAAATGCATATATATGAGTTATTCCAGAGGGACCCACTTAGTTCATATCCTCTCAGAATCTCAACAGAGAATGCTGTCATAAATAAGGCAGAGGACCCATCCTCACTCATACGAACAGTGCAAACCATCTGAATCCAAAATATTTCTGGAGAGCAGAAATGAACAGCATCTTCCACACAGCTGCAGCTTGCTGTGAACCTGACCTCCACCTATCTTTTCCAACTCTAGGCTGAAAGTAGTTTTGCACCCCTTGTTGGCTCAGGCAATGCTGCAACTTGCTGCAGTTTATATATTTTTAAAAACAAATCTTTGCACTCTGAGTGGTTACTGTGCAGATGAAGAAAAACTACCTCATCTGGGTCAATGATCACTAATCCTGTAGTTGTCCAATCTTTGTTGCCATAAGGTTTTAACACAATAACCACACTTGCCTGACTAAGTGTTATCTTAAAAGTGAAAACATGACTTTAAAATTACTGTTTTCTTCTCTGAACTACTTACTTTTCTATTACCTCAAGATGAAATACCAGTGGACTTATTTAAAACAGCGATGACCTGTGGAAAGTAGGTAACTCAAAAAAGAGATATTGTGATTTTTTTAAAAAAAGCATTTCTGTCAAATTTTGAAGCAGCAAAGTTCTTCATGTCAGACAAATGTGATAACCACCCTGCTTCTGAAAATTTGTACAAGAGAATCTGAGCCAGCCTTACAAAGGCAAAATGTTGGGAAGGAAATGTGGTTTTAAAGCTGATTATTCTACATGCATAAACGTATATTTCACATCTGTAATTCTGTATATATACATTTAGTTTAACCATAGGTAGATGAGAGAGAGGGAGGGGGGGAAGGAGGGAAGGAAGGAGGGAGAGAGAGAGAGAGAGAGAGAGAGAGAGAGAGAGAGAGAGACAGACAGACAGACAGACAGCTAGCTCACCAACTGCAGCCTATGGTTGACTATGGCCCACCATGCAAAATCATCCAGTCTATAGCTCCTAAATATATTCATCCATTCAATGGGAAGAGGAGCATTATCCATTCAGCTTCCCCTTGTGAGCAGTTTTGCCTTCTCCAATGGCCATTCTGGCAAGGGTTTCAGCAACTGCCTCAGAACGTGCAGAACCAGTCCTCCACCTGATGCTGGCAAGACTGAGCTGCAGAACTCAGGAGGAGAAAATGGCAGCTTCTGGCCCCTTGCTGACCCAGGGGGTGATTATTAGCATCCAGCAAGAGCCATCTATGGAAAGGAAAACAATTGGCAATTGCTTTTCTGACATGTAAAGTTGGGAGGGCAGAGCAGAAAGGAAAATGTCCAGTGGCAAGTTGTGGTAACTCCCAGTTAGCTACAACGTGAACTCCTGCCAAGTTGCTTCTGAAGCATCCCAATCTTGACAAAATAAATCTAGTTCGCATCAGCAAAGTTAGGAGCAGATTACTTCTTCATAGGGAGTTCCCAGGCCCAATCCTTTTTAGTTACAACTAAAGATTTCTTTTCCATCTGAATATTTCCACAATTTGCTCACAGCTCTGTAGAATGATGAGGCGGCACTGTTTCCTTTCATCATTCTGGCAAGATGGTGTCAGTTCAGTATCATTGGCTTCAAACTAGGTTTGGTACATATCCCTGTTTGCATTAGCATGGTAATTTTGTGGTCTGGCAGGTTTTCCTATTATTGTTATTATTTTAAATCCACAACAAATTTTGTTCAGAGAGTGCAGTTATACCATGCTTATGGCAATATGGGTTTCCTGAAAGGGTTTCTTGAGCTCTCCATATTATCTGAACCCTGACTTGCTGCGAATGGATAAAGTTTTTGCGCAAGGGACTTTTAAAAAAAAGAAGATTCTTGGTTACTTAATGCAATACAACCACCTGCTCCCCATGGATTTTCAGGCTTCTTTGCAAAGGGAAAAAAGACAGATGCTGGATTTGGTTTGATGCATTTACATTTACATTGTGTTTGCACAGCCATGAATTCACTGGAGCAGAATGCCTATATTTACTTTTAGCAGAACTCTGTTGGGTCCATTTCAATTCAAAACAGCAGGGAGGGTCTACATTTACCATGATGTATTTTCCTCTCCTTCACTCTTCATAGGTCAGGAAATAATCTGGTGAGTTTTCTTCTTATCTATTACTATTTTCTATTAGCAGGTTTCATTTGTATGACTTAAGAATCAGGGCCTCTTAATGGCCTTAGATCATTGCTAGGTTTACTGTCTTTTTCCACTGTTGCATTTCTCGTAACTTAATAGCAACTTGGCATGCTGATGTGGGCAGATTAAAAACAGAACAAGTTGCCCAGGTTTTAGGGTAGGTCCCCAGTTCAATTAACTTTTAAGTAAAAAACCCAAAACAAATATATTATGCAGACAAATTAGGAGTGCAGAGGAAAATATGAAGAATGGGAGATTAAGTTCTTTGGCTTTAAAACAACTTCCATGGGTGAGTTTTAGCCAAGCTCATTGAAAATGAAGCATATATCTTGTAGAAATGCCTTACGTAAGCCCTCTTTTCTCAAAAAGCAATTAGAAACAGAATCTCTCACCTCCCTGTAATATTCATGTTGAGATACATTATATTAGTCTGACATAAAGATGAACTGACAGATGCTGCAGCATGAGGAGAAATAGTTATGAGGAGCACTTTTTATAACATCAACATTTGAGCATCACTTCTGGGTTTTTCTTTTGTTTTTTTTACTCACCCCATCTTTTGCCACCTTTAAAATTGCAATAATTTAGAGATAGCTCGCATTTCAGTCTTCATTGTTTTGTTAGAAAAATCTGGAAAACAAGACCAGGCTCATGCCAAACAGACACTGTGTGATTGATTGGACCTGCAATCTTCCTCCGCCTTTTTTCAACTTTATTTAGTAAGGCTCAACTGGATTTTGATGAGTTTTTATTTTCTTGTCAAAATTTGCATGTTTGACAAGGCAGGTTAGGTTTTTTTTATTGAACAAATATGTAAATCACACAAATTGAAAGCTCTTTTTTTGCAACATTTTTTACAGACCTGGACAATGCATATTCTTCATAGGTGGTGAGCTACATGATCCATCCATAGATGTAGAAACTTTTTACTGTTTTAGCATCATTCATGTTTGTGTCATTGGTTGGAAATGTAGCATGAAAAAGATGAAGGATAACTACATCCCCCTTTCATTGCAATGAGGCCTCTATGGGACAATTGCCCAAAAGCTGGCACCAGTCATAATTGTCTGATTGGATTGGTCAGAGCGCCAACATTTTGATAGTTACAGAACTATCCCATAGAAAAAATAGAAAAATGATTGGCAATAGCAACAGCACTTAGACTTATATACCACTACATCGTGTTTTACAACATTTTTTGAGTGGTTTACAAATGTCACCATATTGCCCCCAACAATCTGGCACCTCGTTTTATTGATCTCAGAAGGGCAGAAAGCTGAGGCAACCTTGAACTGGTTAGGATTGAACTTCTGGCTGTGAGCAGAGTTAGCCTGCAATACTGTATTCTAACCACTGCGCCACAACAGTTTCCATTATATTGTTTGATTAGTAAATCAACCCATAATAGAAGGTAGAAGTAACTTTAACCTGTGGTAAATGAAATTGTCTGAATCTTAATTCAGATTAAAAAAAATATGCTGCCACTTCACAGCGCCTACAAATCTGCTCCATAGAGTTGAGACTTGGTTGCTGTGCAAAGTGAGGGAATCATAGTGCCATTACTTCCTCTCCCCAATTGCGCTGGCCTGCAGCTTATTTCTGCTGTGGCTACAAAGTTTGCAAAATGATAAAGCATCAGTTCATTTTTCCAGATGCATTTTTCTCAAAGTAGATTAGTAAGAAAAGTTTAGGTAGGACCATTATTCAGTCCTATTTAAAATGAGATTCTATCCATTTAACCTTCCCTCTAAGATGCAAAGATTATTTCCCATCACAATTGAACAGGATGCCTAATGCTAACTCCCCCCCCCCCCAATAACTATACAGAATATGAGATTTTATTCTTGCATTTTGCAGTGAGACTTTTTCTGTTGTCAACTGCTGAATGGCACAAATGCATGTTCTTCCATTTTCCCCCAAGGCAAGGTCCATTCCCGACTGGCTCATGCTGAAAAAGATAATCTGTTTCTCCAAAGAGTCACTTGCTTTCCAAGGCTAAGACCCACACTAATAAAAGAATAAGATATGCTAAGCCCAAAGTGGAATTCTCTTAACATTTTATTTTATGCACACACACACACACACCAGGGGCACATTATTGGACCATGGAAAGCAGTTGGCATTATTCTCCCTGCAACTGTAAATCCTTTGAGATTTTCTCCTGCCCTAATATAGCCTCCAAAACTGGATAGCAGAAAAATCACAGGAGGTGAAACTAATCTCTCCTTGCTCTCAAGTTATTATTAAGGTATGGGGGCATTCAGTTTCCAATAGGAAGCGGTTTAATTTGTGGCACAGAAAATAGGCTGAAACAGCTATGCCGGCAGAAAATCAATTTGAGCACTAGGGCTGGACTGAATGACATTTGTACTATATTCTGTATCATATCCAAGGGCTTTGGCTCAAATGTTTCCCCTTGCTCTCCATTCTTATAAACTGAAAATCAGGCAGTGCATAAAAGCAAGTTTTTTTTCTTTTTTTCTTTTTGATAGTGGACGATTATAGCTGACATTACTTTATCACAACACAACATAATATCAAAAAATATTCAACATTAGCTTTTGTTTAGATTTTGAGAGTGAAATTTCCAAAATGGAATTGAAAACAGAATTCAAGGGTAAAAAATATTAACATTCTGAATTAGTGCAATATGTTTTAGGGACATTGGAAACTCACTATTGGTGGAAATATAAAACGACAGTACCTCCTGGATATGCCTCTTTATTGGAGAATAGCAAGATGAGGATAGTAATTTATGCAGAAATTTATAACTCTTCTAGGACCATGGTTTTCTATCCGCTTTTTGTTAGAATGACTGAAAAATCCAATCGCACTTGACCTAATGAGAAAACACAACAGAATGATTTGTCTCTAAAGAAATGGAAGAAAGCAAGTTCAAAAGAGTGCAGTTTGCAAGCAGCTGCTCTATAAGTGAATATTTGGAGTTCAAAGGAATCTTCAACGTTTGCACATGAGCAATTCTATCATGGCTCTTGCAGTTTTCAAACTCCTACGTTCTACCATTTCTTTATACATTCCACCTTTCCATTGGAAGCTCAAGGCAATGTATCTAGCACTTCTTCCTCCATTTTCCCCTCTACCACAACTATTCTTTGAGGCAAGTTGAACTAAAAGAGAACGGCAAGCTCAAAGCTGCCCATTTGAAAACAGTTTCCAAAGTTGGAACCATTTTTAAGCCACCAGTTACATTTTTCTACCATTAGGAAACGAATAGCTACCATGATCTCCACACTTTAAAAAAAAACCCTACTGAATAACTATCTATTCACTCTATTAGAGAGTGAAAAAATCATGTCTTGTATATTTATAACCATTGATAGTAAAGGCTCCTTGTGCTGTAGCCTTGGCAGGCACATTGGCTAACATTTCAAATGAGAGCTACACAGTGATCCTGGATGTTAAGTAGGCAGTGCAAAACAAAGAAATGCTGTTTAAATGTGGACACCAACTGACTGTTCGTCTAATTACTCTGCCATATCTGTTATTAAGCCTGCCTCTGACAGTGCAGTCTTATTAGCCAGGAATTTACAAAGCAGATAGCTTGTAAGCCAATAAGCCAATAATTATATTTCTTTTCTGGTGTCAGATAGCAGGTGGCCTCCCACTCTCCTTTGCTGGCTACTTGCCTGAATTTATTGCTATGGCCTATCTTCTTATTTGGAAGGAGCCACAGCCTTTGGATCTACTTGGATTCAGTACATCTCTAAGTTGACCCTTTACAGTGAATGCCAGACTCCCTAATTTCCCTCCCCCCTTTTGTGCATAGGAGATGATGGAGTTTCTAATTCAATGCTCCTGGAGGATGTCAGACTGGAGAAAGCTGGAACAAATTTGTGTTTTCTGAAATAGTGTCAACCATATAATGAAACAATCTAGCTTCCATGCTTAATTCTGTTTCTGAGACCTGTAAAATATCTTCTATGAATATCACAATATTTAATGATAAATTATTCCAATTCAGCAACTAAAGATATTAGCTAGGAAACTGATAACAATAGCCATATATAACAGCTTCATATAAATGCATGATGCCTTCTTACCTGTTTCAGCAGGAGGAAATACTTATAGATCTTGGCTGATCTGCTCAATTAGGATTGGATCTGATCAGTATTTGGAAGGTAGCAGCAATTCCAAATATTCCAAACTGGGAGATGGGAAAAAGCGCTGGCAAACTATTTCAGTATTGCTGTGTGGAAAATGCATGCATGTGTTAATATAGTTGCCAAGTGCTATCTGAATCCCCATCCAGATTTATCTCATCTCTTAGATAGATCCAGATTAACAGAGTTGGAAGGGACCTTGTAGCTCATCTAGTCCAACCTCCCGCCCAAGCAGGAGACCCTGCCTACACCATTTTTGACAGATGGCAGTCCAGTCACTTCTTGTAAGCTTCCAGCAATGAAGCTGAACAAAAATGACATAGAACCAGAAAAGGCATCCAAATAAAGAAGAAAAGGATCATGATTGGGGGAGAAAGACACTTCCACACGTGGAAATCACCACAAGGCTGGAGAAGGTGGGAACTGTGGTTAGGGGAAAAATGTTTTTTGAGATTCTGTGCACTCTGAATTGCTTACTTGAGCAAATGAATGACAGTAGGGCAAGAAAGAGACTTATAAAACCATGCACTTGTTTAGATCCAGGAAATAGAGACATTTTTCTCCTGTTCTCAGAATTTGGGGTCACTCAATTTGAATGACTGACAACAGGTTAGAGCAAGCTGCAGGAAATACATCTTCAACTTTCAAAGATTTATAGAATTCACTGTCTAAAAATATGATGAACCTTGATTTGAATATTTTTTTCAAAGATGTTGAACAAATTCAAGGGAGATAACCAGACTTTCAGAGACTTCTATTTATAATGGCTTTATACCACATCTAGGATCAAAGCCAGCTGCTGGAAAACAATAGCATGAAAGGATTATATTGCTTTCAGGTTTGTCTTAAACCTCTTAGACATTTGTGACTACTGTTGGAAATGGAAATCTGCAATAGGGATACTCTTCATTGTCTCACATAGCTGTTTTTATATACTGCATTTTGAATTTTAGTTTTGGACTATAGTGAAGCTGACTATAGTTTTGAGCTAGCTTGTCCTTCTCAGCTTAATATGAGGATGGTAGTGAGAAGAAGAAGGTGGTGTGGAGGAAGTACTCCTCTGGGAAGTCATGAAAACAAATGTGAATAATCATTATGAATATTTCACAATGAAGGAATACACATTTAAGAATAAAACAATATTTATGAATTCGTGCATCTCATTAATTTCAGTTGGCCATATTTCCATCCAAATTTGTGGGGGAAAAACCTAGGATGCTCAAGTGGCATTCCAAGGATAGCTAGATAAAACAAAACTGTAATTAAAAGCATTTCCTACAAAGCAGCTCATATAGAAGGACTGGGCTACACCACAATCAAGCAACAAAAAGCAACTTTCAAAATTGACTGTTCCAAAAAGGGCTAAAAGACCAGTTCTGCAGCTTATCACCTGGACACATGAAAATCAGCATGTCCAGGATGCATAATAATAGCTCCAGTTCATGTGGGACGTATATTACCTGGTTTGAAAGAATAAGTACCTCTGGCAACTGCATGCTGGTTGTAAGTTATGTTTCTTGTCACAATGGCCATTATGTTTGTTTTACCCTAATGAGAACTTATTAACTGACTCTAAAGATAGAACTGAAGCAGGGTGATGAAAGCACTTTTCTTTTTTATTCCCTGCTAAGAAAAAGCAAGCAAAAGGAGATGTTTCATTTTACAGTATTTTCATAATCTTTTGGAAATCATGCATGCATACATGAACACATGTATGTATGTACTGTATGTGTGTTGATATATATCCCCAACCCCCATTTTGTGCATCATTTCTCAGGAATGCTTATATTTTTGGTACTCACACAGAGAAGACATTTCTCGCCTATGCCCTGATGAGCAGGTAATTCTAGGGTATAAAAATTCAGGAGCTGTTAAGATATCAGGAGCTGTTAAGATAACTAGACTGGAAGCAGAAAAGATGGTTATCTACACATCAGGGGGAACTACTTTTCATCTCCACACTGTGAGATGAAGGAAGAGGAACTTTCACCCTTCTCTCTTGGTTTAAATATAGAATACCATGTTAGTGGTGAATCCACAGTCAACATCTTGCTTTAGCCATGAACTCTTTCTCCCACTGTCTCAGTTCCCTATGTGAGAGGATTAAAACAGTACCATGCTTATTGGTTAGCAATAATAGTTGGGACACAATGCATGAAAACATTCTGTAATGTTAGACAAACACAAATTTTCTTAGATTTTTTACATTTATATTTGGATCCTCAGGTACCTATCCTCGCATGTCCCATATCATATTTATCTGGTGCTCATAGGACACCTCCAAAGGCTGGTGATGAAATACTAGTTGTCAGATGCTGAATGATGGAAATAAAGGGCAGAAAATAGCATATCCAAGTATAAATATTTAGGAAATTTGCATGTTTAGAGAATGTTGTGAGAATATTTGACACCAAGATTTGCAAAACAAAAGCTTGTAAGTCTGATGTCATTCCTCAAAATAATCATTACAGACATACACAGATACACATGTGCATAAACACATGCACATGTGCACTCTCTCTCTCCTCCTCCCTCAGAGAGAGAGAGAGAGAGAGAGAGAGAGAGAGAGAGAGAGAGAGAGAGAGAGAGAGAGAGAGAGAGAGAGAGAACATGTGCATGTGTGTTTATGCCCATATGTATCTGTGTGTGTCTGTGATGATTATTTTGAGGAATAATCCAAAGAGATAAGTTCCTACTTATGAATGACAGGCATTTTGTTGGTATAAAGCTCAAGAATCATATTCTTTAATTACAGCTCAGTGATGACACAGGTTGTTAGTTCTGGGTGATAACTTCATTAATTTCCACATTAAATCTTTATTGCAGTCAGATTTAGCTCAGCATCACTCCATTAGGTGCCAACTGGTGTGCTGATCCTAAACATCACCATCATCGTATCTGCCAGCAATAAGATTGCATTTTAGGATGTTGCAAACTTATGGTTATTTTCTTGTTTGCCATGAAAAGAATTGTAAATGTTGGAATGAACTGACTTATCCATCTATATTACTTGATGTTAATAAATAAATCAAACTTTAGAAAGCATATCAATTGCCCGCTCCTTCAATGTCACTGTGTGACTTAACAAAATACAGTGAAAACATTTTCATGGAAAAAATAAGCTAAACCTGCAAAGTAAATTTCCATTTATGTAGGGATTTATCTACTTACATAAATAAGTTTCCCTCTGCTACATAATAGTAAGGAAAGGGCACAATTTAACTTCAGTAAATATTTATTCCATACAAGAGGCCCTGCTGTAGTGTTGACTAAGTTGGTTGTAGATATCAAACAGTTTTGTGATTAGATCTATAAAATAAAAGTTCAGAAATAAAATTCATTATTTATTCCTCCTTTTGATTAGGAATATTTTTTAACACTTGGTAAGGATGAGGCCATATTAGAAGAAAATATTCAGCAAAGCCCAAATGTCCCCTCTTCAGAATAAGTATATACTTGGTGTCAAATACTCTCCCAGCTTTTTCTGAATATGCAAATTTCCTAAATATTTACACTGGGATTTAATATTTTCTGACATTTATTTCCATCATTCATCAATTGACAAACTGGTATTTCATCAGATCAATAGGATATGCAAAGATAGGCATGCGAAGATCCAAACATGTAAAAATCCAAGAAAATTTGGCAAATTAATCCTATTTTATGCCCCAGAGCACTTTGATATCAGAATAGTCTATGAATCAATCAACCTACTAGGCCTGCTTCTTCCCTGGCCATTTCCCCACTATTTAAATGACCTCATTTTAATGTATAATATATCAATGGTGCAGAAATAATCTATATCCATTGAACTCTGACATAGAATAGAAGCCAGTCTTGAGAATGAAAAGACAATGGGTCCTTTAAAATGGTAACTCTCCCATGAGCATGGGAAAAGTCCCTTCTTAGTTCCATCAGTGGCCATAAGGCAATTTATTTTTTATTCATTTATTTATTCCTCACATTTATATACCTCATTGCAGGTATAATTATAAAGTTTATAGTTGTACAGCAGGGGTGGGTTTCAATTTTTTTACTACCTATTCTGTGGGTGTGACCTATTTTGTGGGCATGGATTGGTGGTCATGTGACCGGGTGGGCATGGCCAACTTGTAATATGTGATGAAACTCATTTAACAATGCTCTTGCTTAGCAACCAAAATGTTGGCTTAGGAACTCTGGCATTTGAAGTGTGCAAGTCTTAAAGCTGTCAAGTTACAAGACCCTTGCACCCTTAACCCTTTACAAAAAAACTCCAGGGGTGTTCAAACTTTACAGCTTTAAGACTTGTGGACTTCAACTCCCAGAATTCCTCCTCCAGTCATATTGGTTCAGGAACTCTGGCATTTGAAGTGTGCAAGTCTTAAAACTGTTAAGTTACAATACCCTTGAATGCCTTAACCCGAAAGAAGCCGGGACCTTCTGTCGCCTCCAGAGAGCCCATGCTGGGAGAGAGGAGGCGGGCTGATTTGAATGTGGGTGGGCGGTTTGGGGCTGGCATCTCCTTCATTCATTGGGACGGATGAAGAAAGAAAGGAGGCACAGAATAAAGCACCCCTGCCGCAAGGGCAAAAGGGAGCACCTTCGCCCTCGGCTATCGCAGACCTCCTTTCTTTCTCCGCCTGCCTGAATGAATGATGGAGGCACTGGCCACTAAACCACCTGCCCACCTGCCTGCATTCAAACCAGCCTGCCTCCACTCTCCTGGCATGAGCTCTCTGGAGGGGGAGGGAAAGTCCCTCCTGTTAGATATTAGCTCTGTCTGCTATAGTTTCCAAACAGGTTCTCTGTTCAGGCGGGAACAGAGATTGAATCCTATTGATTAAGAGGGCGTGAAGAAGTTGCTGGATTGTACAGACTTGTTGCATTACAATAAAGAGCTGTTGTTGCGTTAAGCCAGTGTCTACCTTCTCACTACCCGATCTAACACTGGCGATGAAGGTGGGATTGAGAGGCAGATAGGCGAAGAACGAGCAACGAGGCATCCAGCAAGTAGATCCAGCCCGGAGTTCGGCGTGACAATCGAGCTACCATTTTGAGCGGTAAAATTCAAACTGCCTCAACCGAGAATGGCCATTCACGCCCCACCAACTCTGTATGACCCGGTGGCCAAACACTGGGAATCGTATATGTTACAATTCGAATGCTTCCTCGAGGCAAACGACCTCATGGGAATCCCTAACACCAGGAAAAATAACCTCTTTCTGGGGTACTGTGGCAGAGAGGTCTTTGAAACCGTGAAAGACTTATCGGAGCCAACTCTGCTCCAAGCAGTTCCTTGGGTGGCGTTGCAGCAAACCCTGAAGACCCACTATGCCCCCAAGGCATTGAAGCATGTTCGCCACCACAAATTCAACACAAGGTACCAGAAAGAGGGCGAATCAACCAATATGTGGTGGCACTGCGAAAGACAGTGATGTATTGCGAGTTCCAGGACCTGGACAATGTAATACTAGACCGCATAATCTGTGGTGTGCGAGACATTAATCTGTAGAGATGTTTGCTTGCCAAATCAAACATGTCTCTGCAGATCGCACTCAATGAGGCCCGAGCTTCCAAATCCGCAGACAAGTCCGCAGAAGCCTTGCAGCAGCAAAACAACGTGCCACAAACTGCGCAAAAGCAAACGTGCATCCATCATGAGGCACTGAGCAAGAACCCTCTGACAGCGAAGAAGATGACAGCTACTGCATGCGTGGTAGCCGCACGAAACCAGCGCAAAAATTCAACTTGCGATTGCCACCCTGCGCAAGCTGCGGAGGAGACCATGCCCGGTCTACTTGCAAATTCCGAGACACAACCTGCCGGCATTGTGAGCGAAAGGAGCACATTGCCAAAGTGTGCCACAGCGAATTCCCTACCACCACATGGCAGCCTAAGGACAATCCTAACCACCAACAGAGGCCCACCCCAGGGGCTTGGCAAAAACCACAAGGGCACCCAGAGAGAGAATCAAAGGTTACCTATCACACTGCGATAGACAAGTCCGCACTAGGCAGTCAAAAAAGCTGAAGATCACTGTCCTCATAGAGGACGCTCCCTGTGAGCTTGAAATAGACACTGGATCATCCTTAACGATCATGTCTTGGTCGACCCTGAAGCAAGCCATTCTGGGTCTAAAGAAACGGCAGCTTCACACCACAGACATCAGCCTGCATGACTATCAGGGGAACCAGGTCCCCATCATCAGCCAGGGCACCTTCCGCGTAAGATTTAAAGAATTCCACACCAACCTGCCGGTGACTGTGGCCAGAAACGACCTGCAGAGCCTCCTGGGGCTCAACTGGTTCCAAGCCCTAGGGTTGGAGGTGACCGGAATCAACTCCGTGAAAGAAGACGGCGCAGAGGCCATCTTTAAGGAGTTCAAGGACATCTTCAGCCCAGTCTTGGTAAGTATGTGGGGATGCCAATTTAGTTTAATTTGGACCCCAACATAGCGCCGATCAGGCTGCAGCCCAGGAGAGTTCCTTTCGCTCTCCGCCCAAAAATTGATAGAGAAATTGACAAGCTAGTGAGCCAGGGAATCCTGGAACCAGTTGACCACGCTCGCTGGGAAACTCCCATTGTGACCCCGGTCAATCCTGATGGTTCAGTCTGCATCTGTGCGGACTATAAATGCACAATTAACAATGCGCTACAACAAAGCGCATACCCTGTACACATTGTACAGCATTTACTACATTCGCTAGGCCCAGGAAATTTTTTTGATAAATTGGACATGGCGCAGGCATACCAACAGTTGCCTGTAGATGGTGTCACAGTGGAGGCTCAAACCATTGTGATGCACAGGGGTGCATTCAAATGCCACCACCTGCAATTTGGAGTTAGTATCGCCCCTGGACTGTTCCAAAGCGTCATGGAATGACTTTTGCAGGGTATACCAGGAGTCGTCCCCTATTTTGATGACATTTTGGTATCAGCTGCAAATGAGGCGCAACTTTTGAAAAGAGTTCGAATGGTTTTGGCTAGAATTAGAGAAAAGGGTCTCTGGCTTAAAAAAGAAAAATGCAAAATTAATGTACCGAGGGTCGAGTTCCTGGGGTACATGATCGATGGCTCTAGGATTCACCCGACATCACAAAAAGTAAACGCGATCCAGGAAGCCCCCACACCCCGCACGCAAACCGAGCTGCAGGCATTCCTCGGGCTCCTTAATTTCTACAGTGTCTTTCTAAAACAGAAAGCTACAGTCACTGTACCGCTCCGTCTTCTGGCCAAGAACGCCAAGTTGTCCTGGGGCCAAGCCGAGGCTGCTGCATTCGCCACGGTCAAGCGACTGCTGACAGCTGACTCCCTGCTAGTCCAATACAGCCAGACCCTACCACTGGTGTTAACCTGTGATGCATCACCATTCGGCGTGGGCGCCATCCTTAGCCACCGCATGCCCAATGGCACAGAAGCCCCTATTGCCTTTTACTCGTGAACCTTGTCTTCAGCGGAAAGAAACTACAGCCAGATGGACCGCGAGGCTCTGGTTGCAGTAGCAGGCATCAAAAGATTCCACGAGTACCTTTATGGCCGGGATTTCAAACTTGTAATGGACCACAAGCCATTGTTGGGACTATTGGCTGGGGACCGACCTACCCCTGTTTCGTTATCCCCTCTCATGACCAGGTGGACTGTTTTCCTGGCTGCATACTCCACCGCCCTGGCTCCACCCTGGGAAAGGCAGACGCATTGAGCCTTTGCCCCTTTCCTGAACTATTGGCCGACCCCATTCCCGAGACATTCCCGGTCCTACTTATTTACTGCTTGGACACTGGACCTGTCTCGTCCAATGATGTTGCCCGATTTTCGGGGAAAGACCCCACCATCAAGCAAATCTTGAACTGGGTGTGGAGGGGGTGGCCCAAGGGGCCTGTTGTGGCTGAGTGCAAATTGTATGCTACAAAACGTGATGAATTGTCTGTTATTAATGGCTGTTTGTTGTGGGGGGACCGAGTGGTTATTCCAAACAAGCTGCGAAAGGCAGTATTGGAGGCTTTACATGTGGGGCATCCTGGTATTGTAAGGATGAAGTCCTTGGCTAGGAGGTACATCTGGTGGCCTAACATGGACAGGGAGATAGAGGAATGGGTGGCTACCTGCACACCATGCCAGGAGTCCAGACCAGCTCCCCCAGAGGCGCCTGCTAAGGAGTGGGAGCATCCTCAAACATAGATTTTGCTGGCCCAGTTCATGGCCAAACTTTCCTTGTAGTTGTGGACGCGTACTCAAAGTGGTTAGAGGTAGTTCTGATGGCCTCCACCATGGCAGAGGCGGTCATCAAGGTGCTATGATGACTTTTCGCCACGCACGGCCTGCCTGACGTCTTGGTCTCTGACAACGGGCCCCAATTCACGTCCATTCAATTCTAGACCTACTTAGCAAGTCAAGGAATTTGGCACGCCTAAGAGGGGAGGGGTGTTAGATATTAGCTCTGTCTGCTATAGTTTTCAAACAGGTCCTCTGTTCAGGCGGGAACAGAGATTGAATCCTATTGGTTAAGAGGTCTGACAGCTCCCTATAAAAGGGCTGCTGTCAGACCAAGAAGTTGCTGGATTGTACAGACTTGTTGCATTACAATAAAGAGCTATTGTTGCGTTAAGCCAGTGTCTGCCTTCTCACTATCTGATCTTACACCTCCCAAGACCTTGCTTGTCCTGGTGGCACCTCAGCGATAGCAGCTGAGTGAGGGAAGGAGGCGTGTGATAAAGCAGTCCCCAGCCTCCGCTCCAAGGTTGAAGGGGAGCGCCTTCATCCTTGGCTGTCGCGCACCTCGTTTCTTTCTCTGCCTGCTCAAATGAGTGAAGGAGGCACTGGCCATTAAACCGCCCACCCACCAATATTCAGACCAGGCTGCCTCCTCTCTCCCCACATGGTCTCTCTGAAGGGGGAGGGAAGGTCTCTCTCAAGACCTGCTTCCCTTACCTCATGGCACAATTCCTGAATGGCGGGATATTCTTTCTTTCGCCGGTATGGGGGCGTGGACAGGCCGCTACTGGTCTGGTCCGGTATGCCAGATTTTCACTACCTTTTCTGGCATACCGTACTGTACCGAGAGGAACCCACTTCTGATGTACAGCAGTATTCTCCTTGGCCCCAAAGGGAAGCAATCACATCCATCAATTTAAATTTTAGAATAAGCACAGCAATCTCAGAATGGCGTTAGGAATCTTTAAACCCCCATCCTTAACTCAGTCAGAATCAAAATCCTTATCATTGTAGTTCATTTGGGAAAATATACCAAAGGAAACAACCAACAACAATAGTTAACAGGAACACCTTCATTGCCTTAAAAAAAGAGAATAAAATAATTTGGCACTTCTATAGAAAAATAAAAAGCACTAGACTAGAAACAAAGAACAGAATATATAGATTTTCATTATATTAATAGATAGACAGGGTTACATCATAAAAAGTCTATGTTTGTTTTTTGAGAAGAATTTTTACACCTACAAACTGTTTAATCATTTTACCTAGATGGCAAATAAGAGTTAGTTTTGACCAGTGAGAGACTATTGAGAGTTGTGCAAGCTTACTAAGGTCACTTAGAGTTTACCTCAGGATATTCTGTCAAAGCCACCTAATTATCACCTGTTTCTATCTGCATGGTTTTACTTGCTTTACATTTTCCATTTTTAGTTAAATTCCCTCCACAATTCACATTGCCAAAATGTGGTCCACATTTTTTTAATACTGTTTCTAGCTGCTTTCTGAACTTCACTGCCTTCAAGGCATTACTTTTCTCTTCTGCATGGCATCTTGTTTAGTGTAGGGAGCTTAAACTGTTGGCTGCTAATTTTGAGTAATTTGTATTATTCATTGTGGACAGAATCAATGAATTCACATTGACTTGGACTCCAGTATTATGGGAGATTATAAGGACGCAATCTCATCAACTGTCCTTCTACTTTGGATTATTTTTAGTTCATAGATCTTGAAGATGGAGGCAATGTATGTGGAAAAATGAAGGCCACCATCTTTTTCAACTCTAGTTACCCATGGATGAACAAACTGAACTAACCACATGGTGGTGATCAGTGCCTTCTTAGTGTTCTCCCTCTTTCACCTCAAGAATGCCAATCTTAATTCTGTATTAAATAATCCCTCTCTGGACTCAAAAGATTGATAAAATTACAGGTTAGTCTCAAATATTGCAACTTTGAGGAAAAATGATTGAAAACCCAGTGACATTACAGCTCCAGATGCAACTGAACGATATTACTGTCGCATGATCCATTTTTGTTGGATATGAATCAGGAATTGTTTTAGTTATTTTATGGGTAACGTTTGTTGAATATGAATATGAAGAATGTCTTGCTAGATGTTCTTCCTGTGCATGAAGTGGAATGGGCAGTGGTTATCCAAAGCTTAGATGCATCCTGTCATGATGATGCAACTTGGTGCTGATGAAGCTACTTTTTGAAAAGTCTCTGGAAGCTGCAACTGATGCAAGCAGCCACAAAGGCTGCAAACTATTAAAAGAATTCCCCAAATGCTCTGTTGAAGGATATGCACTGGTTTTCAATTGCTTAGCAGGAACAATTTGAGAAGTTTGTATTAACAATGGCGGTTTTTAAATTTACCTTAAATCCATGTATTGCTTTGGACCTGTCCATCTGTCCTGTTACAAACATATCTGGCTGTTAAGATTTTCAGGAGACCGTACTGAGTATGTCCCCCAGGACAGAGGGTCATCTTTCTGACATATGGAGAGGGCCTTCTCCTAAACTCTAAATTGTGTTTGGTCCTTAGTCTCTCATCTTTAGAAAACATATAACAGACACTTCTCCTGAATTAGGCTTTAGTATCATTATTAATTTATGTATTAATTCATTTTTCATTCTGTTATTTATCTTATAACATTTTGGTGCCCTCCTCCATTATGATGAAACAACAGAGCACCAATCAGTCAATCAAAGAAGTCAACTGCAGGTCATGTTTAATGTGTTTAGGTCAACCACATCTAAAAAGGATAATCCTTCCAGAAGAAGCAAGAATACTTTTGCTTGCTGTCTAGCTGAGATATGAAGGACTCTGGGGTCTTTCAGGGCAGTTTAGAAACACAACTGTCCTTACCCTAGGGGGAAAATGGCTCTCCTCAAAAAAAAAAAGATAGCTATTTACTGAGGAAAAGTAGGTGACAGGGATTATGCAGGTAACATCACCAATAAGACATTTCACTCTTCCAGGAAATGTTAGCATATTCTCTTTTGCATATATTCTTTCCCCCACTTTTTCACACCAAAGAAGCTTTCTCTTTTATTATCAGAATAAATTACTTTGTATCTTATATTCAAAAAATAGTAAGTTCTTTAAATTGGATAAAGAGTGAACTTCTGCCAGCAAAGCAATAAATAAATCAACAGGAATACTGTGAGTCTGCTTCTGCATTATCACTGTGGTGACAGCTATGGCAGTTTGGCCCAAGCACAACACACAATCAACTCAATCATAACCATGTGTGCTGTGGTGTCAGGGGACAGAAAACGAAATAATTACCCAACAGTCCTACAGAAGGCAAATGAAGCAAGACTTTGCTCCAACTGCTGTACTGGAAAGCCAGTGTCCAAGAAGGGTATTAAAATTAATGCTAGTAAACAGGGATAAAATTAATGGCATAACTAGGAAGGGCTTCCCAGCTGTCACAGTACTGCATGGAGTTCTATCCAATAGCTTTGTGGTGGAAAAATAGAATTCAAGTCTCTGGTATGCTAGGGCAGGGGTGAGAGAAAGGAAGTTGGCCAACTTGTATGTAGGCTCCTAGTCCAGGATTCAGGACCCAAAGCTCTTTTTGAACCAGGAGGATAACAAGGTGGGGATAGTGGTAAATTGCTCTGGCTGAGATGCAGAAATGGGTACAATGTAATCCATTGAAATGCATAAAAATAATGTTGAAATCATGTTTTCTTTCCAGGGTGCATATATTCAGCATGTTTTCAAGATAGCAAATAAGCAGCCAAATGCCATCTTGCTAATTGGCAGAATAAGAACAAGCAGAGGGAGCTCTTACAGTTTTTACTACCCTCGTTCTCTCAGTACATAACACAGAGAACCCCCCCCTGGTTTCTTTGGGGAGCAAGCAAGAAATTGCAGACCTCTAAATGAGAACAGCAGCAGATAATTGATCAGTTGCAGAACTGTTTCTGAGCAAGAGCAGTCTATCAGAGCTGCATCTTAAAAGTCTTTGCTTTCAAAATTCCTTCTGTAAAAGAAGAAAAACTTCATATTTTTAAAGGCAATTGTTTGAAAGCCACAAGACAAGGGATTGGGCATTTCAGAACAGGGCTTCCCAAATAATAATAAAATAATCTTTAAAATGTGCCCCTTTGCTTTGTTAATTGAAAAGTACTATGTGAGTATAGTCATTTCTAATGCCTGTGCTTGAGAAATGTCTCATCTACCTAATTAACTCCTGTTCTAAACTATAGAATTCAATTTAGGATTTTTCAATATATTCAGACCCAGGAAAAGGTTAAATGCCCTCTTGAGAGCGTGGTCATTATCCGATTGAGGCAAAGGCCCTCAGGGTTAAAGATTAAATACTTCATACATCCCACCTCTAAAAGACAGAATCAGTTAAGGCAATATACAACTTGTAATAGGGGAGCATTATTTATATTTTAGTATTCCAATGCTGTCTTTTATATGCCAAGCAAATCTCAAGGAAATTAAGAATTTGATTGCTGGAGCATGAAAATAGAGTGCAGAATCAGAGAGAAGGGCTCCTATATTGCAATATTTTAAGAACTGTTCCAGTAAGTTTGAGCAGATAATTAGCAAGCCAGGTGATCCAAAGTTAATCACGTTTGTTTAGTGGAGAAGCCTGTTGGAATTTTGACTGGGTGATGCGGCTTCATAGGGTTGAATGAAAAAGATTAAAAAGAGCACACTAGTTTTTTTTATTGTAAATCAATAAAAATAACAATATTGTTACATAGGAGAAAACTTGGGATTTTGCAAAGCAGATAAATTAAACAGATAAGTACTAGGTGTAACTTACAAGAAAACAAGCTACATTTTAAATAATTGCTTTGGGGATAAGAACTCTGCTGAAAGTATATAATACTTTTCTGTAAAAAATGTAAATAAAAACACTAGCATTTTTGTTTCGATAGTTGATGTTTTGTTATTATTATCCATCTGGGTAACTGTGTTTTAGTTGCTTCATGGAAGTGTGCAAAAAGAATTGTCCCAGCTCAAGTTCTGAATGTATCTTTCCAATGGCATATAGTAAGTTGAAACTGCCATAGCATAAATAATTTGGATTTAGACATATTTATGTTTAATTGGTAGAAATCTTAAGATATATGTCATGTAGTGTTAATTGACTTACATGTTTCTATTACACCGCATTGAGGAAGTGTTCTGAATAATAGTAACTTCATTGTGAGAAGGTACTAAGCAAAACAATGCAGAGAAGAAAATTTATCAGCCACCATTGAAAAAACATCTAGTTGAAACATTTGTTCAAAGGGCATGTCACAAATGATGCTAAACAACCTTGTGAAATTTTAAGACAGCATTACTCTGGTCAGATTGTTACAGTACTAAAATATACTCATAGCAATTAAGCATTTGGTATTTTCACTGCAATTTCTGGTAAAGGTAATAGCAGGTAATGATCGACAAAATGGACCTGTTTTTTTTCTTTTATGCTGTGAGCTTGCTTGACAATGGCACAGCAATGTTTTCCAGCTGAAAAAGTTTTACTTTTATTCCATATTCCGTTTCACGGTGATCTGAAATCCACTAGGTAAAAGGAAACTAGGCCAAGTAACTTAAATTTAGTTACATTTTTAATTAGGATATTTATATCATGTTTCATGTAGGCAGAACAGAATGGTCCAGCTGGATGTCAATCCAAATGAAGGAATAGGCAAAAGCATCCATTCACACAGTGTGTCATATGTTTTAAAGTCAATGTCTGCTCCATTTAGATGTTTGTATTGTTTGAAAGTTCCTTCTCATATATATTATTTAAATACATATATTTCATTGATCTATAGCTGATAATATTTATTTTTATATGAAAACACTGCTGATTATTTGAAGAAGCATGCAATCCTTTCTTCTTCAGGCCAATTCCATTGGTTCAGAATGTTTTGCACAGGCGTATACAAAGATCAAATTCCTTAAAGTTTGGGGTGGAAATATTGTGCAAAACTTAACCAGTTTAGCTTCAGTAGGCTGTCTACATCAGAGCATCTTCAGATCTTCTCTGGCTGCCTACTTAAGAACTTCATCTGAAGATAAAGTGTGAGGCTAATAAGCTGCAACAGTGTTATGTGGTGGTGCTACAGTTTATTTATTCATTAATTCCACTTATATCCATTTTTTCCTTCAAGATACTTGAAGAGCACAATTAATGTATCCTCCCAATTTATCTTCACAACAATCTTGCAAGGCAAGTGGCACTAGCTCAAATCATTACCTTTACACAAAGTAATAATCTTCCTGGCTCATGAATACTCATACTGTGATGCAATATGCATAATAATTTATTTAGAATGGAAAACAAATGCATGCATGAGCAAACCGACAGGCCTTCTCTTGCATCTCTTTCCTTTTAATGGAGTCAGTTCTCAACCAGTAAAACGATCCATTAAACTAGATATGAACTTAATGTGGGATCTGGTCTTTTACTTTGGAAATGTTGACATTTCAGTCAGATGGAAAACTATGGTAGCATTTCAAGAGTGTCAGAAATCAAAATAAAAACTTGCAACAACAGAAATGAAAAGAAGGCTAAAATGAGTTTTGCTGGGAACTGTTACAGCCGCCTTTCCACAATTACATTATGGCAGAATAGAGCTGGAGGATTCGCCTGAGCAGGCTTGATCCTTGTATGAAAAATAGTTAAGAGATTGAAGCTGAAAAAATGCCATTATTTTTCAGTCTAAAGCTGGGAAAATTAACCCTCCTTGTCCCAAGAGTTTACTAAAAGACAAAGCATAAACCTGATGCCAGATTAAGAAGAAAGGGAGGATAAAGTGCTTACATTTGGCAGTTATATTCTTTTTTTGTGATTAGGGATCATACCAAAAGAACGAATGGGGGGATCAGCGGGATTCAGTCTTTTAGTCATTGATTCATACACATGTGATCTAAGGAACTGCCAGAGGTTTCTTTATGCCATCAACCAGAACAAGAACAGCAACAGAAACCTTCACCAGAAACAACATTTTTGCATCTGAGGTGTTCAATATTATCCCCCTTTTTTGCCTAAAATTCTCTGATCAGGGCTGAAAAATTCCACAGAAGCATTAATTGGGGGTGGGGGGGGGGGAGAGGTAAAGGAAACGTTAACTCTTTGCTTCTTACAAGTGATCATTTGCATTTTTACAACCCACATTTCTCTGTATTTTAGATTGTAAACAACAACAAAGATGTGAGATACAGCGTCTCTTGTACAGCAGCTGTTAGGTGCCTTTGCTTCCCAATGCTGCAAATGAGGGAGTCTGCTCCTTAGGCTGCCTAATAAAAGCCTTTTGTGTGTGTGTGTGTGTGTGTGTGTGTGTGTGTGTGTGTGTGTTGACTCCTGGCAACGGTCTGAATAAGTCCCTGCAGTTTTCTTGGCAAGATTTCAGAAGTGGTTTGCCCTTGCCTCCTCCCTATGTCTGAGAGAGAGGGGCTGGTCCAATGTCACCCAGTTGGCTTTGTGCCTAAGGCGGACTAGAACTCACAGACTTCCAGTTTCTAGTCTGATGCTTTAATCATTACACCAAACTGGCTCCCTGATGAAACCAAATAGGAGCCATTAACATTTTTCTTTACCACCCCAGCTGCTCATTGTTTCTCACTAAATCATAGTATATCCACATACAGCATACTAAGCTTGGCAATGAAGGGAAGCCTACAGTCTGTAATAATGTAGCAAGCAGTAAACAATACGAAAATGAAACCAGATGTCTAAATGGGAATTTTAAACTAGAACTGTGGAAGCAACTATTATTGTTCAGTTGTATTACATCCGTTTAAAAAAAGCATTAAAATTAAAATGTTGCACTGGTTAGTAGCTCTCACAATCAGGAAGTTACTTATTTCAAGTTTGGATCTCTCACTGTGAAAGCTTCTGCCCATTGGTTCTTATCTTTTCCTTGAGTGTTCTGGGGGATAAATCCAGAACTCTCTTCCCTATAACACCCCTTTATGTATTGGATAGAGAAGGCTATCATGCCTTCTCTTCCTTAGGCTAAACATACCAAGTTCCTTTAACCACTATTTGTACAATTTAGCCTGCACTGTTTCTAATTCCTGAGCATCCTTTCTGTATTGTGGCAGCCAGAACTGGACACAGTAGTCTAGGTGTGATTTGATCAATAAGCATAGAACCATACTGTTATCAGTTAAATTCAAACTATGTCATGCCACAAAATACAAAGAGAGAAGTAATATTGAGCTCAAAGGATCAATGAAAGTATGCTCATTAATTGTAACACAGGAAAAGCATTTACTTACCAATAAATCTTACATAGCATTATATAATAAGGCTTTATGGGACACAAGATTCCTTGGAGTCTAAATATTGAACCTTCCTCATTTCCCAGGAGCCACCCATGTGGAAAATGAAGGGCAAAAAAGAACTGCAACCTTTACAATGATTGCAGAAGTGTAGTTAGAACAAGCCAGAGAACATCGGAACCCTTCACAGTAACATCTGGAGTAAATCAGGGACGTGTACTATCAGCACTATAGTTTATCACTTGCATTGAGAGCATAAGCAAAGAAGATAAACCCAAGAATGGAAATAATATCAATGAGCAAAGCAAATAAGCTAAATCCAAGAATGGAAATAATATCAATCTGCAGATGATCAGGCATTACAGCTAAGAAATGACATCCACGGACCAAGAATGCAAGACAAATAATATGAGAACTAGCAAAGAGAAAGTAATTGGAAGAAAAAAGCATACCTTAAAAATAGTAATAAAGGGAACAAGCATGAAACAAGAATCAAACTTCAAATAGCTAGGAACTGTCACTGCGTTTATTTGGTTTGCCAGCTGTACCTGCATTCTGAGTTATATGGTAGAATGAACTGTCTCTTATCAGAAATGATTTACTGCACAGGTCATTACATTCCACAGACTTCTTCCTTCCTTCCTTTGCAGGCAGACAAAGGAGCTCTGCCAAAGATGTGATTAATTTAGTTAGTAAGTTTGTATTTTATTTTATTTACATTAAAAGTTCTTTGATTAGATTATGCCTCGGGTTTATTTTTTGCTTATTTCAAAAGTATACTATAAGGAAATTCCACGGTCCACACCTCGTTAATTCAGGGCGGAATTCACACCCTGACACAGGAACAATATTAACTAAAGATGGTAAAATGGATGAAGAGATAGGATGCAGTAAGGCAAACCAAGCATTGGGACAGCTTGCTCCACTGCTACAACATAAGGCATTATCAATCAGCACAAAGAAGCATCTCATACAAATCATATTCATCCCCACCCTATGCTACCAGTGCCAAACAGGGATACTTACAATAAAATATAAAAGAAAGTTAGTCACCACAGAAATAAGATCTTTGAGATAAGCTCCTGTAGTGGCCAGAAGAGAGAAAATCAGAAATGAGACAATAAGAGTGTTGGAAGAAATGTCCTTCTGGGTTCGGCTCCAAGTAGGGGAAAAGACACTGGAGACATGGAGGCTGCTTGGAAAGATGGTTTTAATGGTGGACAGGACTACATGGCTTGAGTCCTGAACAGAAAAGGTGATCACATGCTTCAATGTTGGTGGAGAAGAAGAGAAGGGAAGAGAAGAGAGTGAAGAAGGGCTTGCAGGGCTTTTTATAATCTGTTCGGCCCCACCTATCTGTTTCCTGTTCCTGTGTAAGAAATGTATTCTGATTGGTTGTCAGACTCATATGGGCCCATGCAGGGGCAACTCTCTAGGCTGAGTCCAGGTTTGGTTGAATTCTCAGAGTTCTCAGATGCCATGTGGTCAGTTGAGTAAAGTGCCAATATTATCATGCCTTAATCCCATCCCCTGGAGCTGATGGGGAGAACTCTTTATTATGTAAATTGGACTAGTTTGGCCTTCTTAATGGCCCATTGACAAATTGGGGATGGGCAGGAAGCTGCAGGAATTTACTTTGTGTTTAAAATGTGTTTCTCCCTTTTTCACATCCAGGAAAATATAATATTCTGCCTTTTCAATATTTCCTAGGATATTTCATTTTTCTGGGAGACGGCTGGGTGATAACTTCCTACAAGGGAACACCTAAATTGCATATAAAAACAGCAAATAAAGTGCTTTCCTCCCCTGCAGAGGATGTCTTGAGATTCCATACTGTACAAGGCATATACAAAAAGAGGACAAGGTCAAAGAAGACGCAGCACACCTAAAAAGACAATGGAGAGACAACTCCAAAGACACACTATTACAACATCAATTAACAATGAAAGGTAAAAGGAGGAGGAGGAGAACCTTTACAGTAATATCATATTAGTGTCCTATTATTAATGCATAAAGCATGAGACTATCAATTTACATTTTATTTCAAAAACTAATGGTGTTTCTTGATTTGAACACAATCCATCTTCTGGCTCATTTTTATAAAATGTAAAAGAAAACATTGAAATGTTGACACATATTAATTCTAGAGCAGTGTTTCTCAAACTTGGCGACTTTAAGTCCTGTGGACTTCAACTCCCAGAATCCCCCAGCCAGCATAGCTATGCTGGCTGGGGGATTCTGGGAGTTGAAGTCCACAGGACTTAAAGTCGCCAAGTTTGAGAAACACTGCTCTAGAGTAACATTCGGGCAGATATATAGACTATTTTTTTTAATCCCAGAAAGGAAAAATATCAGCTGTGAGGCCAAATAGATGGTGCTTATATGATTGCTGGAAGAACCTTCTTTTCACCTGCTGAGCATAAATGAGGAATGCCCAGCAGTGTATGACAGCACTCTCGTTCTAGCTGGGCTCTAGATACAGGTTGAAGGTAGAGTTTTGTGTGATGCTGGAAATTTCCAGGTAATTTCAATCAAATAATCAAAGTCATCTTAAGTTTCTCCTGTGTCATTCAAAAGCCCCCTACTGGACTGTAAGCCAACACTAAGAAATAACTATCTAGCCACATTTTATAATCAAAATACATATATCGTATACAAAGGCACAACAATCAGCTTTAAAACAAACATCTGTTTTTTGCAGGATTGACTCAGTAATGTTTACTGCCACTAACTTTAAACGAGTTTTTCAATAGTGTTAGCAACAGTGTCCCAAGAGCACGGTGTTTACAACATTTGCCTGACAAGCAGAATGTCACTAATTCAAAACCCAGAGAGAAATGTTTAATTGCTGTTTTACTTTCCTTGAGCTACTCACTTTGTGTTTTTTTTTTTTACACATTCATAGTTCTCCTCTCACTTGTGGTGGAAAGGTTTCAATTTAGCTATCAAATAGCCGAAATGAATAAGCATAGCAACACTTTAATTTTTCAAATAGCCCAAATGAATACGCATAGCACTTATTCATCTGGGCTGTTTGAATACTGAGTTAAAGAAAGAAAAAAGAACGCTCCGTCATTTTAGAGATGCAATAGTAATTTTCATTTTCTGTTTTTTTTAAAAAGCGTAGTATAATAGTGAGTAACTCTGGAAAAGAAAACTAGCAATTAGTCATTTAAAAACAAGAACAAAAAGCATTTCTACTAGTTTTTAAGCTAGTGGCTCTCTGCATGTCAATAACTCCACTTTCAGTACCTGCAGCAGAAATCAAAGAGCTGGAAGACAAGAACCACTGACTCAGTTGAAGGCATGTTCCTGCCACTGCAGGCAGTAGCCCATCAAAGAAGAAACTAGAGTGCAGAAGGCAAACAAACCAGCAACACTTGAGCTGGCGCAAGGCTAAAAAGACTTCTTTCAGCACACAGAATGAATACAAAAGAAGTAATGGATGGAAACTTATCAAAGGGAGATCCAACCTAGAACTTAGGAGAAATTTCCTGACAGTGATAACAATTAATCAATGGAGTAGCTTGCCTTCAAAAGTTGTGGGTGCTCCATCACTGGAGGTTTTTAAGAAGAGTTTGGGTAGTCATTTGGCCAACATGGTATAGTCTCCTACTTGGTCAAAGAATTGGACTAGAAGACCTCCAAGGTGGCTTTCCAACTGTTATTCTGCACTCTATTCTGTACATAAGTCAGAAGACATGTGCAGTGGCTAGGGGCAAGTAGAGGATGGTGTCATTTGATTTTGCCCTCCAGAAATAATTGGTGACTATACTTAATGACAGAGCAAATTGGCAATGCAGATATGTCAGTTCCTACCCTATGTTTGCTTGTTCTTCACTACTACATGCAATCATCGAACTGGTTGTGAAACCGGCAGGATCCCATCACTGCTCAAGATGCTGCTTTAAGGTCACCTGATCTCTAATAAACTATAACCTTTTTCAACAAATGGAGCCAAGGATTGTTTCTATTTAGAGGTTTAAGTTGTGGCAGGTCTGACAAAATGCCTTTCATGGTCTTTGGACTGCATAAGGTGGGAGAACAGCTGGGGTTTAGAATCAAATTGTGGGAAAAGTATGAATGACTTGCCCACTTTCTCTTGCAGATAGTGTCTCTTTCCACAAGACTGAATCATAGAAGTTCTTAAAGAACAGAAGCACATTTTTCAAGTATTGTATGAAATCACCTGTAATGTAACACAGCCTGTCTGAACATTAGTGCCCCTGAATACAAATGTTGGAGTCAGCACTGGTATGAGAAGGCACATTGCCCCAGACCATCTCAGTGCCACACCTCCCTGCAGTGGCTTCAGTGAGAAGCCACTGCTTTATTTTGCTGAACTGTAGTCTAGCTTGGTTGGCAGGCAGCTTGGGGAAACCAGTGATGTCCTTAAATCATCTCTCTACCTGTTCTGGTGCTGTGCAGCTCATCTGACAGACTCCGCCTTTCTCACTCACATATGGCACATTCCTAAAAATATCTTGGTAGGAGAGAAAGTGCAAAGGCATCACAGATGGTTCTCAGTTTCACATGCAGCTAAGGATGAGATTCAAGATAAGGGCTGTCAGTTCTTTGCCTACAGCTAAGCATGAAACCTCATTAAGTGTGATGGTCTCCTTTCCCCACCCTTTCATGTCTCCTCCTTCCTCTTCAGCCTGCCTGTATTCAAGCCCCTTATTAAACATGCACCTCTATGCAAGGAGCAGTGACTTCCCCTTAATTGAGGCATAATAATTAGAGCATTAACACATTAGGAGGGTGAGACCGCATGTTTAGCTTTTGTGATTAATTATCTGAGGATTGTAATAAGTTGTAAAGACATTAATTACTCTGGCATGTTTATTGCTACAGACTGCAGTGCAGACACTTTGCAGTGATGCAGATGAAAGAATAGAAGGGTGTGTCCCTAGACATTTTGGCAACAGAAACTGCATGATGGGATACTGACAGCAGAGTCTTTTCCCCTTCAATCTTTTATTAGCCTCATTAGAACATTTGTTTTCTCCAAGTAAAAGATATATCTCAGAAAACACGGCTGAGAGATTCATTTTGGATTGATTGGTAGGGACTAAAAGGAATTATTTTCAACAACATGGAAGTGTAAAGGAAAGGAAAGGCCTCCAATCCATATTCCTTCAAGGGTTTATTTGGATTTTCTGGCATAGTATTTGGTCATTCAGACTGACTAGTTTTAGACACAGTCAGTGTTAATAAGTAGGTACTTTTATGCTGAATTTCTAGCCAGGATTGTCCAAGACATTTTGCTGAATGTGTCAAAGCACAAGGTTGTGTCTTTTTCTCTTCTATATAGAGAAGTCAACTGAACTGAGAGATGGATCAAAAGAAGAGTACCTTCCATGGAACTTGGGGTTAGCTAGAAGGGATTTGGGATAGTCTGTGTGATACCCACAATTTTTCTTCTTCCGAAGAAGGAAAAGGCTAGGAGTTTAGGAGGAGCAGCTAGCTATGTTCCCCTGCTGCTTCCAGCATTTGCTTCCTGAAGGAATTGCTTCACTTAGTTTAAAGATGGGCTAATCCTCTTCATCGCTCTCCCAGATGAGAGATAATTAGGCAAATGGACTAGTTGCTCTTATCACTAAGATGATAAATCTGTGTTTCCGTTACATCCCTTTGATTTTTAGCTGGGCTCTCAGGATTAACTTTTCCTTCATTAGATATCACCAGGGCTTTAGTTGGATTGTGCAGCAGACTCTTCAGACCAACTCCAACTTCCCTGTGGAACCCAATTAGGGCTTCCATTAGTTACCTGGGATGGACTGATCTAACAAAATCTGATCTCCTTTCAGGCTTCACACTATCTTCTAAGTGGCCATGTGGTTGTTTTTTTTTTTACTTCTTGATGTGTTTACTTTATTTCCTGTTTAGTTTAGCATAGGAGGAGATGCTGCATCCTCAACTTCTAGCTTTTGTCAAATACCAACTTGAACACTTAAGATTCATAGATTCACCTATATTTCATTTTCTAACTTCTTATGCTAAACCTGGATCCATTTGCACCAGATTCATCCATTTCTCACACTACCACATCTGTCTGGTTTGCATCAATGAGACTTATCCCACAATGTAAATAATGTTTGTGTTGTCCATTATAGCTATTGAGAATATCAGTTTCCTACATGGACATTTCTGTCTTTAAAACAGGCAGGGCCATCATTGCATTGTATAATAAATTCCATAAATTATTATTTTTCCCTGCATGAAGAAGTATTTTTGTCTAATCTGAATAGTTTTAGTAAGTGACCTTCTATTTTATTAACAGGAGAAGAAAGAAAAACATTATTTTCAGAACTGATTGGGTCTAAGCCTTTTTTTTAATGCTTCCTAGCCAATGCTTTGCAATATTCCAGAAAAGGATGAAGTACAAAGCAAGAAGATCTAGGCATGATTCTGAAAAGCAAAGCTTGCTGATTTGCAAGCAGAATCTCAATTAGTTCAATTCATTACTATCACATGTAAGAGGCTGACATTGAACTAGACCTGCATGCTGCATAGGAGAGATGCACAAGCATTGCAATATTCTCACTCATTTTAATTGCAACTCAAGCCTTTCACCCAATCCTTGGTTATCATTTCAATAGAAATGCTTCTGGTGAGTGAAGTGCCACTGACAACAAATCAGACTGAGCAGGTTCACTCTCTAAAATGAACAGGGCATCAGGTCAAGGCTACCCTTCTTATATCTCTCTTCTGGTTTCACAGCCCCTTCTATATTCTGCACACTTTCCTACTCTTGACTTTTAAAAATCTCAGCAACTCTGCCTCTTCTAATTTTGATGTCCTCTATTTTGTGTTCTCTCTCACCCCCCCTTCTCTCTCACACACACACCTTTGTGCAGCCTACTCTATCCGCTCCCAGCTGCCCTCATCTCATACTCTTTGTAATATAATGTCAACTCCTAAAAATGCAGCAGTTCTCTATTAACCATTAAGAGAACTGACCTCGTTCTTCTCATCCTGGTTTTGAGGAAGCTCACACTGGGATGCAGCTACCCCCCACCCCCACCCCTAGAAATATTTCATGAGCATTGCCTAGAGATTCTGGAAAAGAATATTGAGGATTAGAGGAAGGTTGGTATCCTTGTCATTCTGCATAGTACATTGTTTGTTTTTTTGTTTTTGGTCTAAGCAAACAAAACAAAAAAGCCTTGTAGCACTGGATAAATTAATGACAAAATGTGTAATGATGGGGAAGGGAGAAAATTGACCAATTCTATGAGGAGTTAGTATATTAGGGACATAATGGAGGCAGAAAATGTCTCCTGGATCATTAACTGAATGCATAATAAGTCTCCCGATAGTTGTCTCTCGTAGCCTTTTCTGGGACTTGCAGTACAACCAGTGATGTGCTGCAGCTGACTTGTTCTAATTTTCTAGAGCCAATTGTTAAATTTTCTGGATTTTTGTGAACTGGCTGAAAACAGACTTCAATGCTTAGTTACCAATTGACCATTGGGTTGATTTTGGGGTTATCAAGAAAGCCAAGTCAATGCAAATTGGATGTCTGTCCTGTCTTAGGCAGGCGTACTACTGATATGGCTCTTCCAGTGAAGAAATGTGAGCCATTGGAATTCCATGCACAGCTTGTGAACATTAACTAGAGCTAATTGCTTATAACTGGAAAGTTCCTTTCGCTCCTCCTGTTTTCTTAATTTCTGTCTTTACTTGAGGCTTGATTCATCAAAAGAAGTATGTCCAAGGGCCTCTCCTAAAAATCATAAAGATTTTGCATTATGGTTTCCAAAACCCATTATAGTTCAGGGCGAGAGTGAGCTTTAAGGGAACAGAAAGTGAAATTAAATGCACGCAGATGGAGAGACCTTCAGAAAATGCAACAAATAGAAAACATTCTGAATTGGTGCTTTGATGATGTCAAGTAAAGGAAATAAATTGGACTCAAAATCTGGCAATGGCTGGCAATGATCATGGCTCTTAAAAGGAGAAGGACTATAAAGATGGCCCTGGGCATCACCAGATGGAATATAAAGAAATCAAACTGACTATATTATTCTAAAAGGAGGTTGAGGAGTTCAATTAAGGCAGTAAAGATATGGCCAGGTGCTAACTGTGGAACAGATCAGAACTGTTCATGTGCAAGTTCCAAGTTAAGCTAAAGAAGAAGAAACTGGTCTGTGTCCATAGCACTAGCACTAGTACTTAGATTTATATACTCCTTCATAGTGCTTTTACAGTCCTCTCTAAGTGGTTTACAGAATCAGCATATTGCCCCCAACAATCTGGATCCTCATTTTATCCACCTTGAAAGGGTGGAAGGCTGAGACAACCTTGAGCCCATGATATTTGGTTGCTTGAACTGCACCTAGTAGTCAGATGAAGTAAATGCAGTATTGCACTCTAACCACTGCGCCACCTTGGCTCTGATATGATCTTGAAGATATATCCACCATTTTCAAGGGGAACATCAGGAATCATTTTGAAGCCATAGACCTCATTGAAAAAAAACCAGAGGAACTTTGGAATGAACTTAAACGTTTATTAAGGATGAATGTGAAAAGGAACTGCCCAAAATAGAGAAACAGAAGAAAGCAAACTGGATGGGAGAAAAAATTGGAAATTGCTAAGAAAAGAGAAGCCAAAGACAAGAAAGATAAGGATCTTAGAAAGTAACTTAATAAAGAGTCTCAGACAGTTGTTAGAAAAAACAACAACAGTATTACAACAATATCTTTAACACATTAAAGATGGGAAGACATATGAAAAAATAAGGAAAGTCTTTCAAAAGATTTCAGAATTCAGAAGGAGGCTCCAACTTCAAATTGGTATGCTAAAAGATGCCAATGGATAGATAAAAACTGACTCAAAGGAGATTAAACAAATATGTAAGCAGTTTACTGAAATACTGTAGAGATGAAAACATCCAACATCTAAGATATTTTGTAAGATATTCTCTTCCTATAAGAACCTCAAGTACTAGAAGATGAAGTTAAGTCAAATCCGCACTCCAGATATTATCAAGGCAGAACACTATAGGCACGGATGTAATACCCACGTAAATATGGCAAGCAACAGAAGAAGAAACCATAATGCTTCTAACTAAGGTATGTCAACAAACCTGAGTAACAACGCAGTGACCAAAACAGTGGAAGAGATCAATCTAAATTCTAATACCAAAAAAGAGACTTAACAGAATATGCAAACTATTGTACAATATCCTTAATTTCACATGTTATCAAAATAACGCTTAGGATCATTATGAAAAAAGAGATGGCAGATGTTTAAACTGACTTCAGAAAAGGCCAAAGAATGTGAGACATTATTTGTGATACATGCTGGATAGTTGAGAAAGCCAAAGAATATCACATGTTTCACTGATTATAGAAATGCCTTCAACTATATCAATCATATATGTTTTATATATCGGTCCTTCTCCTTTGGCAGCTTCTAAAGAAGTTCCCAGTGTGTACCCAAAAGTTGTTTGGGTAGATAAAATGGCTGGCCTAAGTGATATCTGAATCATGGACTACCTGACTTATGACTCAGTCTCTAAAACATACTGCATGAGATGGCAATCTGTAGGAAATAAGGAAGGACGATGGAAATATCTCATAACTTTTACCTAGGCATGGGGGTGGGTGGGCTGAAACATTTTATATGCATTGATAAGGAAGATAATGTTCAAAAGCACTTAAGGCACACACTTCTTTGATTCACAGGAGTACAAAAGAGGAGAGGAGGTACCACACAACCATACTTCCAAGATTATGTTATAAACTAATCTTCATAAAAGTACTAGTCTTCCTGTAGAATTGATTTCCTGGTCTGCTCTACCTAGTGGGTCTGACATAGTATGAAGGTCTCCTGTTTTAAACTTCAATTCTCATTAGCTTTAGTCAGTCAAAGTCAAGGGGTTCAGAGAGTTGTTATTCAAAGCACACAAATAATCCTATTGTTGCCTAATACTTAGTCTTTGTCTTCTTCTTTGGTTCCAGGTTCAATTGGGGTCTGGAGCAGTGGTGGGTTCCAGATCCCATTGCAACTGGTATGGTGCAATGGGACCCAGCGCCCACCACATGAACGCGTGCAGCAGGTGCGCATATGCGTGCAGCGCGCCCAAGCGTCCTTACCTCTTGCGATGCTCCCCGATGCCTCCGTGACACTCCAACTGCTCAGCAGAGTGTTGCGCAGGAGTCGTACACTCTGTGCATGGAAGCGCCGAAGAGCTCAAATACTGGTAAGGAGCATGGGCAGGTGGACAGGCCCTCCAGGGCACCATACCGGAACGGTACCTGGTGCTCCCGGCAGGCACTGGTACGTCAGTCGTAACCCACCACTGGTCTGGAGGAAAATTGTAATACCCACATTGCTTGAAAACAAGAACAACACTTGGTATTAGCCAGGACACTTTCTGGATCTTACTTTATTAGATCCCAGATCCTTTGAGTAAAGTTTGTCTTCAAATCTGCAAACTCAATTTAGCGAAATTGGGGAAAGTAGTATTGGATAGGGTTACATTCATATTCCTTTGCCTGGATACCTTCAAGTTGTCATTCACTCAAATCAAAACCTGAAAGACCTCTTGTTGGGAGATTTTCATCTACTGGGAATATAGCAGTGGTGGGTTTCTGACGGATCGCACCGGATCGCACGATCCGGTTGGCCAATGAACCCGGAAGTAAGTTTCCTGCCCCGCCCCTGTCACGGGACGGCGCTTGCCTGCACTCCACCAGCTTGGGCGCGACCGGAGAAGTTTCTCTTCTCAGAAATGTCTTCAGTGGAGCGGTGGCAGCCTGGGTCCCTTTCAGGAGCTCCACTGAGGAAGCTTCTCCGGTCGCGCCCAAGCTGGTTCACGCTGCAGAGACGAAATGCCAGCCTTCGGGTTGCAAACCCCACCTGCCTCCCCTTCGCGCCTCTTGCAGCTGCCAGCTGCTCAGGAAAGGCAGGAGGCTTCAGCTGGCCAACTTGTGTAAGACAAGACAGGCAAGCTGGTGGGCACATGCCCAGGACAACGTAGAAGGTGCAGAATCAGCTCTGTCTGAAGGCGAGAAGGCTCGGAGCCACCACCACCCCTGCTTGCCCACCAGCCGAAGACTCCCGGGACGTTTTGGCTGACGGGTGCGCGGGGGGAGGTCCAAGCTTTTTGCCTTCAGGCAGAGCTGATTCTGCGCCTTCTATGTTTTCTCCGGCAGAGTCACGCGCCCACCCGCCTGCCTGTCTTATCTTACACAAGTTGGCCGAAGTGGCTTCTCTCTCCTCCTCCTGCCAGCCGAAGGAAAAGCCCCGGGGAGACGGGCTTCGCGCGCTGCTCTGCCGGGCTGCCGCTGCCGCTGCTGCACCCAATCCTCCACTAACCCCTAAAGAAGAGGATCCACCACCGCTTCTTCTTTAGGGGTCAGAGGAGGATCAGCTGCGACAGCCCTGCAGAACAGCGCGCGGAGGCCGTCTCCCCGGGGCTTTTCCTTCGGCTGGCAGCAGGAGGAGAGAGAAGCCACTTCGGCCAACTTGTGTAAGATAAGACAGGCAGGTGGGTGGGCGCGTGACTCTGCCGGAGAAAACATAGAAGGCGTGGTCACGCGCCCCCCCCCGCCTGCCTGTCTTATCTTACACAAGTTGGCCGAAGCGGCTTCTCTCTCCTCCTCCTACCAGCCGAAGGAAAAGCTTCAGGGAGATGGGCTCTGCGTGCTGCTCTGCTGCAGCGTGCGGAGCCCGTCTCCCCGGGGCTTTTCCTTCGGCTGCAGGAGGAGGAGAGAGAAGCTACTTCGGCCACTCTCTTCCAGACGCCCAGCTGGGACCGAAAAGGCGCCCTTTTGGCCAAGAAGGGATCAGTTGTAGATGTGGAACCGCGGGGTCTTTTCAAGTGCGTAAGCTGAGCAGAAGGAACATCCGTTCCTCAAACCCAGACAGCGCTACTCCCACCTCCCCATTGTCCAAGTTGCAGCAAGTGAAGTGCCACGGGTGGCAGGCAAAACTAGGCTTCTTTGCCAGCCTCCCAGCTAGCAAAACAGAAATTTTTGCCAACTAGAAGGTATGTGTGTGTGAGAGGGGGGGAGAGTGAGAAAGAAAGAGTAAGAGAGAAAGGAAGAAAGGGAGAGAGAGAGAAAGAGAGAGAGAGACAAAGATAGAAAGAGAAAGAGAGAAAGAAAGAGAAAGAAGGAAAGAGAAAGAAAGAACGTTGGAGAGAGAGACACAAGAAGGATGGAGGGAAGGAAGGGAGGAGGGAGGAAATAAGTGGGGGAGAGAGACAAGAAAGAAAGAAGGAAGGAAGGAAGACAGAGGAAGAGAAAGGAAGGAAAGAAAGAAAGAGGGAAAGAGAGGCACAAGAAGGAATGAAGAAAGAAAGTAAGTGGGGGAGAGAGACACAAGAAAGAAAGAAAAAGGAAGGAAGAAAGGAAGAGGGAGAGAGAGACACAAGAAAGAAAGGAAGAAGGAAGAAAGAAAGAAAAAGAAAGAAAGAAAAAGGAAGAGAACTTATGATCACAATTGAGCCCAAAATTTTGGTTCCTAAGCAAGAGCATTGTTAAATGAGTTTCACCACATTTACAAGTTGGTCACTCCCACCCGGTCACATGACCGCTAAGCCACGCCCACAAAATAGGCCACACCTACGGAGTAGGTTCTAAAAAAATTTGAAACCCACCACTGGAATATAGGGAGGATAAAAATCTATTTTTAGTCTCCAATGTAGAGCCAATATGTCTCTTTTGGCACTTGTAGGCTTCCACCTCCCCCCATTTTTATTTTTATTTTACATTTTAAAACATGCACTTTTATTTTCAAAATGGAAATTGTCTGCTGAAGAGCGATGTGCCAGCCTCCAGTTTCATCTTTATTTCCAAAGGTGTGTGGGGGAACCAAGAGGTCTCGTAGGTTTTCTTAGGAAAAGAAAATGCTGAGCAGATGCAGTTCAATACTTTGTTTGGAAGCGAGCCCATCTTTGTAAAATAGGGATGAAGATAAACAGGGTAAGTGTCCCATTGGAGTGGGGCTGAAGGGGATGGCAGCTGGCATTCTAGCAAATTAGTGCTTTATAACTTGTCATGTCCCCATGGCAGCTGTTTTGTGAATGGGGTAGCACTATGGCAGTTCTTTTGCAAGAGTGCCTACAAAACATTCTGAAAGTTGTAAACTGCTATCAGCGGGAATGGGTTAGAAATGTGACATACAGGGTCTCATATCCCTACACTATCCTTTTATTTCCTTTTCCAGTCTACTAAGCATCTCAGAATTCACAGATCCTCAAGGGCCAATTTTATTTTTAGTTGAAAAAAACCCACACATTTTCTTCCCCTTCCCCTTCTTCATTGGTAGCTCCCCCTTACCAAGGGCTGTGGCTTACCTCTGATCTCCACTCTCCCCCCTGACTTTGTGATATTGAACTGCAAATTGCCTATTGTGATATGAAGTCACTTTTGTCATGCAACTCTTAGCAGAAGGTTGGTTGCCACTTGTTCCCTTTCAGAGCCACTTGTTCCCCTTATCTGGCTGCAGACATGGCGAGGAGTATATGGGGCCTCGAGCAAGGGATACAGAAATCAACCAGGAGACCTTTGGTGGTCCCTGTGGAGAAGGAAGCTCTACATTCTTGTGTGTGTATCTGGGGCGGGGGAGGAATCTGTGCTTTCCCGGCTACATGATATATAGTACTCTTCACACAAGAGTGAGTTGGCATCTCCTGTTTCAGCTGCAGAATGAGCTTGTATTTGGAATTCTTTTAAAAAAAATCTGGATGTTTCTTTTCAGAGGTGTTAACTGTCAAGCTCTGAGGAGTATCAAATTCATCATCTGAAACTTGGAGTGTTATTTAATTATTATTTTTTTGCCAAACATTTCAAGAAGTTTAGTCTTCAATTACAGGCTGGGATCAGAAAAATTGCTTTCATAGTGATGCTCTGGAGAAATACGATGCTTAGCTTGAGGAACTTGACATAGATGAAATATATTTGCATTATACAATGTACACACACACACACACACACACACACACACACGATTGTGCCAAACTGGACGTGACCAGTGATGGATGCAATTGGAAGAGTGAACTTGCTAACAAAGGAAATTGTGTCAGCAACTGAAGTACTTGGCACTGGCAGCTGTACAAAACAGATGTGAAGCAAAGTGACAGTATTTTCCAGCCCAGTACAGTTGCTGTTATGAAGGGGGGGGATCCCTCTATTTTTGCCTGCTAACTTGAACAGTTTATGGCTTAGGTCATTGCTAGCAAGATAAGAGAATTTCTGAAGCTGATCTATGGTTGTTTAATTGCAAATCATTACAACCATCAGTTCGCAGAGTCTAAAGATAAGTTTGCCATTGTTAACTGGATATTATAGACAATTCTGCCATTCACGCATTAGCAAACTCTTCTGTTCTATCTGGTTTGGAGCTGTTGTCTTTTCTGGTTCCTAATTTGATGAACAGTTTCCCTTTGCAAACTTTGATCATCTTTTTAGCACGCTCAGAAGGCCCCTTTAACACCTCTCCCCTTTTTCTACTTGGTCTCCCACTGCATCAGCACATTTCAGTTTGCCAAAGGAGTGTGAAAGTAAATCAAGGACCACACTGGACTTCTACAGATTGTCCGCCATTCTAGACATTTTCCCCCCCACCTACCTTTGATTTGATCCCTCTGCTAGTTTAGCTTCCTTGTCCACATTTTATGCCTTTTTCTTTTTGCTGTGTTCCAATTTTCTCACTTTCCCTTAAACATCATAATTTACAGCCCAGACAACTTTCTCTGGAAAGGGTCAGGGTTGTTAGTCTTCTACGATTCTATGTGTAAAGATTTGGTGCATTGTCTAGAAATTGACGCTAGAAGTTGGTTTTGGAGGAATAATTGTTTCTTCTCTTTTCCAGGGGCCTTTCCTTCTTACAAAAAAACCCCACTTACTGAGTTTTGTCTTAGGACAAAACTAAGAAATGAACGCTGCTATTGAAACAAACACACATGCTTCCCATGTTCTGAAAGTCCAAATGTGTGGTGGAGAAGACAATCCTATTGCACAGGTACCAAAGTATTACTACACTGCCAGTCTTCCATGCAGCAGCTTGTCTTTTTAATTTAAATGCTAAAATAAGCCAGACAAACTTTGGTTTTTGAGGCTTCTGATAAATCTACTGCATGTTCAAATGCCCTGGGATTGTTTAATATGCTGAGAACCAAAAATAATAGAGATTGAAGGCAGGTCCTGATTAGCGTCTCCCATAAGGAAGGGAAGATGGGTGGGATAGGAAGTGAAGGAGCTGAGCAGAGGTGGCATTCAATAGGTTCTGACCAGTTCTGGAGAACCGGTAGCGGAAATTTTGAGTACTTCAGAGAAGCAGTAAATACCACCTCTGCCCCCATCTATTCTCTGCCTCCTGAGTCCCAGCTGATCAGGAAGGAATGGGGATTTTGCAATAACCTTCCTCTGGAATGGGGAGGGAATGGAGATTTTACAGTAGCCTTCCCCTGCCACGCCCACCAAGCCATGCCATGCCCACCAAGCCACACCCACAGAACCAGTAGTAAACATTTTTGAATCCCCCCACTGACTGAGACAGATAAGGACTGGGAAACCTTTGGGAGACCTATTACTCCTGATAATGATATCATTGCCAGTAAGGACATTTTTAACACTTCTCAACAGGGTTGGAAGTGGGGGGATAGAGGGGATGATGGAGAAAGAACTTTGATTTCAAGATTAGGAGGAAGTGGTTTTTATTTTAAAGCCCATTTTCAAAGTGAAGTGAGGAAGTTTATCTAACACGAAGTCCTACCACCCACGTATTTTCCAACACTGTGATTAATCTTGGTTAAGGAAGAAAGCTTAAATATATGCATGATCATAGTGGAATGCTTGAGCAAGGACCCTCTCACAGCTTGCATTGCAAATATTCATGGAATCTACACATTTTGGTTTCACTTTGTGTCTTAATTGCTGCTGATTCCCATTTTTTTCACCCCCATTTCACTGTTCTGTTTGTTAAAAGAAATCTACAACTGAGCAAAGAATTTGAATTTGGGAGAGAAGTTCAAGGGATAGATGAACAAATAAGGGAAAGAGTAATAATTATATTTCTACATGCCATTTCTATGCTGGAAACTATATGAACCTAGCCATATTTTCAACAGCAACAACAAAAAAGAGAGGGGGAGAGAGAGAGAAACTGGATGATTTTTTTATTTTTTATTTTCAAAACAGACACAACACAAAGAATCTTCCTTCTTTACATACTGTAGAAAGTGTATCAGTTGGTTACAAAAGACTTTCGTGCATCTCTTCCACAGTCATCAACCATAATTCATATTAACTCAAGTATTTTAACTCAGATATTTATACATGTTACCATCATCATACCTCCATTTTCATTTGATTATAATTGTTTAAACGTCCTTCATCATAAAATATACCAAGATTTAAAACATAACCACATACTGGCATTTCATTTGCTATTTCTAATATCCTCCAGTAACACTGAATCCTTATGTCCTATTCTAGCTAAACATCCATAATATTTAGTAACAAAAATTTCTAATCTTCCTTTCCAAATCACTGTTACAATTTACATCCACTTTCCTTATGTTGTACCCATGCATATATATACGTTGTTATCATTATCCCTCCTTTATTTAACTGTGTCCTTTTTCATAACATTTTTCCCAATAATAAACCAAACTTAACTAAATTTAACTTAGTTCTTTTTTATTAACCTTTATATATAACCAAAAAAATTCTAATATTCCTTTCATACGTACCATTCAATATTCATATCCAATTATTACTTATCATAGCAATACACACGTATACATTATTATCATTATCAATTATTTATTTAACTATACCTATTGTCACTAAATTTCACTAAATTTAACTAGTTTTAGATTATACCCTTTCATCTATCAACCTGTATCTTTCCAGTAGCAAAACAATCTCATGTCTTCTGCCATTTGGTATCAGTCCTCTAATCATCCCCTTAATCAAATTTGTACGGACTCCTCTTTGCAACTCCTTGCTTATTAAGTCTCTCATGTAATTTTGATGTTTTCTTAATCAGTTTATCTTTAATTGTCAGTGGTGTTTTCAATGATGTTGCTAACCAAATTTCTCTCTTTAAATCCATAAATTCTTTTATTTTTTCTTCTTGTGTATCTTGCTATCTGGGTATAGTTCCCCTCCATTTAATTCCTCTTTCCGTATTCCACTCTTTCCATTTCCAGATGCAAACCAATCACCATAGATATCAGTGGATTTAATTTCTTTGTGGTCATTTTTCTCTTCAGTTTTTAGGACTCTAACCTCCACTTTTTCCACTTGATAAATATCTACAACTTCTTCATCATATTAGATGCTCTAGATTTTCCAATTTCTTCTCCATCCTATCAAATGTGTTTGATAATTTCTGAATTTCTAACAATATCTTTTGCAAAATTAAAGTTTCTTTCTGCTGTTGTGATTGTGCCATTATCTCAAGCTGACAAACACTGCTGCTCTGGCTTGGAAGGTTTTTACAAGATTAAGCATAAATTCACAATAAGGTCTTATTTTCACTTTTCTCTGGTTAAAGATATACTTCAAAGGAACATCAGTATGCTTTTCTTCTTATCACTCTCTATAGACAAAACCATGAGACCTTGAAGTGCCAAGCCAGAATAATCAGTGAGGAAAGTAAAAGTGTTTTGTTTCCAATACACAAATTTCCAGCCTCCGAGTAACAGTGTCATCTTTCCCTCTGTTGTTACAATTTTCTTTGTTGCTTTTTGTATCTTTTTTTATTACAAGTTTTTAAAAAAGTCAAATTCTTGAATGAAATAGAGAAGAAAAAGGGAAAAACACATGCAGTAATGAAGAAGGAGAATTTTAGTCCATAGGTTGCGAAAAATAATAATAGAAGAAGAAGAAGAAAAGTTAATCCCTTTGGTTTAAAAGGCTTGCATAAATTCCATCCATGAAAATAACATTTAAAAAGTAAGATAACCTACTGTCCAAAACCATTCAAAGCTTAATTCTGCCACTTATTTCTTCTGTTCTCAAATTTAAATTAACTTTAAGTTTTTTATAGGCAGTCTCTTTTAAAATGGTAAAAATTCCTCACCAGCTGAAAACACTTTCTCTTTCCGTATCCTTCCGTTTTGGAGCCGCCCTGACTTCATCAGCCTAATGGCTGGACTTTTTGTCGCAGGCTTGAAGAACTTCTCTTGGATAGATCAGGGACTTTGTGATGTCCCTGAGATCAGCAAGACATATTCTTCCGGTTCACCATCTCTGTGGGACGGTTTAGGTCCGATTGGACCACCCAGTGGCAAAAGTATCGGCTGCGGTCTCGGAGCATCGAGACCACATGTCCGTATCGTAGCAACATTGGATCCTCCTTTGGAAAAACTGGTTGATCTTTGAAGACCCAAAATGAACACAGACAGAGCTTCTCGTTATTTGCAGTATTCTTTGAACAGATTCCCAGTGCATTTTCAAATCATGTGGGTGGATTTCAATTTCTATTTTGCATTTAAGTTTCAAGAAAATAATGGAACTTTAAAACAAACCAAATATGTATTTGATTGACAATTCATTGCAAAAAAAAATGCTATTGAGTATTCACTGCAAACTGTTTCAAGGATCCCTAGAGAAAACTGAAATATGTAGAAGCAAGATCTTTTAAAAAATGTTTTATAAGGAAGAATAAATATCTTTTTGGTCCACATGCAGTCACACAATTAAAAATGTAAACTAAGTAAGTGGATAATTTTCTTGCATGAATCTTATCAAATATCTGTATGAGGCACAATGTAAATAGAACTGCACACTTTACATTTGATAATTATCTTCTATGTCTTTTAAAGACATGGTTGATTTTGCAAACAGCGACTTATATCCTTGGTCCTCTTCAGTTTTGAGAGAGGGCTGCAGAACTATCTTTAAATCTTAAAAAAAAATAGATTCAGGTATCTGCTTATAACAAATAGGATTGGGTTAATTTGGCCCACCCAACGGAAAGCCCCAATGAAATGGACAAGATCTATGGGCTTATGCATCTCATACTTGCATTCCAGGCTTGTTTTGTATACCCTGCATAGCATTTAGTATTTCAAAAGTATTGATTACCTTGTAATCTACATGACTTGCAACCATTCACTTAGTGGCCATTCGAAGTTACAATGGCATTGAAAAAAGTGATGGATGACTTCTTTTCACACTTATGACCATTGCAGCATTCCTGGGATCATGATCAAAAGTTAGCACTTGGCAACTAGTATGTATTTATGATGGTTTATTTATTGCAGGGTCATAAGATCACATTTTGTGACCTGACATGCAAAGTCAATGGGGAAGCCAGATGCATTTAACAACCGTGCTGCTAACTTAATTGCAGTGATCCACTTAACAACTGTAGTAAGAAAGGTCATAAAAAGAGGCAAAATTCACTTAACAACTGTTTTCACTTAGCAACAGAAATTTTGGGCTCAGTTGTGGTTGTACTTTGAGGGCTACCTGTATGAGCAAGCTTTACTTGACTGACTTAAAGTGCAAATTGCTTTCTAGAATGCTTGTTAGCTGAAGATCCTTAACTGTATTTTTAATAAAAAATATATAACTACAACGATAAAACAATTAATACAGACTAAACTTTGCAACTTGTATACAATCATCACTCCAACGTTTTTTTTTTGCCCCTGCTCACAAAATGCTTCAACAAGCTCTTTTGTAAATCCAGTATGGGAAGATTATTCATGTCATTCACTTGGGTTGTTATATGTATGGTATATTCCTTTTTTAATTATAGGTAGCCCTTGAATTACAACCATTTACTGTACTTAGTGACATTCAAAGTTACAATGGCAATGAAAAAAGTGGCTCATGACCATTTTTCACATTTACAACAGTTGCAGCATCTCCATGGTCACATTATCAAAATTTGGACGCTGGCTCATATTATAACGGCTGCAAAATGTGATCACCTCTTGCGACCTTCTAACAATCAAAATCAATGGGGAAGTCAGATTCATTTAATAAGCATGTTACTGATTTAACAACTGTGGGGATTCACTTAACAACTGTGGCAAAAAAGGTGGTGACATAGAGCAAAACTCACTTAGCAGCAAACATTTTGGGCTCAATTATGGTCATATATCGAGGACTATCTGTATTAAGATATCACCAGTTTCTTCTGTAGCTCTGGTGTAATATTTTTTTTCCTTATCATTCTTATAACTTGCCCATTTTTAAATCCACTTTCACTAGTATCAGTCTTGTCCAGTAAAACTCTGTAGCTTCCATAATATCTTTGAAACTCAGTCTAACTATAGAAGCAGTCGCTATTAAGTTTAACTTCTGGGTCCATTGTTCAAAAATATCCTTCAATATATTGAAACTTAGAATACTTTGCTCCATTCTGCATTAGCAAGTCAAATTTTATTGTAATGTTTAGTTCCTTCTAGTTCCTGCTAGTGTCCAACCTTCAAAGTCCCATCTTATCATGTTTTTTTTAAAAGAATTCAAAACAAAGTATTTTCCCATGTGAATGCTTCTTATGTTTGATTCCAAAACCTTATTTCAAAGTTATCTGGATCTTTAGTTGGTTTGTAACCTTCTAAAGTCAAAACGTTAACCACTATTTTGCTTTACATTCCAGAAAAAAACATCTACTTGTTGGCTGGTTCTTCATTTCACCATAATAGCTTCTCCATAAGTCCAGATAGTTAGTTTTTTAATTGTTTCTCCAACTTTTTAACATTTGCAGAATAAAATATTTACTATATTTTCCATTTCTCAGATTCAAAATGCTATCAATTCTAACAATAAAAGGGTAGCATAGACATCTAAGGATAATGCCAACATTTTAGAAGGTGTCATTACATTATATCAGTCAAAGTTCTCATAGTGGTTTGATATTGTTAAAACAGTGAGAGTCAGAGAGTCTGAGCCAGTATGCAACCACTCAACATTTTTCCATTTCATCTAAATCTATGTTAATCCTAGCATTGACTGCGTGAGACTTCCGATATAATATCTTCCACTATCTCTTGATGCAGAGAACCTCCAGCTGTTCTGTACATCTGGAATCTATTACATAGTCTTCTAGCTCAGTACTCTAACACATAGGATGGACAACTATATATCTCCTTATGTTATACATAATACAGCAATATTTTCAAATTTTTATTTACTGCTAATATGGAGTTATATAAACTGGAGGATGATTTGATGAATTCTCCAAATTTATTTTTTCATTTATCTTTCTGATCCAGTGGTGGGTTTCAAATTTTTTTAGAACCTCTTCTGTAGGTGTGGCCTGCTTTGTGGGAGTAGCTTGCCAGCCATGTGACCGGGTGGGAGTGGCTTGCCAGCCATGTGACTGGGTGGGCATGGCCAACTTGTAAAATGTGGTGAAACTCACTTAACAACGCTCTTTTTTAGCAACCAAAATGTTGGCTCAGAAACTCTGGCATTTGAAGCACACAAGTTTTAAAACTGTAAAGTTACAAGACTCTTGTACCCTAGCCCTTTAGGAAAAAAAAACCCGCAGGGGTGTTCAAACTTGACAGCTTTAAGACTTGTGGACTTCAACTCCCAGAATTCCTCCTCCAGTCATGTTGGCTCAAGAACTCTGGCATTGAAGTGTGCATGTCTTAAAGCTGTCAAGTTACAAAACCCTTGCACCCCTAACCCTTTAGAAAAAAAACCCAGGAGTGTTCAAACGTGACAGCTTTAAGACTTGTGGACTTCAACTCCCAGAATTCCTCCTCTCGCTCTTCATCTTAATGATGTGTGGATGGGCGGGGGGAGGGAGCTGGAACCAGTTCTAAACGGCATGTAAACCTCTTCTATAGAAGAGGTTAGAACTGGCAGGAACCCACCTCTGTTCTGATCCAACCATCTCTGTGCTTGGCAGAGTAAAAATATATACATATAATGGTCTATATAATTTAAACCTTAATGTTTAAGGTTTAAAATAAAACGTAAGTAGTGAACCTAACATGGTTTGTATTATCTGACAATCTAACTCAGTGATGCTCATTCTTTGGCTGTAAATAAGAATAGTAATTAGTTTTATTTGTGTCTTTGTGTGTCTGTATATGATGTCACACTTCTGAACTGACAATTTCTAATTCTCAAAAAAAACCCACCATTCTTTAAATTCCTAAATTAGATACTGTAGGGATGATACATAATTGAGGACTGTTTCTAAACTGGCTGATATCTAAAAGCCATATGTAACATATCAGTGAACACTGGCAAATATGAATTTTTACAACCAGATAGTTAGAAAATACTGAGCATGCTGTTTCCTTTCAGAATAAACAATATTATGCAAAACATGAGAGGAAAATATGTAATAATAAAGTAAAATAATTAATTGCATGAGATAAGAAAAAGAAATATAGCTAAAACCAATTCATAACAACACCATTCGTCAAACCTTTCCATTCCTTTCTTTCTTTGTAAACCATAGTTGCTTCCTCCATGTCCATACACTACTTTGTCTACTGCCTTTTGTTCTTTAAACTCTGCAATTTCTTTTTGAGAATCTCATCAACTCCATCCAACCATGACTTTCTCTGTCTTTCCCTTCCATTAAAGCCATTCGCTCTTTCCTTATGTGTTTGTTTAGTCACTCATTCATTCTGTCTATATAACCAAATCACCTCAACATCCTTTTTCATACTGGTCACTGGTCAGTCTATGTCCAGCTCTCACTTCTTTTACCAAAGAGGGTAGAAGCATATTCTTATATATAGAAATGTTTGCTTTTTTTGAAAATTACATTTCATGTATTTGAAATAAAACTTTTTCTAAGGTACTTACCAGTAACCATTATCATTCATTACTGGGTTTTCAAATGGTTCAGACACTTTTCTGTATTTTTTCATCTCCCATCCATTTAGGTCATGTAACAAAACTATGTTTTCCTTGGAGTCAAATTCAGGTAGGATGCTGACCAATTTCCCCCAGAATTTATAATTTTATATGACTCTACAAAATCACCATTAAAAAAAAAATCCATAGAATGTAGCACACCACCTTCAGTGATATCACGCCACTTAACAATCTTTATGCCAAAGATAATGGGGGCCACTAGGGGCACATCTTGACCAATGCAAAATAATGGCAATCAAAGGCATTACAAATAAAGTCTGTTTATGCTATTCTCTGCAGTCTAGGATCCCTAATGTAGATATCACAGTCAACATACTGTTGCCCACATTCCATCATCTAGGTGCAAGCTTTATATTGATACATAAGTTAGGTTGCAGTTAGTTTCAGGACAGAGTGGATGATAAGGAATCTTGACAGCAATATCTGCAGAAGTGGAAATACAAAATCTAAAACAATTCTAACACTCACAAACAAATATTCACTATTATAAAAGGTCCAAAATTCAACCACATTGTAAATACAATGGTTTTGCTGACATGTGACAAAAAGCTGCTATGTCACTTTTCCTCCCAAGTCTTCAGTACAATATATATGGATTTTACTTCTCAGTTCACATTATCTGTGCAACTCCAGGGAGTAGATTAATATGAGCCTGTCTGTCTGCTCCGCTATTCTACTTTCTCAGGACAACACAACATGCAACTGATGAAGTGCTATGTAGTCTGTGAAAGCTTATGCGGAATACATTTCTTCATCTATCATCAGGATGAGTAACTATATGCCATTTTTAACAGGGAGAGATTATGCTGCCAAACATCAAAAATCAAGAGGCAGAATTTTAGAAATACGATTGTAGGACTTTCTTGGGGTCTTGGCCAGTCAGGAGGAGAAGGGTAAGAATGACAACAGCATACTTCTGCTCTCTTTCCCTTTTTACCTATAACACACACACACACACACACACACACACACACACACACACACACACAATCAGCCATCTTTTGCCAATATCAGTGCATAAACGGATGGTGTTCTGTAGTCCTAACATGCTAGCTAATTTGCTACATCACACCTGATGTAGAACAGGATTAAACAATTTGTTGTCTTCCAGTTATTTTTATCTTAGTTATAATCAGCCCAGCCCCCATAGCTCCTAACAAAGGACTTGTGGAAGTGGTCATCTGAAATGTCTGGAGGACAGCAGTTGCCTTTCCCCATATAATTATTTCCTGTCTCTGAGTTATCAAGCATCCAAATACTTAAAGATCCTTTGAAGGCCTCAAGGTACCCATAAACACCCCTCGTCAGTACTTAAGGCAAAATATGCAGTCTATCAAACATGATGATTTCAAGCTGCAGCATAAAGTATTTTAATGGAGAAGAGGGAGTGATACTTTTTCTGAATAAAAATTGCATGGTTAAAAAAAATCACAGTAATATAAAGTAATTCACATTCTAATCAATCGGGGTTCTTTTTTTCCTCACATCTAATCAAAGTGTTATAAGCACACAATTTTATATTAATTACTGTACTGGAGATTTTGGAAACTCTGAGATTTTGACTGCCTATTGTATCTTCCATAGGAACATTTACTGATGCTGCTCCTGTTGAGCATATTTCATAAAGCATCTTTTCCCCCTTGATATTCTTTCACTGCTGGGAATTCCTTTTTTCCAGGTTGCTTGACTCTCTGCTCTTCCTTTAATCCCCTTTAACTGGTCGCATATAGTCTCAATCATTTCTGCACTCATCTTTCCTTACCCACCTTATAAAAAATGGGATTGCTTTCTGCAGCTGTCAAGAGCCTGCATGGCCCAGATTATGCCTCAGTGAATACATAAATATGCTGTTGGACTGAAACTTCTTCCAAACCCCCGAAAGTCTAGTGCAGAATACAAATTATCCTGCAAGGAGGAAGAGTTGTGAGCTGGCTTCTGATCTCCCACTGATTGAGAAGAGATACGAAACAACCTAGTTGCCCCAGATGGTCTACTCACTTGTAACAAACATGTCAGCTTATTCAAACAAGAAAGTCATATTTTTAAAAAGAAATTATAGATATGTAAAAATATATTTACCACATAGCCATTAAAATTAATACATGTGTATATGTGTATAAAATGATTAGATAAATTAAAAAGACCATCTCATCCTCAAAGTGAAGATTCTACAAGATTTAGCATATAGTCTTATGTAAATGTAAGCTTAACTATAGCAGCCCAAAAACCAACTCTATTACCTTAAGGATAAGTGAAAGATTTAATTCATTGCCTACATGATGTGGTGAAAAACTTAAATTTTATTGGCCAAGTAAATGCATTATATAACAAACCCTTTAATGCCACTTTCCACTTTTAATAATACATTGAAATCCTGGAGGCGAGGTAATGAAGACAACGCATAGTTTCAGGAGAAAGAAACTTTGATGTGGACCAACTCCTGTTTGAGGAAAACATTTAGAGAGGGTTTGAAGAGTATATTATCAACAAAATTAGACCATTTAACTCCCTTGTATACACCTCCTCACTGTATCCAGGGAGCAAAAGTATCTCATGTTTACAGTACACACAGCTCAGTGAACCTGAGGTTTATGGAATTTCCTTTGCAATTCTATAACTTCAAATTGAAGATAGGAAGGTGAATATTTGATTGAATGTATGAGTATCCAAAATCATTTGCTCTGCAAGCTAGGATGATGCAAACAACAAACTTTTATATTTGCATTCTTTCACACAAATCTCAAGTTTCAACACAGGGTCAGTTATTGCTATATCTAATGGGAACACGAAAAGCCTGAGTTAAACAGAAATGCATTATAAATTATCTGCTTCTCCATAGCTTCATTGGCTAGCACACTTCATTTCCTGTTTCACTTCACGAAATTCATATTTGCAAACTCTGCACCCATCCAGACTTGGCAAAGCAGATAAAGTAGGAAGCCCCTCTATGGAAAGTCCAGACCTGGTGACTTCTTCAAAGTTACCCTCTGCCTTGGGCAGGACTTCTCTTGGTAGGATTGGTGGGAGATTCTTACTGTATGTTTTCCAGCCCTTGGTAGTGTTGTGTGAACCCCTGGCCTTATAGATCTCATCAGAGGTGGAATTCAGCAGGTTCTGACCAGTTCTGGAGAACTGGTAGCAGAAATTTTGAGTAGTTTGGAGAACTGGTAAATACCACCTCTAACTGGCTCCGCCCCCATCTATTCTCTGCCTCCTGAGTCCCAGCTGATCAGGAGGGAATGGAGGTTTTTGCAGTATCTTTCCCTTGCCATGCCTGCCAAGCCATGTCCACAGAACCAGTAGTAAAAAAATTTGAATCCCACCACTGGATCCCATCCATTTTTTTGTCTTTGTGCACCTTGGACTTCACTTATTTTAAATTTAAATAGCTACCCTAATATGACTCTGGCAATAGTGTAGCTCCCAAGAGAGGTGAAATCCTTGGACTAGATTCAAAACTGAAGCAACCCAAAATAATTTCCAAATGGGCTTGAACAAGGCATCATATCAGATTAGGCATTATCTGAAGGGCCTTTTTATTATTTCAGTCTTCTGCCATTCTAGCCAGCAAGGAGAAGAGGGAAGAGGAAAGCTTGTTCAAGCCTCTTCTAAACTGAAGGATGAAGTAACTTTTTCAGGAACATCATCCCAAGTACTGAGTTTTATTGCACCATGAACTACAAAATGCCACTTTGCTGAGAGGCTCCTACAGGTTTAACTCTGTAGCACTGAAGGGTCAGCCAGAGAAGCATTTATAGTGACGGATCTTTGCTAATGATCCATTGTTTTCCCGCTGAACAGGCTGCTGACATTAAAAGCAGCTATAACAAATGTTCTTAAAAGGGATATGTGTGTAATTGCAAGCTTTGTGCCATAGATTTCCACTTCATCTGATTGATTTGAGCAGTCTTGCATGCTAGACTGCTCTGCATTTTCATCCATCGCCTTCTTTTGCTCCTTCAAATGCCACAAAACCTTTCAGAGGCCTCTCTGGTGACCTGATCCTGTTCCTTTGTCTGGCTAAATAATTTCAGTTGAACATTGTTTGTGGGAAAAGGAGGAGGGTTGTGGGGGTGTGAACAATGACAAAAAGCACTTACTTTTATCTTCTCTTTTGTCTCATTGATGGGGAACAGTGTGCAACAAATAAAAATGTTTGCAATGTTGTAAAATGTTCATTAGAATGCTTCTTCCAGTTTAGTAGAAGGGCCAAAGGTAGAGAAATCGATAACAGAACACATAGGGGTAGGTATCTGTCCATCTGGCTTCAATTGTCTCCATATAAGTTAAGTGGAGCAAAAGTCACCATAGAGTTCAAAGGAGAAAGAGGCCACTCCTTTCGAGTTCTTTTGGAAAACACTTGGAGGGAAAGAACTCCATCTGCTAACCTTTTACCCAAGAGAGTTATAAACTTAAGAAAGCTCTATCACATTGGCTGGAAATACTACTACTACTTTTTCTCCTTTTAACCAAACCCTGGACACTATTTTCAACCCAGCATGAGCAAAACAAAACATCTTTCAGGTGGCTTTAAAAATGAGTTTTCAAGTTCCAGAAAGACTAAGATGTGAACTCAGAGGAGTTCTTAGGTAACCAATCAAAACTGCAAATACTGTTACTAGTTACACTTTTCCAATTCATCAAAAAGCAAGAAATGGCTTGGAAGGAAGAGTCTGTCTTTCTCCCAGCATCCTGCCTCTCTGGGCTACATAGACTATTCTATTTTTTTTAAAAAAAAACATACATACCCCATCCTGGTGGGCAGCTTAATTAACAAATTATCTCAAGCTGGCGCAAGGTCAACTGGGACAAAAAAGCAATGAATAATTTCCCTTTGCAAATATCAAATCTAACTATAGACTGGATCTGCCTTTTCCATGTATCGGAACACACAGTTCTTCATTAAAGAGACATTCATGGGATTCAATTATTAATAATGTGCCCTCTCTTTACATTTCACTAATAACTTCAAAGCCTAAAGCATGTAGTAGAGGAAAGGACTATGGACACAACTTTTTAAATCAAAATATTACTTAAATCAAACCTTGTAATAGTTTGCATCAAGTATATAAAACTCCTTCACATATACACAATCACCACAGGATGACTTGTAGCTGGTCATGTGAAAAAAATCCAAATTTCCATGAGAGGTGCACTTGGTGTTTATTTCTGGATTTGTGAACTGCCACGAGTAAACCTTGAGCATATCAAATTTCATGCTGTGAGTGTCATTTCTTCCCAAACTGAGAGAGCAGTCTTCACCAACCTAGTGCTTTTCAAATGTATTGTTGTTAGGAACAAATGGTGTGGAATTTGTGTAGCCTCTTTTCCTCCTACTGGCATGCTTTATACTTAGGACATGCTGGTAAAACTTGGCATACATTTTCTGGAGAACAGCCCTGAAGAATTTGTTTTGCCTCACAGCAGTTGATTCCCCCTGGACAAATCTATATAAGCAATTTACTAGAAATCTCAACTATTACTATGCTTTTATTTTTTGCAACAAGTAGTTCAGAGCATAGGGCAAAGGCTTACTTTCATACATGCATTGACACCAAATAGGACATTATTTTCCATCTCCAGAAAGTACACGATGGAAGTATTATTTTATTTTGTTTTTTATTATATATTTATGCTCTGCCTTTATTATTTTTACAAATTACTTGAAGTGGTGAACATATCGAACATATCTCCTCCTATTTTCTGTACTATAACCCTGTGAGATGGGTTAGTCAGAAAGATAGATAGATAGATAGATAGATAGATAGATAGATAGATGATAGATAGATAGATAGATAGATAGATAGATAGATAGATAGATAGATGATAGATAGATAGATAGATAGACAGATAGATAGATAGATAGATAGATAGATAGATAGATAGATAGATGGAGGGAGAGAGGGACAGAGACAGACAGACAAAGTAACCCAGTTGGCTTTCATGCCTAAGGCAGGACTAGAACTCACAATCTCCTGGTTTGGAGCCTGGTGCATTATTGGCTCTCTTTTAAATCTTTTTTCTTTATGAGTGATATTCTCAAACTGGAACATGACTCGCTCACCTCACTCAAAATGAACCACAATGAAAAACTGTCAATCATCATAATATACAGGCATATGCTTTTAATAATCTGAAGTTATTAAAATATGCTGGAAAATGTATTTTTCTCAACTAAACGAAGAAACTTCTGGAAGAAAAGAGACAAATACATTGTTAGGAGGAAAAACAATAAAGCTACAGAAGCCAAGATCTGTTTGGCCTCCTTCCAGTTCAGCACTGGGAATAATGAGGTTGGAAGCTAGAGGGAGAAACGATCTCCAAGGGCTCAGCTCTGAATGTTTATGGACACAGCATGTAACCTGGATAGGCCTCTATCTGAAACAATCTCCCTCTAATTTTCTACCTCAGTGACAATCCCGCACAGGGCTATCAATCACAGTCAGAGGAAGCTGAAAACAGACCTTTCTTCTTCTTTCTTCCCCATCTCGGCGTATGTTTTTAAGTTTTGGAGAGCAGTTGCCTGATGCACAATCAATTCCTAAACCAATTTTCCCCCCCAGCTTAAGCAATATGAAATGCCAGCCAAGTTGCCCTGTGTTTAGTTCCTCTTCTGTTTGAATATAATTCTTCATTGTTGTTGTTAGTTGCGAAGTCATGTCTGGTCCATCGCAAAGCCATGGACAACATTCCTCCAGGCCTTCATGTCCTCTACCATTCCCCTGGGTCCGTTTAAGCTCACACCTACTGCTTTGGTGACTCCATCCAGCCACCTCATTCTCTGCCGACCCCTTCTTCTTTTGCCCTCAATTTTTCCCAGCATTAGGCTCTTCTCCAGTGAGCCCTTCCTTCGCAATAGGTGGCCAAAGTATTTGAGTTTCATCTTCAGGATCTTGCCTTCTAAAGAGCAGTCAGGGTTGATCTCCTCTAGGACTGATAATTCTTCATAATGACATAAAATTGAGGATGGACAACTAGAATTGACTTGGATTTTTGCATTGGCCAGTGGTCTAAGTTGGGAAAGTGTCCCATCTTGTTCTCAACCTAGACTTAACCTTTGGCCAGAAATATACAAGGAGATGGTAATCATTCCCTGCCCACAAACAGCCCTCTGGTTGTCAGTCAATTATTTGCTGGATATTGTAGATTGAATTCAAGAATCCAATAAAGAAAAGAAACAGATGAGGATTGACTCCCCGCTGCAGAAACAGCATGAAGCTGAATTATAGATGTATGGCTTCAGGCTCTCCTTCTTCTCAAAAAAATATCACAGTACAGAAGCCACTAACAAGACATCCTCCCTCCCTCAAAAGACCCATCCCAAGTCATTTTGTGGAGCAAGGCAATAATGGAGATGCCTCCTTGAAACAAGTTTCCACATAGTCACATCACACAACCTTTGAATGAAATCTGCCTATTGTCAGAAACCCGGCCTTTACACTGCAGTTGCTAAATTATATGCATTCAAGGTGAATAGCTTCAAACAGATCCTTGACTTGTACACCCAACATGCTACTCAGAGGGCTATAACTCCAGCAGAAGCTGGCCACATTAACATCCAGCCCAGGGGCGAAAAATTTCGGTTGTAATGTGGAATTGGCTAAGTGGGAAAAACTTTGGATACTTAATCGGAAACTAACAATGGCTAAGGCGTATAAAGAAAATCTTTATAAGATGTTCTACAGATGGCATTTCCCCCCAGCACAGCTCTCCAAAATGTTTAAAAATCTGCCCCCAAATTGTTGGAAGTGTAAAAAAAAAACACCAGGCACTTTTTATCATATGTGGGGGACGTGCAATGAGGCAAAAAAATATTGGAAAATGATTCAATCATGGTTAGAATAAATGGTGGGAGACCAAATCTTGTTTAAACCAATTTTCTCTCCTAGGTATAATACCGGAGGGGTTTAAGAAAGATACACTTTATCTAATTATACATGTACTAATTGCGGTTCGCATAACTTATGCACAATATTGGAAAAAAGAAAATACACAATCAGAGCTAGATATAATCAGAAAAGTGTTGGCCTGTGCGGAAGCAGATAGGCTCACTCTTGAACTTAAAAATAAAGGGGAATCAGAATATTTTGAAGTCTGGAACAGATTTTATGATTGGTATAAGACAAGGTGACAAGACTGGAACAAACTGTATATATTGTGATTGGACAGAAGTGTCAGGGGAAAAAACGCCTGATATCTGAGATCAATGGACCGTGGCTGATTCCCTTCCGCATATCTTTTGAGATATTGAGAAAAGTAAAAGTCTTTAAAAGTATTCTAATTAATAAACAAACTTTAATAATAAAATAAAAAAGTAAATGAAACAGAAATAACTAATTGTTACATTTTGATAATGAAAGCTCCGTCTGCCAAGTTGGCAGCCGAACAAAGAAGAAAAGAATTTGGAATGTGTAACCGCATGCGCAATAAATCACTTTCAGATAAGAACTTTTTTTTTGTTTTATGACAGCAAGAAAGCAATAAAGCTTTCTTAGTTTAACTCCTGAATGTCAGTTCATGCCTAGCAAACTTTTTAACATCGTGACACCCCTTCTTTTGCTAGTCTGGGCTGACGTCATCAAATCATCAATTAAGGCACATCTTCTTTCGCAGATATTCGTGTTGATTTGCAGCAAGTGGTTTGTTAAGCATGTCTGCGATCTGATCATGTGTAGAAACATATTGCAATTTAACAAAACCTTGCTTAACTAATTGCTTTGTGTTTTGATAACGAATGTCAATGTGTCTGGACCTAGAACCTGTAAAATGTGACTCAGAAATATAAACAACAGATACATTATCTTCCATCACGGTGATTGGTCGAATCGGACGTGTCCAGATATCTGTGATCAAAGCATCAAACCATGTTAGAGAATTACAAGCATCTGAAACACAAGCATATTCAGCTTCAGTAGATGAACATGAAACAAAACTCTGTTTTCTCACTTGCCAGTAAACAGGACAACCATTTAGGAACATCATGTAACCAGAAGTGCTTTTGCGTGACTTCTTGTCGCTCGCCCAGTCGGAATCAGAAAAACAAATCAACTTTGGTTGATCAGTGTGTGTTGGTTCTAGCAATAACTTCATGTGCTTAGTGTGTTTCAGGTATTTCAACAACTTCTTAATGCATGACCAATGAAATTGTGTTGCCTTACCTACGTGTCGTGATAAAAGATTAACACTAAGTGCGATGTCAGGTCTGGTCCAACTACTAATGTATAATAGTGAACCAATGACTGAACGATAAAGTGTTTGATCCTCGAACTCAGGACTTGGTTCATGTGTTAAGTTGTGAAAATCTGTTTGCATGGGTGTCTTTGTTGTGCTAGCATCTTTCATGTTGCAATGATGTAGAATGTGGTCAATTTTCTCTTCTTGTGAAAGACTAAACCCCTTCTGTGTCTTTTCAATTTGAACACCTAAATAAGTGCTAATGTGTCCTAAAGATTTTAGTGTGAAGTATCTCTGCAAACTTTTAGCAAAAATCTCACTCATTTTCTTATTTGGACCAATATAAACAATATCATCAACATAAACAAGAATTATCTCATATGCATTGTTAGATCTTTTTGTGAACACGCATTCATCAGTTTCGGACTTAATAAAGCCCATTGAATTTAGTTTGTCAGTAAGACATAAATACCACATTAAACCTGACTGTTTCAGACCATAAAGACTTTTGTTCAGGAACCAGGTATCCCCTTCTTGCTTTCGGAATCCTGGAGGGCTTCTCACATAGATCTCTTCATCTAGGTCTGCATGTAGATAAGCTGTGTCCACATCAAATTGGAAAACTTCTAAACCAAGAATAGTTGCAGTGGTTAAGGCAATTTTTACACTTTCAGTTCTGACTGTTGGTGAGTTAGTGTTTGTGTAGTCCTCAGGATAACGTTGAGCGAAACCCTGAGCTACCAGTCTGGCTTTGTATAAAGACTCACCATTTGGTTTCTTCTTGATTCTGTAGACCCATCGGGTGCCAATGACTTTCTTGTTTGCTGGAGGTTTTGCAGGTGTGAATACATTAAGTTTCTTTAAACTGTCCATTTCATCCTGCATTGCATCATACCACTTGTCTTGTTCTGAATCAGGAAGCTGTTTGATTTGTGTGAATGTCTCTGGAGGAAGAGTAACGTTGCAAATCAAAGGTAATGGTGACTTTGTCAGTTGCCATGAATAACGTTGTGGAGGGATTCCTTTTGTGGCCCTCTTGGAGCGTCTAGGAGCAACAGACCAGTCTTCTTCATCATCATCATCATCATCCTCGTCCTCACGTTCGTCGCTAGCATCAGCATCCGCGGCTTGCGAAGACGGAACATCAGGTTGTGAAGAACTGGTAGAAGGAATATCTGCCTGCGAATTGTCATCAGGCTGCGTGGCATCTGGAACACCATCTCTAGGAAAATAAACTTCAGGATCATTGGAATGAATCCTAGACCAGTCAATATCTTCCTCAAAATTAGCAGATTGTGAAATGACAATCACATGTTTAGTATCAATGAATTTGTACCATTTTGAGTTATCATCAATACCCATAAATCTCAGTCTCTTTGCTACTGTACCTCCCTTTCTTCTTTGACTTAAGGGAGTGTTCACCATAGCATATGAACCAAAAATATGGAGGTTCTTGAGATCAGGCTTGTAGCCATAAAGCATGTAGAAAGGAGTTTGATTGATTACACTGCTCCAAGTACGGTTGACAATGTAATTTGCATACTTGATTGCTTCACCCCAGTATGCGTTACTGAGATTGGCATCTTCTAGAAGACAACGCATCATGGTTTGTAGAACCCCTTGTCTTCTTTCTACGACTCCGTTATGAGCCGGTGTATATGGAGCAGATGTCTGATGAAGAATTCCATTCTTACGCACCCAGTCCTGGAAACGCTGAGACATGAATTCTGCACCACGGTCACTCTGGATTCTGGCGATGCGAACTTGGTATTGTGTAGAAACAAACGCTGCAAAGTCTTTAAAGATCTGAAAGGTCTCAGATTTCTCTCTCATAGGATATACAAATCCATATCTAGAATGATTATCTACAATTGTTAAAAAATACTTTCTGCCACCAAGTGTTGGTGGGAAAGGACCCACTATGTCAGTGTGTACCAAATCAAAAATGCGTGTTGACAGGCGTGTAGCGTGTTTGGGAATTGCAGCCGCCTTGGATTTAGCCTTTTTGCAAACCGCACAATCCAAAAACACCTTACACCCCTTTAGATCCAAACCTTTTGCGAACTCCGGCATCTTTCTAAGAACACGGAAACTGGCATGCCCCAATCTTCTGTGCCACTTGTGAATACACCTGGAATGCAAAGGTTTACCAGTTAGTGAATTCTCAACATTAACAGTTTCATGAGGACCCTCAGGCTTGCTTTGAGCAACCTGTTTCTGTTTTCTCTGTTTGTTGGCTTTAGGAGCCTTTGGCACAGTAACGTTTTCTCTCTCTGGGACAACTCTCTCTGGGTCTGCGTTGTGCCTTTTTGGAGTTTGCATACTTGCCTGTGCTTGCCCTTTAGGCTTTGGCTTTAAGTAATAAACACCACCAATCAGCATGGTTTCAGCAACAATATCACCATTTTTAACTAAGTAACTTGCTTTTTCGAGGTGGTGAACCTGGAACTTTAAATCTCTAGACAAGTGACTTTGACTAAGCAAATTACTGGTTACTGAAGGTATGTAATAAACATCAGGGATGTGTGTATCGAGCTCTTCAATGTAAACAGTTCCTTTTCCCATGACCTTGCAAGTGTGGTTGGTGAAGGAATACAGTTCTCGATACTCGGGCTCTGGTTCGCCCAACTCTGTGAAAAGTTCCCTTCTGTGGGTAATGTGCACAGCTGCTCCACTATCTAAAGTCCACAAAAGACGTCTGTCGAACTTTGGATCAGGTTGTGGAACGTTGGTTATGGCCAGTGTCACAAGTGGAGCTTGTGAATCACGCCTTGAACCACGACGACCTTGTCTTCCACCTCTACCTCTGCCTCTGGAATCTGTTCCTCTGGGCTGGTACGTGGCGGGAGCTGGAACTCGTTGGGGACAATTCCGGGTGTCATGTCCCACACGGTTGCAGGTGTAGCATTTTGGCATCCTTGGGGCGTAGCCTCTTCCTCGGAAGGGACGTCTGGCTGGAGCCTTTGATGCTGAAGGCCGTTGCAGATGTGGTGTAGCTAACCTGATAGCTTCGTCTTCCACTAAAAGTCTGCAAACGTGGTTAACTGTGCGTTGAGCAATAGGCACGTAGTTAATCTTTGCAACAGCATCTTTCCATTCATAATTCAATGAGTTAATGATGATGCTAATCATTTGGATATCATCGATTACATGGCCATTTTGTCTCAATTCACTTCTCATTCTTTTCAGTTTGGTCAAATGTCCACCAATTCGTTCACCAGGTTTCAACTTCGAACCATGGAACTCAGACATGAGCAAACATGAAGATTCAATTGAAACGGGCCTGTAGCAATCTTCCAAAATAGCCCATATTTCTTGGGCAGTTGTATCAGGTGGAAAGATACCTTGGATCTCAATTTCCATTGACATGAGTAAAGTCGTGATTGCTCTGTTTTCGAGGTCTCTTATTGCAGGCGTCCAGGGCTGAGGGGGAGGATTAAAAACCATGGAATGCGTGCCTTCTCTTCGAAGCAAGAGCGCAATTTCACTGACCCAGGCTTTATAATTCTCTCCTGACTCCTTTAATTTGGACTCACCAGTCAAGGGGGTGACTGTGAATACCTGCTGAGGAACAATTTGTTGCTCTGGTTGCAAATCTGGTTGTTGAACCAGGGGATGCTGGGGTTGCATCATTGGCCTTTGCGTGGCAACATCAAATTGGCTTCCTCGAATTCGCCTTTGGCTTTGCCTTTTTCCATCTAGGGAGGATTCGACACCGCCAGGAGGTGTTGAAGACTTAACCTTTGAGGGCAAAGTTTGGGCTTCTGTAAAACTCATAGACAGATCTCTAAAAATCTGGTCCAACTGCTTCATCTTTTGCTGTAATAATTTTTCTCCGCCAGCAGATGGCAGTGCAGCTTCACTTTTTGGCTGCCTCACCTTTCTATACGTATGCGGAAGTTCAGTTGACTCAAAGGGACCACGTGACCTCGGTGACGTGTACATGTCTCTTTGTTCTAATTGACCAATGAACTCTGTGGGGTGTGTCTTAGGCTGTTGTTTTGAAGACAAGATGGAGTCCTCAGACATTTTGGGAATGGGGGAGCTTCTCCTACTTCACCTTATCTCCTCAAAGCACACTCTCGCGTCCCTAGCATATTTTTCAAAACGTTCTATTTGATCAAGATAGCTTTGCATTTCTTGCTCATCATCTGGGGAGATTTCATAGACTTTGCTTTCTGCGTGGGAGGATTTTTTTTCTGCCGGCCATTCATCAATTGTTTGGTAATCTGCGAGGGTCTGGGAATGGAGTGGCTCTCGCAGAGTGGGAAGTTTTGGCTTGGCCCCCAAAAATTCATAATCTCCTGGAGATATTTTAGAAGGAGGAACCACTGACCTCGTTTCGTGGATGTCGCGTCCTGTAGCTCCTTCCCCCATATCTGGCTCGGCACTTTGTTGCTCCTGGAATACGTTTGAAGGTTTTTGCTTCTCTGTGTCCGAGGGAGCCTCCTTGTCAGAGGAAGCTGATTCATCTGTGCTCGCCCCATCTTTCCTTTTCTTTTTTTTCTTTTTCTCCGACATTGCTAATTAGGCTTAGTCGGTTATCTTTAGATAGCACGAAGAGAAAATACAGCCATAAATTGTAGCCATCTCAGCTTGTGTCATCGGACCAAACTCTGCATACCAAGTTGTCAGGGGAAAAAACGCCTGATATCTGAGATCAATGGACCGTGGCTGATTCCCTTCCGCATATCTTTTGAGATATTGAGAAAAGTAAAAGTCTTTAAAAGTATTCTAATTAATAAACAAACTTTAATAATAAAATAAAAAAGTAAATGAAACAGAAATAACTAATTGTTACATTTTGATAATGAAAGCTCCGTCTGCCAAGTTGGCAGCCGAACAAAGAAGAAAAGAATTTGGAATGTGTAACCACATGCGCAATAAATCACTTTCAGATAAGAACTTTTTTTTTTGTTTTATGACCTGCGCAATAAAGCTTTCTTAGTTTAACTCCTGAATGTCAGTTCATGCCTAGCAAACTTTTTAACATCGTGACAAGAAGGATAGACAATGTACTAAGAAGGCTAACAGTTAATGGTTGAGACTAGCTGTATATAATGTGAATGGATGGTCACTTCAACTTCGTGGTACTGCATTGTTTTAAATATAAAAATAATAAAAATATATTAAAAAAACAAACAAACCACCCAGCCTAGGGGCAGGTTCTAGCCAGCGTTATTGCCAGTTCGCTGGATGCGCAGTTCAATAGAAATTGTTCGGCGCATGCGCAGAACTCCAAGAAAAGATGGCGGTGGTGACCAGGGAACTGGTTCGGGGGCATGGCCAGCCTGGGTTGCTGCCGGTTCTGCAACCAGGGCTGGCATACCACTACAGGTTTGGCTGAACCGGTCTGAACCAGTAGGAACCCACCTCTGATCCAGCCCCTGTGATGTCCACTGGACATCCAGGAGCAGTTGGCATTTCAGGAACAGCAGTTCCCCATAGAATTCTATCACAAGCCCATAGATAGAGTAGTTGAAAGATGAACAGGGCCTCCCTCTCTCAAGTCCTGAATTTTCAGAGAAGATAAATTAAGCATATCCTATACATGCATGGCTCTCTCTTCTCTTTGTCAGAAATGTCTAGACTTTCAAGAAGCATCTCTGAGTGTTTAGTTTCAGGCCTATTGTACATTTTATCTCATCCAACAGCAAAATTCAGTGTGGTTTGTTATTCTTTTCTTATATTTCAAGGGTTATGGTTATACAATAAAACTTTTTTTCTTGACAATATTTTATAGCCTATATTTCCAGACCATTCTTTAATATATTATTCTGATTTTAATTTTGCTTCCTTTTTATGAACCTGTAATCCCTTAATTCGGAGTAGACTCAGGGTGACTGGATAGAGATCAGCATTTATTGACCAAATGCCATCCCTGATATCTACATGGATTTCACAGCAGATTTTTTTCTGCGCCTAAGTGAGAAACATCTGCCTTACGTAGGATTGAACTCTCAACCTTCTGAGTGGGAGGTGAGCATCTTCACCACTAGGCCACTATGCTGCTCCAATTCTGAGTAAATACAATATATTACATACAATCTTTCTGTCATTCTCATTTTTTCAGTAATTATTTTATGCCTTTTTCCTTCACAGCTTCCTCCAAGAGTCCATCTTCCCATACCTTCCATTAATATAATTTTACACACTTCCATGGTAATATTCTTTCTTTCTCATATTCAAAATAAGCATTTTCTAGGTAGATGCTCACCAAATAGTGACCATTCTGTTTTAGCCTTGGCTCTCCAGGTGGTCCAATCCATTCCCTATACTCATCACATCCCCATGCCATTTTACAGATCATTCTCTACCCTACCCCAGGACCCATCCATTCAGATTATTGCAGAATTCATCCCTGATAATCATTTCATTATCACCTTTTACTGAAATGCAACATTCAACTATTTTGAATCTATAACTTCCTATTGTACTTTCATATGCACTCAATGACACTGGTTCGTATGTTCTGACATATATTTCAGCTCTTTCACTGATAATTAAGTCTACTTCTTTAGTCCCCTACATATATCACTCCATAAGATTGGGTCACTTTCAATCAGATATACTAGATCCTTCCTTTTTCTCTTAGTTTTACAAGTACGCAACATTTCTATTGTTCTTTCTTCCATTTCTTCCATTAATACATACATGCTCTTTACCATTTATTGTTTATATCACTGATGATATCACCAGGTGAGTCTATAAATACTAACCTCCACTACCCATCATGGCTTTCATCAATCAGTTGTTTGACATGATGTTTTTTATACGATAAAGATGTAGGCTAGGTGACCAGTCTTAATCATGCTACATACAACATTTCTTGCTTAAAGTAATGACAATAAAGGTCAGTTTGGCTACATTTTGGCCAGTATACAGCAACAGCAAGCAAAACTTAATTTTATCCCCAGCACGTTGACATCAGGATTTCTATTCTGAGATGATCTGCAAGCCAAACATACTGTTGCATGATTCCTGCCAATTAGGAGGTGTGTGCGATGTATTGATATACAATTAGGACACAGTTTTTTTTCATATCCTTTTTTTAAAAGTAGAAAGTATACTTGAGAAATAACTGCAATTTTTCCAGATAAATAGCAGACGTGTTCACACTTTGAAGATGGTTTGCAAAACATTTGAATATATATAGCAGTGATGGCGAACCTATGGCACGTGTGCCACAAGTGGCACACGGAGCCATTTGTCAGGGCACGCAAGGTGCTGCCCTGTCAGCTGGCCAGCGTGCATGCACGCGCTGGCCAGCTGAGTTCACCTTTTTAAAAGTCACTTCCGGTTTGCTCGGAGGGTGGTTTTAAGCGTTCTGAAGGCTTCAGGGAAGCCTCCGGACGGTCCCTGAAGCCTCCGGAGGGCCTCCGGGGGGGGCGTGGGAGGGTCTTTTTGCCCTCCCCATGCTCCTATAAAGCCTCTGGAGCCTGGGGAGGGCGAAAAAAGCATGTAAAAATGGGGGGGTGTCAAGCGTTGCATTATGGGTGCGGCACGCCTGCACACGACCCCCCTGTGCCCCCCCTTGTGGCACGCGAGCCAAAAAAGGTTCGCCATCGCTGATATATAGTATGCAAATGTTTGATTTATTGATAGTCTTCTCTAATTACATCATCTATACAATGCATTATAACGAGTCTTTAGTCATTCCTTTCCTCAATCCTTTGTGTTCATAGAATGTTTTTACCTGAGACTTTTGAAGCACTATTATTTTTATAGTAAAATCGAGAGTGGAAGGTTTTGGAGATTTTTTTTTTTTAAAGTCCCTTCAGTCTATTTCCTGTAGCATATTTTATGCCTGGCTTTTGTTAGCCAAGTGCAAGGACCTCCATCTTTTTTTGTTGAACATCAAGAACCTTTTTTGGATGACTTTATCCCCCTTTAAGATTTTTTTCACAAGGCATGTAGTGTTTCTGCAGATGCCTTAAGTATGCAATTCAAACTTTAAAGGATTCATTGCAGGATTGATGCAAGATTGCAACATTAAATCGATCATAGCTTGCAGCCTAAGAAGGCACGGGTGAATGTTCTTTACATCAGCAATCAGACTTTACAAAAGGTTCCTAAAAAGGCTACTTCATCATCTCAAAGGATTTCTAGAGTGACCACTGTATAGCTTTGCATAATGCTGATATATAGGGTTGCTAACTTGAGAGAAAACAACAGCTTGCTGGCTTGCTTCTCTGCTTTTAACAGTATTTTGGCATCAGCTGGGTTTTTTTTTACAGCATACAGATCAGCATTATCACCAGCTTGGCTTCTAGCCATGTAGCAAGTGAGAGAGGATGAGGAAGAAGCAGAGCATAAGACCAGTCAGGGTGTCTCTGGTAGGAGCAACAACTATGGGAAACCATTGAAGAGAAAGTAGTAAGGGTGGGTGTTTTCCTCTACTCTCTGTCTGATTTGGCACTAAACTGCAAATGTACACTTTATATTTGCTACAGAACATTGTGATTTGCCTTTTGTTTAAATGTGGTCACATTACATTACATAGGTATTAGGTAAGATCAGATCGATAACGGGGTGGGGATGAGTGGGATCCTTTCCCTTCTAAGCCTGTTTTTAGACTGGGATATTATAGTTGTCATACTGGGTAGATTGTTGAGTGTTTCAGTGCTGCTGTTGAATGCAAGGTCAGCAAACAACACAACATCACTCATGCAGAATTTAGCCCTGGATGAGCAAGCTGGCTTGGCATATGGTAATGAGAACCAAATTTACTTTCAGTCCAACATCTAAAGGGTAATGACATCAGCAACTCAGAGTGAGACAGCTGGGATGTTTTCAAGAAAGGCAATTCATAGACTCATCAACCAACCACATTTATGGGAAGGCTTGCCTGTGGGAATCTTTGTCTCTGTTAACCAGCTTTGCAGCTCACAGCTTAGCCTCTTAAACACTATGCTATACCAGGTATCATGTATGGAATACCAGTCTAAAAACCAAAATCCTCAGATAAAGGGATGTGTTTCTACAGCGATCAAGATAAAGAAATAGCAGGAGAGTTACCGGGAATCTACATGCTCACTAGAGTTTTTCCAATCATAAACTAAGCAGCACTGATGGAGATTAAGCATCACAGAGTGAACATGATTAAAGGCTCCAAGCCAGCATCAAGTAGGAAAGTTTTTTTTCTTTTTTAAAGAGAGACATAAAAAACAGTTCCTCTGGCCTGAGTACCTGATAACATATTTGGAGAATAACATCAAATGGAGGGAAAAAATAACAGCAGTGCAGAACAGAGTGTGGAAATAAAAACGGGATTGTTAAAATTTTACAGCATCTGCAAGGGTTCATTACTGGAAAGGGGCTATAAGAACTAGTGGTTCCACACACTAACTCAACATCAACACCAATGACATACCGGGAGAATGTAATTATCTTTAAATAAGCTTGCCAATTCCTGGGGCTCATCAGCTTTCAAAATTACAAGATTTGGAAGAAGCTCTGCTGGTTTTCTTAAATACAGAATACTTAAATACAGAAAATTTGCAGGTGTAAAGAAAGGAATAAAGTCTGAGCCATCTATGCCTATTTTCCCTAGGCATAGCCACAAGTAAAGATGCAATCATGACTCCATAAAATTATCCATTAAATTATCTTTTGACCCAAAATAACTATGAAAGGTCTCTTGTCTTTGTGTCTGACTTCAAATCTTTCAAGAAAGAAGAAAAGAAAGAGATATTAATCTCACTGTTACTAGTCACTCCTCAATCTGTAGCCACTCAAATTTCTTGCCTGCTCTTCCTTTAGCGATCTGAGTGGCCTCAATGGGAAATGGGGCTCTGAATTGGACTGATAAGGATCCCTTACTTTCTTTTCCCTTTCTCCCATGAGGAATTATCATTCTCATTACGTCTTATAATCACTTAATTACCTCAGATGATGGCATCTAAAGGAGTGTTGGTGAACCTTTTTGGCACCCAGTGCCAAAACGGGAGTGCGCACACATGGGGGAATGCCGGAAACTGCAAGAGCAGTTCCCCGGTGTCCATGTGCATGCTGAGAAGCTGAGCTTCCGGTTTCCGGCGTGCACATGTGCGCTAGTCACCTAGTCTTCTGGTTTCTGGCATGCATGCACACACGAAGACCAGCTGGCATGCCAGAAACCAGAAGCTCAGCTTCCCGGCATACACATGCACACCAGGGAGCTGCTCTTCCAGTTTCCAGTGCTCCCGCATGTGCAAATACCAGCTGGCCAGTGCATATTTCTCACTGGAACCCTGAAGAGCAATGAGCAATGGCTGGCGTGCCCAAAGAGATGGCTCTGTGTGCCACTTCTGGGATGCGTGCCATAAGTTTGACATCACGAATCTAAAGGCTCCCAAAATGGAAATTTAAAAGAGCCAGTTTGGTTTAGCAGTTAAGGCACAAGTCTAGAAACCAGGAGATCTTGAGTTCTAGTCCTGCCTTAGACCAGGAGGGTGATTTTTTGCCAGTTACTTTCTTTCAGCCCAACTCACCTCACAGAGTATCTGCTGTGGAGAAAATAGGAGGAAGAAGGACTATTAAACAATATATATTCACCATCTTGAATTATTTATAAAAATAATAAAGATGGAATTAAAAAAAATCTAAATCTAAAAAAACAAATCACTCCTCATGTCTCTCCTGCTTAGAGTATTTTACATCGGTATCATTTCAAGAAATAATGTTTCCTAAGTTAGTGCTCGGTTTGGTAATGTGGAAGAAATGTCTTTTAGAGCTTTTGGCATTACTTTGGGGTTTTTTGTTTGTTTGTTTATTTCAGCTATTAGTAGCAGTAGTATAATTTGGGAATTTGAACAATTCATTATGCCCTCACAATTTATGAATAAATTAAAAGCCAATGTATGTCCTTTACAATTCCTTGTACTTCCCTCCATTGAGAACGATGCTATTACTTTTTTATAAGTATTTATAAGATTATTAGGTTTTCACCAAGAACTCAAGGTGGCTTACATGGAGATTTTTCTTGCTCAAAGCAGCAAATGGAATAACAGAATAACAGAGTTGGAAGTGATCTTGAAGGTCTTCTAGTCTAACCAAAGTAGGCTGGAGTGAATGGCTGGAAGTGAGTTTTCATGGTTCAGGGCATACTAGAAACACAATCTTGGCCTCGGCTATCCTTTTATTTCAATTTATTTCAATTTTCTTCTCTTCATTTTCCCATAAGTAAGCAGGATGTAAGAAATTCTTCCTTTTATGTAATAATTGTTCAGTTTTTCCTTAGGAATCTTTAGCATGGAGTTTCATCAGAAGGTTTTCAAATATCCTAGTAAGCTTTCTCAAAGGGACAGTATCTGAACATACTATAACTTTCGTGCCAAAAGTTTAGAGAGAAAGGACATTTGAACAGAATTATTGCAGAGTCCTTCAGTATTTGGCTATAAAGAAACCCCCTCCAGATTTAGCTTCATGATATCTTGTGACATCATGAACATATCTATGTAGGATATGTTTGTTGTTTGTTTAACAACAATATGGATATAGTCTGTTATTGTCAGCTTCAGAGGTGGTGTCATGAACACATTTTATGTAGGGCAGTTTGTTTTTATTAAAAAAAAAACCTATTTGGAAGTGGTTTCCTATTGTCTGTCTCTAATGTGTTTTCAGCTTCTCAGTCTAGCCTAGAGCTTTGGTGTGGACAATTTCTATCCAAGCCTTAACCTGCTTTGACCTTGCTTAGCTTCCAAGTCTGGAGAAAATCAGCCAGATGCTGCGTTCCAACTCCGTTATTCTGCTGAGGCTGATATTAATACCTAGATGTTAATGTGCAGTGAGGGTCAGTTTGGTGTACTGGTTAAAGGCACGAGCCTAGAAATTGGGAGATTGTGAATCTAGTTTTGCTTTAGGCATGAAGCCTCCCATGTGACTTTGGACCAGTCCTGTTCTCTCAGAAGAAGACAGTGACAAGTCACTTCCAAACTCTTGCCAAGATAATTACAGGGACCTGTCCTGACAGATACTAGGAATCATGGATGATTCAAGGGTGCATACATGTGGGGATAAACACACACAGTGTAATAGTTGCTACCTTCATACTGAGCAACTGAGTTTTCATACAGTTTTCATGCTTGTGACAAACATTTCTATTGATAAATAAATTATTCATTTTTAAACATGATATCCTTGTGCTTAAGGTATTGCCCTCTTTCCCCAAGATTTCATTCCCTGTAACAACAGCCTGAAAATTAAACACTGCTCTCAGTCTCCAAACAGCTTGGCTTTTAACCTCTTTTGCATCTCCAGGTGAACTCATTGGCACTAAATAGCAGTCACAACTTCTGTTCAGCTTCAGATCCCTATCCACATGTCAACATGATGTCATTGCCTGTAAAGGTATTCCTCTTTCTGACTAGGAGGGTAATGCCCAGGTTCCTTGCTTTGCTGCAAGCATGGCTCTCTAGTTTGCTTGTTAATACCCTGACATTCCACGAATGTACCGAGAAATGACCTCAGTTTAACCTATAGGACTGTGCTCCTTCATAGAAACAGAGCTTAAAAGGGCCAAAAAGATATGCTAGTCTAACTCCCTGCTCCAGACCAGAAACCCTATTACTATTCTAGACAAATGGCTGTCCAACATTTGCTTCAAAACTTCTAGTGAGTGAGCAGGAGGCAGACTGTTTCACCTAATTTTAAGTAGGAATCTCTGTAAAAATTTCAACTCACTCGTGTCTGCCCTACCTTCTGGCAGTATGAAGAATATATCCACACCCTATTCTCTGTGACAGTATTGCAGCTCTCCCTAGCTTTATCTTTTTTAGGCTAAACATAGGCCAGGACCTACTACCTGCCTGCCTGCCTGTATATATAGCCACCTGTTTCACAAAACAAATGACTCTAACTGTTCTTCATAGGTTTTACCAAGCCTTTCACCATCTTTGCCACTCTTTGCAAATTCCAATTCCCCAACATTTTCTTATATTGTGACAGTCTGAACTGGTGCTGCATCACTTCCCGAGATTATCTACATGCCAATCTCTATTGACTCAGCCCAGCTTTTATAGGCTTTCTTGATAGCTACAGCACATTTCAGACTTACATTTAATTTGTAGTGCATTGGGATGCCTAGATCAGGGATCCCCCAACACCTGGGTCACAGCCCATTAGTGGGTTGCAGCCCATTTAGAACCAGGCCACATGAGTGATGGATGGCCACATGCACCTGCACACCGCTCCACTTGCATGAGCGGTGGGCACTTGTGCTCACATATGAAGCTCCATTTGGGTGAACAGTGGGCAGGCGCATGTGCTCCCTGCTCACACAAATGGATCTGCATGCACACGTACTTACTGTTCACACAAAACCATCCCCTTTCCTCACCCTCTGGGCTGCCAAAATAGAAAGGTTGGGGCCGCTGGCCTAGATTTATTTATTTATTTATTTCTTAGATTTTTAGACCGCCCCTCTCCCAAAAAGGGATACTTCTCACAAGCACCATTGCCAACCTCGGTGCTGCCTACCCTGTTTCCCTGAAAATAAGACCTCCCCGGATAATAAGCCCAATCGGGCTTTTGAGCGCATGCGCTCAAGTAAGCCCTCCCCTGAAAATAAGCTCTCCCTGAAAATATTGCAACACAGCAGCAGCCATGAGGTGACCACGCTCGCTGCCTCCTGCACCTCAAAAATAATAAGACCTCCCCGAAAATAAAGCCAAGCACTTATTTTGGGGGTCAAAAGAAAATAAGACGCTGTCTTATTTTCGGGGAAACACGGTACTTTGTGTGTGTATTTCTGGTTTTTCCTAGCTATCTTCCATTTCTCATGACTGAATTGCCTGTTGTTGCTTATTGCCCAAAGTTCACATCTATCAATATTTTTTTTTAACTTTGCACCTGCCTTCTGACATGCAAACAATTTTTCCCAACATTGTATCAGCTGCAAATTTGGTGAGCATCCCTTCTGTCCTTGGCTATGTTATATGTGAAAATGTTAGAATATTGGGCATAGGAAAGAACTCTGGAATACCTCACTGCATATCTTTATCAATGTAGATATAGATCCATTAAGGACCATGTGTCATATATATTTGTTTAGCCAACTGTTAATCCATCTGGTCATAGGAACATCTATTCTGCATTGATCCATTTAATCAAGAAGGAGGCTATAATCAGCTTTATCAATTGCCTTACTGAAGTCTAACTACACTACACCCTCAACATTCCCTTGGCTTTTTAATCTAATTAGCTTGTTTTAAAAAAGCAATAGTGTTTGTCTGGCATGACTTTTTTTTAAACAAGCACATGCTGGCCTCTAGCAATCACCTTATTCCTTTGTAAGTGCTTGCACAGTCACTGTTTGATTATTCATTCTAAGATTTTCCCAGATACTGATATAAAACTGATTACTCTCCAATATCCTGGGTCCATTGTCTCCCTTTTTCAAAGAATGGAACACTGTTACCCCTTCTGCAGTCTTCTAGCACTTTCCCTGTGCTCCCAGAGATCTCAAAATTTAATCAGTAGTTCTGAGATCACATCTAAGAGGTCCTTTGGCACTTGGAATGTAATCCAACTGGTCCCAAAGCTTTGAATTCATTCATTGACCTGCATTTCCTTGCTGCCCTTTACAGTATGGATTCTGACTGGTAGGACCATTTTCTTTTTGAGGAAATAAATGAAAATTAGAAATTAAGCAGTCCAGCTTTCTCCCTTTTAACCTATTATATCTTCTGAACATCACCATCAAGCAGATCAACCACTTCTTTGGCTTATCTTTTATTTCACAGATACCTAAAGAAAAATGCTCCATCACCCAGCCAGCCTGCACAGGCAGACTGGATTTGGCATTTTTCTCTGCCTATCAATTCCTTCCCAAGGACCTGGGATAGGAAGATGTGGATGTTTGATGGAGTTACAGATATCATCACAGAATGTAAGCTGTTCCAAGTAAATCTGCCTTTGCAATGGACTGCTGGTGAATTTATCAATTTGGATCAAAGTTCGTGGGACATTTTATTTTATTTGTTTATTAAATTTATCAACTGCCCAAGATAGGCAGTTTACAATATTAAAAAACCCAAAATTTTACAAAATCTATACACAGTAGGAATTAAGTAATAAAAAGATAAATACACAACTCTAATAAAAAGATGGGAGGGAGGGAATAAGATGAGCAGGAGCGGGAGGGTGGAGGAATCTGTTATTAGTCTGTCAATCACCCCCAATGTGAAGGCCTCCCATTGGAGCTCCAAGCCAACTTGCAGTGCCAGGTCTTTAAGCCTGTAGAAGGTCAGGAGTGTTGGAGCTGATCTCACTCTTGAGGATAATGATGTGTCATTTGCATCGACTATTCATCAAATTATTCATTTGCATCAACTCCCCCCAAAAATTGCAGGGAATAATAGCAAGCGTTGTTAATCAAGATAGGACAAGACTGCCTACTCCTGTTTTAGAGGGGTAGCCAGTAGCCAGGAGGCCATAAATTGCAAGGTTTAAAGCTCTGAGAAGAAAGTTCTGACATTCTGCAAAGCTGGTCAACAACTCATATGTAAAACTAAGTGTGCTCTGTGAACTGATTTCATCCTCTGCCAACTTTGCTAAAATGTTGTTTTCATTAAGTGCCCTGAAGTGTGCCTACTGAGTCACAAACTTTAATTAATACCCACCAGAAACATTTGTAGGCAGGACATCATTTGTACGGAGACAAGACTGTTGATCGCGAAGTTAGCAATCCATGAAGTTTCCACATGTGATAAAAAATGAAAGCCAATTCCTACAATTAAAATGTTGCTCTTGATTTCCGACATGCTAGAAAAATGGGAAGGAAAAAGAAGGTGGAAAGGGAGGAAACTCTTTGAAATCTTCAAGCTGTCGTATGTTTTCCATGCAAACAAAAGCAGAGACACAAGTTTGCAACTTGTTGGTAAAAGCACAGCTCTTTTATGACAAATATATTTTGCAGCACTTTTACATGATTTAGGAAGGGAAAGGGATTATTCCAATAAATTATTTATCTAAATTGTGAAAACCAAGGAAATTGCTCTGCTTATATGTTCATAGCTACTAAATGTAGATTTATTGAAGGTCTGAACAGACTTTGTGTTCCATTGGTCTCTTAAAACTTTGTTTGACTGTCCCTTCTGCATTTCTTTCTCATAAAGGCCACATAGACTGCCTTCCAGTATGGCATTAAGTATTAATCATTCATTACATCCATCACCAGATTATATCTCCTGAGGATCAATCCCAGAATTGGAGAGTAGATTCCTATCTCCTGGGTTCCCCCCACCTTCATAATTATCTTTCCTTGTGCAAATGTCTTTTTCGAATTTCCTATCTATATTCTGGGGCTAGTAGAGAAGAAGAAAGGGCTAGTCATCAGTGAACTAATGTTATCAAATTTACATCCAACCAAGTTATGTGTTACATATAAAAATAAATGCTGCCTTTGCTTTCAACTTTCTTACAGTTGTAGGCTGTCTTTGTTACAGACATGAAGGAACAATTCTTTTTTCCCCAAAATATACATGGCAATGACCATTTGTCAAAAGGTGTTTCAATATTCCAAAACATATTCCTGGACTATTGATATTCAATTGATACTTTGGGGTGAGGTCTTGTTAAAACCAGGGACACAATGCTCAGTGGCTAAGACACTGAGCTTGTTGATCGAAAGGTCAGCAATTCAGCAGTTCGAATCCCTAGTCTTGCATAACGGGATGAGCTCCCATTACTTGTCCCAGCTTTTGCCAATCTAGATGTCCGAAAGCATGTAAAAATGCAAGTAGAAAAATAGGGACCACCTTTGCTGGGAAGGTAGCAGAGTTCAGTGCACCTTTGGCATTAATCCACATGACCACGGAGGCGTCTTTAGACAGCACTGGCTTTTTGGCTTTGAAACGGAGATGAGCACCGCCCCATAGAGTTGGTAATGACTAGCACATATGTGTGAGGGGAACCTTTACCTTATTAAAACTGGATTAACATTGCTGCTGTGGCAACATTGCTGTTGTGACAAACAATGGATAACTTGGGGAAAAACATTGACACGTTCTAACCATTCCCCAAACTTGTAGTCTTTTTTTTTGCTTCCAGTTATTGAAAGCCAAGTATCCCACAGCCTTTTCAGCTGGCACTTACCATAGAAAGAAGTAGTCAATTTCTTTACCTTTAGTTCATTCCAGCTAGTTGATAGCATAATCATGCTATGTAGATAACAAGAAATAACTACTTGATAGTCATAACAAAGTTAATTGAGAATGGAATCAATGCTCCTTACTATAGTAAGCACTGGGTTCATGGTGCCGCCACTTTGCCAACTGTGTTTTATGGCTTTACTGATTTTCTGGAACTTGAAAACTGATGCCAATAATATTGAACCAGAGGGGGCTCCTTTTCTGAACTGAAATAAGGCAGTTTTGTTATCCTAAATGGCTAATTGGTTGAGCAAAGTTCTAAAGACTGCAAGATAGAAACAACCTGTTGTCTGACTTCTGTTTAACTTTTCATTCTTCCATCTTTAAGTTCATCCTAATCCATTTTGCATCAGTTTGTCATTTATTAGTTTTGAAGGTTGCGTGAAATTTTGTCAGACTTTCATTCTAATTCTTCTACTACTTCTACTGCATATACACATATCTGCAAGCTATTTTTCTTAATGCAATTTTGCTATATATATTCTGTGAATATTTTTATAGCGTCTTAGAAAATCAAGTTGCATCACAAAGGAATAATTCAGACATAGATGTGTCTGGAAACATATGAGCTTGCTAAATTTGCATTAACTTATGAAATTTATTAATTTATTAAACAAATTTATGTAGTTGCCCAATTCACACATGGTGATCCTGGGCAATAGACATAGAATGGAATCAAATCTCTTCATTGCATTAATACATGAGAGAAGGAAGTTGTGAATGACCATGCTCTAGATCAAATCATTAAAGAGAAACCTACCCAACCCAACTTTTCCTAATATACTAGCTCCGTGATGGCGAACCTATGTCACGCGTGCCACAGGTGGCACATGGAGCCATTTCTCAAGGCATGCGAGGCATTGCCCTGTCAGCTGGCCAGTACACATGTGCACACTGGCCAGCTGACTTCGGCCCTCTTTTGAAGCCATTTTTCACCCTCTGGAGGCTGAAGCCTCCGGAGCGTGAAAAACTGGCCCTACAGGCAAACCGGAAGTTTGGGAATGTACTTCCAGTTTGCTCATGGGGCCAGCTTTAGCCCTCCGGAGCCTGCAGGGAAGCCTCCAGAAGGCCCCTGAAGGCTCCGGAGGGCTAAAACCGCCCCTGTGAGCAAACCGGAAGTCTGTTGCCGAACTTCTGGTTTGCTTGTGGGGCTGATTTTTCACACTCCAGAGGCTTCAGGGAAGCTCCTGAAGCCTCCGGAGGGCCTCCGGAGGGCCTCCGGAGGGCCTCCGGAGGGGGGGAAAGGCTGTTTTTGCCCTCCCCAGGCTCCTATAAAGTCTCTGGAGCCTGGCGAGGACAAAAAAAGCACACCAAAAATGGGGGAGGGCGAACTGGTCATGCACGCATGCATGCTGGCATTGTGCGCATTGCATTATGGGTGTGGCACGCCCATGCACGACTCCCCTGTGCTCCCCCCGCTTTTGGCACATGAGCCAAAAATGGTTCACCATCACTGTAATAGTTGAATGAGTCTTGAGACAGAAATCTCTTATGCCACAACATAGGGACTATTGGCGCTGATGCTGGGTCTTTCCTTCATGCTGAGTTGAAGTGCTGTCAACCCATCTACCCGTACTACTTCAGTCTTGCCATAAAAACTGCCTATGTACAGTTAGTCAGTACAGACGTCTAATGCGATTATGCAATTTTGGCAAGTGTTTCAGTTTCCATTTGCTATTGATGGTGTCTCCCTGAACAGGGAGCATATAAACTGAAGTCATCTATAGATCTTATACTCAACAGAGTTGAGGCAAAGAACTGTTTGCTTGCAGCTAGAATAGGTTTGCCTGAGGAAATCAAAAGATGCTTCTATTCTAAAAATTATAGATCTGACATTGTTGCATGAACACAATGGATCATCTGCACAATACTGCCCGCATCACTGGATTATTACTGCAACAATGGCAGAATAGTAGTAGCAGATGAAACAGATTGGAAAGTGGAAAAGACAGGGTGCTGAAATGACCCCTAAATTCCACTCTGACACCAGGTACTAAGGTCACTTGATTTTGCCTCCAAAGTACAGGCTGGGGAAGTCCAACTGCCATTGGATACTATCAGCTTAAGAGAGAAAATACTACTACAATGCAAGTATAGCTAAGGATGATGTGTCCTGTTTCATTTATGAACCAAGGACAAGATGAAGCCAATGTTAAGGGCCATAGTAGGAAAAAAAAGTTTGCATTGCATTTGGTGAAATTGGGGAAAGGCTCAGAGTTGCTCAACATACCTTGAAAACAAATTTCTTGTGGAGTGCATAAGATAATTTCTTTTGAAAGAAAAGGTTCAATTGCCTGTGCAAAGCAAGCATACGGAAGTTTGAATTTGAAAAGACTGCCTTAAAATAGTCAAGCATATTGCACAAGCATTTCAATTGGTAAAGTTTTAGCCCATCAGAGACCCCAGATACTTTGTCTTTAGGTCTTTAGGTCTTTGCTGTTTACTTTTAAATCAGTTTCAGCAGAGGCTATTGCAAAGTTAAAGAATGGACACCCCCCTCCCAAAAGCCCCACAACCACCAAGCATTTGGCAGAAGAGATGTACCATTTATAGCCAACGAAGCACGGAGCACACAAGCACATGAATTTTCTCTCCCTCACCCCAGGTGCTTTGTGCTTTAGCTTGAAAACATGAAAAAAAGATGTCCGGAACAATACATTTCTGTAGTTTTAACACAAAACATGATTCTTTCTCTGATGATGGAGCAATGTGAATCTTTTCTGACAACCTAGCAAACAAATGAAAAACCAAATTGCTAAGAGCAGGTACCTTGCAATCATAAAAAGAAAAAAGTTGATGAGGTGCTCAGTGCAATCTTTTCCATTTTTAACCTTGAATTTGGGCAATGCTGGGCAAAATCCAGAGGAGGTTAAGGGAATATAACCTTCCCATGTATTCAGGTGATCCACAGCTCTGTATCCTCCTTGAACATAGATACAAAGTTCAAGGAGAGAAGCTAATTAAGATGTCACTATTAGAGAATATTTTTTACAACCAGCACTTAAAAGAAGAGGATTTTATGTCTGATTTCTATGTTTTCAGGAGCCCTCTTCCTCTACCTGGATCCTGGTAATATCAGTTAAGAACAAATAAAGGCACCAGATAAATAATATTATATCCTGCACTATTATTCTAACACAAAGTGAAAATGCCTCTCTTGCCAGGGTTATTTTTCAGAAGTAATTGCTGAAAGATTTACTAGGGGTGTGAGAGAGAAGAGAGAATTTAACTGCTATAGTTTCTGCTTCCTTGAATTTGGCAGAAAACAACAACAGAAGGACACTTTGTAGAGGCTGCCTGCCAACAGTTGTATTCCTTACTGCATGCACATACCCCAAACACCTTGAAATCATCATTCTCAGGAGCAATCTAGGGGTAGCAAAAACCAATCCCACTTCCAGAAGCTCTCTTCAAAATGACCATCAGAGTAATACCACAGTGTGACATTTTGAAACATAGCTGACAGTGAGAAGAGGGAAAATTATCTTATTTACCTCAGGGCTTTGGAGAGCTCAGGACCAATGTTGATTAATATTTTTCTTGGCTCCTTGTTTTCAGGGTTTTCAGAAAGCCAGAAGCAAAGATGATAGTGGCCCATGTTCAAAATGTTTTTGAGACTTGAGGAGCGAAAGTAGTGGTGCTGTGGAGATACCTTATCTTATTTTGTCATGTCCTATCTTGTCTTAAATACAATAATGAATTTGAAATAGTAATGTTAGGATTTGGATACCATAAGAGGTATCCAAATAGTATTTAAGGCAAAGTAGTCTGGTTCTTGATATAACCCTCCTCCCACAAAAAACGTAGGAAAATGTGTTCCATTAGTTCTTCTATTTCAACATTTGTTTCATCCCACTTCATATCTTTCTATATAACAAGATAATTTTCCAGTTTATTCTACTGATCATGTCACTTAAGAGGCAAAGTACAGTCATGCATAACAGCCAGATATAACCTTTTCCTCAAATGCCTCTGATACCCATGTCAGAATCATTTTAGTTGGCATAACAGTTAACAAGTTTTTCTATATTAATGATGAAATAGTACCGAAATAAATCTGCACCTGTCATTCATTCTAGCTGTCAGATGATTGTCAAAAGTTTTAATTTGGCATACTATTAGGAACTAAGGAACCATGATTTCCATGTGTTCTGCTAGTGGTATCTGGGCTCTAAGTCTTTAGAACAATTATTTCCTGGGGGCTTTACCCATATAGCTGCTGGCAAATTGATGGTGATGCTATGGAAATTTACATGCTTTAATGCAGTGTTTCCCAACCTTGGTGACTTTAAGTCCTATGGACTTCAACTCCCAGAATTCCCCAGCCAGCTATGCCTGTGAAGTCCACAGGACTTAAAGTCGCCAAGGTTGGGAAACACTGCTTTAATGGATATATCCAAGGTAATTCCTGCAATAAAAAGCTTTTGTTGATGCAACCAGAAAGAAATCAAGAACAGGAGATCCAGAGACCCAGAAACTAAGCCTCTATGTTCAGATCCTCTCCTATGTCATCATGTTTTCTAGTTAATCAATAACTCCTAGTTGTTATATATGACATTTTGTAATTGTATGGTGGAAATCTATAAACAAGGAATGTCCCAAATTAGCTGCCTATAATTATAGTGTAACTGCTTTATAAAGTTTGGGTGTTTCATTAAGGAATGGAAGAAAGAAAAATCCAGCCTCTCAGTGGATCCCTGAGGGATCCTTGAGGCAATTAGCTTTAAGCTGAAAAACATATTTCCAATTTTATAGCCAATTTTCTAAGCTCAAAATAAATTTCTACCCAATAAACTTAGTATCATCCAAACATAACTGCAGCAATTTGTTAATTAATAGCAAGAGACCAACTGGCAGGAAAACGTTATTAAAAACAATGCATATAGCATCCTTTACATTAGTGAATTTGTGACCCCCTTTTCCCCGAAAGCTTTGTGGGTGGCTTACAGTACACTAAAAACCAACACCTTAAAAGCAATTTTAATGTTACAGATATATTAATATGAATATACAATATGTACTGTAGTGGTTCTATAGTAGTTAGGACAGCAATCATCTGTTTAGTAATTCCAAAATTTGCTGTGTGCTATGAGAATGAAATAAATACTTTTAATTAAAGGTTCTCTTGAGCCAAAATATCTCAGCCAAGCATTATGAAAATTAGGGCATGCTTAGGAGGGTCTAGAGAATCCTGCTTCCTTGCCCAGGCTGTATGTATTGTCATGGAGGGAATGAGTGGAGGGAAATAATAATTGCAGATCATACTTGAAGGTATTTATCGCAAGGTATATCCATGGATTCTTGTTGAACTCTGTTGCTCAATACATGCTTTGAGCTAGTTAGAAGTAGTGCATATTTCTATTCTATTAATTTCCTGGGTGAAGCTCATCTCAAGCTTAAAATGAATGTGCCTGTGCACTTAAACCAGGATATCTACTATGAAAAGTATAAGCATTTGCATTTCTCTCTGCAAAATGCTCTTTAATGAATTATCGGTTTGACATAGTGGGAAAGATAGCAGGGAAGAACAAGTGAAAAGAAAAATGAGCTCTATAATAATTAGGAATAATAATCCCAGAAACCAGTGCTGCTGGTGGGAGTTACAGACCCCTAAATACAATGGAATCAGTGTTTAGTTCACAAATACTATATAAATTTTTCTAAAATATTTTTTTCACATTGTAGCACTTGCAAAAAAAAAATCTTAGTTTACTTTTAGAAAAGATTAGGAACCACCTTGATTTGTACACAAAATCTGGACAGGAATTTTCATTGCTAAGCAAAGAGGTCATAACATGAGCATCACATGACAGCATCACTTAGCGACCCAATTGTTGTTAGCGCCATTGTTAAGTGTGAATCATGGATTGTTAAGTGAAGATAGTCACAGGTAAGAAGTGCAAGGATGCACCAGGGAGGTGAGATGCTGCTATGCAGATTGGCCAAAAGGGCATAGATTGAGAGAGAGGGGGGGGGGATAGATGAGAGGAGTTGCAGCACCCCTGTGGTTGTAAGTGCAGTTGGTTTCCAAGCAACCAAATTTTGACTGTGAGGTGGGGTGCTTCAATGGCTATAATTTTGGGGATGTATCATGAGTCCATTATTTCAGCACTGTCATAATTTTGAATGAACAAATGATCATAAGTCAAGGACCACTTGTGCCTACATGTAACTTCCTAAATACATTTTACAAAATAGAAGCAAACTTCAGTCAGGTATACAATCCAATCCAATCAGAATTTGGAATTCTGCCATATTTGATACAAAGCAAAGAACATTTCAAGTAAGCCACCCACCTTTTGATTTCTACAGAAGAATAAGTCCTCCCTATGTATCTTACTCTGTTGTGTAATGAGGCACATTAAAAAAAACAACCCATCAGGGTCATTTCTAGCTTTGCAGTGGAGAAAGTCTCAGCAAAATATGGTTAGAGATAATTAATCTATTTATACATAACTGCATAGCTTTCTGTGAATTTTTCTTGGGAAATGTGTCCGAAAAATATTCCTTTCTTCTTTTGGAAAAAAAAAAAGAAAATGATCTCTACTAGATAAAATTTACAAATCATTCCAATTTTTAGTTAAGAATTTATAGATCAGTGCTTCTATGCTAATTGCCAGTGTTTGAGATAAAATTAAAAGAAATGTCTATAACACAGGTATCAAACTCGATCGTGACTTATCGTGAAGTATCGCAATCTTTTTTGCTTTTGCAGAACTGAGGTGAGTGTGGCTTGCACATGATGCATCCAACCCATGGGCTGCCAATTTGACATCTATAAGGTAACATTCATTAAAAAAAACTACAGGTGGAAACTATAATAGTTTTATCTATATGAATTGGCAAGATGGTTTTGGGGAGTTGTTATGATTTGATAAAGAAAAATATCAGAAAAGTACAGGTAGTCCTTGATTTATGGCTGTAACTGAGCCCAAAATTATGGGCCTAAGCTGTTGTGGTTTTTAAATGGTTCAACATGTGGTCACCATTCCCATTTTTTTGCAGTGGTAGTTAGCCAAATGTCATGGTTGCTAAGCAAATACTGTGTTCATTAAGCAAATACCATGACCATTAAGCAATCAATTGCATGTAATGGGCATTTTTTGCTTGAAAGTGAAAGTGAAAGCCAGATACTGCTAAAAAAAAAAAACCATTGAAAATCATGAGTGTGGGACTCTAGAAAAAACCATAAAGCTGATTGCAAATGCCCAAAATGAGATCACATAACTGTGTGTGTGTGTGTGTGTGTGTGTGTGTGTGTTTGTAGCCATTGAAAATTCAAAATCAGGTTGTATGAAACTTTGGATGGAGGGCGTAATAAGCGAACAGTCGCTAAGCAACTTGTCATTAAATGAGGACAAACTGCAAACATGGTTGATAATTAATTGCTGACAGCATTAAGCATGGTGAATGGGAAAATCATACAGGAGAATGAATGAAATGTTTAGCTAATAATTCCAAATAGAGCAGGATGTATGATGTCCACCTCTTTCATCATTTAAGAAATTCTCATGGTGCCATTAGAAGTCTTCTAGTGGTGAACTTTTGAGTGCAAATTTTCAATGAATGCGGAATAAACTGAATGATGTAGCGAGGAGTCTAGTTTTGAAAATTCAGTATTGAAGAGAAAGGTAGTTGTGTTTGATAAAATAATGGAATGAATGCAAACAATTTGAATGGAGAAATGTAAAGATATTCAAATGGCTGGCAGAAATGTTGCCATATTTTAACTAGGTATTATTCCAGAATGTATTAAAAAAATACCATAGTTAGTTAAGATACATGCTTATGACTGCAAGGACAAACTGCACTGTATTATAAAAAAGATGTATCAGGCATTTTTATTTATTTACCTATCATATTTATGCAGTCATGCAATCTCAAACAACGTGACTCTGGGCAGCATCCAATAAAAACCCATCATAAAAACTAAGAATTAAAAAAAGCATTCTACAATTGAAAACACCACTCAAAATTGCCAATCACAGAGACTCAGAGAGAGCTATCATGATAGGCAACACATCCATCTCACTGATTCACTATTTCCTTGTGTTTTCCAAGCCTGATGACACAACCAGAGGTGGTATTCAGCAAGTTCTGGCCAGTTCTGGAGAACCGGTAGTGGAAATTTTGAGTAATTCGGAGAACCGGTAAATAACACCTCTGACTGGCCCCACCCCCATCTATTCTCTGCCTCCCGAGTCCCAGCTGATCGGGAGGAAATGGAGATTTTACAGCAAGCCATGCCCATCAAGCCACATCACGCCTACCAAGCCAGTAGTAAAAAAAAATTGAATCTCACCACTGGACACAACCATGTTTCAAGAGACTTTTGGAGACAAACTCAATCTCCCCTCAGAGGGAGATGATGTTTCACAGCCCAGAAGCCAGGAATCACAGCAGAAAAACTAATGCCAGATGTAATTCCTTTGCAGATGGGACCCATCCATAGGATGCCTCTTTTGCCAAACATAGTGGGATGGGAAGATATAATTGGGTGGAAGCAGTTCCTTAAATAACCCAGCCCCATGCCATGAAGAGCTTTAAAGATCAAAAGCACCAAACTGAATTGAACTCTGACGCAAACTAGCAACCAATGCAGCTCACAGAGCAAAGATCTAATATTTGCCATTCTAGAAGACTGTGCCACCGCACAGGAGGATAGATTAGAACATGCTGCTGCTCTTGAACAATATTTGGAAGCTTCACCTGGTACAAAATGCTGTGGCACAGTCCTCTAGAATAGCATATTTTAGATCTTGCTCTGTCATGCTCTGATCAGGAGGTGATCAGGGCATGACTGATTGTAAAAAGAGCCTCCCGATCTATGACTGGTGCAACTATAGCACAAGAGAAAGCTACACAAAGGCCTCCAAGTCATGAACTCCACCTGCTCTTCAAGCAGGAGTCATGAGTTCAGGACGACCCTCCACCCAGATTGCACACATCTGTTTGGAGCAATACCATCCATTCCTAAAATTAGAAAACTCCTTGAACCAAATGGTCCCCAAATCCAGAAACATTCAAGACAGGGCTCAGTTGAAGTCTGTTTTGCCCATGTAGCCTCTCACAGCCTCAAGGCACTAGGATAGACATCAACAATATTGCTTAATTAACCAGGGGCAGAAATATAAAATTGAGATTCGATGATGAGTTTGCACTCCATGACAGTGGAATATCTCAGTGGCTATGGCTTCATGTAAATGTAAATGTTGAAGAAGAGAAGAGAGAGCACTAAGCCCTGTGAACCACTATGAAAGGAGTCTCTTCTCTATATTTCTAACTGGTATCAAGAAAGGGGAAGAACCAACACAATATAGCATCATCCTCAGTCCCAAGAATCAGTCCAGAAGGATAACATGGTTGGTGGTATGGAAGCTATTAAGAGGTCAAGGAGAACAAGGATGAATGGACAAATTCTATCCTGCCTCTTCCAGACGTCATCTAAAACTTTCATCAATGCCGTTTGCATCCCATACCCAAGCCTGAATTCTGCCTGAATGGGATCATCCAGGGTCCTTTGAAGCTGGTGCTCAGTCATCTTCTCAACCACCTTCATCTAAATGGGGAGGTTGGATAAACTGTAAAAATTGTGTGGCAATGCTTTCTTAAGAAATAGAGCAGCAACCCCTCACTCAAGGAGAGATTCCCCATTCACAGAATACACACACATAACAGTCCTGGGCAGCTTTAGTTAGCCAGGAGGGGAATGGGCCTAAGAGCGGGTGACCAAGGTTACAACCCAGAGAACCCCTGTCCACTTCCTCAAGTCCCACAAGGTTTAAACTTGTCCCAGATAACAGGGCAAACCTCTACCCTGGGCATCTCCCTAAGATCTGAAATATGGCTGGCAACAAATTGAGAATGAATTCAAGTGATTTTGTCCAACAGGTGCTGAGCCAATATAATTGAGGAAAATATAGATCATATATTTAGCTGGTCTAATGTTTTACCTGCCATGGTTTTCAATGCTAAGGAAATGTTACCTTCTGTCTGCTTAGTGCCAGCAGGGTGTTGCATGAATCACAGAATACTCTAATTGTCTTTTATTTTCTGGAAAGTTTATTTTTTCCCTTTTGCAAGTCTAGAAACTCCTTAAGTCTCAAATGAAGAACTATATTGGGAAAATTCTCAATATTAATAAGCCGAGGAGGAAGAAGAAGAAGATGATGATTTGTGGCACTCCTGATTATTATACCCAGACCATTCTTTGTATAAACATGCATTGATCTGGCTACAGCAGCGAGACACAGTTTCTGTTGTGCTAATTCTGCACTGATGGTTGGCTACATTAATTTTTGTCATACCAAAGAGAATGGTCAGTTGAATCCAAATGGGCTTCTTCAATGGACTGATAGAACTTCATAGAGAGGGTAATTTTCAAAGCTTATTTTCTACACCATTGAATGCCGTGTTATTGCAAATGAATGTATTCCCTAGTTGGCGTGATGGAGAATACAGCTGTAAATGCTTTATGCTTCATTTGGATAAAGAGCCAAAGATATGCCATTACACAATACAAAGAGGATCTAAGAGTGCACTTTATTAAAAATGCTGGACCCCTGTTAATAAAATTCCACATGTCTGATGAGAAAGTCTTGAGAAGATTAAATGCAGATTCATGTAACCTTGACCACAGGTTATTTCCACTTTTCAACAATAAGGACTCTGCATATCTAATGCTCATTTGGCACTCCATTTTAGCATGCAGGTAAAGATGGAGATTCTAACATGGCCCCCAGCCTAAATCTGTCTCTTCGAAAAGAAATGATTTTGGCTCTTGAATGCTACGCTGTATAATCTGTCCTGATCCCTTTGCTTTCTGTTTAATACTTTGCCTCCTTTGCATCTCCAGAGCCACAAGGTTAAACTGCCATTAGGTACTTTTGGGAGCTGCTCTTCCTTTAACCCTTAACCTCTCCTTTACGCCTTGTGAGCTTCTCTTCCTTTACCTCTACTAGGACTGCAATAGATTCACCATATTTTTTTTGAAAAAAAGTGTTGTTGGGAGTTCGGTTAGTCCCAAACTGAATGCCATGAAAATGTGCCCCACTGTATAATATGGGGAGAGGATACTCTTGTTCTCCCTCTGCTCTTTATCTTTTAAGTGCAACGAGAAAAGGGAGAAAAGAAAAAAGGACATAGAAACCCAGAACATGGATGAATGAAAAGACAGAAAAAGAAATATGTATGTTTAAAAGGGGAAGTGTTTTCCTCCTAGTCAAGGTGAATACAATTAAAAATGATAACATGTTTTGGAATGAATCTCAAGTGAGGAAATTTTAGGGATTGGTATGGGACTGATACTGTACTGAAAAGGAGTTTCAGATTGAATGGAGGAATTACTCCCCTGTTGCATATAGATTAGAGGAAAGGATTTCCCTTTGCTTTTGTTGTTTTTCAGTACAGCAAGTTTTATTTTATCTTTTTCCTCTAGGGCAACTCACTGAAGAGAACTCTCCATTCACTTGCCTAGGAAACAATGAATGGATGGTGAAAGAAGCTGCAATTAGAAAAATCAGTACAGCGGCTGAAAGTTTCCCAGGGTTTGCACTGGGGGGATTCTGGGACAATATCTACATGTTGTCAGGGAGGAATTAATGCAGCCTAAACTTTCAGTATCTCTCAGTGAAAATGGTCATTATCACTGGAATCAAGGTACAATAACTAAGGGAAAAGAAATGGATTATATGGCATGAATGCAGAATCAGTGCCAAGCAGCCATTCCTCATGAGGTTGCTACCTCTTGGACTCAGAATTATAACTAGAAAATGTGTATAAACTCTCCCAAAAAGTAGAAGGCAAATTAAATATCACATTTAGTGAATATTCTACAATTTGTGAGTAGAATTAGACTGGAATAAGGAAGTCTATTTATGCATATTTATTTAGAGTGTTTAAGCAGCATGCAAAAAAAAGCAAGCTACAATTATCAGGCTATTAAAAATCATGAAATGTAAAACCACTACATATAATTTGGTCTCTGTTTTTTAAATAGCAGCATAGCTCAACCTCTCCGATTCAATCTTTGCAGCAGTCGATTGACAACCTGCAGATCATCAGATTTACTACAAACTTAAAAAAAGAACATGTAAGTGAAACTTGATGGTTATGTTTGGGATGCTTGGCTGAAAAGGTGGTTAAGTATTGCTTTTTTGTAATTGAAAAATCTTCAGGCAAATTACATCAATTTATCTGGAAGTATTTCTCACATGAGTAGGATTATGCTGCAATAATAGAAAAAGAGATTAAAGTGAAGGGGATATAGGGTGCTTAAAAACAATGTACAAAAAAAGGCCTTTGGGTAAAGTCTTCCTCTGGCAACACAATTTCAACACAGGAATGATTAAGGGAAAATGTTCTATAGGGTGATGGCCAAAATTAAGGGCATAACAGCATATCTGCAAAACTTTGGCTAGAAAATGCTTAGTATAATCACTGTTTTTAGAGACATATCAACCCAAAGCAGCCTTCATGCCATTCTACAAACTCAACCCTGCTAATTTCTTATCAACTAATATGAAACTGTTTTTTTCTATTGTCTCCCAACTTAAACATTGCTATCTGTTCAATGTGCAGCTCTTTGCTAATGGCTGCAGCAAGGGCTGGGGCCTGATCAGCTTCTATGGGTTGCTTCAGTTGCTGTGGACACAACTCCCATCACTAGTAATTTTCCTCCATGGACAGCAAGAGTGATCAAACATCATATCTTGGGAAGAGCACAACCAGAATTGGCTATTGCTATAGATTTGGATTTGCAGTCCAAAAGAAGGGGAGAAGTGGTGTGCTGCATTACCCCCTCCCCCCCTCCCCGGCAAAGAAATTTGCATGTTTCTGTGTTCAGGCAGTGTCATGCATATTTACCCCCAAATGAGTATTTATTCTCCATCTGGTTTATAAAACTTGTTTAGAGTCCTAGCTTTAAAAAAAAGGTCATATATTGGAAGGATACTGTTAGATCTGGGCAACGAGAGAACAGACTGCGGACACGAAGTGACTTAACAGCTCTTTATTAATAGTAGTAGTGATCCAGCTTGCTCTGTGGCCGGAGGGTTCCCCTTTTATAGTACTCGGGTACGCCTCTCGACCAATCAGAGCGATACCTGTTTCCCGCTGTAGCAGCGGACCAGAGAGGAGACTTCCTCCGATATATGTTAATATCTAACACCCCTCCCCTCCTAGACGGAACGTTGCGGTTAGTAACATAGTCTTTTAGGTATGTTGGAGTTTGCCTTACTCGGGAGGAACGTCGCAGTTCGGGTTGGTTAGAAGTGGTTGCAGGATCGGATGCTTTTTCTGTTTCTCGTTCAGGTGGTTTTGTGCCTTCATTGCTGGGGCGTTCCGGAGTCTGCTCGGTTACGTTGCTTGGGGGTTGCTCTGCTTCGTGCTCGATCTCTTGTTCAGACCTGGGCTCGCAGGTGTCGTATGTCTCTGTAGTGGGGCTCTCGAGTGGCTGACTTTGCGTTGGTAGGTAGCTCTTGTCCTTGGTTCGAAGGTCTGAGTGTGCTAGGCGACCTCGAAGTTGATCGATGTGCCTTTTCCAGTTCCGCCCATCTTCCAGTTCCAACAGATACGATCGTGGACCCGTGATGCCAATGACCTTTGCCGGCATCCACAATGTTCCCCCTGCATAGTTGTGGGCGTATACTGAATCCCCTATGCTAAAGGTCCGAATTTTGCTTGTGGAGTCTGGGGGTGCTGTGGCAGAGTAATTTGGGTGAAGACGGTCCAGGTGAGACCGTAGACGGCGGCCCATGAGTAGTTCAGCGGGGCTCCTACCCGTCGTTGCGCTTGGGGTAATATGCTGAATTAGGAGGTAATGGTCAATGCGTGTTTGCCAATCACCTGGACCCATCCTAGCGAGGGCCTCCTTTGCGAATCACACCATTCTCTCCGCCTGTCCATTTGACGCTGGATGGAATGGTGCGACGAGGGCGTGCCGAATTCCCTGACCTGCTAGATATGTCTCAAATTGTATGGCCGTGAACTGGGGCCCTTTATCGGAGACCAGGAGGTCGGGCAGGCCATGAGTGGCGAAAAGTCGCCGTAGAACCTTAATGACTGCCTCTGCCGTGGTTGAAGTCATTAGGACTACTTCTAGCCATTTCGAGTATGCATCCACAACTATAAGGAAAGTCTGACCTTGGAATGGCCCTGCGAAGTCGATGTGTATTCGCGACCAGGGTGCTTTAGGCTTCTCCCATTCTGTGGCGGGCGCTTCCGGGGGTGCTGGTCTCGATTCCTGGCATGGGTCGCAAGTGGCCACCCATTCCTCTATTTCTTTGTCCATGTTTGGCCACCAAACGTAACTTCTTGCTAACGCCTTCATCCTAACAATCCCCGGATGACCCACATGTAAAGCATCTAATACATTCCTACGTAAAGCATACGGAATAACAACTCGATCCCCCCACAATAAGCAACCTTGTAACACTGATAGTTCGTCCCGTTTTGACCAAAACACTTTGAATTCCGGGCCCATGTTTCCCTTCGGCCACCCCCTCCAAACCCAAGTTTGAACTTGCTTTATTAACATGTCTTTAGAAGAAAACCTTGCAACATCGTAGGAAGAAACCGGTCCTGAGTCCAAACAATCAATGAGCAGCACCGGTACTTCGGGAGTGGGGTCTGGCAAAAGGTCCGGTAGTGGGCAACGGCTGAGTGCGTCTGCGTGTCCTAGAGTGGAACCCGGTCGATGAATTAATTTGTATGAGTACGCAGCCAGGAAAACAGTCCACCTGGTCATGAGTGGAGAAAGGGAGACTGGAGTGGGGCGGTTTCCCGCCAAAAGTCCCAACAGCGGTTTGTGATCTGTAATCAGTTCAAAATCGCGGCCGTAGAGGTATTCGTGGAAACGTTTTACTCCAGCTACAGCAGCTAGCGCTTCCCTGTCCATCTGGCTGTAATTCCTCTCGGCTGATGAAAGAGTCCTGGAGTAGAAGGCGATGGGTGCTTCTTTTCCGTCGGGCATCCGGTGGCTGAGGACTGCGCCGACTCCAAAAGGTGATGCGTCGCAGGTCAATACCAGCGGTAGTGTCTGGCTGTATTGGACTAACAGTGAGTCAGTGGTGAGCAGGCGTTTTACTCCGGCAAAAGCTGCTGCTTCGGATCGTCCCCATTTCCATGGTATGTTCCTCTGGAGTAGACGGTGTAGTGGCTCAGCAACGGTCGCCTTCTGTCTCAGAAAAACGCTGTAGAAGTTAAGTAGTCCGAGGAAGGCCTGCAACTCAGTCTGATTTCGTGGTGTGGGGGCGTCCTGGATCGCCTTAATTTTCTTTGAAGTGGGGTGTATTCCCTGACCATCGATTCTATAACCCAGGAATTCTACGCTAGGCACGTTAATTTGGCATTTTTCCTTTTTGAGGCGGAGACCCTTTTCTCTGATTCTGGCCAAAACAGTTCTGACTCTTTTATTTAATTGCTCCTCGTTTGCAGCGGACACCAAGATGTCGTCAAAATAGGGGACGACTCCCGGTATCCCTTGCAAAAGTCGTTCCATGACGCTCTGGAACAATCCTGGAGCAATACTCACACCGAATTGTAGCCGGTTGCATTTGAATGCTCCTCTATGTGTCACTATAGTTTGGGCCTCCGCTGTGGCGCTATCAACGGGCAGCTGCTGGTAAGCTTGTGCCATGTCTAATTTTGCAAATACCTTTCCTGGCCCCAACGAGTGCAATAAGTGCTGTACTACAGGCACAGGATATGCGCTTTGTTGTAGCGCGACATTAATTGTGCATTTATAGTCCGCGCAGATGCGGACTGATCCATCTGGTTTGACTGGGGTCACGATGGGCGTTTCCCAGCGCGCGTGATCCACCGGCTCAAGGATTCCTTGCTCCACTAACTTATCTATTTCCTTATCTATTTTTGGGCGGAGTGCAAAAGGCACTCGTCTCGGTTTAAGTCGGATTGGCGCCACTTTGAGGTCTAAATTGAATGAAATCGGTTTACCCACATACTTACCAAGACCGGGGCTGAACACATCCTCGAACTCCTTAAAGATCTGCTCAGCGCTGCTGTTTTCCACGGCGTTGATTCCGGTGACTTCTAGCCCCAAGGATTCAAACCAATCCAGTCCTAGGAGGTTTTGTAATGGTGCGCTGGCGATGGTCACGGGCAGCTGGGCTACGATGTCCTTGAAACGGATCTGGAACGTGCCTTGGCCTACGATGGGGACTCGGTTCCCCTGGTAGTCTCGTAGCAGGATGTCTGGAACGCGTAGTTGGCTCTTTTTGAGGCTCGGGATAGCCTGTTTCATGGATGCCCATGAAATGATCGTCAGGGATGATCCTGTGTCAACTTCCAGCTCGCAAGGTGAGCCCTCCAAGAGGACTGTGACTTTCAGCTTTTTAGGCCGCTTGGTGCGGACCTGGCTTATTGTTGTGAGATACGTTCGCAATTCCTCTCTCTGGGTCAACTCTATCTCATCACCTGTATCCTGAAAATACTCTCGTTGAGCGTCTTGATAGAACGCTCTCTCAGCTCTTTGCGTGTAGTCTCTCTGGGAATACGCTCGCTCAGCTCCTTGTGTGTAATCTCTCTGGGGATACGCTCGCTCAGCTCTTTGGGAATTTTCTCTCTGGGTAAACACTTGTGGATTTCTCTCTGGGCGCCCTTTTTGATTTCGCCAAGCCCCTGGGTTGGGCTTCTGTTGGCGGTACATGGGTGGCTGCCGTGAGGCAGGGACTCCGCTCCGGCACACTCGTGCGATGTGCCCAAGTTTATTGCAGTGCGAACAAACAACGTTCCTGAACCTACAGGTAGACCTGGGGTGATTCCCTCCGCAACTTGCACAGGGCGGCAAACGGAATCCGGGTCTCCCCCCAGGCCTGATGTGACTGCTCCGCATCAGGTGACTGTCCTCGAACTCGGGATCCTCGTAGTCGGGGCTTGTGTCCTCGTAGTGAACTCTGGTCTGCCTTGGTACTGACTGGTTTACGCTGAAACCTCGTTGTATGGTTACCGATGATTTCTCTGCTGACTCTGACGCTCTTGCTTCATTTAGAGCTATCTGTAGGGTTAAATTCGGGTTTGCCAACAGCTTCTTTTGTAGTGAAATGTCTCTTAACCCACAGATAAGCTGCGCTAAGATATGCTCGTCCAGATCCCTGAACTCGCAGTGAGTTGCTGCTTTACGCAGGGCTGCAACATATTGATTGATTGATTCTCCCGCCTTCTGGTTCCGCGTGTTGAATTCCTTGCGGCAAACATGGCGGGAAGGTTTTGGCGCGTAATGGGTCTGTAGAGCCTGTTGCAACGCCGTCCACGATACTGCCTGTATTGGAGTAGGCGCGGTGAGGTCTCTGGCTGTGTTGAAGACTTCTTTCCCGCAGTAGCCGAGGAAGATGTTTTTCTTCCGGGCGTCGGTGATCCCCGTGTATTCGTTCGCTTCGAGAAAACACTCAAAGCGAATCATGAAGGCTTCCCACTCGTCGTTCGCTCGAATGGAGCGGGGGGAGTGTGCATCGCCATTTTCTCTCGTTTGAATTTGCCGCGCTGCGTTGACCGAGATGGCTGCCGGAATTTCTGCCGAATTCCTGGGCTGGATCAAATCCGGAGATTCTGGAGTAGCGTTCTTCGTCCTATCTGTCTCTCGATCCCATCCTCGTCGCCAATGTTAGATCTGGGCAACGAGAGAACAGACTGCGGACACGAAGTGACTTAACAGCTCTTTATTAATAGTAGTAGTGATCCAGCTTGCTCTGTGGCCGGAGGGTTCCCCTTTTATAGTACTCGGGTACGCCTCTCGACCAATCAGAGCGATACCTGTTTCCCGCTGTAGCAGCGGACCAGAGAGGAGACTTCCTCCGATATATGTTAATATCTAAGAGATACTGTTTCATTTTATGCAGCCAGCCTCTCTCTTTCCCTCTTGATACACAAACACACACACACGCACACACACATCACTATCCCACCACCCGCAAACCACAAAGCAAAAATGAATATAATTTTGGTGGGCAAGTGACTAAAGAAATAATGTGCAGGTTGATGATATCTTAACCTTCCTTTTCCAATTAATACGCGTGCTAATGCTAATACATGCTGCTGTAAGAGTTATGAGCTGTAGCTATAAAATGTGAGCCTTTTCTCAACTATTTTTCTCAATAAATCCTTTAAAACAACCACCATCTGTAACTCTTTCTCCCTTCTCCCCTTTGAAAGAAACGGTTTTCTTTTGTAAAAAAAAAATATGATAGACAGCCCATGTGGTAGAACAGTGCTGGTTGAAGCTGGAGGACTGTTTCTGTTGGCTGTTCCCATGGGAGATGGGAGAGTATGAAATCATATTCACAGATCGTCCATGTGGTGCCACTCGGAGAGTGTCAGCCGCTGGCATGAGGAATCTAAGTGAGAAGAGTAGAAGTAATTTTCCTTTCAGATCTATGCTGTGTGACTTTCTATCAGTCCTACTCACCATAGGTGCAACCTGCAGCTCCTATTCATGGCAATACCTGGTACATGAGGTTGGCTGGGGTGGTGATGGAGTTGTTCAGGTGCGGCAGGTATGCAATGCAGTGAATAGGAATAGGAGAGAGCATGGAGCAGACTACAGATCTAAAATTACTTTTGTTGTAACCTGCTCCACCACTACATGGTGCTTATTCTTCCTACCTGGCAGGTAGGAATGGGAATACCAGTGGGCAAAAAAAGTGATTCCTACTATCAGGTGCAAGGAACCAAGAACAATATGAGGAGTTACTTCAGAGTAGTTTCTTTATTGTTGCTGTAGATAGGAGTATTGTTAGATTAAAGCATAAATTTGCATAACTATTAGATATACTCTGAATCCTGGCTCTCTTCCTATTTCCCAGATTTCCCACTGAACCACCTCTTTGTTACTTGGGAAAGGCCCCCTTCCTCTGGTCCTGCATTCTACTACATAGTCCCTGTGTTAACTCATCCCCAGAAAACTGTTAGGACAATTACTGATGCATAATAGGGACTGGCTGTGGAGACAGCAAATTATGCTGGCCCGCATTTGTGCCACCTCACAAACTGTTAGAACAACATGTTAAACCATGCCATGCCTGGATGTATGATTAAATGTGCCAGCTTTTACTTGTGTAGGTTTTACTTGCCTGGCCCTCTTAAATAAATATACATTTGTTCAATAACTCCTTCCCCCTCCCCCACTGATGGATGAAAACAATTTAGGAGAAAACTCTTCAGATATCCGAGACTCAGACTGACCAGTTTTCATATATTTTAAATATGCTGATACAATGACTGATTTATAATTAAAATATCATTTAATTTGAAATTTCAAGCAACATGATCTTCATGATTAATTTCCGGTTAATCTGTTATGCATTTATTTACAGAACATTTATGGGGAATTTTGATGAATGGCTGTGATTCTCTTAATGTCTGGGTTTAAGTAGCACTTAGGGAACAGTGCTAAGTAAGTCCAGATGATTTTAACTGATATGATTATATAGATCATATAGAAAAATATAAGATTGATAATCCACTCAAAACAAAACCTTGATTTCAGTATGAAAGAATACATACATATTTAACTTCAGCACACATCGCAATACTCAATTTGCTTTATAGGGACATTAAAAACTGTTGCTAAGATCTACACGACATTTGCCAGTTTTTAAAATCCTCCCCTGCATCCTTAGAACTTACATCTTTCTCTTTCTGTGCTTTGCCATTTTAATATATAAGTCTGTGTAATGAATGCTAAGGAATCATATCCTGGGCTGTAACAATTGGTCCTCATTTGAGTGCTTGTTATTGTCATTATTTTTCCTCAACCAAATAATAAAGGTTTTCTCTATATATTCAGACCCAACTGAGAAGGGGTTTCATGAGCTCTGAGGAGCCTTCCTATTTATGGAATTGCATACCAATTGAGCGTGACTAAAATATATTTACTTTTGAAAAACGTTTAAGCTGGAGGATACTATTCATTATTAAATAAATTTTCCTCCCACCCCACATGAGATATTCTTATATTGTGATTCAAGTATTTGTTGCACTGGTTACCAACCTGGCTGGCTTTAAAAAGCATTGGAGCTTTTCAATGGAAATCAATGGCTATTAGCCTTGAAGATTGCCTCTAAACACCATGTGCTGGGAGAGTAGTGGGCTTTTTTGTCCCATTGGTTGAGCCTTGTGGGAGCACACTACTCCACCAGATAGGCCAGGATTTGTTATGGTTTTACTACTCAGTTCTAGCCTTGCCTCAAGAAAAGAACAACCTAACTCTCCTTCAGTGCAACAGGAATCCATAGCTATATGCTGCACTTCATCCATTTGCTCTGGTAAACAGCTGTTCCTAATCCTTTTATTTGATTTTTGCATACTCCATAGGCTACTTCCATAAGCTGCCAAATATGACCACTAACAACCAGAATTGCTGTTCCTTTGTAACACTTTCTAGTCTTGCATATTTTGGCAACTGGGATGAAATAAAAGTTCTGCTATTTCCCCCTCCTAGCCCAAATAAGAAACTGATAAATCGGTCTCCAACTATAGCTGAACTGACAGGTCCAGGAGTATAAAGGGCCCAGGAAAACATAGGAGAGAACTTTCTCAATGCACTGTGCAAACGCCCTTCTGCTTCACTCAACAATCCTCTTCTACTCCCATCAACTTGTCATCTGAGGTATATTTGCATTCAAAATTCCAAAAGGCCTCGAATGACAGGTGGTTCAGAGTCTCAACACCAGTGATCTGTCACTCAGTCAACTTGAAAGCTGGGATGAAACATGAAGCTGGGAGATTCATAAACCACAGCCATGAATTTGTTCCAGAATAAAACCATAAAGACAGAACAACTCCAAAATTGGAATTATGGAGGCAGATTCAGGGTTTGGAGATGTTAAGATACTTTTATACATACTTAAGTGAGAATCTTTCTAACATTTATTTCTACTACTTAGAGACCATTATTTCTATCTTTTTATACTGTTTACACATTTCTCCCTTTTTTTCACTTAGAACAAAGGTAAATGTTGGGGGAAGGGAGGATAGATTGTAAAATTTGGAACATTCTGGTAAGTGGAACAATGTTTACACATGAGAAATGGCAAAAATCATGGTATATAATCTATCTACAGATATTATTATTACACAACCCTACAAAAAATCAGAAGTGTGGATGATTGATATGGCCCAATCAAATAATCTAATTTAAATTGAATTTTAGATGAAATTCCTACCATATTGATCTTGATATTATGCCCGTTGCTAAATGAAGATAATTCATTATAATCGGAGATAGGCAAAGTTTTTGAAGCAAACTGGATGTATATATATTAAGGAAGAATGTTTTTTTTTCTGGTATCCACATTCAATTTTTTATCTTGTGTTGGCCCCTCATCAAACTTACATTGAAGTGATAAAAACTAGTAAAAATTGTAAATTGCATAATATAGAGGCCTACCACGAGTAATAAATTAATGCTTCTCTTATGCCACTTCCAACTATATATCACTACATTTTGTTAGAGAAGTTTACTCTTTCTAAATCTCTGGAAACAGGCAATGTTTTAACTCTTAAGAGCCCTTAGGTTTCATCTACTAAAATGGGATTGATCAAAATCATTTTTTCAAAAAAATTGTCTTGTCTTGTTCTTATAGTCTGTTAGAAAATGTGCTTTTATTGGGGGGAGAGGAGGGGGTAAAGTGTTTGGTATAATATCTGAATGTGAATTTTTGCGGGGGGGTTGGGGGGGTATAGCATTTGTATGAGATTTATATTGTGTGGAGGGGGGGTGAAAAGGGGGAAAATTTGTTTGTACAAAACTCTTTTAATAAAAAAAAAAGAAAATGTGCTTTTATTTTTGCAATTCAAATTAGATGGTATGTTGTTTGAACTCCTCTGGAATAAAAAAGACAATCGTACTGCAAGTTAAAAACATGTATTTCATGTTAGAGTAACCTATGCTACTATGTTAAGCCTATTTAGCTTTGCTACAAAAATGCAATTGAAAGCAAAGAAGAATAGGTTTGGTGATTTATATTGAAAATCCAATTCTTCACAAATTCTAACTCTCTGTGTATCAACAATCAACAATTCAAGTCTATCAGAATGAAATAGAGAATTATATGAAATAGGCAACTCATTTTTTTTAAAAAAATACTACTATGTGGCACCCAGTTAGTTTCTTTTAATCATTCAATTAATAATTTACCCTTCTTTTGTTGCCCAATATATATTATATTAATTTAAAATAAACCCCCATTGTTCCAAGATCAAATCCTTGATTTTGAACATGATAGAACATCTCTTGACATCCCTGTCAAAATAAAACTATTTGGCAATCCTAACTTCCAATATCAAAATGCTCACCATTATATGCAAGATGTAGAAAAACTTATTAAGTAGGAGCACTGCCAAGATGCATCATGAGGCTGTAAATTAAATGTGAGCTAACAATAGGATGCCAATATAAAGGCCAAATATTATTTTGAGATAGATCAGCAGCAGCCCTGTGTTTTCATAGTGATATTCAGTTGTTGAGCATGATTTAGTCTAGTGACATGAAGGAAACCAATAAAACTAAATCAGTGGAATAAACAAAACAATTTACTGCTAATAATAAATGTGGGGAAAATTTTTTTAAACCTTAACACGAGTCTCATCAAAGTTGCTTTTCCTTCCCGTAAAAACTCTCCCAACCATGAATCATCAAAATAGCCAGAATATTTGCATTAAAACTTGATGCCTAGTGATAACTTGATTGCAATACTTATTTCCAGTTTCAATGCATTTCTAGGCAAGACTGAAAAAGATTTGTTCATGAAGTTGTTAGGTCAATCAGAGGAGACAACATATACTCCTGATGACAGAGATGAATTGTAAGGTGGTTCCATCTACACCACTCCATGTGGTTTGCCAGAAATCACATTGATCCTTTCACTCCAGAATTTCAGATTCTTTTTATACTGATCTAATGACCAAAAAGTAGAGATACTATATGACCTGTAATTCTCATAATTTTATAAGATAAATCAAATAATATCTGATAGCTCTGATGTTAAGTTTTGCTTCCCTGGAAATCAGCAGACTCAAATCTTGCATGCTTTGCTCATAAGCTTTCAAAGACATTTAATTGTCCATTGTGGAAATGAAATATTAGTCCAGATGGACCTTTCCTGAGTTAGCCTGGATATTAATATATCCTTAATTACAGAATTTGAGAGCCAAGGAAATACGGCTTCCTTTGTACTTGGGTTGAAGAGATAAGGAAAAAATGACAGTAAGATAATTTAAATGAAAAAATGTTTATTTGAATGGCAATGCTTTTTTTTAATTGGCAGGTTATATTTCTATTTATAATTTGTTAGATCTGAAGAAGCATAATTTCAAGCTGCTCAAATAAAAAAAAATCCCCTGAAATCTGCATTATACGTGGTTGATTTCAGGGAGGGGAATTGAAAAGCATCCATTCCAGGGCAATTCAAGATCTTATTTTCAATATGAAGAAAGGCTTTTGATCTGGGTTTCTCGCACATGAAAGTGGACAAAAACTGCAATTTTAACCTGTCCTATATACTGTTATCCTTTTAAAATTACACAATATTTAAACAATCCGACGGCAAAAAATATTCAGTAAGATTCTTTATATAGTGACAGAGTGAAGGATCTTGGACAAGAAACTGTAGCAAAAGATCAACATCCTTTGGGGCTCTTGTGACAGGTTGCTGAACAAGAGAATGCTGAAAGAGGACCCTCTGCTCTGCTGCCACTGGTGAGAGTTAGAATGCAAAGCTGCAGTTATTTTTTTTAAAGTCCCTCTCATAGAGTTTATAGTTCTTAAGATAGAAACTTTGTTGGGGGAGATTTGCCCTCTGAATTGGAGCAGGGGCGGCAGCATGGCAACATGGCTGCACAAGAAGCTGGCTTCCAGCCAAAGCAACTGAACAGGAGTGCGAGGACGAGATGAAAGACTGGTAAGAAGATTCATTTAACCCACAGTCATAAATCAAAACTTGGAAAAGGCAAAGAATCTTGAGAGTACAAATAATATTAATAGACAGATCTGGATTTTGGCAAAAGAAAAGAAAGAAAGGGAAAATGGAGGCTTGAAACATTAGCCCCCCACCCAAGCCATCTGTTTGAAACAATTTGGACAAAAAGGGAGAAAGCAGAGAAGTAACAAACCCACTCAAATACAAACTCTATATTTGGTTTTGGATTTGAAATAGAAACAAAACATTCCGAGGTGATTTACTTCGTCCAAATTTCTTCCAATTAATATATCTTAAGCAACTCCAATTAATGAGAGGTGGAATGCAACAAGGGAGAACAATCAAGAAAAAAACACTATTTTCTCACTGATAACTGATAACCCAATCTTGCCTGTGCGGGAAGTTTTAATTAACCAACTGCCATAAATCAGAACTTGGAAAAGCAGGAGACAAGAAACATACCTGAGTTTGGCTGTATGCAAGTTTGTTCCAATTAATATATTTTGAGCAACTATAACCAACAAGAGGTGGAAGGTAGCAAGGGAAAAATAATAACAAAATCAAGAACTGGGAAAATATGAAGTTTTTTTTCTCCTTTCTTTTTTCTGCAAAAGACCAAGATGGCTCCAGCTTCTCTTCCATTTTCACATTAGTTGAATTGGCTAAATTCAAGGTGGTCCAGAACTTCGAAATAAGATCTGTATAACTAACTGTAACTTTGGAACTGGACATTATAGAAAGGTGGGAATTTGAAAAACCACATGAAATTATAAAAAATATGCATACATCATTAAAATCAAGCCTAAATAGAATTCTGAACTCAGAGAAACAGGTATTTAAAAAAGAAGGGAAGGAAGAAGGAGGGAGGGATAATGAAGGGATAGAAATGATGGGAAATAAAAAGCAGACAAAAAACTCCATTGGGTTTGACAGTGGCATAAGGAAAACTGAAGAAGAAGATTACGCCCCAACAAAGAGAAATATAAAAGATTTATTTGATGGTGGCTTGGGGAAAATTGAAGAGGGTGGACATGTCAAAACAAAGAAAAGGGAGAAGACGGGAATAGAGAAGTGGGACAAAAGATTTACTAGGAAAAAAAACCAGACAACTAGAAATTGTTATATGGGAAAATATAAAGCTGAGATAAGGGCTACTCCTAAATATGACAATAAAATTGAGTTGCTAACTGACTGAATATGATAATGGAAAGATAATTAAATAAAGGTTAAAATATATGGAATATGGACAAATATGAAACTGATATGGGGAAATTGTAAAACAGAGGTTTGTGATTCACTTTTATACATGATAATTCTAATTGATTGAATATGACAATAGAAGGAAAATTAAGCATGGGTTAAAATATATGAAACATGGACATATATAGAACTTCTAAGATGATGAACAAAGTGAGATGTGTACCACTTGCTATTCTATATTCTATGTTATTCTATATAGTAGATTAAGGGAATTGTAATGAACATCGAATAGTAAGGATTGCCATTTATAGACAATTAAGGGTAATCTAAACCAAGATATGGAAAAATGAAGAGGGAACATAAAATATACTTTCAATGGGAAACTATTGAGATTTAAAGACAGAATCACAAAGTGTGTGTGTGTAAGGGTGCATAATTATATAAATATAATGATGAGAATAGCTGGGAATTGTAACCAGGTCTACATCTCGGCCAAAATTAGGCGTGGGGATGGGTGGGTCAGTGGGTTTAAAAGCACAATGAATATATATATATATATATATATTCGATTCCCAGTAAGGGTATGGCTAGCTGATGAGACCTAAATAGGTTGAAATAGATCTATACTAGTCTCCCTTTATTTATTTATCAGCACAAATACAACACACACACACACACACACACACACACACACACACACACGTACGTAAGTATGTATGTATTTGTGTTACAACCCCTGGTATGCCCAAATATGGGAGGGAGCTCACTACTCCCTCCCATATTTGAGCCGAAGGACAGAAAGGGGGAGTAGTGAGCTCCCTCCCATATTTGGGCATACCAGGGGTTGTAACACAAATACATACCTATTTCCCTGGCTCAGCTGATAAGGAGAAGAGCCTGTGGCTTAGCGGCTAACAAATCTGCCTAATATGTAACACAGCCCAGGTTCAAATCCCAGTAAGGGTATGGCTAGCTGATGAGAGCTAAATAGCTTGAAATAGATCTATACTAGTCTCCCTTTATTTATTTATCAGCACAAATACAACACACACACACACACACACACACACACACAAAATTTTTCTCTTTAAAAAAGGAGGAAATATATGTTAAAATTAAATATGTATATTGAAAAGGAATTATAAATACCATCAACATAAAATGGAGCTCGCTCAGAAGCTTAAATACACCAAGTAATTGAGATGAAGAGTGTGAAGTAGAGGAGAGAGATAAGGGAAGAAGAGATGGATAGGAGGGAGGGCGGGGGGGAGAGGAGGAGAGAAAGAAGGAGTGGAAAGGGGAGAGAGGAGAAGGAGAGAGGAAGGGGAAGTTGAGAAGGGAAGGATGACAGAGGGAAGAAAGGAGGTAGGGAGGGGGTGGAGAGAGGGAGAAGAAAGTGATGGATAAGGTACAAATATGGTGTATAGAGAGCAGAACAGCCAAAAATTGTTTCATTGTTTTTGGGATTGATGGTAAGACGAATTGATGTAAACATTTAGTAATACAATATGATGTTGGCTATGTAATAGTATGCATGTAGTTATATGTTATGAAAATGAATACACACACACACACACACACACACACACCGTGATTATGTGTCAGAATGGTCAAACAATTGGCAACTTCAAATCTCAACCAGCAAATGCTCTGTCTTACCCATTGGCAAAAAAAAAAATCTGAACACAAAATACAAGCTGGGTGGACACGACCTTATAGATGACCCTCACTCTGTCAAAGACCTTGGAGTATTCATATCTAATGATCTAAGTGCCAGAGCCCACTGTAATAACATTGCCTGTACTGTAACACTGTACTGCTCACCAGTGTATACAAAACATTTGCTAGACCAATTCTTGAATACAGCTCATCTGTCTGGAACCCGCACTGCATACCAGACATTAATACAATCGAGCGAGTCCAGAGATATTTCACGAGAAGAATCCTCCACTCCTCTGCTCGCAACAGAATACCTTATACCACCAGACTTGAAATTTGTGCTTAGACAACATAGAACTACGCCACCTTCAGTCTCACCTAAGCATAGGACATAAAATTATCCACTACAATGTCCTACCTCTCAATGACTACTTCAACTTCAACTACAACAATACACGAGCACACAGTCGATACAAACTTAAGGTAAACCACTCCAAACTCAACTGCAGAAAATATGACTTCTGCAACAGAGTGGTCAATGTCTGGAATGTACTACCTGACTCTGTGGTTTCTTCCCCAAACCCCCAAAACTTTAACCTTAGATGGTCTATTGCTGACCTCACCTCATTCCTAAGAGGTCTGTAAGGGGCATGCATAAGTGCAGCAATGTACCTACCGTCCCCGTCCTAATGTTTCTTTTTATTTGTATCCATTTCATTTATCCAAAATCATGTTTATACATATATATGTTGTCTAATACATGCTTGATGAAAAAAATAAATAAATAAATAAAGCTGTGACCTTGCGCAGAGATAGTAATTTTTTTAAAAAAGAGGAATGGGGTAAGAAAAGTATCTATGGAAATTTGTACCTCAAAAATGCAGCCACTTGCCTAAGGAGAGAATTTTCCTCAGCAATCAGGGTCTGTCATTCTATTGTGATAAATATCTTATATGGGCCCTGATGAAAAAGACACTACATTGGGAAAGATAATACTGAAGCATACTCAAAAAATCCCCAACTTGAGTCTTTTCTCTTTGGGGTCCACTTCTTTCTTAAATTCAAAGGGGAGATGCTGTTCCCCAATCCTTCTGGAAGAGAAAACTGAAACATGACAACTGTTAATTAAAAATAATAATAGTGGATACAAAGAAAATTTCCAGAATTTCAAACATTAAAAGCTAAAAATGTCAAAATATTTAAATATATAATAAATTCAGCATTTTGTTTTCTGAGTAGTAAAAAGTAGATATATTATGTCCCCCCCTTCAAAAAAGAGGGAATCCATAGACAGTATATGTTAGATATTAACACAAGCTACTGTGGTTTCCACTCCAGTCCTCTGTTCAGGCGGGAACAGAGGTTTAATCTGATTGGTTGAGAAGTCTGACAGCTCCCTATAAAAGGAGAGCTGTCAGACCTAACTGCTGCTGGATTGTACAGACTTGACTGTTGTAATAAAGAGCTGTTGTTGCGTTAAACCTGAGTCTGCCTTCTCATTGCCCTATCTAACAGTATAAGAACCATAATATAAAATAATACCAAGTTGCATTTCTTGGAACCTAACACAATGCCAGTGTTGTGAACTACTCTAGTTATTATAAAAACATATAAATAGAAATGTAGAACTAAGAACAAGGGGAAAGGGAAGAAATGAATGGAAGAAAGGCATAATAGACTTCAAATAGATTTCGAGAAAATGTAAATATAGTTATGTCTTCAGATGCTTTTTAAAGACTGAGAGGAAGTGAGCCATATGAATGTCTGGGAACAATGAATTTCAAAAGTGCTATAAAATCAAACATGGAACAACAGATCTCATGATTAGTTACTTCCCTAACCTTATATCTGCCCAGCAATGGTTGATTCAAAAAATAAACTAAGAGCTAAGACTGTTTCTAGCTGGTTGTGAGACCACCAAAGAATACCAGGGCTAGACTGGAAAGTTTTTTAAAGAAAATTCTGGAACAAGGCAATGATAAATGACTCCTGTACCATTTCCAAGAAATTCAATTCAAAGAAAATTTTATCTTATGATTTTTCAATCAGTATAATAAAATAGAACCCATCATTAATGCAGAAAGTAAAGTTAAATATTGTCATATTTAAAGCAAGAAATTTGAGCTATCAATGAAATAAGACATTTTTTAAAATTTTGATGAGGTAAGAAAAGACCAACTAAAGCAGCACTATATTAATCAAGCCTGGATTCCCCCCCCCCCCAAAAAAGCCAATTGAGGTTTTGTGATCTACATGTAATTAAGATACATTAATATACACAATTAATTTGCAACATGATAAGAAAGTAGAAACTCACTTCAAATGGCACCAAAATTTAATTGAGAATCTAACTTAAGGATGTTAAAAGTCATCAAAGAAGAAATTAAGCCAGACAGTTAAAATTAAAACAGTTAAGTGACAAGATAGAACTTATAATAACTTCAGTTCATTAATGTTAAACTGAAAATTAATTCTAGTTATTTAATTACAGTCCCACACCAGTCAGCAAAGAGAATTAGGACAAATACAGTGATTAAGATAAAATAAAATTACCTGAACATCCTGAAACAGTTATTCATGTGAAGGAGGCAGCAGGTAGATTCTGAAAGCTATGGCTATCAATACGAATTTTGAACCTGAGAATTGATCACAGAAAACAGCGGTACTCTGATAACCACAGAAATATTAAATAGACTGAAAAATGTCTATGAGTTTCAGTCATCATTGATACATGACAAGCATGTTAATAGCATACGTGATGTACATTCAGCCTTTGTATTGGAGCACAGGCAGGGGAGCTGCTTTTGCATGGAAGATTAGAGCATCTGCTGATTGTCAGCCTAATGAGAAGTGCCTCAATTCATGCCACATTAGAGGGAGAAGCATGTAGGTTATTAAAAAATTATCAAAAGACTGTGTGTGTGTGTGTGTGTGTGTGTGTGTGTGTAGATATGTAGGTGTGTACATGTAAGTAAATTACTGCACAGAAACACTGGATCTGTCAATTCGACTACCTCTATTCTAAACCCTTTTCAGTTCAATGATAAATGAGTTCAACTGAAAAACAATATCAAATTTAAAAAATAGAATTTCAGTAACGTAGAAAAATGGACAATTAAGAAAACTCATGGAGCAAAGTTTCTATAAATAAGGAAGATGGAATGGTTGGTTATAAAATCCAGGAATGTCCAGCATGAAAGAAGTAGGCTTTTTTTTTTAACTAGAAGAACCATCACTAACAGAAGGGAATGCCATTTCAGTGGAATGCAAAGGAGCGAAGGAAGAGGAATCTGAACTAAAAAAAAATAAATCAAGAATTGCTCAAGCATAACTCACTTTAAAAATTCAGATAAAAAATAACGAGGAGGAAAAGCCAAGAACTTACTGGATTTAATTCAGTGGTGGGTTTCAATTTTTTTACTACAGGTTCTGTGGGTTTGGCTTATTTTGTGGGTATGGCTTGGCGGTCATGTGACTGGGTAGGAGTGGCTTGCAGCTTGATGGTCGTGTGACCAGGTGGGAGTGGCTTGACAGTCATGTGACCAGGTGGGAGTGGCCATGTACTGGGTGTGGCATGGCCAATTTAGCTATCCATTTTGCCAATTTAGCAGTCCATTAATAATACACAGCAGCCCCCTTTTCTATTCTTTTTAATACTGCATGAAGTTTTTGCTCTAGGTTTTTTTTTTTACTAGGGGGGAGAGATTGGCAATGTCTGGGGATTTTTGGAAATTTCTCCTCTGTGTTAGAGGCACCAAAATAAACAAGATTATATAAGGAGCAGGGGGTTGGACTAGATGACCTCTGAGGTCCCTTCCAACCCTGGATTGCTGTGCTCTTTCAAAGCATCCTCTGAAGCTGTGTCTAGTACCAGGTTTGTGGTCCTTCCTTCATCTCCTTTTTCTCTCCCTCCTTCCATCCTTCCCTTCCTCCCTCTATCCATCCATCCATATCTCATTCACTTTCCCTTCCCTTCCCTCTTTTTCCTTTCCCTCCTTCCCTGTCTTCCTATGAAGAACCCTAGAAGGTCTTTGGTAGGAGGGAAAAAAGCCAGACATTTTAAAACTGAGAACATACCCATTGATCATCTGGCATTTTTACAACTCCACTATTGATTAATTTAGCCTGAGCAAGGATAGCTAGCAGCACTTTCAATAAGCTCTAAACTTAAGCTCCATGCCAGACTTGCTTCAAACCTGGCAGCTTTAAGACTTGTGGACTTCAACTCCCAGAATTCTCTAGCCAGAAGAGCTGGGGGTGGGGGGGCTAGTGAGACTGAACTGTAAGCAGGAGGAGGCAGCTCAGCTGGGGCGCAGGGCAGGCACAATGTGGCAGCTTAGGCAGGCAAGCCACCCAGGAGGTGAGGAGTGACTGGGTGGGGCAGGTGGGTGGGGCAAGCAACCCGGAAACCTGTTCAGGGGCATGGCCAGCCTGTAATCCCTACAGGTTTGGCAACCCAGGCCCAATTTCCACTGCCAGTTCTCCCAAACAGGTGCAAACCAGTAGGAACCCACCTCTGATTCAATCATTGAACATGTGTGATAGAATGTGCACCTGCATTATCAGAGAGGGAGGATATTGCCATCCCAGAACTTTCTCAGGAAAAGATTCATATCAACAGACTGCCTAGTCCCAAGCTGGATGGGGGAGTTGGGGAGAGGTTCAAGGTAACCACACCCTAGAATTTCTCAGGACATTTCTAGTAGCTTAGAAAGTTTAGTTTGGCAAGATTCTATCTATTAGGTGCAAGGAAATAAAGGATTGGAGTCTTTTGAATTAGGACTGGCAACACAGCAGTTCTACATGGGGCTTCCCTTGAAATGCACTCGGAGACTGCAGTTGGTCCAGAATGCGGCCGCGCGGGTGATTATGGGGAGTACGAAGTACTCCCATGTGACACCTCTCCTGTGCGAGCTGCACTGGCTTCCTGTGGTCTATCGGGTGCGTTTCAAGGTCTTGATTACGATCTTTAAAGCGCTCCATGGCTCAGGACCTAGTTACTTGCGGGATCGTATTCTGCCCCATACATCCCTGCGACCAATTCGCTCGCACAGAGAGGGACTCCTCCAGGTGCCGTCCACCAGACAGTGTCGAGGGGCGGCGCCTAGGAGTAGAGCCTTCTCTGTGGCGGGCCCAGCCCTGTGGAATGACCTCCCTCCGGATATTAGGACGACGTCCGACCTCCGTTCCTTCAGAGTTAAGCTCAAGACCCACCTATTCCAAGTAGCTGGCCTGGCTCAACCATGATCCAACTATATCGCTCCTGACGGGTTTTTTATTAATGTAATTCAATAGAATTTATTTATCGGGGTTTTTAAATATTGTGACTTTTTAATTGTTTTAATTGTTAATTGTTTAATTGTTTTTTAGCTATTAGCCTACCTCCTCCTTGTATACGTTTTGTATACATTTTATATACGTCCTTGTTATATGTATGTCCTGTCCAGATTTGTATTGTATTGTATTGTACTTTGTATTTTATTTGTTTTATTGTACACCGCCCCGAGTCCTTCGGGAGAGGGCGCGGCTTAGAAATAAATATTCTATTCTATTCTATTCTAAAAGAATGATCCAAGTACTTCTGGTGGATTTTTATATATCTGAAATGAGGTGGATGGGATTGCTCTGGTTTAATTTGGGATCCCCACACGCTCTGTCATTAGTTTCTGGGCTGCAAAATGTGGTGTCATAGCAAAAGTATTAAAAGGGGAAAAATCATTATCAAAAACAAATGTAGCCTTTATGGCAGGGGTGTCAAACTCGATTTTATTGAGTGCCACATCAGGGTTGTGTTTGACATTGGGTGGCCACGGTGCGTGTTTCTGGGGTGAGCACGGCCAGCCCAATGTCACTCGAGTTGGGGACGCCTGTGGTGGCCCAAGTGCTCTACCAGTAAAAACACCCACCCAGCTCCATTTTCACCTGCAACTACCTCCTGCAACCTTTTTCCAGCATAAACAGAGCTGAGGGGTCTGTGTGTTGCCCTAGTGAGCTCTGTTTCCAGCTGCGATGGCCTCCTGTAACCCTCTGTCAGCAAAAATGGAGCTCGGGGCCTCCGTGTGCAGTCCTAGTGAGCTCCGTTTTCACTGGCATAAGCACCATGGGCCGGTCCTTTGCTGTTTCCAAGGCAGCCTTGTGGGCCAGATCTAAGACCCCGTGGACCCAATCTGGCCCCCAGGCCCTGAGTTTGACAACCCTGCCCTACGATAATAGAAGATGATCCTAGATTTGAAATGGTTCTGGATTCTGATTTGCCCAGAGACTTCTCAAGCCTCTTTTTGCTTGTATAGTATGTATGTACTATACACACATACTATATAGTATGTATAGTATGTACTTTTGAGCTTCCAGAGGAGGAATGGTGGACTGAAGACATCTCTGTGAAAGCAGATCTGATGACTTCAGCAAAGAGCAAAGGGCAAGCAAGTAGAATGGCTTTTCAGAAACTCTCTGGACAAGGAGACGATGGGAAATCACCAACATGTGCTGTTCCTTGTGAGAAGACTGTAAGACAGCAGGTTTGAGTACTGGAAGATGATAGGAATAGCTATCTTGCTCACAACAGCAGTCAGCTGTTGTTTTAAAGGAAATTAAGTTTGCTAACCACAGTTGCTAAACACTTTTGATTAATTAATTAATTAATTAATTAATTAATCAAATTATTTCTAGTGCATTATAGACTTCCAGAATTACAAACTTGAAAACACTGGGTTAGCCTGCCTTCAATCCTGAATAAAAGAAAAAAAATAATCATAAACTTTAAGAGTTTAAATAATCTGAAATAAACAGAAAAAAGAAAAATAAGAATTTGATCTTGGAAAGTTGTAAATGGATTAAGGGTCCTTATTAATTTGGAATACTAAATCTTTTACCATAAGATTTTGGAATTAATTATAAAAAACAAACAGCTTTTCATTGGGAATAGATTCTATTTTGGTTCCTATGAGACATAACAAATGTAAGTAATTTATGATTTTAAAAACTGGACAATATGAGGAACTTAAGATTTTAAGCAGAGGGAAAAATACTTGCTTACAAAATGATGCAAAACATTGTAACAATGAAACTACTTAAACTACTTTTGAAGAATGGAATCAGAAAATAGCGATCATGATATCAAGAATGTCAATAATGATGTCTGTTTCTATGGAAAGACTATGACTAAAAGATGGTATTGAAAAAATGGCATAGAACAGATTTTGTGAAAATAGATTTATAACCTAGAGAATAACATGTATGTTCCACTGGATCTACAAAAGAAACTTGATGAGGTTTTAAGATTTAAAAGGGAAATACAAATGACAAAACAAGAAAGTGACTTGGAATTGAGTGGATTTTTTTTCCTTTTGGATTTATTAAAGAGGCTTGTTAAAGCCTTGAAGAATTCTATGCAATGGGACAAAGAAGAAATGAAGATAAATCAAATTCTGCAACAATCTAAAGATTAAGATTGTTAGAAGTTAAAAAAAAAGGAATATAGAGTTGGTTTATTTAATCAAGATTAAAACAGGTTTCTTCTGGCAATATTTTATGGGATGTCTGCTGTCACCAGGACTGAAAATAACTTTTAAAGATTTGCACATAGAACTCCTTCCCACCAAAGATGGTTCCTATTTTTCTACTTGCATTTTTACATGCTTTCAAACTGCTAGGTTGGCAGAAGCTGGGACAAATAACGGGAGCTCACTCCGTTATGTGGTGCTAGGGATTCGACCCCCCGAATTGCCAACCCTTCTGATTGACAAGCTTAGCATCTTAGCCACTGAGCTACCATATCCCTCTAATTTCCAGTTTAAGATCCCTCTAATTATCTTTGACAACACCTCACATAATATTCTGCCTTCACTGATCAGGTCCTTCATCTGTTTTTCTCCTATTCCTCTTTCCCTAGAATCTTCCTGTTCCTGAGCTAGATCTGCAAACTACTTTCAAGGCCATCATTGCTCTGGTCCTCTTCACATACAGCCCTGTACCTTCTTCCTTTGTTCATGAACAAAAATTTTCTATTTTAGAGATGGTTACTCCCCACCTTGTTAATTCCAAATGCTTTTCTTTCCTTCTTTCCCTTTTTCCTCCTCCTTCCTTTTTTTCTTTTCTTTTTTGGTGCCTCCATGCCTCCATGCCTAAAGCAGCTTCCTTTCTTTCCATTCTATCCCCAACCTCTTTCGATGATTTTCATGGCCAGGGATAGTTAAGTTATAAGACAGGATCAGCAAGTCTTGCTGGAAAATCATTCTATCACTTCTCCAAATTCCTATTGCTTTATTTCTCTAGCACTTCTACTTCTTTGGAACTTCTGATACCTAATCCTGTAATTTAGTGATATGGCAGAACACGTTTTATTTTTCTGCTATGTACCCAACTTTACTGTAACCTAGGTTGATAACGTTATCCTTAAATCAGATTGCCTTATAAACAATATTTCCTTTTGCACAAATTTCCACATTAGCTAGGCTACTACTGGTATTAATGCATATCCCAATACATTGTGTTCCAAGCTGGCAACAATCCCAAATGAAGATTGTAAAGGCTATTGTTCAAACACTTATTGCCCATCCTTTCATGACTAGGTATTTTAGTTACATTTTTCCTGATTATAGAATGCAAGAGATTATATTAATATCTTTAGATTTGCTCCAGTTATGGTCATTGGTCGACTGGGCTAATTCCAGAAAAAAAGTCACTTCATTTCCAGAGCTCCAGATCAATTCATCAAAATGCAGCTGGTGTTGTTTGCACTTGCTTAACAAGCCTATTGTAATAGAGACCAGACATTCAAAGAAAGTTACATTTTCCAAAATAAAATCATACCTGTTTGTGATAATGCTGAAAAGAGAGGTTGGCTAACAATCTAACCAAAGATTCATGTCTATAGATGTACAGGTGAAACTCAAAAAATTAGAATATCGTGCAAAAGTTCTTTTATTTCAGTAATGCAGCTTAAAAGGTGAAACTAATATATGAGATAAGACTCATTATATGCAAAGCAAGATAGTTCAAGCCATGATTTGTCATAATTGTGATAATTATGGCATACAGCTCATGAAAACCCCAAATCCACCATCTCAGAAAATTAAAATATTACATGCAATCAATAAAACAAGGATTGTACATAGAACAATATCGGATCTCTGAAAAGTATTAGTATGCATATGTACTCAGTACTTGGTTTGGGCCCCTTTTGCAGCAATTACTGCCTCAATGTGGCATGGCATAGAAGCTATCAGCCTGTGGCACTGCTGAGGTGTTATGGAAGACCAGGATGCTTCAATAGCGGCCTTCAGCTCTTCTGCATTGTTCGGCCTCATGTCTCATCTTTCTCTTGGTGATGCCCCATAGATTCTCTATGGGGTTCAGGTCAGGCGAGTTTGCTGGCCAATCAAGCACAGTAATCCCACAGTCATTGAATCAGGTTTTGGTGCTTTTGGCAGTGTGGGCAGCTGGAAGATGAAGTCAGCATCTCCATAAAGCTTGTCTGTGGAAGGAAGCATGAAGTGCTCCAAAATCTCCTGGTAGACGGCTGCGTTGACCCTGGTCTTAACGAAGCACAGTGGTCCAAAGTCCTGTTGCTCCTTGGTCCAAAGTCCTCTTTTCTGATGAGAGCAACTTTTGCCAAAAGCACCAAAAACTGGTTCAATGACCGTGGGATTACTGTGCTTGATTGGCCTCTCCATTCTTCCTCCATACTCTGGGTCCTTGGTTTCCAAATGAGATGGAAAAGTCTGATATTGTTCTATGTACAATCCTTGTTTTATTGATTGCATGTAATATTCTAATTTTCTGAGATGGTGGATTTGGGGTTTTCATGAGCTGTACGCCATAATCATCACAATTATGACAAATCAGGGCTTGAACTGTCTTGCTTTGCATGTAATGAGTCTTATCTCATATATTAGTTTCACCTTTTAAGTTGCATTACTGAAATAAATGAACTTTTGCACGATATTCTATTTTTTCAAGTTTCACCTGTATATGTGGCTGAAATGACAAGATGAATAGTGTGTTAGCAGAATAAATTGATAACATAAGGCAGGGGTGTCCAAACTTGGGAACTTTAAGACTTGTGGACTTCAACTCCCAGAATTCCCCAGCCAGCATGCTGGGGAATTCTGGGAGTTGAAGTCCACAAGTCTTAAAGTTCCCAAGTTTGGACACCCCTGACATAAGGCAAAGGACAAGGACAAGCAAGCCAAGCCAAACAATATACTGTTTGTTTTGTGCAGAATTGAAATCTGATATGAAAATTGGAAAGAATTGAATACATGCATAATTGACATGGAATGGAAGCACTGATTTCTTTGTTCTTACTGTCTAGTAATAATAATAGAGGACTGCCATAGAAACATCATCAGAATCTTCAATAAATAAGATGGAAGGAAACTAAGGGAGAAGTCACTCTTGGACATTTTGTCTTTTGGTCCTTTTCCAGTCACTCCAAACTATGTTTTGTTTTGCTTGTATCATCATGTAGACCTGATGATAAAGCTATAGGATTCAACTGATTTAATTGATAGATTAATTACTAACATTTGAGGGATTAATTGACAAGTCCAATTTTAATTGGCTGTTCTGTGTATACCTTCAGGTTCTGCTCTTTTATAGCAATGGCAAATACAAAATAAAGTATTAGTAGCAAAATAGTAAGAAATAGTCTTGTTTTCTAAAAACTTTTCAATACGTTTAACACTTCTTTTTAGTTATGCTTTTAATATTTGTACTGAACCTATTATAAGCTGCCAAAGTCTTCTTAGAGTCAGGGAGCCTTAATGAATCCAATTATATAAGTGAAATAAATAAAAGAGTGGACATGGATGCTATTTATTAAAGTGAAAATCATCATCTACTTTTCCCCATAAGACACTTTGAAATGCATATTATTTTAAGATAATTAATTGTAGTGGCCATGGGCTGCCCTTTGATGAATATTTTTAAAGCAGAGGCTATTTAATGGGAATGCTTCAGTTTGGATTTGTATATTAAGTAGGTTAGTCCTAATGGCCTAAAAGATCCCTCCCATTTCTGTTCTTCTATAGTTCTAACTAATCATTTTTATTAGCCCAATCATCAAAGTTCTTTAATTAACTGCTCTAACACACACACACACAGACACACACACACACACACACACACACACATATGCATATATTTACATTTGTGCCCTATATGAATGTAAAATCCATTAGCCAAAGAGTGGCCATGATATTCAGGCCAGTTATCCAAAAAAGCAACCCCATCTCAAGTTCTCCTTTTTAAATCTAATATATATCATCAAATGTACTGAATTCCTATGTTTGACCTTCCTTAATCAACATAGTAAATTAAATCATAGCAAAACCATTATATGCTTCCTTATTTTAAAAGAGGGCAGAAACTGCAAGAATACAGCATGCAATAGCCATGTGATTGGGATATGATAAGTCAAATCTTGTTCTGTTCCTCAATTTATAAGGACTCTGACATAAAGTCCTGGATTCTATTCTGATAGCAATTGTCATTTAAAATACTATCCCACATTTTAACATCTAGGGATTTATTTTGTTCAACAGTTTAGAGCATTTTTTTGCAAGATTTTCAGACAGGAGTTCTTGTCTCCTGGCATCTGCCCAGTTGTTGGAAACACTGAATTTCTTAAACTGGAATTTATTTTTAATCGCAACTCAACTGCTACTGCTACTCATTTGCTACTGTTATAGAGTACATTAAATACACAACAAATGCACCCCTTTGTGTGTGTGTGTGTGTGTGTGTGTGTGTGTGTGCATGTGTGTGTGTGTGCGTGCGTGTCTTTGGAAATGGTATCAGTTTTGTAGGGAAAGTCTGTATCTTCTTTCTTCCTTTTCAAAGCAAGCATTTGTTTCCATGCCAGATGACTGCAGGTCCCTTATTAAATTGCACTTAGAACAGCAGCTGTCAGAAAAAAGGGAGAGCTTTCCAGATAAGTTGGAGCCATTCATTATTAAATTATCGTCATTCACTCAAAAGTCTCATTTTCATTGAATTAAATGAAGAGTGCTTGAGACCAGCTGCTACTGCTGCTATGAAATTAAAGGATACCAGAACTGCAGACCTAATGTGCAATCCCCTGAGCAATGGGCCCATGCAAAACACTTTTCATTTCATACACATTTCCAAGGGTAGAAAAAAAATCATTCAGTTCCTTTAAAAAAAATTACCAAAATTTTGCCAATTTCTTTAGGGCAGAAAATACTACAGACTTTTTTTTAAAAAAATCTGGTTGTGCGAGAAAGCATCCTGATTGATTCTTTCATTGAAGCTTAAATACACAGTTCCACTTTCCATATAAATGCAATACTCTTATTGGCCACTGCAGAAACTTGCACAAAAGAAAGACAGATAATAGACAGACATGTTAATTACGGGTGTTTTTTTTCCTGATCTGGAAATGATAAAATATAACCCTAATCAAGAGATAAAAGATATACTGCTGTCCCACAAAGAAACTCCATCAGTTCTGATGTAGCAATTGCAATTGTCCTAGCATAAAAACTGACTTTAAAATAATCCATAGCTAAATTAAAATTTAATTAAATAATCCATAGAAAGATCTATCTATTAAAAAACAAACAAAGAATAGGCAGTCATTTTAAAATGTAATAGATCCCTTATTACTGCATCTCTTTGCCTTTGCAGTTAAGGTAAATATTTGAAATATTTTTCATGAATGCATACAAACTGGCAATTGGCGTTTAGGAGCAACCTATCTAGTGACTTCCCTATTTCTCTTTCTTTAACTATGATCACATAGTAGAGCTATTTATGATCTATGAGTCAGTGTCAACCCATCCAAAGTAGGTAGTTCAGTTTCATTGCCTATATTTTAATGTGTTTTATTTCATTGCAAGGTCTCATGAGTGAAAGAGATTAAGTGACATATAAACTCAATATATAATAGAGGAAAAGAAATAAAATTATAGTGAATCTATTTTCAACACCCAGCTTATAGAAAGAAGGGGTTATTTCCCAAATTTTACTTTTTTGTTCCCACATTAAGCATGAATTAGCTAAATGTAAGGCTACTTTAATAATCTATATTTTGCTAATTCAAGCACTGACCAAGTTGTTTCTTTAAAGAAGTAGGTTTTTCTTTAAAAAGTGTGTCACATTAAGATAGAGCATTGCAGAAAGCTTATCCCTTATCACCGATGTCCTTTCACATTTAAGAGTAAACAGCCACTTCTTAAAATGAAGTCATGATTGTGTACTATGTATTTTAGTAACAAAAGTAACATTTTTTTTAATCTTTGGAAAGATTTTTAACTGTTTTATACTTGTATTTGGCCAGACCTAGAAAAATGCCCAGCCTAGGAGTGTCCAACTCATAAAATTAAGAGTATTAATAAAGTGACCATTTTATGTGCAGGATTGGCCAGTGCCCTGATCTTAAAGCAAGTGGTATCATAACCTACAACAGGAGGCATAACAATTCTCCTCTCTATGAACTAAAGCCTGTGGCTACTGTGTCTCATCAGGAATGTTTCACTCCTGACCTCAACAGATGAGCTTTTTATGGCCTCATGCAGGAAGAGTAATCATGCCTGTATTCTCTACTGGGTTAAATAATTGGAAACACCATTATTTTTCACAGAATTTGTCCACAGAGCAAACCCCAGTGCTATCTTGTAACAGGGTCCAAAACAGCCATTGTACTTTCTGACATCCACACTTTTAAGAAATTGTTCTGATACACACACACACACACACACACTCATACTTAAACTGTTTTTTTTCATTATTAAATCAAACAGGAGCAATCTTCCCATCTTTCAAAGTAAAAAAGAAGGGGGAAAAAACCATGTAAGAAAGAGAGTTGGTGCCGGGGATGTTGGATAAAGACAAAGGGCAAAAATAAGTAAATAAGATATTCATCAGTTCTCAGATTATGAAGTAAAACATAACCTTAAGCACATTGCAAGCAAATTCGAATATCCCAACCCTGATCGGGGGGATCCCCCCCCCCAGTTTTAATCAAGTAACAGACGCTCTATAGTCTTTTAAAACAGTAGGTGATGTTATAATGCAGCATAGGAATTGTTCAGCACCAAGGAGAGCAGCAGGAACAAGTAATGTCCAGTAATTATTGCAGCATATTACAACAAAAGGATGCTGTAAATATAGCCTGTAAAACTTGCAGAAGACAATAATACTTTCTCCCCTCAGCAGACATATTAGGTTAATTTTCCTATCTCCGCAAGCATTATCACCATCCATTAAGGCATCAGATATTGATATATTGCCAACCTAAGGCTAGGAACATGCACACATATTTTTTTTATTCTATAGAAATCTTTGCCTTCCTACATAATGTCATTGCATATTTGGGGCACTTATCTGCAAAACTGGTTATGATGTTTTGCAATGCTATTCCAAATAATAGTTGTGCATCACAGGAGCATTATTATCTGTAAGAAGCTAAATTGCACATAATGTTCCTGTTCCAAAAACAATTAACTTAATTGCAGATTGCCTTGTGAATCCAGTCACTGTGGGGGGTGCTATTTGTTTTGTTATTTTAGTGATCTGACAATTATATTTTCAAACCTACTGTGTTCAGAACACTTATTTGCTGCAGTGACTTCAATTCTTGCATTAGACATGATAAACCAATATAGAGAATCTGCAATCCTCCAAATGCTTAAATACAAGTTAATATGGACACCAGTGAGGGAATTATAATTCAGCCAGAGCTGGAGGATAACCATATTTCTGTTGTTTATATACAAACATATTATTAATATGGTCCAGAATCATTGGACGTCAGCTCCCAATTATGTCATTGAAGTTTATTTTGGAGTAAAATAATTGTGAATTATAGACTGACCAACTCAAAGTGACTCTGGGTGGGGAACATTTACAAATACATCCCCTATGATTTAAAAATGATAGAAGACAATCAACCATGGACTAAAATAACACACATTCAAGTAAACATTCTCAAAGAACATGCCCCTAACTAAATGCCTGAGGAAAGTGCCAATCCTTTAAAGCCTGTTTGAAAGATGACAACTCAGACTTTAGAAGTAACTGTTGTAGAAGGCAGGTGTTGTGATAGAGGTGAAAGTAGGCTCACTCTCACAGCCCATAACCCCATGAGTGAGGAGTGGCTGTCTGTCATATACACACTCACATTACTCCCCCACCCCCCACCCTAAATGTGATCATTTAAAAATGCATAGAGTGGTTCAGGAAAAAAAAATCTCTCTCCACAAAAATATTTGGTTAAAGCTTTGAAACCTCCAAGAGGATGGTGCATTCAAGAAAACTTGATGAAGAGATTATTTGCTTTCTATGTCTATATCTATAAAAATAGGTAAAATGTATAGCCGGACATTTGTGCTAGATGTCTGTTTTCTATGTTGAGCAAGTATATTCTTATGCCTCTTCATAATTTACGAACCCGAATGTTTAAATTTTAGCCTTCATCCATATTTCAGACTATGTACATGACAATGCAGTTTTCTTTTAGAATTGTTCAAACTTATTCTCTATTCTCTTCCAGGGACTTTGAACAAAGGGTTAACCATTTGTGTTGGAGCACCATCACCCTGTGATCTGTCTGGAGAATTTTATTACCTTTTGGATTTTTCTTGTTTAGCTAATATGCAAGCTTCTTTATCACCGTAATCTGGAGCAGTTCATTGTATCATCTTCTGCATCAAATGTTTGTATTTTCATATTTAAAGCTAAAAAGGGGATCACATTTTAGTTTTCATTATCAAATAAAGTTTGATTCTGGATCAAACTTTATCGTGGATCTTGACAGACTTGAACATTGGGCACTATCTAACAAAATGAAATTCAATGGTGAAAAAAAAGTAAGGTTCTACATTTAGGCAAGAAAAACAAAATGCATAGATACAGTATGTGTGGTACCTCACTCAATAGTGGTAACTGTGAGAGGGATCTGGGAGTCCTAGTGGACAACCATTTAAATATGAGCCAGCAGTGTGCAGCAGCTGCCAAAAAAGCCAACACAGTTCTAGGCAGCATAAACACAGGGATAGAATCAAGATCACGTGAAATGTAATACCACTTTATAATGCCTTGGTAAGGCCACACTTGGAATACTGCATCCAATTTTGGTCGCCACGATGTAAAAAAGATGTTGAGAGTACAGAGAAGAGCAACAAAGATGATTAGGGGACTCGAGGATAAAACATATAAAGAACAGTTGCTGGAACTGGATATGTTTAGTCTTATGAAAAGAAGGACTAGGGGTGATATGATAGCAGTGTTCCTATATCTCAGGGGTTGCCACAAAGAAGAGGAAGTCAAACTATTCTCCAAAGCACCTGAGGGTAGAACAAGAAGCAATTGGTGGAAACTAATCAAGGAGAGAAGCAACTTAGAACTAAGGAGAAATTTCCTGACTGTTAGAACAATCAGTAGAACAACTTGCCTCCAGAAGTTGTAAATACTGGAACACTGGAAGTTTTAAAGAAGAGATTAGATAACCATTTGTCTGAAGTTGTGTAGGGTTTCCTGCCTAAGCAGCGGGTTGGGCTAGAAGACCTCTAAGATCCCTTCCAACTCTGTTATTCTAAAACTCCATCACCTATGAGATTGGTTTAGCCAAAAGGAAAGGGTCAGATTCTTTAATCACCACACCGCTGTGCTATGTGACTTCTCACTGGACATTAACAGTACTGTAAATTTGCTTTGTCTAAAGTCTAGAAATCATAGCTGAAAGCTAATATTAATCAAATATAAGAGGAACTCCTGAATCAGTGTCCAACTTCTCAATTTGTCAAGACCCTGAATTGCAACTGGAAGCTTCTCAATGTATTATACACAACCACTAGACCAATCCATTCTGACTGTCAACTCTCTGTGTTGACATTCCATGCAGAGTGTTTGAGGAGCCGGATCTCAGATTACAGTAGCTGGGTTGAGATGAATGAAGCTATTGGATAACGTGATTTATGACAGACTGAAGGGAGGACAGAAACACGGGCAAAGTTCAAAAGCAGATAAAGAAAGCAAAAAAGATGGCTGCGAATAAGAAATGCCTAATGAAGAATGCCTAATGAAGCTGTTAATAAATCACTGCTTTTTGTATTACAATATTGGGTCGCTAAGTATAGGATTTAAGGCTATGTCCTTTCCCCAGGTTTGTTTGGATTTTTTGCATGGAATCTTTGTATAAGGTGATCAGCCTAGATATTTCTACTCTTTACCCAAGATGCCTCTGACAAGGAGTAACCCTTCCACTTGATTAAGTTCTGGAGTTGTCTCCTGTGCCACCTTGAATCAAGAATTCTTTGCACCTGGTCATAGGAGATCAAACCATAGGTTTTAGTCCCCTATGAACACAGGTCCTGGGGGTCTAGTGATCTAGTGGTCTCAGAGTGGATCCGACCACGGGTTTTAAGAGGCTACTATGGAAAACTGGGTTTATCTTCCCTAGCAGTCAGGGCAGTTTCAAATGCACTGTGACTGGGTTGATGATCTTTACTATGGGGAATGGTCCCACACTTTGGTCCCAGTTTCTTGCTAGGGAGTCTTAACATCAAATATTTTGTGGAGAGGTAAACTTTCTCTCCCACCAAGAATGGTTGTTGAATGCTTGGTGTTTATCTGGCTGTTTCTTATAGGTTTGTGCCGCTTTAGTCAGCACTTTTTTGACAGGTTGGTCAGGTTGCTTTTAGCATTGACATCCAATCAGTCAAGCTGACTGAGGAGTGGGGGGGAATCCCTTCGATATTTAGGCATTGGGATGAAGTCCATGTCGCTCACTACTTTGAACTGTGTTAGTCCTATGCTACTGTGAACAGCATTATTTTACGTGACCTCAGCAAAAGACAGAAGGTCTGCTGATAGTTCACATAACATCTCAGGTACACTTCATGGTAGAACAGTACCTCAGATATTGTTCTACCATGGCATTTGGTCTCTCTGCCCCCCCCCCCCATTGGTGCTCGGGTGAAAAGCTGAGCTAAGGCCGTGGGATGACCCAATGGACCGCAGGAACTCCCTCCATAACTTAGCTATGAACTGGTGGTAGATGTGCTTCAGGAACAATTTGGTCAGCTTGTGAGCTGAGGGTAGTCCGCTGCAGGGTATGAAGTGTGCCTGTTTGGAGAATAAGTCTATTACAGTCCAAATCACTGTGTTTCCCCCACTTTTTGGCAACTCTACTATAAAGTCCATTGCAATCTCCTCCCACAGCCTCGTTGGCTCTGCTACTGGTTGCAGCAATCTGGGGGGTTTTCTGGTTGCCTCTTCATTGTGGTGCAGATGGTGCAACTTTTCACGTAATTGTCCACATCTTTCTTTATGCCAGGCCACCAGAACTGCCTCTGGGCTAAGTGTAAAGTCTTTAGGAACCCAAAGTGGCCTGCCACTCTGGGTCCTCTGGAGAATTAGGGTGCATAGGGATTCTGGGATGTAGAGTTTCCTCCCCTTCCATGCAAGGTCATCTCTTTTTGTCAAGATGTGTTAGTTGTTTCAGAACCAGGGGTCTGCTAGCAGTTCACTTTTGAGTCTCATGGTTAGGTCGCTTGCTGGATGGTCCATCATGGCATTGTCATCTGGTAGTCACTTGGGCAGCTATTTGAGTAGAGGGAATGATGGCATCCACCACCTGCTCCGGTTCATATTTGTACTGGGGCATGCGGGAGAGGGCATCAGCTAGAAATTTCCTCTGCCCTGGAATGTGCTTTAGTACGAAGTCAAAATGGTTGAAATATTGAGCCCATCAAACTTGTTTGGGTGATCATTTCTGTGGGGTCCTGAGAGCTTCCAGATTTTTGTGGTCAGCCCAGACTTTGAACAGTTTCTGACCTCCTTCCAACAGGTGTCTCCAGGTTAGCAGTTCCCATCTCACCATGAAAGCCTCCTTTTCCCATGCGGCCCATTGTCTCTCTGTGTCTGTGAGCTTGCGAAAGGTATAGGTTCAGGATTGTAAACTTCCTTGGTTGTTTCTTTGGAATAGCACCACTTCCATTGCTATGTCACTGGCATCTGCTTGGATCACGAAGGGTTGCTCGGGGTCAGGATGCTTCAGCACCGGTTCCTTTGAAAGCATTTCTTTTAGTGTTTGAAATGTTTTTTGGCAGGTTAGGTCCCACTGTAGAAGTTGTCCCAGGTGAGGTTTTGTTCCTGGGCTCCCTGTCTTTAAGAGGTCTGTCATGGGTTTGGCAATCTTCGTGAAGGAGTGGATGAATTGCCTATAAAAGTTTGCAAACTCTAGGAAGCTTTGTAGCTGTCTACAGGTACAAGGTGGTTGCCAGCCTAGGACGACTTGTACTTTGGGTGGGTCCATCTCTATCCCCTCATTTGACACTTGGTAGCCCAGGCAGTCTAGCCATGCTAAGTGGAATTCATATTTTAATAGCCTGAAGTACAGGTTGGCTGCTAGAAGTTTTTCCAGGACCTGTCAGACTAGGGGTATATGGTCATTCATGGTCTCCATGTCATCTCAGTAGATGAGGACCCCTTGTAGAAGTGCTTATGCAGTACCTTGTTTATTAACTGCATGAACACTGCTGGGGCTCCCTGCAGTCCAAAAGGCATCACTTTGAATTGGAAGCTCCCTAGGGGACAGTTGAATACTGTTTTCCACTCATCTCCTTCCCTGATCCATACTCAGTAGTATTCTTCTCTGAGGTCTAGTTTGGTGAAGACTTTTCCATTGGCCAGGTGAGATAGCATGTCCTTCATGAGGGGGAGAGGGTATAAGTTGTGTACACACATGGCATTGATTCCTCTAAAGTCCACACACAATGTCATAGTTCTGTCTTTTTTTTTTCTTTGAAGAGGACTGGTGCCGCGACTTGTGCCTTGGCTGGCTCGATGAACCTTCATGCCAGACTTTTGTCTATGTATTTACACATTTTTTGCATTTCCTGGGGCATGGTGTACAGTTTGGGTTTGGGTAGTTTTGGCCCAGGGATGATTTTGATGGCGCAATCTGCCTCACGGTGGAGGGGGGCAGAATGTTGCACTTGGTCTTGCTGAATACTTCTGCGAGGTCCTGATATTCCCCTGGGATCTGTTCGGTCTCTGGGGTTTCAGCGGATGTGGCTGCCAGATGTTCTGGTGGGCTCTTTTGGGTGGTTCCCTGCTTGGGTGGTGTTTCTGCTTGCTGGCATGGAAAGGGTTGGGGGCCCTTTTCTATCCTAAGTCTCCGGGTGCCCCCTTGCCACCAGATGGTCGGTCCCCACTTGTCTAACCAGGAGAGTCCCAGTATAACTGCATCTGTCATTTTGGGGGCTATTTTGAATCAAATTACTTACCAGTGATTCGCTAGCTCTAGACTCATTGGTTCGATCAGGTGGGTGACATAGGCTCCCCCCATTAGGGATCCATCAACCTGTTCAAATCGGATCATGTGAGTCAGGTTTTTTTGCTTTAATCCTCAGTTTCAGGACTGTGGTCAGGTTGATCAAGCATCTAGTGCAGCCGGAGTCTATTAGGGTTTGAAAATCCCCTTGGCTTCCTGTTTTTGGGGCTGTGAGGCATATTGGAAAAAGGAAAGGGTCACATGATTGGGTAGTTTACGCCCTCGTCGTCACTGTCATAGGATTCTGGCAACTGGTTGTTGTTGCCTGGCGTCCCCCCTTCATCTGGGTTGGGAGGGAGCTCTGCAGCCTGGAGGGCCTTCTGGGATGCATTGGTGGCTCATTTATGACCCCGTTTCAGTTGTGCCCTGGGTGGTGGCTCTGGTCTTGGCATTGGGGTTGGGGTCATGCATGCAGATGCCATGTGGCCCACCCCACATATCTGTAGCATTTCAGTGGACTTTGAGGGGGCTGATTTTGGGGCCCATTGTGTTGCTATGGGTCCCCATCAGCCAGTCAATTTCAGGTCAGGTTGACCTGACCTCTCTTTCATGTCTGGTGGCTTTCTCATGTCTTTAGCATGCAATCTGCCATCGACTTTTATTGCTACTAGGAACCACTCAGAGAGATGGTTTGGGATGTCACAGTAGGCAATTACCAGGGCAATCTGCTTGTCCAGACATGTTCTGAAAAAATGCTGTAACACATGCTCTGGTAAAGCATGAAGCCTTCCAATGACTCTCCTAAATTCGTGGATGTGCTCTTTGATGGGGCAGCCCCTCTGCTTTAGATCACTGAGCTCATCTTCTGCATATAGGTCCTCCTCCACCTCCTCAAATCTGGCCTCTAGCAGTCATAGGAATCATCTATGCCTTGCAGTTGGGGGGGGGCTCTCCTCTTGTGGAGGGCTGCTAGCCATTCCCTTGCTTCTCTCTCTAGTCCCTCTGTGATAGTATTCACTATGGCTCTGGGGGATGATAGAGGTGTCCATAGCATTCTAGGTGGATCTCAACTGAATCAAGAAATAGGGCTAACTGATCTGAGTTCCTATCAAACTTTCATCTGAACCTGGGTGGTTCAATCAGCAGTGCTCTTCTCTCCTCCTGTCGGCCTCTGTATGCTTGCGTTTGATATGTCTGAAGATACTGAAGATGTGGGAGAGGCACTGGCTTCATCTTCCTTCTAATGGGTGGGGAAGTGGGGCTGCGTTCCCATGTGCTTCTCGTCACCTCAAGAGGATCCAGTGCTCCTCCCCTCTCTTTTGGTCTGCATAATGACCTCTCTTCACGGATGGTGGCCTAGTCAAATTCCTCCCTCTGTTGCTCTATGGAACTCCCCAGGGGCTCCATTGGGGGCTTTGAGGGCCTGGCTTGGTTCCAGTCCAGCATCCCCTTCACTCTTCCCAGCTCGCTCAGGGCCCTTCCCTTTTTCTGGGCATTGGGGTGGAGAAGCTCAGCTTTAGCTACTTTAGGGGTTGACTACTCACCTACTCTTGCTTCGCCCATCTCGGCTTTGATGTCTGAGGTCGAGCTGCACTCTGGCTGCAATCAGGCTCTCTTTGGATGGTTGCCTAAGTTTCCCTCCAGGCACCACCAATATTTAAAAGCAGACTTGATTGTCTGTAAGGTTTTCTAAAAATGACCTAATTGATTCATGAGTATAGAGTCAAGTTTCAATACAAAACTAGTCATTTATTAGGAGCATTATAGACAAGATCTTTTTGCAGTCAAGTCTAAACTTTGATTTATAGCTGAACTTTACCCCTGTTCCTTCCCTCCCCTTAGTCTGTGTCATAAATCACATTCCCCTATGAGATGCACCCCTCCCAAGCCGGCTGCAGTAATCTGAGATCCAACTTCAGCTGACAATATGCATGGAATGCACTCCCCCCTTCTCTTACTATGACAACGCTGGGAGTTGGCAGCTTTATGTTCTAACTAAGATCTTCACAAATAATAAGGACTAGGATGTTCTTATCTCCTTGATTAGTCTTCTGTTCTAACTCTTGACTTGCTTCTTAATTCTTAGTCTTTAATCCTTCAACCTTTTTTCTTCACTGTTATGGTCCTTTGGCCTATTCCTTGTTTATTTTTCAATCCTTATTTGTTATTAGCTATCAAATTTTGGATGGTTCAACATCTCCTGGTTTTTGCATACTATGAACTGCTGGTACATAAATAAATTAATCCTGTTTGTTTGCTTGCTTAAATCCAGTTATTTTCTCTATCCTGATTGTTTTATACCTTGTGGGAAGAAGATTAGTACTTGTCTTTAGTACTTGTCCTTGCAATTTTATTTTTTTCAGTTCCTTATTTTCGTATCTCTTTCCTTAGATTTCCTGAAGATGTTTATCTCAGTCATTTCAATGCCTCTTTCCCAAATATATCCCCAGGCAATTCTACTGCCACCTAACACTAACCCTTTTATACCATCTAGACCTCCTGTTTTCAACCACGGATGCCATAAATGCTGTAATCCTCATGAAGGCAGAAAAAAACAGCCAGACAGATGTGTTGTTCATTGCTCCCCAGCCAGGCATAACTAAACATTTACATTTATTACCAATTAGAGGGGGCGCCAACTACAGTTTTATGGACTATATGTATCTGGGTGCAGTTCTCTTTCTATTCTCATTGGTACTTTCTAAATATTTGTTCATGGGATTCCAATTCCCAACAGTTTCCAAATAAACCTCTCTTTAGTTTCTTTATTCCATTGGAACCCCATAGTGCTAGCATCAAGGGGAAATTGTGTTGTATGGAATTAAGAAAATATAATTTAATTTATATGCAATAGTAAGGACAAGCATGGTATAATACAGTACATCCATTATATTATTTCAGTTCCCTGACCGAAGAGAGGTTCAAGAGGCATACCCTTTTTAAGCTTGTTCTGTTTTGAAGCTGATAAGTTGATCCTTATTGGCATGTTGTCACATTTACATTTGTTTTCAGATATAAAGCAGAGGTACAACTGAGCTTAAATTTTGCAGCACACCATCAAACTTCACTACTCCCGCATTAGATTTTTAGGCAGATAGGCAATCTTTACGTAGGCTTTATTTTTGTCACAATGATTGCCATATTCTCTCACACATTAATCTGAATTAGTCTATTCTTAGGTGAGCTGGAGAAAAGTTTGTGTTTTCTCCAAGTATTTTTTTACAACCCAGAACTTTCCCTAAATGGGGCTATCATGGAAAATATTTATTTAGATCCCATGTGAAGAGGTCACTGCAATTTATCTACAGAAGAAGCTAGCAGGTTTAAGTCAGCTTTAAGTAAGCCACTCATATTCTTCTGGTTTCCATTTTTCAGTTCACTCTTGATTCTTAAAAATCCCCACTCTTACAACTATATAATACACAGACAGATACACAGACCCATTCTGATATTTGCTATCTTTTCTAGAGTGAGGATTTTTTCCAATTCCATTTTGATGCCATGTTTTATCTTCAGGGCCATCCCTAATATCAATTGTCTTTTCTTAGTTTTTATGAATTCTTGATCAGTTTCTCTATCAATCAAGAAACCTGGTTGTGAACAGGATAAAGTGCATACATAATCATTACACTTAATTAATAGAATCAAAATCCAAATGGAGGCAATTAAATCACTGAAGCCAAATGCAAGCAAGTAGAGCTAACTTCTTTCTTTTAAAGGATTACCAAGAATCTGGGTTATAAACTTCCAACCTACTTCGATATTATATATTTATGCTTATTATATATCCAATATTCCTAATAATGGGGTAGAACCAATCTACCCCAAGGACTGAGAGAAACCAGTCAAGTCATTATGACCTTTCAGAATGCCAGCAGGGTGGGAGCCAAATGAATCTCAGGGAAGATTTTATTCTCTAGGTCAGGCACCTCAAAAGAGGAAGTATATTTTCTGGGTCCTAATAAATTGCACCGTTTTGTTGATCTGGATTCTGATAACTCTGATGTTTGTTCTAGAGCTTCTTATGTTGAAATGAGAGAAATAGAATTCAGGTCTTAGCAGGCCTTCAGGGTTGTAGAAACCTCTGATAAGAAGTCACAGGCTTGCAGATGAATGTGTGATGATAATCACAAGATATGTCCATAAATATTTTGGTAACTTCTGTACCTTATCTTGCAGAAGGTTATGTAACTGATCAACCTACTGTATATATGCCTGTTTGAAATTGCAGCCAGGGTTCTTCCAGCTTTATGGGAGGACCTACCTTTGTCCAGTGCTGAATAGATGTGTTAGAGAGAGAGAGAGAGAGAGAGAGAGAGAGAGAGAGAGAGAGAGAGAGAGATAGATAGATAGATAGATAGATAGATAGATAGATAGATAGATTCTGGACTCTATCTCTTTGTTCACGCCAAGCCACACCTGGTTTCCTGCTTAACCATTTAATCGACAGGATCCAAAACATACCAACTGTTAACAGTTGGACAGAAACCATAGACAACTATTCTTTGTTTATTTATTACTATGATTTCTATGCCACTTCCAATTAGCCAACTCTAAACTGCTTGCAGGATCAATATGCAAGGTAGGTCAGCTCATGAAACCGTAAAAAAGGGTAGATATCATCATTCATATCTCAAACCTTTTTTTTTCAATACTCAGTTAACTTTTATATATGACACACATATTTCCTTTGGTGTCCAAAGGTCTTATTATAAAAGAGATCTTAACAAGTTCCTATATATCATATATCAAATGTCAAGCATATTTATTCAAGAAGGAAAAAAATAATTTAAGTGGGAAATCAAATGATTTATCCAAGATATATTGGATATGAGAGGATACATGCAGGAAGAAGATGAGACCGGGGTGTAAATCTGGTGTTCCCAATTCACACATACCTTTTACCAACCTCCTGAGCATAACCACTATTTTTCAATCCCAGGCATTCTTCTGTACTAAGGAAATACCCTGTAACAGTTGAAAAGATTATTGAGATAATATACAGTATATGGAAGCTGTTATAAAAATAATAAAGCTGTTCTCCAGCCAAAATTAAGTGTTTTTAAGTATATTTGTCCTAGTTAAATGGAAGAAGATTATGGAAATATTTGCAACAAACTTCACTGAAAAGACTTAGCGAACTGCTCAATTTTTAGAGTGTTAGGGTCTCCACTCTTAATAGACTTCAATTGCTCTTCTTGATTGGAAGCACATCAGTGGTGGATTCCTACCAGTTCGGATCAGTTCAGCCGAACTGGCAGTAGCTTGGCAGCCTGTCACACCCCTGAACTGGTTCTCCCGGTGATGCCATAGGCGCTGTAGATGCCGCCATCTTGTTTTTTACTTCTGTGCATGCACAGAGCAATTTTAGTTGTACTGTGCATGCAGGTGCAAACAGCGCATGTATGGCACACCCCTGAGCAAACTGACAGTAGTCTCTGCCAGAACCCACCCCTGAAGCACGTGTTTACATACATACATACAGTACATTACATTGCAATAGCCATCTTCCCCTCTTGAAAGAAGAAAACATCCAAGTTAAAGTAGCTAAAAGAAGAGTCTGACAGTAAGAAAGAAAGATAGTAAAAACCATTAAAAAACAGAATTAACGTTTTCAGGAAAAGCTGTGATGATTTAATTGGAACACAACTCTCTCAGTAAAACCAAGAACATCTAAGTACCTTAACTTTATCTGAATCATGTCTAAATAGCATTATGGTAAAATAGACTGAAAGTCAGAGCATATAAATAATGTCTACAGGAGCTGTTACTTGGAATTTAAGATTTTCTTCAGAGTTTCTTCTCCAGACAGTCATTCCACTGTTTTTGGGTGTGGATTTCCAATTTGAAATCCTTTTTCCAGAAAGGAACAACTAACTTGCACATTTATTCACTAATTTATTCACAGTATAAGATCAGTCAGATTTTTAATTTTTCCAGATATTTCAACATCAAACTTTTAATATTTTGTAGCATCTTCATTCTACTGTAGTAAGCTGTTTCATATGGTCAGTTTATTTTTGATTAACTACTATTTAAGCTTTATGGTTTATGTTCTGTTATGTTTTATTTCTCTTCTTTTCTGATCTTTATATTATATTTTTCCCCTAGTATAAGCTACCAAGCCAACATTTTCTTATGAGCTAACCCCACCTGTTTGTGAAAATAGATTAAATGGGAGTTGTAGCAGAATTTTAACTTGAATATTAAAACTAATATTGGAAAGAAGTGAACTGTAATTTTAAATTCTGAGGTATTGGAAGCTTATAGTATAGTAGGTTTATATTATGGTTTACATTTTAATGGTAAATTTGATCCCCCAAAATTGAAAATGAAATCTAAAAACCAATAATAAAATAAATTCACAATATATTTATGCAAAAATTACTTTGGTATTCATCATAATAGTCAGAAGAATATTAATAATAGTCATAGTACATTACTAGAAGAAACATTCTAGTTATTTTTAACCATGTTACATGTTATGAGAATTTAAACTGGCATTCTAAAAACTGGCATTCTCCAGATGGGTTGGGACTTCAATTCCCATTCTTGGAGACTATAATCCTAACAACTCTGAAAGATGCTGATTGGAGAAAGCTGACTTGATAATTCATATATAGATTTGCCTTTGCCTTTAGAGTGATAATTGGGATTGGTGATGTCTGCGATTAACTTTTAATAACTTTTTATGGTGTCATCTGGAAATATTTCAAATTTTATAATTACTTTGGTTTGGAGAATTAAGTTGGCCAGCTTTAACATTCAGCTGTGTAACAAATGGTATGGCATTTGTTTTTCACAGATTACAATGTAAAGTCAACTCATTTTCAGAGCATGTATCCAGCAGACAAGACAGATAAAGTCAGCTGTTTTCTAAGTGTTTCCACTAACTTTTAAATGTTAAATCTTTATTCTTGCTGATTCCATCACTGAACTAATCAAGGCAAGGAAAGTTTACCATCACATGTCATTATGTCTATTTGCAGTCCTGGAATTAAAAAATATATGAAAGTAAGGATTATATGGGTATCTGACCATCCCCAACAAAGGAAAAGTCCTTCACTTCCCAAGCAACTTGGTTCCATTGTTGAACAGTTATTACCAACAGATCATTTTTTGATTTGCCAAAATTGATTTCCTTGCAATTTATGCCATTCTTTCTTGTTCCTATTTTCTGGAACAATTCTTCTCTATCTTCTACAGCTCTTCAAATACCAGAGGATCAGCATCATGCTTCCCCATAGTCTTGTCTTGTCCAGGCTAAACATACACAGTGCCTCCAATCATTCTTAATACAATTTTCATTCTAGACCCCTATTACAGACTCCAGTTTGATAGAGTCCATCCCTGTGTTATGGTGTCCGGAATAGGACCCGGTATTCTAGGTATGATCTGTACAACTAAGAATAGAGAAGAACAATGACTTCTCTTGATCTTAACACTGAAATTAGGTTTACACTTATTTTTAGTAACTGCTTTACGTTGTTGGCTCATATATAAGTAGTCCTTGATTTACAACAGCGTGTTAAATGACTGTTTAAAATTACAACAACACTGGAAAAAAGTGACTTATGACCATTATTCACACTTATGACTGTTGCAGTATTCCCATGGTCATGTGATCAAAATTTCGATGCTTGGCAACTGGTTCATGCAGTGTGCTGGGGTCATGTGATTTCCTTTTGCAACCTTCTGACAAACAAAGTCAATGGGGAAGCCAGAGTCACTAAACAACCATGGTAGTAATTTAAATTAACAACTGCAGAGTTTCACTTAACAAATGTGGCAAAAAAATCATAAAATGGGGCAAACTTCACTTAACAGCTGTCTCACCTGACAACAGAAATTTTGGGCACAATTGTGGTTGTAAGTTGAGTTGTACTTGTACAGCTTGGTCTTTATCAAGAAAACCAGATCCCCTTTGCACTTATTGGAGACATATATAAATATGTTGAACAGTACAGGGAGTAGAATTGAGGCTGTGGCACACTACTTAGCACTTCCTTCAAGCCTTACATGAAGCTACAGAGGTTCACTGGTTAGGCATTATATATCAGCCAGTTCTGTTTCCATCTAATGCAGGGATGTCAACCTCATATCGTCACATTGTCATGTGACGTATCACAACTTTTCCACCTTCACCAAAATGGGGGTGGGAGTGGACAGCAGGTGATGCGTCCAGCTCATGGGCTGTGAGTTTGACACCCCTGATATAATGTGGGGATTTTTTTTCCAAACTGGGACTTGAAAGGAATATGTAAAGAACGAAGAGGGGAGGGAAGCCTTCAAATACACTTAGCCATTCACTTCACTTCAACATGTTCTTCCCCACTCACATCAATATCAAGCTAATTTTCTCTTCCCACATGCACAACCAACTCCCTGCCTTCCCCATACTCTGAGAAAGATGTTTTATTCTGCATGAGTGATTGCTCCCACCCTCTTTATTTTCCATGTTGCAGGAAGTATTTTGTGTGTGCATGTGCATGTTACTTGCTTAATCATCAAGACGGCATCTTGTGTACATCTACTTAGGAGTCAACCACATGGAACTATATGGAAATTAATACAAACATTTAAGATTAAACATACATGAGAATTGTACTTGCAAAAGCAGGTAGATGGATGATGGGTGCTTGAATGGCTTCAGACAAGCATTAACACTATGCCAAGAATACCATCCTTTGGTGTCTGCATATTATCTTTATTTTTTTGTTTTTCGATAAGGCCTAATAAATGCTTATGCCATATGAACATTTTCCAGATATGGTTCACTGGCTGTAAATCAATGCAACTGCAGATTGGTATGGGAAAAGGCAAAAAAAGAAAAAGCAAAACAAATAGTATTGTTGCTGCTGCTTATGCTTGTGAGAAATTAAAATTAAATTTACAATACAATAGCAGAGTTGGAAGGGGACCTTGGAGGTCTTCTAGTCCAACCCTCTGCCTAGGCAGGAAACCTTATACAGTTTCAGACAAATGGCTATCCAACATCTTCTTAAAGACTTCCAGTGTTGGGGCATTCACAACTTCTGGAGGCAAGCTGTTCCACTGATTAATTGTTCTAACTGTCAGGAAATTTATCCTCAGTTCTAAGTTGCTTCTCTCCTTGATTAGTTTCCACCCATTGCTTCTTGCTCTACCCTCAGGTGCCTTAGAGAATAGTTTGACTCCCTCTTCTTTGTGGCAACCCCTGAGATATTGGAACACTGCTATCATGTCTCCCCTAGTCATTCTTTCTATTAAACTAGACATACCCAGTTCCTGCAACCGTTCTTCATATGTTTTAGCCTCCAGTCCCCTAATCATCTTTGTTGCTCTTCTCTGCACTCTTTCTAGAGTCTCCACATCTTTTCTACATCATGGTAACCAAAACTGAATGCAGTATTCCAAGTGTGGCCTTACCAAAGCATTATAAAGTGGTATTAACACTTCACATGATCTTGATTCTATCCCTCTGTTGATGCATCCTACAACTGTGTTGGCTTTTTTGGCAGCTGCTGCACACTGCTGGCTCATATTTAAATGGTTGTCCACTAGGACTCCAAGATCCCTTTCACAGTTACTACTGTTGAGCAAGGTACCACCTATAGTGTACCTGTGCATTTTGTTTTTGTTGCCTAAATGTAGAACCTTACTCTTTTCACCATTGAATTTCATTTTATTAGATAGTGCCCAATGTTCAAGTTTGTCAAGATCCTTCTGTATCTTAGGCCTATCTTCTGGAGTGTTGACTATTGTTGCTAGCATGGTGTCATCTGCAAATTTGATGAGTTCCCCATTTATTCCCTCATCCAAATCATTGATGAAGACGTTGAAGAGTACTGGGCCCAAAACAGAGCCTTGGGGTACTCCACTGCATACTTCCCTCCATGAAGATGCAGTTCCATTGAGGACTTCATGTTGAATGTGGTTGGTCAGCCAGTTACGAATCCATCTGGTGATGATTTTAATTGATTTTACATTGTAAACAATATCTCTTCATGTAGAACATATGATTTCTGGATAGAACTTTTAAAAGAATATCCTAAAATTGCTAGTCAAGCACTGAAATATGTGTTTCTAATGACACACCTTCGTGAGAGAAATTTCTCTTTATATGCAACTGCAACTACAACAAAACTATAGAAAGGGGCTATTTGTGAAGAGGATATCTGCTTACAAGTAACATCACTTGCTCCAGATTGAACTGTTATCCAAGGCAAAGCAATCATATCCAAGCAATGAACATTCATTTGCTTGGTTAGAGTGTTAACCTTCCAAGTAATTGTGATATTGAGAGGGTTTTTTTCCTGTAGATTGGAAATATTTTGCAATTAAAATAAGGTGTTTTATTGCTAATTTTCTATCATTATTGCGTTCCTGGGTACTGAGATTTTTTTTTAACTAACAGGTTTTTCAGCTTTTGAAAAACTCTGTTATAATATATCCAATGAGAATCCAACTCTCATTTTACCATCTTCTGTATTAGAGTCTCATGAAAAGCTTTGTTGAATGCTTTGATGAACTGAAAAATATAATATGTCCACCACATTCCTTTAGCCAAATAAACTAATCGCTATCACAAATGTAGATCAGGTTGATTTGACATGATGCGTGTTGATATAGCCAGATTGGATCCTGCCCAACAGTGCATTACTTTCTAAATGTTCACAAGCCAATTGCTTAATACTTTGTTTCATATATTTCCTGGTATTAATGTTAGACTTGCCTGCTTATAAATACACAAGTCCTCCCTACCCTTGCTTTAAAGATAAGAAAAACATTTATGCTTCTTCGTTCATCTGACATTATGATCATCCTCCATGTTTTCTCAAAGATTACAGAAAGAAGTTTCATCAAAATGAAAAAAAGCTTTTGCACCACAAGCACCACTCATATGCATCTCACATCACAATAAGCATACAAAATGGAAGGGGATTGTATCACTTTGCTTCCCTTTCCATCCCCATCCTCCACTTAGATACTACTGAGTTGAGATTTCCAACTCAGTTACTAAAGTTACTGCAAAACTCTTAGATGTAATTAATCTTGTACCAGAGCCTTAAAGTTATTCATAGTCTGATGCTCCCTAACCATCTCATTGGATTGCCAACCCCTCATTTTGTCAATTGTTTTGTGAACAGTTGAACACAGTTCCTCTTTCGGGAGGACAAGAATCAAGCAAAATAAGAACTGAGAAGATTTTCCCTCCTTGCAAAATTAGGTTCTTTTTGTAGTTCTATATTTCTACCTCTCCCCGCTTGAAGATATTAGCCACTTATGGTACACCTCCTAAAAGCTTAATCCCATTTTAAATTTCATATACTGTAAATGCACACATACAGTGAAAGAAAGATGCACAAAAATGCATTTATGGGTAGAGCTTTTAATTCTTAGCACAGTTAATTGCTCCCTGTGCAGCCATAATATTTTGAGCGGGTGAAGTGAGGGTGGGGGTGGTGTGCAATTATACTCCCAGTAGATAATGCTTGAGAAGTTCCCAACCTTACTGTTCTCCCTTTCACCAGAAGATTTCGGTGTATCCATTCTCTACACTACTCCCAAATCTAAGATGCTCAGCATGAAACAAAATCATGCATTTCTAAGTAATTTATTTTAATAACACATTTGTGCCTACATTACAATATGCATACCCAGTTCACCAAGCCAGCATTAAATTACTAAAAAACCTATCCTTTTGCTGAAGATTTCTAGCTAAACCAATCATTTTCACTCTTTCAAGGAATTTAACTATTGCTTATAATATTTAACTATTGCATATAATCTATGGACAAAGTCTTTTTGAAGGTATGATTCAGGCCACCTAATTTACTATAAATTCCACATCCTACCAAGTCATAACTTTGATGCTGCCCTCAGTTGATTGTGGGTTGCTAGCAGCATTACAATAATATTCTCTACAGTTTTATCCAATTTCCCCATAAAGCCGCAATGACAATTGTCCCAGGTATCATAAGCTGGTAAAGAGGTCTAACAACTTAGCTTCTCCAATTCAGGAAAATCAACATCCCATTTATGCACAGCCAAAATATGTATAGATATGATTGTTCTTTCAACACAAGATTGAGAGGCTTTGGCTTGTAGGTTTTTAAACAAAAGTTTTCAAATTGTTAAATATACTTCAGCTTTATGTACGTATGTCCTAAGAAAATAGATAGTAGTTTATGGCATCTACAGTTTTTTCCATGGTTTACTCCTTTTGTCATTTGAAAGAAGAACTAGGCAGATACTCATCAGTTAAGTTGCAATGGTCTCATTATAACTGCATTCTCTCAAAGTGTCCCTTTAGCCCTTCAGCAATCTTTCCAATTCACATCATAAGGAGATGGTTGCCTTCTTATACCAGCATTCCTGGTTGCTACAGCAACAATACTTTTTCTTCTTTGGGGGAGGTATTTTATTTCAACAGTTTTGAAACTGCAGGTTGTACTCAAAGAAATGTAGAATTGACAAAGAGTCATGAATCCAATCTTCCCTTTTTCCTGATTGGCTCCTTTTGTGGAAAAGAGAGTGAGCATCTGAAGGGACTGTGGGAGAACAATGAGATTAGATGGGTCTAAGGATCTAGGAACTGCTATGGCAAATTTAGGAAACCTTTCCACTTTTTCATCATTAGATGGATGTAATGGTGGCTAAGCCATAGAGCTCTTTCCTATAGCATCTACCCAGATCATTTATTGCTATCTTTAAGTTTAGCAATGATCCCAAATAGGCCATAAAATAGGAAGGATTATAAGATATAGTTATTCCTTGAACCAAGCAAGTTCTCTTAAATTCTGGTTCAGTCCTGTAGTCTTTGTATCCTGATTTCTGCCTTGCCTCCTCGTTTATCTTTGGTCTTGATTCTGGTTTGTGGCCCCTAGCTCACCTTATCTTAGACTTTCAGTTTCTCTTGCCACAGGCCTAACAGCATGAAAGCAGCTAGAGAAAAGAAATTGGATTCAAACCATGTAGGAAAAAGAAGGGCAAGAAACAAGGGGAAATAATTGACTTCCTAAAAGGTATATGACATCTTATCAAGTCGTGATTACCTTGTCTGCACTTGATCTGCAAGTTCCAGTCTGACAATTACTTGGATGGGAGATTTCTAGGGAATTCTAGGGCTGTAGTCAGACTGGGATAGGTGGATGGATTGGACAGATACATCAATTGATAAGTAGATACTTAAAAAAAACAAAAATGGCTACAAATAAGCTTATCTCAAAGGATATTTTACATAGAAAGAGAATGTGATTAAGGTTGTGATGGACTGCCTTCCTTCCTCGAACCTATTCATTTCCTGAGTGTGATTTTAAAACTAGTGAGAGCTGTGACAAGAAAAAATAGAGGGTGAATACTGGTCTGTAACTTTAACAAATTAACAGTGCATGTATTATACTCTTCTCCTCTTTAGCTGCCATTTTATTATGTGCATCTTTGAATTGGCCTCTCATCTTGAAAGTGCCATATAGCCTAATGGCTCAATCTGAATAACAGCTACCCATTCCCAGTCCTCATGTGGCAAAATGGAATGTATTCTTCACTCTGATAATCCAAGTAGCCTTTTGCTTCTCCAATGTGGACAATTTGAAATATTAGAACCAATGCAATTAAGCTTCTGCTGAATATTACTCAGCTTTGATGTTCAGAAAGTAGTCATTTTGGTGGAATAGATATAATTTCTCCAAATACAGTTATAAGATTTGCCTTAGATTTTCTGCCCTATTCAGTTTCCTTGTTTTTCTCCTACTACTTCTTTCTCCTTTATTTGGTCACCAAAAGGTTATAAAATTGACCACAAATCATGCATTGAGGAAAATATCTTCATAAGGCCATGTGATTATGGCACCACTGAATGCAATGGAGGACAATTACATGAAAGCAAAAGTGCAACATAAACGAGCAGACAAACAATCTCCCAAACAATGTTGAAAAACTGTAAATTTGAACAACTTTTGACATTGCTGAAAAGTAACTGCCAAATTGTGTTTGCTGTCATGAATGAGATGAAACCAATAACAGAAAGCTGGATTTGCTGTGAGTGCAGGATCAGGAGGCACAATCTGTTTAGTCTGAAGCTGATTCAAGGGATTCTGCAGCACAGAAAATCACAAAGAATTTGATGTGGGATCAAGGGAGATCCTGATCAAAAAGATTTCGATAAACCAAATAAACCTCTCATTCATGACTGTAGAGAATGGTAGGGGAACCGTTAAGGGTTAGCAAAGAGAACATTAAAAGGCTTTTCTCCAAACCCCATAATCATTAAGCAGAATGGGACTTGTAGAGAAATGTGAACAAAATCTAACTGGCACAATTTCCAGAGCAGTTGCTGGGATCACTATCCAGCACTGTTGGTTGCCCCTCTGACTCAAGAGGAGCAGCTGTTTTCCCAAAGGAAACAGGCCAGATCATCAGCTGGTGTTCATCAAGACAGTTCAGCTGAAAGAAAAACATGGCAAGTCTGCTCAGCAGACTGTTTGGCTGAGTACCAGCTAAGCAGTTAAGTTTCTCTGCTTGGCCAACGATTTATGGAATCTCTTCAGTTCTCTGGGCTCAGACATTTCAATGGGCTATAATTTTTGACTGCTCAGTTAGGAATAACAACCTGGAAAACTAACATGGAAAACACTATACATCCATGCACAAGAGGGGAAGAGAAAACACAGTTGTCATATAGCAAGTTGGTAAAAAAGGCAATAGAAGAACAAGAGGGAAAGATAAAACGGATTGTCTCAAACAGAACTGTTAGATCTTAAGAAACAACAGAGACTAATGAGGCTGCAGAGTCCTTACAGTAGCAAAAGTCGTGATGTGCACTTCCCTTGTACATCTTCTGTTCCATAAAGATGGTCTAATTATCCTGGTAGAAAGACTTTCCTAAGGGCTAAAGGATGCAGGTTCCTCAAATCTAGGATGTAGACCACTAGATGGTTTCCTAAAATGCTTTCTAACAAAACAATTTCCATTTCAGCCAAACCAATTTATATCTATATAAATCCCTCCTAAATACCGAACTCCCCCCAGTATATCAAACATGAATCAAAAGCCTAAATGGGTCAAATCACCTCTGACTCTTTCTACCTGTCTCATCATATCTGGCAAGAAGAGCCTGCTTCAGTCTTAAAGGGGGTCATTTGCCCTCTCTGTTTTAGCACCTGCCCATCTATCCCACCTGAGAATAGAGTGACCTTGACCCTGCTGGTCTTCCATAAAGCTCTGAAGGCTTCATTGTTCTCCATGCATGGGAGCAAGGAGGTAGTGGAATTTCTTATTTGTATGAATCATTTGTCGATGGGGCTAGCCTCATTTGCGATGTTTTGCTTTTCTGTTTCCATGAGTTGTTATTACTTTTGTTGATGTTTTTCCAACCATGTGTGTGTTTGCGTGTTTGTGTATGTGTGTGAGATGGATGTGAAGCACATTTAAAAGTTTATTAAAAATGGGACTTTGATGCCCAATTGTGCCAGCAGGGTTGATGCTGTTGCACTCTCTTCCCCACATGGGTAGCACCATTATTCCAATCCTCATATTTCTGAATCCATACTCATAGATACTTATTGGTGCATGCAAATCCATGATGATGACTACTGCAAAGATCAGGTATAAATACTAGGAATAAACACCATTCTGTAATCAAGTTCACTGCATTTTTTTAACCTCCTTAAACTACAGCAAGCATGATAGCAACACAACAATATTTCTTGAAGGGTAAGATTGAAACTTTTGTGTGTTTTGTGAAGTTGAAAAAGTTGTTATAATAAATTACACCTAGACAAATATAGGCTCTTAAGACAAAAGGCCTATTTTTATCCCTTATTTTATGTTTTTAAATCAGAAAAAATCCACAATCAGAAAATCAGTGGTTCATGTAGAATTTCAATTCCCTGACTCTGGGGACAATCCGAGAGAGAGGGAGGAAAAAACCTGGAAGACATGCAGTCCATGGGCTGTTAGAAGATTCATTCCAAAATGAATGAATTCTTACACGAACACTTGAAAATGTGTTCTTATATAGATTAAAAGTAAATCTCAGTAATAGGTCTTCTTTCTTTTATGTGGTTATTGCATTAAAGCTTAACATTTTAATAACCCATAGAGGCACATCCTGAATGTAAAATAATTTGAATTCCTCATTTAATCTCTAACTTGTGGGCGTGGTTATTTCTGGATCCTGAAACATGGACAGAGCACTGAGGAAAAAATAACCTCCAATTTTGTACTGCAATATTTCCATGGAAACTTAACTCTTCCCCTCCTACTCCATCTTAAATCAAAATGAGTAAGTGCCTCATATCTAACTGCAATAATAAATGAGGGCCAAAAAGAATCCCTAGAAAACAGCTTGGTATCACTGGTCAGGAAACTTTCTAAAAAGACTCTGCCTTAGATTCTCATCTGTTTAGTCAAAATTTAACCGTAGTACAAATGGTTGGATCTGAATATTTTATATATACACCTCTCTCTCTCCCTCCCTCCCCCTCTCTCTCCCTCCCTCCCTCTCCCTTCCCCCTTTCTCTGAAAGGGGGGGGGAGGGAAGCAAAGGAAGACAAGAATGAACTGTAATAACATAACCGATTAACAATGCTTGCCTGGAAATACATCTTGCCATTCTCATTTGGGGAAATTGCCAATTGTTAATTCATAAGGCTGACTGCCCTGAGGCTAGGAAAACAGTTTCAAAAATTGACTTACCATTCAAGCAACACAATAGGTTGAGATGATGGGTTAATGTAATCTTTCTCTTCACTCATTTCATTTGTGTTGTACTCATCATTTTGGTATTGGGTACAGTAAGCTAAATTCACAGAGCTGCATGCTAAGCATATCCGAGTACTCATTCCTAAGGTATACAGATAGATCAAATACCCATTGTCTTCAAAATGCACACATCCGCACATACATAAGTCTGTATACCTGTTCTTATTAGTTATCTTTACTGCTGAATTATTGGTTATTTGTTATAATCTGAGTGAAAGATATCTATTGAAAATTTGAGATATAATAATAATAATAATAATAATAATAATAATAATAATAATAATAATAATAATAATAATTAATGCCAAATCCGGCGAAACAACTGGCCGCTGTGATACAATTCTGTTGATGCAATAATAATAATAATAATAATAATAATAATAATAATAATAATAATAATAATCGGTCGTCACGCGGGTTAACAAGGGCCGCAGCAGATGTTGAGGTCCCTGGGCATCCGTCGACAAGTGGGCTACAAGTGGACCAGCCAACAAAACGACAGAAATATAGTGCAGATGAAAATCGTGCCATAATGGCCTGTTATTACAACTCAGAGCCAAAAAAAAGAGGCTATTTAAAGCGAATGTATGATTTATGGAAACAACAATATCCAGATTCAAATGTTAGTGGACAACGACTAGCAGATCACAGGCGATTTATTATACGAAATAAAGTGTTTAGCGAAGTTGAACTTGAGGAAATTCAGGCAAATGGCAAAAAAAAAAAACCAACATCACAAGAGGAAATAAGTGATACTCATGACACAACTAAAGAAATCATAGTAGAATTCCCAGAGGAAGCTGCCGGAGAGGAAATAACAACACTACCGCCAGAACCAGTTACCATTGAACCAACTGATGAACCAACTCAAAAACAAAAAGAACGGAAGGACAAGATCATGGAGCATTTTCTGGCTAGTGAGGAAAGGCAACGTTTACCATCATTAAAAACTGTCCCTAAGAAAATTTTGGGTCCTATCATGAAAATGGTTAATGCAGTGCTTTCAACAATTGAATCGGGAACCATCTTGGAAACGAATCAGTTAATGTACAGTGCAGCTGTAATAGTCACTAATGAACTAGGCATTAAAATCAAAGCACCTAATCACACAATGGAAAAAGCATCAAAGCCAAAGTGGAAAATCCGATTAGAACAAAAAGTTAAAAAATTAAGGGCAGATGCTAGCAACTTAAAGAACATGCATGAGCAACGGCTTAAAAACAGAAAAATCATAGATCAGCTAATCAGAAGATATAGATTGGATACAAGAAACATCAATGAAGCTGTAGAGATTGTAAAACAGCAGATAACAGCAACAGCTAGAAAAATTGAAAGATATGAGGCACGAATCATCCAGTATAAACAAAACCAACAATTTCGATCAGACCAACGGCGTTTTTATAAAAGTCTTAATGTGAATGGTGGCACCAAAAGTCAAAAACCAGAAAAGCAGGCCACAGCTGAATTCTGGAAAGAATTGTGGGGAAATGCAAAGGACTACAATAAGGAAGCAAAGTGGATACATGACTTTGAGGAAAGCATTGGTAACAAACAAATGCAAGTATTAGAAATAACAACTGAGATGGTCAAAAATCGAGTAAAAAAAGTAAAGAATTGGACATCACCTGGAAATGATCAATTACATGGTTTCTGGCTCAAATATCTGACCAGTTTACATGCAATGTTGGCCAGGCAACTGAATGAAATTTTACAAAATGGTCAAATTGATGAATGGTTGACAACTGGAAAAACATACTTGATTCAGAAAGATGCAACTAAAGGAACAATACCTGAAAACTACAGACCAATAACATGCTTGCCAACAACCTTTAAATTACTCACAGGCATTATTGCAGATAACATTATGGATTATTTGGAAACAAACAACATCTTGCCAGTAGAGCAAAAAGGCAACAAAAGAAGGAGTAGGGGCACAAAAGATCAGCTTCTAATTGATAAAATGATATTAGAAAATTGTAAGAACAGAAAAACGAACTTGAATATGGTCTGGATTGATTATAAAAAAGCATTCGACTCATTGCCACATAGTTGGATCATAAAATGCTTAGAAACAACTGGCATTAGTAAAAATATTACATCCTTCACTGAAAAGGCGATGAAACAATGGAGAACTGAGTTGGCAGTAGGGAATGAGAACTATGGAATGGTTAATATCAAGTGAGGAATTTTCCAGGGTGATTCACTTTCACCTCTTCTCTTCATCATTGCGATGATCCCACTATCAGTAATCTTAAAAAAAATGAAATTAAGCTACCAAACAGCCAAAGAAGCTGAAAAAATTTCACATTTATTATATATGGATGATTTGAAACTCGATGGAAAGTCAGAAATAGAAATCCAATCACTGACAAACACTGTCCGAGTATTTAGCACCGATATTTCAATGCAGTTTGGCATGGAAAAATGTGCCACTGTATCCATAAAAAGGGGCAAAATCACTACATATGAGGGAATTGAAATGCCCAATGGCCAACTAATTAAATGCAACGAAAATGAAACCTACAAATACTTAGGCATTTTGCAGTTGGATAACATCAAACATGGACAAGTAAAAACTATTGTCAGGAGAGAGTACACCAACAGAGTTAGGAAAATTTTGAAATCTAAATTAAATGGTGGAAATACAATCAAGGCCATAAATACCTGGGCAATACCAGTTATAAGATACACAGCTGGTATAGTTAACTGGACACAAGCTGATTTGGACATTTTGGACCGAAAAACAAGGAAACTAATGACAATGCACTACAGTTTACATCCACGTGGTGACACTGATAGACTATACCTGCCCCGAAAATCAGGTGGCAGAGGATTATTACAAGTGAAGCAAATAGTTGAAGAAGAAAAACATGCACTAGCTGATTATTTAAAAGAAAGTCAAGAACATCTATTAATCGAAGTAAAGAACAAAAATCTACTGAAGGCCCAACAGACGAAACAAGAATACAGAAAAGATGTGATAAAATCAAGAATGGAGAGTTGGCAGAACAAAGCCTTACATGGTCAATTTCTGGAAAAAATAAAAGATAAAGTGGACAGTGAAAAAACTTGGTTATGGTTAACAACAGGTACATTAAAGAAAGAAACAGAGTCACTAATCCTGGCTGCGCAAGAACAAGCTATCCGAACAAATGCCATTAAGGCCAAAATCGAAAAATCCTCTGATGATGCCAAATGCAGACTCTGCAAAGAAGTTGATGAAACTGTTGACCACATACTCAGCTGCTGTAAAAAAATCGCGCAGACTGATTATAAATTGCGGCACAATTCAGTAGCACAAATGATCCACTGGAATTTGTGCAAAAATTATAATATTAAAACAACAACAAACTGGTGGGAACATAAGCCTGAAAAAGTCACCGAAAATCAGATGGTCAAGATCCTGTGGGATTTTCGTATACAAACAGACAAAATACTAGTGCATAACACACCAGACATCACACTGGTTGAGAAAAAGAAGGTTACAATCATAGACATCGCAATACCAGGTGATAGCAGGGTTGAGGAGAAGGAACATGAAAAAGTCGCGAAATACCAGGACTTAAAAATTGAAATCCAACGATTATGGCACAAACCAGCAGTGGTAATTCCAGTGGTCATTGGCACACTGGGTGCTATTCCAAAAGCACTGGAATTACATTTAAAACAGTTAAAACTTGACAAAATCACCATCAGTCAAATGCAAAAAGCTGCACTGCTTGGATCTGCACGTATATTAAGAAAATACGTTACGACGTCCTAGGCCCCTGGGTGGGGCCCGACTAGTAATCAATGCCAAATCCGGCGAATCAACTGGCCGCTGTGATACAATCGTATAATAATAATAATAATAATAATAATAATAATAATAATAATAATAATAATAATAACAACAACAACAACAACAACAACAACAACAACAACAACAACTATTTATTGTGGAAAATACATATCTGCAGATGCACACAGACCTGCTTTAAGTTGCTGTCTCTTCATGACAATGTAGCCAAGCTATATATTTAAGCCAGTCTGTTCCAGATTTCTGCCAAGGATCTCTCCCTATGTTGAATACTATGCTATCAATATAAGCAGCATGAGCTTGACAACTGCCAAATCCTCTTTCCTACCCAACCTTTACAACATGTGTTGCTCTTTTCAGACATTCCCTTCCAATCCTACCATTATCTGTATCCATTCACTGAACTGTGTCCTCCTTCCCTTCCTATCATATTAAAAAAAATTACAATTGGACAATAGATTTTGTAGATCTTCAAAGCACTGAATACAATTTCTGGAGTGTCTGTCATCCAATTGGCTTCTGCTTTACTGGATATAAAATGATGACAGTATCTTTAATATCAGTAATATCTATTACTGATATATTTTCTCAGTGAAGTTTGAACATCTAAGTACCCCTACTTTCTTGCCTGACATCATATTGCACAGCACATGGACAAAGGATGTATCCTGGTAAAAGAAAGTGACCAAGGTGCTGTAATGGCCTCTATCCTGCCCTGTTGTCCTGTGCATGCATCCTTACCTTTCTGGCAATATGACCTAGTCCTCAACAGAGATGAGATTGCCTTACCAAAAATTTAGGGTTGCTTGTCATTGGCAAAGAGAAGGTTGTTGCATGAGGAAAAAGCACCAGGACCAAATGATGTTTCAGGATGATGAGCCATGTAAATTGGAGAGCACTCAAAGATGCAAAGGAACAGTATTATATTGGGAAGAGCAGCAATAAAGTGTCAAGTATCAGATTGGAGGAGGGCAGGTGAGGTCTTGAAGATCTGCAGGCAAATACCCAAGGTCAATGACAGTGACAGCAATTACAAGGTTTACAAGCACCAACAAGCAGCAGCCTGTAGTAACCAAATAGCAAGCACCAGGGCAAAAAATCCTTACACCCCCAAAATAGAAGAAGCAGTAGATAACTTGAAACAGCAGTCATTCAGCTCAAAAGCAGTTCTATCAGTATTTCAGCAGAAGCCAGTGAAGTAACAAAGGAAATTAAGCAAGTGGAACTGGTGTATGTGTGTGTTTGTATTGATATGTGTGTTTGTGGGCATGTGTGTGTGTATCCTTTTTGCATACTCATACTCAGGGAGTAGCCCAGGCTTACTTAACTGATAATTTCCAATTGGTACTTCCAAGAATTCATTGGTAGGATGAAGAGAGGGGTGGAGAACAAACTTCTAGGAAAAAAATAAAAGAAAGCCCATTTATACATTAGGTTGGAAAATAAGTGTTAGATAGAAATAAAGATAGAGGAGAAAAGTAATGTAAATTACTATACAAGTAAAATAACTCGAGTATAAAAATAATATGCATAGCTATTGAAGAATAGAAATGAGAATATACGCCACAGTATGGGCTATAGCTGCAATTCCTAAAGTGTGGGCCAGGGCACCCTAGATATTACAGTGAACAAACAGGGTTGCCACAGATTGCAAACTACTAATTCAAAGTCGTATCAAATTACAGGGATTATACCTAAAATTATGGATACATTTTGAGATTTCCATATTTCATAGGTAAAAGGGTGAGGAAGGGGAAGTTGGCAGGATGTTCAAGTCATGAAATAGCTTTCAGAAATTTAAGATTGAGAAAAGGAAGAATAATGGAATTGAGTGGATTATACTCTCCTAACTTGTACACTAAAATGAGCGATACCCCATTTTGATGAGAAGTCACTTAGATTTGTTTCCAAAATATAATTGTCATGTTAGGTATATTTATCTCCCAGCCCTTGCTATAATTTCTCATTTGATGGCAAAACCTGGAGCTCAAAGTAAAGGTAAAAGTTCCCCTTGCACATATGTGCTAGTCATATTTATCTCCCAGCCCTTGCTATAATTTCTCATTTGATGGCAAAACCTGGAGCTCAAAGTAAAGGTAAAAGTTCCCCTTGCACATATGTGCTAGTCGTTCCCAACTCTAGTGCTCATCTCCGTTTCAAAGCCAAAATGTCTGAACAGTTTCAAAGCTGAACCGTCCAAAGACATCTCCGTGGTCATGACTAAATGCCAAAGGCACACAGAATGCTGTTATCTTCCCACCAAAGGTGGTCCCTATTTTTCTACTTGCATTTTTTACGTACCTTCAAAATGCTAGGTTGGCAGAAGCTGGGACAAATAACAGGGGCTCACTCCATTATGCAGTGCCAGGGATTTGAACGGCAGAACTGCTGACCATTCTGATCGACAAACTCAGCATCTTAGCCACTGAGCCATCATGTCCCTTGGAGCTGAAACGCCCACCTAAAAAATCAGTATCTTGTTGATCCTAATAAAAATATTGCCTGAATATAATCCCTATCCATTTTACAGAGATGCCCAACCACCTAAATACCCTATATAAATGTTGCAAGTATATAGGTAAAATTGGTTCCCTTGAGGCTATCCTTTTCCATTTTTGATTTTAAAAAACCCAGGATGTATGGTTCATTTAGTCCCAAGATAGGTCAACTATTAACAAATAGAATGGCACAGTTTTAGCTAGCAAAAGAAACTTTAACAGTTGCATACTAGTGGAAGAAAAGGAATGGATGAAAATGCTGCAATGCTCAATTGGATCCCTGTAATCTCTTGTCTGAGATGTTGGAGTGTGATCATTGGGATCATCCAATCTCTTAGCATCTTATTCTTTGGGCAAATAATTAAACTTTAGCTTAATCATGAAGACAGAAATGGCCATTTGGGCAGAATGGCTATTTGTAAATGACTGGCTAGTCTGTGCCTTTTCTACTTCCTCTTGTGTTTATTTGTCTTCATTAGAGATATTACTGGCCAGTCAGGGAAACAATTCATTATGGACTTTATTCAGCCAAGGGGAAAAGCAAATTAATGGCTCCCTTGTGTGCTTCATAGGGATGGTGAAAAATCTGAGCTTGGTGAGAATTTGAAAATGGAAAATAGATCTTTATGTAGCAATCAGCCAATTTCCATGAAGATCCAAATCCCTGTCAAAAGCCAGAAGGCTAATAATCATACATCTTGACTCCAACCCAGCCCCTTTCTATGAGAAAAGTGATTAAATGCAAAGCCTTAAATATGATCAACAACTTTCTTAATGTTATTTCTGCATATATTTATTTCCTATATTTATTTTTGGCCTTCTCCCAAGAATCAGTAAGCAGCATACTTCATCGGCTTCCCCCTTCTGCCACTTAATTTCTTCATCACATCCATTCTGTAAAGTAGATTAGGCTGTAAAATAATAACCATCCCATAGATACCCATTGAGATTGGTTAACAAACAGAGGTCTAAACTTGTTTTACTAGTGCTGGTCTATGACTCTAACACAAGGGGATGCTACAATTTCAAGGGGAACACAAGCATCCCTCAAGAGTTCAATATTATCCTGCTCTTGCCAATGGAAACCATTCAGCAAGTTATGTATGGCCTGCCCTACATGACTTGCTTACAGCAGCCCCCAGGAAAGAGTTTGATAGATAAATTTGACCTGGCATTTGAGTTCTATTTCAACTATACTTTTTTTTCCTTCTAACTTTACAAATTCTACAGATATCACACACAATAATAGGCTCAAGTACTTAGTGTTATTTATGATGGGTAGATATTCTCCATTTTCCCAAATCTTCCTCTGTCTGTTCTCTGTTCTCAAAGAGTGGCAGAAGCTCAAGCTCAAGAACCAAATCTATTCTGGCTTGCCCTCCACTTCTCTTTCTTCCTAAATGGAAAAGTGAAGAGGAAGGAAAAAGAGACGAATGTATGGCTGATGGCTGTGGTGAGAAAGCAACACTCATAAACATTCACGAAAGCAACATGCATGAACATTGAATGCTGGATGGCCTAAACGAAAGGACTTATGGACCTGTTATATTCCTGTAGTCTTTCTCTGTTAATGTCATTTTGCAAATTCCATTTTGTTGCATGCTTTAAGAAAAAAAAAGCTTCTTCTCATTTTCTACTTTTACTTCTGGCCATCTTCATCCTCTACCCCTGAATCTCACTCCGTTTATTTATTGTTATTCCAATGCATCTTCAGCATTGCTAGATCTTTCCCACACCACTGAAGAGATTAAGTAAATTAATTCAAGACTGACCTTTACCTGATAAAAAGTGTACAATTCTTATTGTTCATTCTTCTTAAGACTTTTATTAAGTGCCTATCACTGTGAATCATTGGTTTGACTATTAAAATCTCTTCAGAATGCTCCTTCTGTTATTGTTTCTTTGATTTCATTCTTTCTATTGATTTACCTGTGCAAGAGATTAATTGAGGAGAGGGACAAGAGACAATGAGCCTAAAATCAGCTTGTGACTGCGAGGAACTGAGTCAGCCCACATAGTCATAGCAAAGTAAAGCAAAATCAAAACCAGTTCCTAAAGGTATCTGTGGGATGGAAACAGTTGCTTTCTGTCCCATGGACAAGACATTAACCCAAAGGTGCAGCTTTTCAAAAATTAAATCTCATTTCAGTGAAAAATACTGTATGAAACAAAAGGACATCTCATTTGTTGATTAAGAAATTAGCTACCTCCTGTCCTGCAAATCACACATATGTACACACACACACACACACACACACACTACATGTAAATGTACATATACATAGCAATAAATGTACATGTGCAGTATAACAATACCTCATGAAATCTCTCACTGTGCAATTTTTCTCTCAGTCTCCTGGAAAATATCTTGTGGACATAAATGCTACATTTCCTCTGCCCTTCTATCAGGTGAGTGTAAAGCATCTTACACAGCCAGCATTTGCACAGTGCTGCCTCAGCTGCTCCCACATCTGCTTCCACAGCTGCCTAGCAGCTCCCACTGGGAAATGTGTCAGGGCTGCCCTTTCTTACCAGCAAATCCTTCTGGTTGTCAAATGCCGTCTTCCTACCCAGCATATTACCACCTTGCCCATTGCAGCATTTTGAAGAACAAATGTTATAGAAAAACATCCAAGACAAAAAGAAATATATTTATCCATTTTATTTTTCCAAAGTTAGAAAACAACCTTTATCTCCTTCAGAAGGAATGATTAAGAGAAGGGAACAAGGGGATCAGCCATATTGGACTTAATTCTCACTAACAGAGAGGAAATGATAGAAGGTGTTGAAGCCATAGGAACCCTGGGGGCAAGTGACCACGCAATATTGGAATTCAACATTATCCAAACACAAGTAGTAGAACAAAGTCAAACTAGAGTCTTGGACTTTAAGAAAGTACCAATTTCTTGATGTCTGGAACCAGTTTTGTTAATCTCATTCTTAAATAGCCATGCTCAGTGATCGTCAACATATTCCTTGACTTAGAAAGGATCTGTTGGATGGCGCTGAAGGATCAGAGCCATCCAACAGGATCTCCACTAAGTAAGTGGAAGGAAAGGCTAAAAGAAGCAATTTAACTTCCTCCCACAATGTTGGGTAAGTTTTCCTCATTTTTACCCAAAAAGCTTCGCAGCCGTAACTCTGAAAATGTGATTGGGCTTCATAGTTGTATTTCAGATCTGTCAGTGGCTCTTGCAGTTTGGGATGAAGTTGTGCAAAGTCTGCTGTGAAAGGATTTAGCACCCAAGTGGGCACTTCCAGATTTATCAGATCATAGAATCTGGTTTCCATATCTTCTTTTGCTTCAAGTGGCAGCAAAAAACATCCAAATCTTCTGCTTGGAGTTGACATTCATTACCAAGGCTTGGGAACTGATACAGCTCCTGGCGATTCATATTGCTTGCAAGGAGGTCCAATTTGGAAACAAATGAGCAGATTACTCCTTTGGCCTTAAGAAAATAGATTTTATCTCCTTGCAGCTTTACGTTTACTTCATTCAGCTTGTCAAAAACATCAGTGAGATAAGCTACATCCAGACGTCGAAGTTTAAGAGAACTGCTTAGACTTGGATCAATGGATTCAAAAAATTCGACAACTGTCAAAAAGTTCGTGGAATTGCCGCAAACACTTTCCTTTTGAAAGCCACCTTACTTTGGTATGCAAAAGGAGACATTCAAACTCCTCGTCATTTTCTTCACAAAGCTTGTGAAAAAGTCGGTTGTTCAAGGCATTTGACTTAATTTTATTCATAGCGTTAATGACGTAACCTATAGACTGTGCAAATGGCCACTCAAATTTTTTGAGACAAGGTGCTGTCTATGAACGATGCAATGGACAGTCATAACTCCAGGTATAGCTGATTTTAGATGAGCTTGAAATCCACAATATCATCCAACCATGGATGCAGCTCTGTCGGTTGCACATGCCACGACGTTTGTCAAAGGGATGTTTTTCTCATTAAAAAACTCTTCAACCTTTTTAAATATTGAAGAACCTTTTGTGTCAGTGGCTAAATTTCAAGCAAATAACAGTTCTTCCCTGATCTCTTCATTTCTGTTGATGAAATGGACATAAGCCAATAACAAGGCTTCATTTTCACGAATCGTTGATTCATCAATCTGCGTCACAAATTCTGTACTTTTCAACGTGTCAATAAACCTTTCTTCCACTTCAGCAGCCATTTCATCAATTCTTTTTGATACGATGTCATTGCTCAAAGGAAGGAGATGGAATGAATCTCAATTTTAGGTATTCCATTGAATATTGGCGACACTTCCTCTTCTTGACCATGTTGAGAGGTCTTTGAAATGAAAGGCACTAACTGCAAATTAAATTTTTGACTGCACTGGAACACTATAAAACACATGTGGACGTCGATAAACCTAGTTTCAACAGTTACATTGACATTACAGCTGACATCACAAGGGACAATCACTCAGCATGCGATGTTTCGAAAGAAGCGCTCACCCCTCCATCACTGCCCATTCTGGCTAATGGTATGCCGCTGCATGGGTAGAGTGATAGAGACTGCTGTGCAACACGCATGAAGATGAGCGATGCATATTCACATATGTACAGTGTTCTGTACTGAAGCTAGCTGGAGAAACATTTTAAAACACAGTTCAATCCACTAATAGTGAGCGATCTGATGTTTTTGAATGACAGATATACAGCTGTTCACTGTACGAAAAAAGTCTCAAAAATGTCACCAAAACTTCTCACTCCATTGTCCCCATATCACCCCCTTCCATTCCTTTGCCCCCACATCGCCCCTTTTTGTTCCATCCCCCCTGGAAAACAAAATCACCCCCTGGGGGGGATATCACCCAGGTTAAGAACCACTGTTTTAGAGCATCCAAAATTGTATGCATTGCCATCTTCTGCACATTTGACTGTCAAGGGCATCTCCATGTAGAGCACATTGCTGTAATCCAGTGCTTCTCAAATAGTGTGGCGCGCCCCCCAGGGGGGGTGCGAGGCTCCATAAAGGGGGGCTCGTTTGACCTCGGCAGGGATTGCCCGTCAGGATCGCTGAGTCCGCCCGCGTCTCTCTTCCCTCAGCCGTTCCTTCTCTTTCTCCTTCTTCCGACCGGCCCTCACAGTCGCGACTCAAGCCTATCCATCTCGGGCAGCCACAACAAGGCGACTGCTCCTCCCGCGGCCAGTGGCGGTGCCCATTTATCAGGCCTCTGACCCGGAACCTTTATCGGCCGCTGGAGCCGTACGGGAACCGGATCTAGTGCAGGCTAAATGGGTGGGGAGTAAGTGTCAGGGGAAAAATTTCACCCTGAAGAAAGTGAGGCTTAGGATCGGGCTGATTCCCAACAGCATATGCATTAAGATATGAAGAAAAAGAATAAAAGTCTTTGGAAGCATATTCTAATTAATAAACAAACTTTAATACGAAAATAATAAATGGAAATAAAACAAAACTAACTAATTGTTACATTTTGATAAGAAAAGGTTCCGTCTGCCTTCCTGGCAGGCGGACAAAAGTTCAGCAGTAGCTTTCTTCTCTCTCTCCTTCTCTGGAATGTGTGAAGACATGCGCAATAAATCATTGTCAGATAAGAACTTTTATGACCTGCGCAATAACTCTTTCTCAGTTTAACTCTTCAGTGTCAGTTCAGACAGTTCATGTCTAGCACTTTTAACGTAGTGACAGTAAGGCGGGGCCCCGGTGGAGAGAAGCGAAACCCGGGCTTCAAGGATGCGTCTCTGTCTGGAGAGTTTCCAAGGCTCCGTGGTAAGGAAAGGTGAGAGTTTCCAAAGCTTAGAGCGCTCCGGTGTTTTATCCCGCTCTCCTTCCCTTTGAGCCCCGCTGCAGAGAAGCTCGTTGAGGGAGCCAATCGGCGAGCATTTGGTTGGCATAAAAGTCAAAAGCCTCTGCGGCTCCCTCCCTCCCTAAGTCGGTGGTCATCTTAAGGACCACTTGGACAGTCTTCGCATCTGGGATGCGTGGGTCTTTCCCACTGAGACAAGCAGGAGTTGTTTCTAGAAATCACTGCATGCAGGATATATATGTGTGTGTTTGTGTGTGTATACATGCACATACAAGTGTCATTTCTTCAGTGTTATCACAGAAGTGAGTACACCCTTTAACATTTTGTAAATATTTAAGTATACTTAAATATTTACAAAATGTTAAGGGGTGTACTCACTTCTGTGATACTCTATATATAAATATATGTGTATATATATGTTCTAGCTGTGTTCCTTTAAATCTTTTCTGCTACAGTTAATAAAGCTATTCTTTGTTGTAAATTGATCCACATTTCTTTCTTTTTTTATTCTCTAATACATTAATAAGGATACAATGTTATGCAGAGGTGTACTTATAACAATTTTATAGACAAATGATACTATTTACAGTCGCGCGGGGGGGGGCGCGCGAAATGTTTTCTTCTTCCTAGGGGGGGCATGACAGAAAATAATTGAGAAGCACTGCTGTAATCTGATTAGGAAATGGCCAGGGTCCACCAGTGACTTGACCCAGGAAAGGTGCAACTGGCTCCAAGACAATTCCATATAAAGACCTCTTTGAGTAGGGATTATGAGTCCCAAAGGGCTCCTCAGATCCTCACTAACTCTGTCTGGGGAAGTGCTACCAATGAAGAATTAAAGATGAAAAGAAATCATTAGATTCATGGGGCCTAAAAGTGTCTAATCCCCTGGTCTTGTTAGTGCTCTCTCTCTCTCTCTCTCTCTCTCTCTCTCTCTCTCTCTCTCTCTCTCTCTCTCTCTCTCTCTCCATATAAATGTATATATTATAAAAAGGTCCTAATTTTAATATAAAATATCACATTATTATTTTAGGTATGAAATAGAATATTGGATGTGTAACTCTCTGCACCAAACAATTTTGTTTGACATCATCAAGAACTTCATAGATATTTTGATAAGCAGGTATTCCTGACTTTGTTTCAAGTAGGGGGAAATATTCAGCACGTAAAAGTCAACTTTGGGAAGAATGACTAGGTGGACTAGAAATACATGCCAACACCATTTGATAATTATTTCAATCATGCCTGCAAATATTAAACCTGCCAACCAATCAAACATTACTGACATTCATTTGTCATGTTGCGCTGTGATTAAGGATGGGCAGAACTGCTGGTTTTTGCTCCACTGAATTTTGGCAGAGAACAGAGTTATTTCCATTGGGCCTACCAAATTTCCACAATGAACCACAGAAGCCTAAATGGCATATATAAATCATTTCACTCCAAGTCAGTTCTTTGGGGAAACAAATAAAACACACACTCTTCACTGGATGCAAATTCTTTGCATGGAAGGGAAGGATATCTAACACAGTTCCTGTTAGGTTTTAAATTCTGTTCTCTCATCCTCAATCCAATGTAGACCTGTTTCTTATATAACTCTGGCTGAAGTTAGGACTTCCAGTTTGGAATGTGAGCATGAATTAAAAAGCTGGGACTGTGCCAGTCATGTCAACTTGATTAAGCTACACAGGCACCTGGGCCCTATGCATATAGGGCTTTATGAGCTATAAACAGTGTCTTGAATTACACCCAGAAGCAACAAGTGCAGCTGTCCATATGGGCATAGTATGGATTGCTAAATATGGCCATAATAAGTATGTCTGTAGCTGCCTGTGCTGCTGAATTCTGAACCAATTAAGAATGCATCTTCAAGGAAAGTCCTTCATTACAAAAAGTCAAGCTGTGGGATGAGTAACGCATGAGTGACTGTCTGAAGGGGCTCCTGAAGGGAGGGAAGTGAGCATGAGTCACATGAAGCTGTGCATAGGCCTTCCTTATCACCATCAAGCAGGAAATGTAAGTCTATTAAAAAAAAATCCCAGATTGCACACCATTCTTGAATGAGGAAATCCAATCTCACTCAAGGTGAAAGATAGAATATCCCCAAATCCAGGTCTTGGTAGGATTGAATCAGAGATGGTATCTTCCAGGCCAAACAGCCTGCAGGCACATACGTGAGAGAGACAATCTCACGTGTCTAGCCATGAGTCAGAAAATATAATCAAATATGATCACTCTGCTAATGATGCCAAACTCCAAACTGATGGATGACCTCACCCAATGGGTTGCATGTAGATACTGAATAGGAGGTGGAATAGAGTCTGTAACCTAGGGATGACTCCCCCTCCACAATCAATATGAAATAGGACTGAACATGAAGAAAAAAGGAACCACTGTAAAGTGGTGTTTCCCCATTCCTAACCTTTGAGCCATAGTTGAGGGTACTAAAAGTCACTGAGACCAAAAAGCAAAGGGTATGCATCACTTCAACATGTCTCCACTACAAGTCATCTACATACATGACCAAAGGCTATAACTACTAACTCTAGACTTCATACTGACTGAGGTGGATCTAATTCATTCGTTCAGGCTCCTTTGTAACTGCAATCTTATCACTATTTCAACAAACTTCCCTCCACTTTGTGGGGTGGGGACATACCACTGCTCTTATAAGGCAGAACATACCTTCTTCCACTCAAAGAAGCAGACACCACAGCCTAGCCCAACTGTAATTCACCTTCTTGATCATTTTCATGACTAAGGAACCTAAACTAGTAATACAGAAGATCCTGTCTACTTTTTCATGAATCACTGGTTCAAACTCATCCCAGATGACAACATGAGACCAAAGTCTAACCACCTTGTCTAGATTTGCTGAGTTGGAGTCCAGGTTGGAGCAGATCTGAGCAATGTTATCTGACAGAGAGCCAGAATATTTCTCATGAGTACAACTCAGGTAGCATAATGAAGACTCAAGAGAGAGTGGAGAGAGGAGGTGCGGTGGGAAAACCGTTCTCCCCTTAAAGCAGAGGCTATTTCTGAAGCTGGTTCAGAACTTGGGGAAAAACAATGAATTCTGAGTCTGTGCTAGAGATGTTCCCAGCCAGTCAGAACAGCTGTAGATCTGACAGAGAGACCTGTGGGACCAAACACTACTGAATCCCTACATGCTTAGTGAAACTGTCAGTTTTCAAAGTATTTGGTCTTCTATTCTACACCATATTTCTAACATTAGTAGTTTTACAGCTAGCATCTGGCAGGGCTTGGAAAAATGTATCACCAATCCTTTAGACTATATATGCTGCCACTGGTTAGATTCTGGTGTTGATCTTTCTCACGACTGAAACTAAAGCCAAGTCTGGAAAAGCAATAACTGGTTGGTATGTGACAGGAATAGAAATTTGTCCAGCCTGGAACTCACTGTTCTTTCTCTGCTAAATGCCATTTCCCTTTAATTGTGTTTTTGTGTACACCAGCCATTATTAATTCACTTTGGCAGCTTTTTTTACACTCAAAACAACCAGGTGAATCCTCTGTACGCTAAGGACCCCATTATGTAATGTAGAGTGAGTTAAATTTTTCAGGCAGAAGAGTCAGAAGGGGAGTGGGGAGAGAAAAATCAGACAGAGAGCTCAAGAATAGAAATGGTACAGGCTCTGTTACACATTATGTGACCTGCACATTTATAACTGACCCATGACCACCACCCTGACCTCCTCTCTCACCCCGTCCCCAAAAAGCATTTCCTTTGATTCAAAGTTTTATATCCCACTTTCCCAAAGTAACTAGAATACCAGCAATAAAAGAAACAATATAGTACTAAACATTATCACTGAAGTCATTATTAACAGGAGGAAGAGGAGGAGGAAGATGCTTTTGGCAATAATTATTTGTACCAGTCTTTTTGGTGGTAGGCATATGCATCCAAAAGGGCAGAGTAGCATTTTATATACATGTAATGTACTGAAGTAGTAGAATCCCTAGGGCAGGGGTGTCCAAACTTGGGAACTTTAAGACTTGTGGACGGCTGGGGAATCCTGGGAGTTGAAGTCCACAAGTCTTAAAGTTCCCAAGTTTGGACACCCCTGCCCTAGGGATTCTTTGAAGTAACAGGGAATGCCTGAAAAAGAAATAGTTTAACATAGTCGTCCTTTTTCTGTGTTAAGTTGCTATTTATTTTGTTTTTCAATGTAGGAAACATTCAAATTGTGAATCATAATTTTGAATTTGAAATGGTATTTATTTATCTAAAATTTCTATTCCCTTACTTTAGTTCATCCCACTGAATGTGTAGGTTGGGAATGACAGAAAATGAACAAAACAATAATTATAATCAAAATATGAAGTGAAGTTGGATTAAATATAACATTTTTAAAAAATCACTCACCGATCTTATGAAGGGCACAGGTAGAAAAACAAAATAATTCCAGGTGAATCTGCTTACATGGGTTTTCTGGTATTCTGCTGGCAAAATATAAGAGAAATGTAAATATGTAATAAACTATATGATACCATGCACATTATAATTCAAAAATTGATGTATGTGTCTGCTCTAAAATAAGAGAACAGATTGTTAAAACAAATTAAAGAAAGGTGACATTTTGATAATTCAAAACAGTTTCTTCTGCTGATAGGTGTATCAGTAACTATTTTTGGAGGCCACTTCAAATATTAGCTGTATGACACACACACATACATTATCACCATAAGCAAAGGAAAGACACCAATTAGTGGTACAAAGTCTTCTCCTATAGATGTGAAGAGTATGTTTTATAAGAAAAATATATTCTGATTCAGGATAACAACAGACCATGATAAATCTCACTATGCAGCTTTTCCCTCTGTTTCCTAGGGGAAAAAATCAACCTAATTCTATCCGGCCATATGTTCTAAAGTTAAAAGTGAACCAATTTTTTTCCTTTAATCATCAGTCTGAGAAGGAATGTAGCAATGACATCCCCACTCCTACTCCTATGGTAATTGGCTAAATGGAAACACATAGCTTTGATTCTGTGTTTCCCATCCCACTAATCTTGTCAGAATTAAGGAGACAATTATTTGCAGAAGACTGTTAAGTGTTTGGCATTTCTGTTGTGGTGAAAATGTTATCCTTAGGCTAAAATAACACAAGGACTTAGATTTCATGAGAGAAAAATTGTCACTGTCTCTAAATTATGATCATTTCCACACTAGTGATTTATTGCATCTTCTAGAATCACTCAACCATTGTTATGCCAAAATAACAGTAATGTGGACAGGCTCTATATCACTTCAATGATAGCTAGGTGATGCTATGAAGAGGTTGTAAGTCACTAGTGCAAAAATGACCTATGTCATCATTCAATCATCTATTGCCTACCCTCCACATGCTTTGAACCCAATTCTAAGGATTGATGCTGATCTTTACAACCTTGAACAACTTGGGCCATAATAACTCAGTAAATGCCTGTATATAACTGGTGATTACAAGAGGGTGATCTTCTCAATTGTGAAGCCCTGGTTGAGGAACACCTTTCCTAGGGAGAGGCCCACCCTGATTTATTTTTATGCCAGACTAGGTTATTCCACCTTTAAAAGGGATTTGATTAGTAGTATTGATTCTTAGTATTTATTATTGTAATGGATAGAACTATTTGTATATTTTAATTGTCAAGAGAATTCCAGGCAACAAATATAACCATTCTTGTCTCACTCTTCTTTATCGCAGAATGCTTCCTGCAGGAATATATAAAGATTTTTCTTCCCATCTACAAGTATTTTCTTGCTTCAAAGAACCATCCTTCTCAATGGCTTCTAAGAAAAATAGATTGAACTCCATTTCTTTGTACTTAACAATGATCCCAGCAAGCTTCCAATGCTGCAACTTTTCTTTATTCAGAAGGAAGGAGTCTTGCCTGACCACCAACACATGGATGGTTATTTGAATCACCATTGAGTACTATTTAGAGATGCCCTCCACCACCTTTTTCCAGAAATAATTTGGAATAATTTAATGATCTCCTAGGATTTTCAGAATTGCAAGATTGATGTAAGCCTTCCCAGGTAGACTAGACAGGAAACAACCAGAAGAGCTAATTCTACTTTATAGTAGGACTATATTAATATAATCTTGCAAATTTGAATGTACAAACCACCCACTGTCTTTTTTTATCGGTTGATAAGACGGAAGAATACTTTCTGAGTTTCTTTATCTGCCTGTTATGCAGTTGCGGGCTCCTCCCCACACCTCCTAAGTTTATTCCTACATCCATTGCATACTGGGTCAGCTCACAGTAAAGTAGTCCTGTGTTCATATCAGATGCTGTATACCAGGTTGTAAAGGCCATACTGTAATTTACAAAGCCTTTGTAATTCTTAAGGATCATTTGAGAAGATACCTAACTTGTAATACGTCGCCCTGAGTCCCTGTGGGGAGAGGGGACGACTAATAAGTTCAAATAAATAAATAAAATAAATAAATAGTAATCTTGTAGGTTTGGGGGCTCATTCATTTGGCAAGGAACCCAGTGATAACTAGTTACACATGCCAATAAAGTTATTCTGTTGCTTTTATCTCCAATCCCTTTGGTTCTTAATTTTACTGGATCTTTTTCTCACAACAGTTACGGTATATCTCACAAAATCAAGAACAATTTATCCCTAAGAAAATGATGCATTTCTGAATCACATTGTGTACTTCCAACTGAAGACATCTTCTTGACACTTTGTAGAATTCATTTTCTTTCCTCCCTTTCTGACCTTCATTACAATCTTCCCAATCACACTATCATTTGAGGATCTTGTGGACATCAGACAAAGTGAACTTGGTTGTGTGTTTGTTGAGTGCTTTGAATTCTTAAGGAGAGTGGAAGAATATGCTCATGGAATGCTCATAGACTATCTAGATATTAATGAGGTTAATTCTGTCACTTTCTTCAACATGTTTGTACCAATGACAGCTCTTCAAGGTAGTCCAGACCAGAAAACCAAACATGTGAATGCTAATACTACTTTTATTATAAGGTTACAGTAATATAATCTTGCAAGACTGAAGATGCCTTTCCCTTCCCTGCCTTTACATTCCAGGGTACTAGGGAGGGTCAATTCTAAGGCAATTACTCAAATTATATTCCTGCTTGGCCTCAGATTTTATTGATCAGATTGTTGTCTATGCTGCAGCTCTTCATCCTGGCTCCCAAGGTTATTCTCACGTCCCATTACATCCAGACACTTTACAATATGTCAAAAAGTTCTCCAATGACTCCTGAAGAGTTCCACTAGATTTTGAGGTTTTGAGCCATCTGTATCGCATATCTCTGTAGAAACTCAAGGACAATCAGAGCCCTTGTGGGCATGGAATGATATAGCCCGAAAGAGCATTCAGGAGGAAGTTATGTCAACCGTAAAAGAGAAAGAACTCTTTTGGGGAAACATTCTTTTTGGTTTCATTCTATCACATTATGCCAGTCGGCAATGCGCTATCCTGTCAGCCATGTTTCTTGGCCTCAGCAGCAATTAAGACAAGATTCTGCAGAGAAGCAGTAGCTCATGCAGAGAAATGGGAAGCAAGAATCAGCTACAAGCTGCCAAGGTGGAGCCTAGTCTAGTCCATTAACTTGGTGGATGTGAATAGGGAAGCCTTCCTTGGCTTACAGCCCAGCTTGATTACTTTAAGCTGACAACAGGCCTTTCCATACAGATGCTAATAGGTACTTATAGTAGAAATTGCAAGTAGTGAGGAAAATATTTGCCAAGTTTTGGATGGCTGATTACCTTCATATGGGTGGCAGGGGCAGAAATCAAGCAGCAATTGCAAGTGAAACAAAGTTTTAGAAAAATAACACATCATAAAAATAAAATTTTAAATGCAAATGATAATTTCCATCTTCCTGAAATGAACAAATTAACTTGTTTGTTTTGATTCTGGTATGAGTATTCCAGCCAAGTATCAATTTTCAGATGTTCTGCATGCTTTCTTGGAAGATGGAGATGAAGATTTTCATCTCTTCCGTGATAGTAGAATTCTGCTTTGGATTGGATACGAAGACCAGAATTGATTAGTGCTTGGAGAAGGAAGGATAGCTGTAGGTAGGACTTCTTGAAGTCTTTCAGAGGAAGGTGAGTTTAAGTAGCATGAGACCTTCTCTCGGTTGAACATCATTTTATTATATCGTAATAAACAATATGGCCAATATATTTCTTGTGCTATTTTATCTCTGGATACAAAACGAACATTACAATCCATGAGCACTTTTTCAGAAGTAGCTACATTGCATTGCATTGCACTTCAAGTGACAGGAGCTATTCCAACTGGAAGAAATACTATACAGCCCCCAGTTCCTGGGATTTGTAGCAGCCAGCAGTTGCAGTGAAACCTCCCTCCTAACCTTCCCTCTTCAGTACAATATTTTCTTCCTGAAGCTTCTCCTATTCATGCATAAAAAATTCCTTTTTTCTGTCTAATTAATTAATCAAACTTCTTAACCACCATCATCTCTCTCATAGAGAATAACATCATGAATAACAAAGGTTTGTTATGCAGCAAAGATTGGATGGAAAGGTGTCTGAATTTTTGCATCCAAAGAATGGACACAAAATAGAGGCTTACAATATATGAGCATATGGTTGGAAAGAAAAACTAGTGATGTATTTTTTGTTGTTGTGAAAGGAAAATGTTTATTTAGTCATGAAACTGGTGGAGGAGGGGAGAAGAAGACATTCAATTATTGATCAGCTTGAAAGGTGAGAAGCAGCACAGATGGTCCGATAGTTCTTAGGAAATATATAGAAGCTAATATCATAGGGAAAATGACAAGAACTAGAGCTGGAGGGGGGAGCGGTGTGTGCTAGCCCTACACTTGGGAAGTGTTTCAAAGTCTATATAAATCTGGAAATACTTAAAACACTTTGGATAAATCTAGTACGTATTTTAAGTAAGGTTGAAAAGTATTGGAAATCAGAAAAGTAATCCCCTTTACATGAAATACATGTAATCAGTAGCATAATCAATAACAGGCTATTGAACAGTTGAAATATTCTGATATCTTGACAGTCATAATATCTAACTATCTATCTATCATCTATCTATCTATCTATCTATCTATCTATCTATCTATCTATCTATCTATCTATCTATCTATCTATCATCTATCTATCATCTATCTATCTATCTATCTATCTATCTATCTATCTATCTATCTATCTATCATCATCTATCTATCTATCTATCTATCTATCTATCTATCTATCTATCTATCATCTATCTATCATCTATCTATCTATCTATCTATCTATCTATCTATCTATCTATCTATCTATCATCATCTCCACCACCTCCATAGGGGCTTCTTTCAAAACAAGGAAGAAACTGCTTTTATCCCCATCCCACCCCGGTTTTGATTTGCTTTTGTCCATAATGAAAAGAATAATTAATGGATTCCTATTTGGACAGCACACATGCCACAGAAGCTGCACCAAGATGATGGTAACTCAGGCATGCCTTAATCATTAGACATTCCTCAAGAGAACAAGAAAGGTTGGTATCCCAAAGGTACCAATTACGCTTGTTTAATATTGATAGCTCTCTCTATAAAAGGCTGAGCTTCTCGTTTTTCACTCCAGAGTAGGTCTTATTTCCATCCTCCTTTTTTCCCCCACAAAAGAGCTTTTCAGAATTCAGAATTGGTCCCCTTTGAACTTTTGTGGATTTGTCAGAAAGCAGAGGAGAGAGAAAGAAAAGAAAACCATAATAAATAAACACCCAAAGTAAAAACCACAAAGCTAGAGAGGCCACACATTTGGGACTAACATAACTATTCTGTAGTTTTACTTTAATGTTACCTTTGATTTATTGATTCATTGTTAATTCCTTACACCAGTGCTTCTCAACCTTGGCAACTTTGAGATTTGTGGACTACAACGCCCAGAATTCCCCATCCAGTATGGCTGGCTGGGGAATCCTGGGATTTGAAGTCTGCACATCTTAAATCTGCCAAGGTTGAGAAAGATTGTTTTACACTAAAACATCAAGATGTGGTATGTGCTGATTATATTTTCATTAAAGCATTTAACATGAGGTGAATCATTAAATGACTCAATATAACCCCAGGGATTTCAGCTGCTGCTCACAGAAGAATTGGGACTACAGTTCCAATCAGGCAGGACTCTAAGGAATTCTGAGAGTGGCAATTTCATTTCATCTGTAGGATGCTGGGTTGGGAAAGGCACTCATAAGGCATTAGAACCTAATTCTCCCATAACTAATAGCCAATGATGTTTTGCTGTATATTGTAAGTAGAGGGTTGCTATACTAAAAAGCAAACAATAATTCACTGTTTTTCCGAAGAGCACACAACACTGAAACAAATGATAAAAATGAATTGGAATTTTTAAAAATCCTTATAAAAAAACAGAAAAAACAGTTTAATGAAAATATGCAAAATTACATATGGAATGTCTGTATGGGATTCAACACTTTTCAGAAAGAGGAAGTATTATAAAAAGTTCAGCAATCCCAACATTTGGTAATATAAAACAGCTTGGTTTGCTGCTATTTTTGATTATTTTTCACGGATGAAACAAAAAAATATTGAGGTTGAATGCATTGCAGTTCTCTGAGAGGTTTATATGGGAAAACCATTCATTGTTAATCAGTGTTTTTTTTTCCTAGCATTTTTGCCATTGATTCAAATAACAATAAAATATTATGTATTCTTGTAACTATTTTAAATATATAATTTGATTCTTTATGCACCTTAGCTTGTATTTTAATCAATGTGTAATTAAGACATATTTATAACCATAGGAAGGTTTATAGGTGAGGTACCATGCAGGGTTATCCTCCCCTCCCACAAATATATTTTCAGAAATAAATTTTGATTGAAAGTCAAGGCAAAATTAAATATACTGTATCATTAAAAACTATTGTTCTTCGCATTAATGAATAATTTAGACCTATCATTATGAGAACTGGGATTTCTTAGTGGGAAAAATAATTTACAGGAGTTATATTGCTTGGTGCCTGTTTTCATTTCCCTCCAAGAAATTTCCTTAGTCTGGTAGATAGATTTATTACCATAGTTACCTCAGAATCTTTTGAAAGTTCCCAATGATTTCTTGCATTTAGACTGAAGTAAGGAAGGATGTCAGTATCTTTTGCTTCTGGCTGGATATAATATTTACTTCCAGGAGTTTTATTTCTGTAACATGGTGCATCAACAGAAGGAAGGAACAGAGGGAAAAATTACCATCACAATTAGAGACAGTGATCCCTAGGACACAGGGAAAAAAATCCAAACGATATTTGCCATTTTTGGTATAACCGGAACCATCCCCACTTAACAAATGAAATTTTCTGTAAAGCATGCATAGAAGTATACATTTTTAATGTACCATTTCAGCAAGTTTCCATTCGTTAAAAAATCTAGAAACACTAGAATGGCTCATATAATATTGAATTTAGCTTGGAGAAAATAGATTCTAGAATTAAACAGGGCAATGCTATGGTACATATGTAATATGTTTATGTGATTGCTTGAAAAGGTTTCACTTCTTATCTACGAAACGTATTCAGTTCATGAACTGAAGAAGCTTTTTGGATGAGAAGCAAAACCTTTTCAAGCAAACAAGTGAAAAATCTTCACGCAAACAGAGAAAGTCATTGCCTTTTGAAAAAACACCTTTGGAATAATAGAAATGTCATTAGATTCCCAAAAATTATGCAAGGCAGTGGCAAAAAAAATGAATCAGATGCTATTATTTGCATTCAAAATTTTGACAGAAAAACAAAAAGCAGAGAATTGAGCCACTGAATTCACTCATTTCTTACTTTCATTCAAGAATTCACAAAGTTTATAACTTCTCCAAGGAAAACACTGTTATGGTTATAAGGCATATGTTGTTGTCTTCATCCTTGGCGACAGCAATAGCCAGGAATGTATTTGGTAGAACAGGCCAGAGCAAATTAGAAATTTATTAGGAAAGATAAATATACACATTTTTTCAGAGATAACATTGTAAATTTTACACTAAAGCTTCATCCACATTCAGAGGCCCAATTGATTGATGATGCTAGTATGGAAATCTTTCCTTTTTTTTACCATGTCTTCATAAATTTATCATCATCAAGCCAGCCACAGTTACTTTGGATATTGAGAGATGAGCGGCATATAAATTTAATAAATAAAATCTTATCTTTAATCCATATCTGTGATCACTAAAAATTTCCTTAGCAATTCTGATTTAAGATTGTGTTTCCTGTTTAAGCACACAATCTGGCATTATTTCAGGTCCCCTTAGGCGTGTAATCAGCCTGATATTCAGTGACCACTTGACACTTATGGGAAGCACAATCTTTGTCCTTATTTTAAAGGTCCCTTCTTTTTTGGTAGCAGGAACCAGGTTCTATATCTGCTAGGACTCTATTAGCTCTCTTGGCTCAGAGAGCTAATCAGCCTGAAGGACAGTGGAAGTGAAGGGCCAACTTTTTACTCTTGATTCACAATGCAACTGTCCTCATGCCTGTCACTTATAGTTTGCTTTGCTTTTGATGGATCTAGCATTTTTAGCAGTATTCCAGAGTAGTACTCAGTGACGTGTGGTCAGGGGAGGCAAGGGAGGCGGAGCCTCACCTCTCTTCATGAAATAATAGTATATAATATTATATACTATAATATTATAATATTATACATCCGTCCGGGCGCGCCCGGGAGCTGCAGAGGGCAGAGGCAGAAATGTTGTCAGTGCTCCCAGATGACGAAGGCACGAAAGCGACAGTCGACAGTCGCTTTTGTGCCTTCGTCATCTGGAAACGCCGACATTTTGCCGGGCACGCATGGACGGAGGTAGGCAGAATGGTGCCGAGCCGATCAGGCAGGCGAGCGACCGAGGATCGGGCTGCCTCGCTCGCTCTTTCGTCTGCCCGGATCGCCTCGGTGTCGCTGTGGCTACCTCCGTCTGGGAGCTGCGGAGGGCGGAGGCAGAAATGTCGGCGTTTCCGGATGACATCATCCGGGAGCGCCGACAACATCAGCACGGACGGAGGTAGCCACAGCGACACCGAGGCGATCCGGGCGGACAAAAGAGCGAGCGAGGCAGCCCGATCCTCTGTCGCTCGCCCGCCGGATCGCCTTGGTGCCATTCTGCCTATCTCTGTCCGTGCGCACCCGGGAGCTGCGGAGGGCGGAAGCAGAAATGTGTGCCTCCAGCACACATGGTCCCATTCCCCGCCTTCCTGATGATGTCACCAGCCTCACCAGCCATTAAACTCACAGCACGTCACTGGTAGTACTAACCCCCTGTCTGAAAGAAGTCCATCTAACAATTGATGTCAACTGATAATCAAATTCTCTATGAACAGCCTCTGCCAAGCACTTGGTCCAAACATGAGCAAGTTTTGACAAAATACCCAAACCTATCAGTCTAACAAGCTATCAAAAACTGCCTCCTGGCTACAGATTCATTTTATTTTAAGGAAAATGATTTGTAGATGTTTTCTGCCTGCTGGTGATGTTTACTGAGAGGAGAACTTATTTTTTTAAAAATGCTGGGAGTTCTCACCTTAATAGGAAGTGTACACCATAAATGTGGGCAGCTCCATTTGGCAGCAGTTTTCCTGTGTCCCTTGTCTTCCATGGGAAGGGCAAATTTTATGTGAGCCCAGCTTTCTACAGCCTCAGGGGTTGGTAGTTAACATTTTAGCTTGCAATGTGGGAGAATCCTAAGATATCTGGTTGATAAACCAGAATATTATTTGAGGACCTATAACAGCATATTTAGGTATGTTCCAAAGTTGGTTGAAGCAGTTCAGCTAGTGGCAACTGTTAAGAAAGTTTTATAAACATGTGAGTTGCCCTCATACCCTTAGTTTAAAATCTTTTTCTTCTAACTCTCTCTCAAAAAAGGTAGCAACTCATGGGAATTTTAGTTCCTTAGACATAGTGCATTAATAGTGATATAGTGTCACAAATGAAAGCTCCACACTCTTTTCTCTCAGTTGATAACGCGCATACAAAATGGGTAAGGCTTTGTATTGAAATGCCTTGGCCACCACCCTGCCCATTATATCTGCCTCCATCCCTACACACACAATATGCTTCTACTTACCAATTTATACACTGTCAGGCTATGAAACTCTATTTCACCAAATGACGCTATGCATCTGTGTGGAACCTCAAGAACTGCAAGGCACAAACAATATTTCAAGGAAAAGAGAGAAAAAATCTCTTAGAAAAAAATCCAAAAGATTTGCTGAGATCTGAGTATGTCCAAAATTGGGCACAGAATGCTGGCTTACTTAAGGATAGAAAAGAGGGACAAAAATCCAAGATTTTGAAAGGAAAGAAGCTCCTAAAAGAAGAGATGACAGACTGAAATAATCAAGCATGAGCATCCCACACAGTTTTCTTCCTTTCACAATATTTATAGACAACCCCAGCCATGAGGCTGACTCTGGGCAGCATACAAGAGCAAACCAATGAAATAGAAAACCTCACCATATTTTAACCATTAATCAATTCACCAACCACAATAAATAATAGATGGATGTCATCACTCATCCTAGGATACAAGCTCCAGTAAAACAGAATCACTTTAATGGTCTTCCTGAACAAGGGGAGGATCAAGCCAAACAGACCTTCCACAGCAACCTCTCCCCTATTGAGGCTAATACCTGCCTTGTAGCACAAGCCCCTTAACTGCATGTGGTGGTGGATATTTGACTTCCTTCTTCTTCTTTTTTTGTACATTATTTTTTCATTTTTGTTGTTAGGATTGAATGTATATTTTTGTTTTGTTCCATTTTGTTTGCTTGTTTTACTGTTTTGCATTTTATTCTCTAAGTTAAAACAATAAGTAAATAATAAACAAACAAACAAACAAACAAACAAACAAACAAAAAGCCCTCTCCTGAGACTCTTTAAGACCTTTTCTGCTTTAAATGCTCTCCCCTCCTTAAAGGATTTTCCAGACAATCTGTTTTAACCACAGCAAATGCTGCCAATTGTTAGCTGTTTATTATTCAGTGACCAGACAATTTCCCTTCAGGTTGTACATTTATTTCTGAAAGTTCATCTTTTTAACATGGAATATTCTACATTTTATACTTGGGGAAAGGGTTGGATCAATATATGCCAGAATGATTTCTGTTTATAAAATGGATGGCAGTACTACAGATGGGTGGGTGTGGGCAACTCATATTTTCTTAGAGCATTTCATATAAACAACCTCATCCAGTTGGAATAGGAGAGAGAGAGAGAGGGAGGGAGGGAGGCAGGGAGGGAGAGAGCGAGCACGAGCGCTGTGTCAAAATCTTTCTCCTGAACCTTTATTTTCTTTTGGTAGTGGTGATGCAGGTGGAGGGGGTGTCCAGAATTCATTCTGTGGCAATTGCAGGCAAGATCATTATAGTACCTTTTAAGTTACCACTTGGATTTAAACATTTTTCTTTTCCACTTTTCAAAAACACAAGGCATCTCTAGTCATAGCCCATTTTCTCCACAGCTTGGTAAAGCAGGACAGGCTGAAACAGAATGACTTTGAATAAGCCCCAGGCCTGGCCTTCAAATTAGATCCTTTGACAACTGGGTTGTGAGGTCACTAAGGAAAGATCGCTCTCCAGTTTGAACCAGTTGCGTTACCATTTTGTAATGCTGAGCATTTAAAAAGAAATCCAGTTATTTATTATGTTTTAACTAATAAAGCTTCACTGGATACATTTTTATACTAGAGTTTTATCCAATCAAATTAAAGAATTAAATTTAGGTTCCAGCTGAAATCCGTATGACTAGTTCCAGTGAAATCCTTTAAGTCACCACCACCCACATTTTAACAGCAGCAAAATATCGTTTAGTTGTTCCCCCAAACTGTTAATAAGTTTCAGCTATGATGAAAGCAAGTGCTTTCCCAGTTCCTTAATTTCCTCTTCATTGTCTTCCTGGTACTCATTTAGTACTACTGTACATGGTTGCTTGCCTCAGATTCAAAACAACCATCCGTTTGAGTCCAAATCCCACTTTTATAACTACAGTAGTTTATGAATGTTTGTGGATATGGAATTACAGGAATTTGAATCCAACATGCCTACAAACAGCTAGGTAGGGAAAGGCTGATTTGGTACAATCATTGGATATGTCATTGCGTTGTCAGGTGGCATGTTTAAGGTGTTTGTTTATCCCTGCACTTCTTTATTTTAGGTTCACAGCTGGCTGCTGCTAGTACTAAGCTATTTTAGTTACCTGTTTCTGGCCATTGCTGCATCTATTTGCACCTCATGTTGGGGAGATCCCCCGCCTCTCTCTCATCTGTCTGTCTGTCTGTCTATCTATCTATCTATCTATCTATCTATCTATCTATCTATCTATCTATCTATCTATCTATCTATCATCTATCCAGTGACGGGCGGTGAGGGTTATGGCTGGGGAGGCTGGTGACATCATCAGGAAGGTGGGGAATGGGACCACGTGTGCAGGAGGCTGAGGCAGCCTCAGCCTCCAGCACACGTGGTCCCATTATCCGCCTTCCTGAGTGAACATTAAGGGGACCGCGGAGTGCACTGATCCGCGTAGCATTGCTTCCTCCACCGGCGCCAGTCCCTTCCCGACCCACTCCTTCAAGGTCTCCCACCAACCCAAAGCCCGATCCCCAGCTCCCTCGGGCAAGGCTTGAGTGGGGTGAATGGGAAAGCAACGAAAGGGGCTGCACTTTCACCCCGCTCAAGCCTTGCTGCCTGCAGCCACCGCCCGCCCTCGCTGCCCCTTTCGTTGCTTTCCCACCCGCCCGCGCTGCACCTTTCATTGCTTTTCCATTCAGGCGGCTGCGCTTCCCATTCCCATTTCCCATTCAGGCAGCTTCCCATGCAGGTGGCAAGGCTTGAGTAGGGTGAAAGCGCAGCCCCTTTCGTTGCTTTCCCATTCAGGCAGCTGCGCTTTCGTGCCTTTGTCATCCGGCAGCGCCGACATTTCTGCCTCCGCCCTCCGCAGCTCCCGGGCGCGCCTGGACGGAGGTAGCCAGAATGGCGCTGAGGCAGTCCGGCGGGCAAGCGAGCGAGGATCAGGCTGCCTCACTCGCTCGCCCGCCGGACTGCCTCGGCACCATTCTGGCTACCTCCGTCCGGGCGCGCCCGGGAGCTGCAGAGGGTGGAGGCAGAAATGTTGTCTGCGCTTCCGGATGACGAAGGCATGCTTTCGTGCCTTCGTCATCCGGCAGCGCCGACAACATTTCTGCCTCCTCAGCTCCCGGGCGCGCCCGGATGGATGTATATAATATTATAATATTATATATATATATATATAGTATATAATATTATATACTATTATTTCATGAAGAGAGGTGAGGCTCTGCCTCCCCTGCCTCCCCTGACCGCACGTCCCTGCATCTATCTATCTATCTATCTATCTATCTATCTATCTATCTATCTATCTATCTATCTATCTATCTATCTATCTATCTATCATCTTTCATTATCCTTGCTGTGATACTATGCCTGCTTTACAGTTGATTAAACCCAGATTCTCCTGTTGTCCTGCCTTTCTGTTCCCATGTTTTGCTACAAGGAAGAGGTTCTCCATCATGTGTCTCTCTGGCAAGGCCAAATAAAAAAGGACAATGCAAGAAAGGCTTTTCAGTTGCATTCATTAGTCACAGCTCCTTTCTCTCCAAGATCTGCCATGATGGGCTCCCAAACTCCTTTTGAATGGAAGGAGCTTCCAGAGAATAAAAGATGACTAGGAAAGAGCCCTCAACACTTTTATAAAGACAAAAGGACAGGCACACAAGCAGAAAAAAGAGTCACTTGTGACAGCCTGAATAGCAGGAAAACATTCAAGTCTGCCAATTAATAAGGGAAGGGAGCTCATTTACCACCTGTACAGTACTTTTGAGAGGAGGTGGGGAGGAGGTAGAGACCGGGGGAAAAGAATTGTGCCAGCCTTTCATCTTGGCTCAGAGCTTCACAGGCTGTGTCAAGCAATGCAGTTGAGGGCGGGGGGAAGGCCAGGGAAAAATCTCACAGCTCTAAGAAGGCTCCTGCCTACATCTCTGACACATTGCAGATAGCCAAATTGGTATGCCTGTATAACCCACCCGTTTTATCACATACAAGTCTTATATACTCAAGTGTATATTTGTCCCAAAGAATTTATGGAGACCTGTCATATTTATGAAGGGCCCTGGGAGAAATATATATGGCATGCTGTATATACAATATAGGTAATCCTTGTTTAGCGATCACAACTGGGACCAGCAACTTGGTCATTAAATGAAGCAGTCACTAAGTAAAACCACACCTGTGCTTGTGACTTTACTTCAGTTTTCGTTTGCTTTACAGAGTTATGAAGGTTGTAAATGTGAGGTCTGGTTTTAGTTGCTTTTACATCACTGCCATAACTGCAGATGGCCACTGAGCAAGGCAATCACTCAATGAGAACGACTTGTATGCTTAAAAGTATATTAAGAATTTTATAAACCATAAAACTAGTGATGGACTGAGTTCTTCAAATTTGTATCAGAAATAATCTGAGTTATTTATTTTTATTTTTTTAATATTGCCTTTATTTTATAACTCAGGATGGTGACCATGCCTACTAGACCTTCCTCTTCCTATTTTTCCACAATAGTAATCTGTGAGGTGAGTTGGCTGAGAGAAAGTGACTGGCCCAAAGTCATTCAGCCGGCTATAATAGTCATTTCTTAGATATTAAGAAGGTTGGGTCTGAGGAAAATCAGGGTTTTTGATATTACTATAGAGAAGTCACATATTTTGTTCCTAAAGATAAAAATGAAGAGAAGGGAGATTAGGACCTGTTAGTAGATCTTTGAATTTTCAATAATCAACCTAAGGGTTGTAGGGGAACTATTAGTAACACTATTCCACCCGAGGTTGCTAGAAAAATGGTATAACTGAACACTAGTAAAAGTCTTTTAAAGGGAAAAGACACAGAGAAAGATAGGAGGCTCAGGATAAGAAAACAGTAAAAACATTTCTAGGTTTCAAAAGAGCAACCTGCTATTTACAATGCAAGAGTTATAACCATTATGGAAAAAGTAGGCATAAAAGACTTTAGAAAGGCAGAGGGCAATAATAAAGAGTTTTTAAAAGCTGCTTTTAACTTTAAAAAGATTTTAACTTTAAATACTATAAACAAAATAAATCTTAAAATATTGATCTTATTCATATTTTAATGTATCCTCAGATGCACACCTGCTGCCAAACACACACACACACACACACACACACACAAACACACTTAATGCTGACTTATCAGTGAATAATTGCCCATTCTAGATATGCTTGGATTAACAAAGACTAAGAAAACTGAGTATTGAGACAGTATTAATTATTGAGTAGATGTGTGTACTTTTTCCCCCTCCAATGGACCATTTTTATTACAGTCTTTAAATTGGTTAGACTATTGGTTTTTAAGCCATCCAGAGTCATGTATTATATATATATATATATATATATATATATATATATATATATATATATATATATATATATATATATATATATATATATGTGTGTGTGTGTGTGTGTGTGTGTGTGTGTGTGTGTGTGTGTGTGTGTGTGTGTGTGTGTGTGTGACACACACATAAAAAGGCAACATTAAAAATAAAAATATGGTTTTCTGCCTGCATGGTCTTCTGTGATGAGCCGAAGGACAGAAAGAGGGAGTAGTGACCTTCCTCCCATATTTAGGCATACCAGGGTTTCGAATTCCAAGTTCCACATTTCCTAACTATCCATAAATGAATAATATTCAAAAATGTTCTGGGTCTGAACTTTCTGCACTATGCAATGTTTAGATAAAGTTTACCAAGATATCTGGTGCTGTAAATAGCCACTTGGGGATTCTGTAAACCAAGATGAATGGGAGAAAAGGTGACTATTTTGACATTGTCAAAAATATTAGTGAAAACGATGAATTGTGTTGGCCTCACGCTAGAATAATTCTATCTTTGTTGCACACTGCCCAAAATCAATTGATTTTGAGATGGGCAGCTGCATAAATATGACGAATAAATGAATAAAATAAATAAATCTCTCAAATTTATATGTTTAAAATTTGCTATTACCGAAATGTATTTTAAGGGATGAAATGATTCTTGCTGAAAAAGAGCAAAGCACTGTCAGAAACTTGACTGTTGTTATCCCTGTATCTTTGTGTTTCTTAAAGAGTTTGGCTTCAGAAGAACTCTGCCATCGCTTTGATTCAGGAGAAACAATTTGTTGTGGGCTGTGTGTAAAGTAGGAATGCTGGGAATAAAAAGAATTCAAACCATGCCCATTACTGTACAGCCAAAGAAATCTCTTTGAAATCTATTGCTTTAAGCAAAATTGCCAGTTCTTGAATTCACACAGAGTTTTTGCTCTCTGTGTGACCTTTTATAGACTTATAAATTCCAGTACTTTGCGTATCTGCTGCAATAACAGCACTTCCTCTCTTTATTTAAAACTCTTTGTGTCTATACCATCAAATATCCATTGAATTTAATATTTTTATTCTAGATACATTGTTATCCCTCAGCCCCAAAGTGTTTTGTTGTAATTTGGTTTCATGACATGCATGTCTGCTCTTTCTTACTCTTCACGAATAATTCTTTGTATTTGGGAGGCTAGCTGGGTTTTTTTTTTTAAAACAAACAAAATAGTTCAAATTTGTGGGGTTGGACAAGATCAGGTTTTGCCCACTGGGCAACATCTACAATAGAAAGGTGGATGATCTACTTTGAGAAAATCTCAATAGCAGCTGGCAAAATAGAAGAAGCATGTCAAGGTTCAGATAAGGCAAAGGCAAATTTATAAAGATAGTGAAAACAGGTTATGCATGGCAAACACTAAATAATTCCCTAGATAAAAGATTGGAGAAAGGTTAGAAAGAAAAACAAAATTCTTCCAGGAACAAGCTCACAGATACAAATATTTCTTTCCATATTTTAAGAACACGCTGTGGGACTCATACAAAATAGCTATGCTAGGAAGAATGACCAAATGTAACACATCTATTTATCAGAAGATCAAAAGTTATTCTACGTTATCTCACTAGCTTTCCAAGATGATCTCCTCTATCCTTGCTTTTTTTTTGGGGGGGGGGGAATAATTTTTTTAGGAGACTGGTATGGATATTTGTGGTATGACAAAGTGAAGTTTAATGTGGATTTAAAAAGTCATCACCTTAGGTGTGCCACATTGACAATATGGAGTAGATAAAAACCCAGGTTGTGCTCAAAGTACCTTTATGGCTCTCAGCACAAGAAACATTTCAAAGACAAGAAATAGCAGACAAACACAAAGGGCTACAATAATATCAGATACTAAAATTTTGTCAAGAGAAATGTAAAATAACATCAAGAACTGATAGCCGAGGAATATAGTTGTCAATGGTTCTTTTATTTGCAATTATTAGAAAAAAAAATAAAGTAAACAAACAATGTATAGTTTTGAACATTGTCAGACTGAGTTTAAAATAGAATTGTTACAAACGATGAACATATAATTGCTACAATATATAAACATTTGCTGAAATTTAAAACAGAAAAAGAACAATGAAATAATGTATTATAAAGTGGGCTAAAGTTTTGATTATTATATAAGATTGCAAAATGGGAAATATGTGATTGAAAGGCTTGAAATTTGTACTACGTTATAATCTTAAAGAAAAATATTATAAGATAATAATAATAAATTTGAATTTATTAGCCGCTCCCTTTCCAGGCAGGACTCGGGGCGGCGTACAATGGGCATATAGAACATAGAAACATGTGTACAAACACATAAACATACAAAAATACAGAGACACACATGCACGGAGGAGGTAACCAATTACAACATTTAGACAGTTAAAATCCCCATTAAAATACCCCAATTGTAAAAGACCCAATGTACAATTAAAATTTAAAATTTAAAAAGACAGTCAGGAGGAGTGAGAAAAATTACGGTTGAGCCAGGCCAGATAATTGAAAGAGGTGGGTCTTCAGCTGTACACGGAAGGAGCGGAGGTCGGAAGTAATCCTGATGTCACGGGGGAGGTCATTCCACAGGGCTGGGCCCATCACAGAGAAGGCTCTGCTCCTGGGTGTCGCCCCCCGACACTGTTTGGCGGACGGCACCCGGAGAAGTCCCTCTCTGTGTGAGCGAATTGGTCGCAGGGATGTGTGGGGCAGGATGCGATCCTGCATGTAACTAGGCCCTGTGCCATGAAGCGCTTTAAAGATCATAATCAAAACCTTGAAACGCACTCGGTAGACTACAGGAAGCCAGTGCAGCTCGCGCAGGAGAGGTGTTACAGGGGAGTATCTAGTCCTCCCCATAATCACCCGCGCGGCCGCGTTCTGGACCAACTGCAGTCTCCGAGTGCATCTCAAGGGAAGCCCCATGTAGAGAGCATTGCAGTAGTCCAGGCGAGACGTCACTAGCGCATGGGTGACTGTGCGTAGGGCATCCCGGTCCAATAAGGGGCGCAATTGGCGCATCAGGCGGACCTGATGGAACGCCCCCCTTGCCACGGCTGTTACATGGTCATCCATGGACAGCCGGGCATCTAGGAGGACGCCCAAATTGCGCACCTGTTCCATGGGGGCTAGTTGCACGCCCCCGATGGCCAGAGATGGAAGCACCTGGTTGAACCGGGAGGCCGGAAGCCACAGCCACTCCGTCTTGGAAGGGTTGAGTTTTAGTCGGTTGCCATCCATCCAGACCCGTACGGCCTCCAAACACCGGGACATCATTTCGACGGCCTCATTGGGGTGGTTCGGGGTGGAGATGAGGTATCATTGGTATTTATTACCAAAGAAACTGTCCAGAATGTATGAAGGAACAAGAAGGGGTATTTTATCATGTTTGGTGAACCTGCTAAAAAGCTAGAAAATTCACACACTGATTTGGAGGATTTTAAAGACTAATATATAATTGAGACCAAAATTCAAGGCTGGAAAAAATGTTATGGAACTTTGTTTTTATACATAACTGCAGCAAGATTATTGTATACACGAAGATGAAAAGATTTACCCTTCTCATAATGAAGAAGTGGTTGGTGAAGATGAAATTTGTTTTTTTTTTCAAAAAATTTCATTGGTTTTTACACATATATGGGGAAAGGTAAATGGGTATACAAAAATTTTTTGGCAGCTCCCACACTGGTGTTAGTAACCCATCCAGCTCTCACAGTTTTAACAATCTTAAAAACAAAATACAAAAGATAAGCAGAAAACAAGATCTTATTCTGTAATGTTAACCATGTGTTCATTCATTTTCCTTTGTCACTTTCTAAAATATCACCAATTGCTATTTATTTTTAAAAAAATTATTTTTGCGATCTGAGCCTTTTCGATATTGCTTCTTCCTCCTTGCCCCCAGAGGAGCCTTCAGCCCCCCCTCCTTCTTATTCTGCACCATGCTGCCCCTCCCACCACCTTCACTATGTTCGTCCTCTAGGAGGAGAGAATTTTTTTTAATGAAGGCTTCCGCCTCCTGCACTGTATTGATTCTAATCCTATTTCCCTCCCAAAATATCAACATTCCTTCTGACAATAACCATTTAAACCAGACTCCTTTATTAAATAATTTCTTTGCTAAGGAGGAATATTTCCTCCTTCTCTCTCTTATCTTTTTTGGAATCTGCTTAAGAATGGTGATTTATTTATCTTCATATTTCAATGGTCTCTCCCTTTGGGTCTCAAGTACCTCATCCCTTGTGGTCCTCCTAAGAAATTTAACATGTACCTCCCTTGGAACATTATGACTTCTAGCATATGCTGAATTTATCCTATAGACTAGATCCATATCCCACCACAGCTGATTTTTGTCTCTCTTAATATAATCTGTTAATATTGTACTCATAATATCCTTAAGGCCTTCATTTTCTGTCTCTGGTAGGTTCTGGAATCTAAGAAAAAAGGACATTCTTTCAAATTCTATTTTTGCCAGAAAGTTTTCCAAGTCTGCATTTCCCTTCCGGATTGTTTTAATTTCTTCCCCCAGTCCAGTCGCTCCCTCCTCTAACACCGAAATCTTTTGTTTATTTTCTGCAATATGATTTTTAACGTCTCTGAGTTCTTCTTTGAGTTCTGTCATTTCTTTTTTCAAGTCATTCTGCCCCCTCATCAGTTCTTGGAACATTTGAGTAACAGATAGTTCTTTTGATCCCTCCCCGGCCCCCTCTGGCTGTAATGATGATGTAATCTTTGTCTGTTGCATACTGGGGCTGGAGGAGGCAGATGTGGGGGCTGAGAATGACTTGCCTGTCGGTATTTTCTTCGGCCCCATTTGTTTAGAGTTCAGAGATATCAGTCTTTTTCCAAGAAAATGGCGTCTGAGGATTGCGCAGCTGTGCCGGTCTCCAAAATACAAAGCAAAGCCGAAAGTGGCCGTTTACACTTCACAGTTCCAAGGCACCGAGGCAAACAAATGTAAAGTATCTAATCAACAAAGTTCAGTAGAACCACCTTTTGGGAAGGAGTCTCAGTTTCATTCGGAGAGAGTAATAAGGCAGAAGATGATTTCAAAGGGCAGACTTCGTTTAACAAAGAAGGGAAGATGATGAAATTTGTTGAGGTGGCTAAATTGATTTTTCCCCCCAGAAACAAGACAATATTCAAGTTTATTGTTGAGTAGAAACCCCTTATAGACTTTTTACATAAAACACAAAAAATGAAATTATGATTTATGATTTGATGATTAGAATCTACAGTTTAACTGAATATAACTTCAACTGGTACTTCCTTTGATCTCTTCTGATTCTTTTTCATTCAGCTTCACTGGATGATCTTGGGTTTTAATATTAATAAAGAAGCAGAAAAACTACTGCATATTATTGCTTCTGGAATTCTTATACCCTTTCTTCCTGGTGCTGAAATCTCTATTTTGTGATTTTGCATCCTTTCCAGCTCTTCAATGTCTATTTTGAGAGGCATTGGCAAGAAACTATGCATGCTATTTCAAATGGAGCTGCATTTATCAAACTACAGTTGGTCCTCAATCAACAACTACTCGTTCGGTGGTTGTTTGACAGTGTTGAACAAATGATAGCTATGACTGGATCTCATACTTACAGCCATTGCAGTGTTTCCACGGACATGGGATTGCAATTTCCCTACAGGCTTCCCATAAGCAAAGTAAATGGAGGAACTGGAAGGAAGTCAAAAGTCACGGTCCTGTGAGGTCCTTGCTTAAAGATCTGGCCCACTTCAACTGGGCCTGGAGAACTACCATTGCTATGCGAAAATTGTTTTTTGACTGATAACAGCAGAGCTTTTAGCATTATTAAATAAGTTCTGCCTATACTGATTTATCCCTCAAATTTTGAGGGACGAAAAAACAGCTTCAAAGTAATTATAAAAGTTATGCTTTACAACAGAAAATATTATTTCAGGTTGTTTATCATGCTTTGCCACAGTTGTGATTCTCAGTTTCTCACCAGCCCAACATTGCCCCCTCCAAAGTCTTAATTGGTGATTAAAAACTGCATGGAATTGGCATAAGTGTGAAGTTAACTGAAATATACAATCTAATAAAAAAAATTCAGTGACGCCTAATTTAGCAAATGGGTTTATGAATTCCTAATAAGAAAGGCAAAAGTTGTTAAGGACCGCCTGCATCATCTGTTTCATTTATGGTAGCTCTTTGTTGAGCTTCCATGTGATGTCATTTAAGTTACTTTTTTTAAAACTTGGTGCTTTCCAGGAGTCTAACATTTTGAGGACCCCAGATTAAGGAAGACTGCCCTAAAGAATCCACATGCAATTGCCAAACTTGCAATAGAAAGATTTTCTTCAGTTATCATGTTAGTGGAGAACTTTGGGGAATGTCCTATTAATTAGTCTGACTTTCCTTCGTGAGGGCACGACAAAAGGAAAAGACATTTGTGTTCCCCTGACTGGTTTTGATAATGTCCAGCATACAAATATCACTAATAACCAGAATAAAAAGAAGCTTTGGATGCTTTGCTTAGTGAAGGACAAATACCAAAAAATGCAAGTCATGTGAAGACTTCTGGAGGGAGGAGGTATGGACTATATCCAATAACGGAATGGCGTGTGAGAATGACCTTGGGAGACAGGTAGAAGAGCTGCAGACTAATCAAAGGTAGTTCACAGAAGGAATGTGGGTATGGCAAACATCTCAAACTTTTCTCACTTTCCTATTTTCTTAGACTAAACAGACAAAAGGGCAGATGTACTTTCAGACCTGCAAGATTCTGTTAATGTAATCTTACCATAAAATTAGAGCTTGTGTTTCTGGGTCCGGTTCATGTCTGGATGATCTCACAAGGCTGAAAGAGTCTCCAAGTCCTCTTATGTAAAGACCTCTGAAAGCATTTGAATCTTATGCTGAATCTTATGCTGGAGGAATGCTGGTTACCTAACATACTCTAATTTGCATGCACAAGATGTTTTTTGCAAGACCTACATAAGGCGAAAACTCAGAGCTTGGCTACAATTATATTCCGTGTGGCAAAATGGTAGATGACCTGTACTCTTAGACATGATATTTTCATTGGGGCCACATTTTTTTTTACTTGTTATCTCTCATGATACTCCTTCTGCACAGGGCCAATCCCCAGTGCTGCAGGTAATTGATTTGGCAGAATTTTCCTCCATTACATCTCGCTTTTGGTGGGTGAAATATCTCACCCAAAAGAAGAAAGTTTAGAAGGAATGACAAAAAGAAATGAAGTTGAGTTCAGGGAAAAGACTTTGTGGTCAGAAAAAAGCCTATTCTGCCAGGTTTCCCTTTCAGCAGCATCAAGCTATTATCTGCGTGTATGCCTGTTCAATTATACCTGATTATGTGATTTGGGTTTTGTTTCCAGGAAGAATTTTTAGCAATTGATTTTTCACTTCCATCCAGTCACTTCCCACCGGCCCAAAGCCAATCAGCTTTTATTTTTAAAGGAAGGAGAAGTAGTCAGAGAATTCATTTCAATATGACATTTCACTAGATCATGGTTGAGCACACTTAACCACTCATTTTACAGAGGAAGGGTGGCAGAAGAAGGAATAAAACTGAACTGAGTGGGAGGAAAATCCATACGTATGTGAAGAGACACTATTTTCTCTTTTTTTCCTCATTTTGGAGGGCATTTTTTTTAATGTCAGGCAGAGAACCTCTGCATTTTTCTACTACTTCATCACAAGCAGCTCAAGATACTTTTTAAAGAAAAAATCTATACATTTGTTTGTTTATAAAATGTAAAGGCCATCTCATTCTAAATAGATACTTTACACTTTTAGAAAACAAAAAAGCAGAAGATAGAAAATGACATTCATGTGTCACTAGAGAAAAAAATCATGAATATCAAGCCAAAAAAAAAAAAGTAACAAGACAGGGCTCAGCTGTTACCCTACCCCAAGATCTGACAGAATAACCAAGGAATTGTGTGTATGTGTGTGTGTAATTTTTATTAAAGAGTTTTAAAAAGGAAGATAAAAACTAATATAAAAAAGAAAGCTAAAAATGCAAGAAAAGGGGAAAAATAAAAGAAAATAGAAATGAAAGAAAAGAACTATTTAAAAAATTCCAATCTTCTTTACTGCAGTTATAACTACAATTATAAATTTACTTCTAACTCTAAGGCTACAATATAGATCTCTTCATTCTAGAATCTGTCCTATTCATTACTATACGGATGGTGCACCAACCTAGACAGAGTTTTAAAATAGGATTGAAAATAAGGTTGCCCATATCTGTTTTTCATGATGGCTACAATAACAGAAACTATTTTGCCTTCCTAGTTGCTGGGATTTTAACATCATTTATACACTAGTTTTCACTAATCCACTTTGAGGTTTCCAAGATGCAATAAATTGGATATCATGGAAATAGTCAAGTCTTTTGCTCTGAACAAATTTAGCTTTTCATAATTCTCTTATCTGGGTAGAATATGACAATTTCCCCTCATAATGTCACTTCAGATAAAATTCTGCAACAGTTCTAAGTTCAGTTTAGACATGTTTTTCCCTAGTTTTATTTTTTAATCCTTTTTTCTCATCAATGAATTGTATCCTGATGTGACCTCATTTCTGCCTTTGAGTTGCCTCTTCAGATGCTCCCATTTCTCTTCTCAGAAGTCATGTTTAATGGATAGATGTCCCTGCCATGCATTATGCAAAGTTGTTAGAGAATTTGTGTCTTTTAAAAATGCATAGAGGTTGACATTTCTTTGTTTGCTTTTTTAATAGAGTCATGGGGATCTGGAATAACAAGTGGAGCTTAATGCATCCTAGAGCAAGATTCATGCATTAAGCACTTGTTGAAGAGTAGAGTAGATAAAACACACATGCTGGGCTATTTTTCTGTCATAGACACATCTAATGTCATGGAGGTTCTTTTTCCTCTTGGCTCAGACTTGAAGATAAAAAATTATAATATTTTTCAATATATCTCCAAAATGGGCTATTCAAATATTGTTGGAAAACCACATGCATTACTCAAACAAATATTAAATGGATGAGGAAGAAATATCTGGGATAATTTGTACAACTGGTAGCCCCTGGCTAGAGTAGAAAGATAATATGAGCAGAACAGCCATTCCAGAATAATATCAGACAGAATCTTTTTACATTTAGAAGAAAGGCAGAAGAGGTAGAATAGCTTAGACAGAAACCAAGATAAAGATAGCTTACAGACATATTAGTTTTACATCACCAGTGTAAATAATATATAGCATTGTGAATGTAAAGAATACACAATAATGCAAGTAAATAATCTATCAGTGCAAAACCAGAAGAATCCAGATTCAAACCATTGGAATTAATCATAAAATGTGTGAATTGGAAGGGACTATAGGTTATCTGGCCCAAACATCTTCTCAGGGCAGGAAACCACCAGACCATCAATAATAGATAACCATACAATACCTGCCCTCTTGAAAATCTCCAGTAGGGGCAGTCTAGTATTCTACATAGACAATTCCACCACTTCACTGCCTCAATTTCCTCCTAACATTGATTCTGTCTGGATTTAGGTTTCAGCAGAAAACCAGCCCTTTCTGACAGTGAGAACAATCAACCAATGGAACAGCTTGCCTTCGGAAGTTGTGGAACTTCATCTCTGGAAGCTTTCAAGAAGAGGCTGGACTACCATTGTCAGAAATGGTGTAGGGTCTCCTGCTTGGGTGGCATGGTTGGACCAGATGATCTACAAGGTCCCTTCCAACTCTGTTAATCTGTTATCTTGCATCTGACAGCCTTGCAAATATTAGTGGATCAGTATCACATCTCCCATAAATATTCTCTTTTGCAAGTTAAACATGCCCAGTCTCTGCAACTGTTCTTCCCTAGGCTTGGTTTCTAGATGATTCTAGATCCGTGGTGGCAAACCTATGACACAAGTGACACAGGTGGCACGCAGAGCCCTCTGTGTGAGCACGTGCACCGTCGCCCCGGCACAGACGAAATGCTGCCAGACACTCACCGAAACAAGCGATGGGCAGAACAGGGCTCTGATTGGTGGATGCAGTTTCATTTCATGCCATCCATGTAAGTTGATACCAGGGGCCTGTTTGTGAATGGTCCCCCCTCCTTTCCTTCTATTTCAAAAAACCCTCCCTGCTTTTTCCATCCCCGATTCCTTCCGGTAGTTGTCATTTGCTTGCCTTCTTTCAAAAATTACAGATACACAAGCAAATAACCTGTGCATTGATGAGATCTAATTGCAAAGAATGGTGTGTGTGTGTGTGTGTGTGCATGTAAGACTAGACTAGAGGGATCTTGCACACAACTCTCTATCTCTGCAGCAATAACTGCAGAGATAGATCCCTTGCTGCCCACCTCCTCATCCTGTGCTTGCTCCCCTTGGTGTGCTCTTTTCCAGTGGCAGGATTGTCTCGGACCGTGTGCAGAGTGCCTTTCAAACCAACCCCTGTACATTTTCAGCCCTCACCAGAACAACAGAAAGGAGAGAAGGAGAGGAGGACTCTCTAGCTTCGCCCTTCTTCGGTCTGACCCCCTCCCACTCTCCTGTCCCACAGCGATCCTTCACATTCACCCCGTTTCCTTGCTGCATTCCCACAACAACTGCTCCCCAGTCTCCTTTTGGGACCCCATCTGATCTCCCTTCTAAGGTTAGCCGGGTCTGCTGTCTGCTTTTACCCTCCCTCCACTTCCCACACCAGCAGCAGCACCAGGGAAAGGGAGGTTGGCTGCCCTGGGAGCCGGAAAAGATCTGGCCTGAGGAGGAGAGGGTAGTGGAGCTGTCACAGGGGTGATGGTGGTGGTGGTGTGTGTGTGTGTGTGTGTGTGTGTGTGTGTGTGTGAGAGAGAGAGAGAGAGAGAGAGAGAGAAACAGACAGACAGACAGACAGACAGACTCAGTTTGCTTGCCTTCTCCTAAATTTGCAATCACTCTCAAAAGTTCAGTTTGTCCTCCAATTGCCTTAGTAGAGCCTTCTAAGAAGAGTTCACTGGCTTTGTTGGTGTGTGTTTGTGTGTGTGTGTGAGAGAGAGAGAGAGAGAGGGGAGGGAGGGAGGAAGAAAGAGAGAAAGGGCGGAAGGGAAAGAGAGAGGGGAAACTGAGAGATAGCAAGGGAGGGAAAAAGAGGGGGAAGAGGGGGAGGGAAAGAGAGAAAGATAGAGAAACAGAGGCACAGAGAGAGAGAGGGGCGGAGGGAGAGAGAAAGAGAGAGAGAGAGAAAGAGAGGGAAAGAGAGAAAGAGAGAATCAGAGGCAGAGAGAGAGGGGGGGAGAGAGAGGGGGAAAGAGAGAAAGAGACAGAATCAGAGGCAGAGAGAGAGGGAGAGAGAAAGAGAGGAGGGAGAGAAAGAGAGAATCAGAGGCAGAGAGAGACGGAGAGAAAGAGAGAGGGGAAAGGAAAGAGACAAAGGGAGGGAAAGAGAGAGACAGAGAGCAGAGAGAGAAAGAGAAAGTGAGGGAGGGAAAGAGGGAGGGAAAGACAGAGGGAAAGAGAGAGAGGGAGAGAAAGAGAGAGGGAATGAAAGAGAGAAAGAGAAACAGAGGCATAGAGAGAGAGAGAGAAGATAAAGAGGGAGGAAAAGAAAGAGGGAGAGAAAGAGAGAGGGAGGGAAAGAGAGAAAGAGATAGGGAGAGAGGGGGAAGGGAGAAACAGAAGCAGAGGGACAGGGAGAGGAAGAGAGAGAGTGAGGGAAAGAACGAGAAAGGGAAAGAGAGAGGGAAAGAGGTAAAGAGTGAGGGAGGAAACAAGAGAGAAAGTGATAGGGCAGGAGAGAAAGAGAGAGGGGGAAGAGAGGGGGGAAAGAGGGAAAAAGAGGGAGGGAAAGAGAAACAGAGAGGCAGAGAGAGAGAGAGAGGAAAGGAGAGAGGGAGGGAAAGAGAGAGGGGGAAAGAGAGAGGGAGAGAAAGAAAGAGAGAAATGATATTACAAAAGTTTTTCTTTTTTATTGCTGCTAAACATTTCAAAAGTTTATTTCAAAAGCAGAAAAAAAATGAAGGGCATAAAAGTCCATTTATCAGTTTCTTTTTAGAACAACTAGCTGAACTTGTTTATCATTATTTTAGATAGTAAAACTTCATTATTCAGGTTAAATTGCCATGTTGGCACTTTGCGATAAATAAGTGGGTTTTGGGTTGCTTTTGAGCCCTCGGTCTCTAAAAGGTTCGCCATCACTGTTCTAGATGATTAGAAGATTCTAAACTTCTGGTCGGTTTTTTTCTCCAGCTTCCTCTTGTGCTACTTTTAAACCACAGCGTCCAAATATGGTAATCTCTAAATGCAGCCTTATCAGTGAAGACTTCAATTGAACTATTACTTCTAGCTGCTGTACCAAATTTGAAACCTAAAATGGCTTTATCATTTTAGCTGCTGCATCAAAATTGTTCATCTTTGACTAGTGGTCAACTAGGAAACTAGATCCTTCTTACAGTCATGACCACAAAATTAGGTGTCCCCAGTCCTATACATCTGCATTTGATTTTTCCTACTCAGATACAAGAATCCCAAAGGTGCTTTTTCAGAAGGCAACTGGACTTTGTTTTTTCCTTGGAAACATTTTGCTTCTCATTCAAGATGTTTGAAAGAGTGGTCAATGAGGCAATCTATGTCAAAATTGAACAGCCCTCTCTCAGCAGATAGGGAGGGTTACAACACCATCTATCTCCTGTTTACAACACAGTCCTTTCGCCAAGAAGGTTCCACACCCATTTGCACTCTGATTCAGGAGACCCTGAGGGCACAGGTAACCTCAATGACTCTCAGAGAGAGTGCTAACAACCAGGTGACAGCAAGGAATATAAATCCTTCCATTCTCCCCACCATTCAGTCAGAACTGAAGAAGCTTCTTGGGTGAGAAGAGAAGTGAAACATCTTCAAGGGAAAAAGTCCAACTGCCTTTTGATAAAGCATCTTTGGGACAACCATGACTCTGGATGATTGAGAATCTCCATAGACATTCAGATGCAAGAACATGTCCTTCTACTACTGACTATTCCTCTGTTGGATTTAGCCCTGTATTCAAGCCAATTGAGGGTATTTTGAATTATGAGTTTGTCTTTTAGGGTTTTAACCAATCCTTTTAGCTTGGTTTCATTTGAAGATTTGATCAAACCCCGTTTAATCCTCCAGGTTATTTAAAAAGATGTTTATACAATATTGAATATCATTGGGTAAAAATAGGTGGTGAAAGCAGAAAAAATAGAAACTATAGCATTGGAATTTAAGAATAAAACACTAAAAAATCATTTCCGATGATGGCATGAACTGCCAATTCAAGCTGAAGAGACACTAAAATAGAATAGATTTTGTCAAATGATATCATGACTTTGTTAAATACTTTTACTGGGATCAAGATATATTGCATTTGCTACTGTCACTCCAGCTCTTGAGCTAATCACTCTGTCATAAAAAGAGATACTGTAGTCTGATATAACTTGACAAACCTATGCTGGCTTTTGATAATAATATTTTCCCCTAACTATTCACAGTCATGTTATTTGACAATCTGTTCCATATCTTTTCCAGTGCAGATTGAAAGAACAGTTCTGTACTTATATATTGTGTTTCCCCGAAAGGAAAACATTTTTGGATAATAAGCCCAATCAGGCTTTGGAACGCATGTACTAAAATAAGCCCTCCCCCTAAAATAAGACATTTGAAGCTCCTGCACAGATGGTCCCTGCCATTTCCTCGGGGGGGGGGGGGAACAGGGGAACACACGCCCCACATGCACCTCCCACAGACCCTAGCTACCACACCCCTTCTCTTAGTGGTGTCAGGTTACGAAGGATTAATGAAAACAGCCAAACACAGAAACGGTTTGTAAATGCAGTTTGCATTCTTCCTCCAGTACGGACTGACCAACAAAGCACTAAGGCGATGAATAAATGGTCAAACTGCCACCCAGTGCTCCCCACCACCTTTTATAGTTACATTGGTAATTAAGATAAACCGCACCCTGCGTGTGCGCACACGCATCACCTTGTGACCCAAAGCAAAAACCACCCGGCAATTAATCATGGATTGTTAGCTTTGTAGTTTCTTCAGCTTGCGGAGGAGGGAAGGCGAGTCTTGGCAACTGGCCCAGTCTTCTCCTCTGAGTGGCAGCTCCAGGCCTCTGGGCTGGCTGGAGCTGACATGCAGCCCCCTACCATGGAGACAGCATCTGGGAAGCTAAACATTACAGTCAGTTAGGAGTCGAAGGACCCCTTCCCCCTGGTTTTGTTGGATGTCTGTGGTGGAATCTCGCTACCAGGTGGGGGCCCCTACAGTCCTTGCTATGAACCAAGATGACTCTGACAGGGGAGAACCTTTCCATAAAATAAGATATTGTAACCATCCCCTGTGCCACCTGGAATCTAGTATATCTTGGACTGTATAGTGCTGTTCCCCATCTATAGTAACCGGGGCTGGTGGACGTAGCGGGTCTTCTCTGATATCAGAGGCCTGAATTGATCAGAGCAGGCTGCAGTGGAAGACTGGATGTGTTTTCCCCAGTAGAGGGGGGAGTCTTAGCTGCACTGTGACTGGGTTAATAACTCGCATGATTGGGAAAGGCCCAATGAATTTGGGCCCGAGTTTCTTACATGACAACAGCAGCCTGAGATATTTAGTGGAGAGGTATAGACCTATGTGGAAAGGTCCTTGCATCTTCCCTTGTTGTCTTTGCAATTCCGCTTCCACCCACTGGATCCTGGTGGTATCATCAAACCTCTCCCGAAGTGCCATCAGGAATAGACCAATGTCCATGAGTTCCTCAACATGATCCCAATACAGATCAGCCACCCAGTCATCAGCCTCTCCATCCATCATTGCCATGTCCCACTGCAACAAATACATATGGCTGTAATGATCCATGTGATATAACACCTGGCCTAAGAAGAGGGCCACTCATCCTCTTCAAAAGTAGCCTGTATTACCACTGGGTCCCAGCATCCCATCACTCCGGGCCCATAACCACCTGGAGACCCCCTCTGGGTAAGGAGAGGGGGAGGTGCATAGCTCTCTTGCACCACTCGTCTCCCGCAGGTGTCCCAGGCAACTTGGAGTAAACCTAGCCCGGGCTGCTGATCTCCTACTCTTGCAGCCCCTTGAGCACCATACCATTCTGGATTGGTTATACTGGACTGTCCAACAATTCCCTCTGCCTGTTGGGATCCGTGTTCCAGGGACCCTGCCACACTATCTCTCCAATCACTACTACGTCCACATGTGCACACCCATCACCTTGTGACCCTGAGCAAAAACCACCAGGCAATTAACCATGGATTGTTAGCTTTGCAGTTTCTTCAGCTTGTGGAGGAGGGAAGGTCGTGGCAGCTGGCCCAGTCTTCTCCCCTGAATGGCAGCTCCAAGCCTCTGAGCTGGCCAGAGCTGACAAGTGGTGGTCAAAAAAAATGGCAGGCTGG